>NC_136410.1:107012399-107689066 GCF_051521515.1 Lactuca serriola
GGGCTGAAAGAGGACCAGTGTATACCTGGTACGAGGCGGAAAATATTTTTAGAGGATTACTCTTTGTTTAGGATGAGGATCGTTGAATCCGGGGCCAGGCTAGGCCTATAACAACACTCGATTGGGTGAAACTCATGGGCAAGGTTTGTATGGTTATGATAAGGGTGGGTGAGACCCGATGGAAAATTGGTTGGAGCAAGATATTGGATCACGTTTAAAGTGGGATGACTATGTGGTCAGTAATTGGTATCCATGTGATGTTTAGGCTAGGGTAGCCTTTATCAGTTAGACTCTTAGTAGGAGGATGGTGGTGAGACCAAGTGTGAGACTGTCAGTCTCGGCGGTCGATTGGGGATTTGATATCTCGGTTTTGTGGAAGGTTACCGCAAAATCGGAAAATTTCAGATAGAATGCAAGTGTAGATCTTTGGATTTCGGGATATGAGTTATGCATCGGGTTGGCAAATGGACGAGACTCGCATTAGGAGTCGTCTTTGTATATATAAAAGATCTTTTTGTCAGCGAGTTATGGGTAAGGAATCTGCATGCCAAAGGTATCAGTTGGATAATTCAAGATCCAAATGATGTTTTTCAGTTTAGATTGTAGTAGCAGGTCCTAGTGATTGTGTTTCGGGATGGTCGTACCTGTGTGGAGGTCAGGTAAATTCTTGGAGGTTTCGGGATTATAGCAATGAGGTGTTGGTTTGTTAGTTAGTGGGTCGATAATTGTTCACCATTAGGGTGTATGAGTTCGGTTAAAGTTGGGCTTCAGTGGTAGCATTTGAAGGTTGCTATGAGTATGAGTCAGCATCTACAATGGCGCGGGGTTTGAGAGGAATTGATTGGGTTGTCTGGCTTCCAGGAAGGTGGTTATGAGTGATTTCGAGGACAGAATCTAATTTAAGTGGGGGGATTTGTAACACCCTGTTTCGAATCGTTTCATAATTCGGGATCGTGACCTGAAAATTAGTTATCATAAGGCTTCGGGCCTTAGGGAAAGAGAGATTTAGACCCCTTTGGATGTGGGTAATGTAGATTAGGTGATTCGAGAGTTCGATTGGTGCTTTGGAGCCCAAGGGTATAATCGTAAAGTGATAGTCTAGGCCTTTTATGAATTTTGGATTTAAGTTCGGAAAGTTTTAAGGAAAATGAGACTTGATAAGATTGTAGAGCTTCTCATTACCTTTCCGTAGATATAAGGATCGTCGAAATCGGAATTGAAACGAAGAAGTTAAGACCGTTTGAAGTTAAGGTGGTTTTGGGTTAAGCCGCATACGTTGGGCGTGCTCAACATGTACGATGGGCATACTAGGCATACCTGGAGTACGTTGGGCGTACCAGGAGTACAATGAGCATACGCAATCAGTGCCCAAACCCTATTTTCGTGGTTTGAGCCCTATTTAATCTCCTTAACTCCCTCAACCCTATTTCATTCTCAGCCTCCACCTCTCTAACACCCTCCCTTGAAACCCTAACCCTAGTTTGAGCCTTGTGAACAAAAGAAGGTGTTCTTGAGTGTTTTGGAGTGTTCTTGGTGCATCTTTGAAAAGAAGGAGCTCATTGGAGAAGTGTTGGTTGCATTGGAGCTTGTAGATCCAGACTTTGTTCACCTTGATCTTTCTTCTAGAGGTAAAAAGCTTGAATCTTGATGATGCATTTGTTAAATCTAGCTAGTTTTGGGTATTATGAGCTTTTGGTCACTTTATTGCATAAAGTTTAGATCTTGAAAGTTTATGACCTTGTTGTAGACAAAGTTGGAAACTTTATCCATCTAAACATCATATTGATTCAGATCTAAAGGTTGGAGACTTGGACTTAATGGATTAAGTTGAAAAAGATGCACTTTTGGTCCCTTTGAGACTTAAATACTAGATCTTGGTTGTTTGGACCATTCTAATAGATAAAGTTGGAAACTTTATCCATTATGGAGTCACTAGGAACCATAAAAATGTGACTTTGGTCCCTAGTTTTCCTTCATGCATGGTCTTGGATGTCTTAATGGGTTAAGAAGTTAGGGTTTTTGGATGTTGAAGACTTAATAGCCATACAAGACCATAAAGTTGGGAACTTTATGGTTAGGATATCATTTGAGGGTTAGATCTGGATTTTGGACGAAAGAGCTTAAAGGATTAAGCTCTTAATGGATTGGGAGGATGGTAGTCGCATACGATGGGTGTACCAAAGGGTACGATGCGCGTACGTGGTCAGCCCCTCGACTTTTGGTCAATTCGTAGTATGCCTCGCGTACATGTTGAGTACGCCCAGCATACTCAACTGAGTTAACCCGATCGAATCGGTTGACTTTTAACTTTGACCAGGATTTTGACCAAGTTTGACCTAAGGGCATTTTGGGTAATTTGATTTATAGTTTGAGATTTGGGTTCCTGTTAATTATATAGGTGACCGGTAGCTTTTAGAGTAGTGATCTTTCAGACTGTGAGGTGAGTTTTCTCACTGTATCCATGGTTCGAAGGCACCAATGTCGGCCCATTATTTTGTTATGTAGAATGTTAGTTGTCTTTGTGATACTTGCATGAAAAACTAGGAACTGGCCCCTGGCACTTGTATGTAAGACCGGGATTTAGACATCGGCATTGCAAGGAAAAACCATGAGGGTAGCCCATGGCACTTGTATGTAACACCGGGATTTGGCCCTCAGCATTGCAAGGAAAAACCACGGGGTAGCCCATGGCACTTGTATGTTATGGTATGTGGTATTTTAGGGAACTCACTAATCTTTGTGTTTACTATTTCATATTTATGGTTTCAGGTACTTTCGGTTCAAATTGGAAGGACCCGGTGTGACTGCACAAGATTCTCCCAGAGTTTTCCGCATTGGCAATTAACAATATTACTCTGATGTTTAAATAATATATTCACTTTGATCGGTTTTGGAAAAAACTCGTTGTATGTTTTATTGTTTTAAAAATGAAAATTTTACCTTGGATTTTCGGGACGTTACAATTTGGAACACACAGAATCATGGAAATGTTTCAATTTCTGATTTATTTAAAGCTTTTATGTGTGTTCTGTTAGGTAAGGATATTGTACTTGTCATGATGTGTAAATGAATCAGGTTGTATATATGTAACGTGATCCATATAAGCATACAGTTCAGGTTGTTTTCATAGCTATTGTAAGCTTGTTTTTGTAAGGATTAAATGCAAGTAATAGCAATGTATTTTTACTGATTTCTTTATTATAGCATTATACTTTTTTATTTTGAAAAATTTATTTAGTCATAGCAATGTCATCCAAAACATAGCAAATTTGATTGTTATAATTGGATAGATTTGTGTTTAATTTTGATTTTTAATGGTGTTTATATTTTTTTTAATTAGGCAAGAAGTTGGTTCTCTATTTTATAAACAAAAGCATTGAATTCAAGAAAAAAATATAGAAAAGTAAAATGATCATTTTTACAGTTCATCACAGCAATTCAAAGATTCCAACAAACAACATGTTAAAAATTCATATCTTAAAAATTCAAACCCTCTTAAAAATCCAAATCCTGCCAAAATAGCCCCCAAGTCTATTTCTCTATGTTACAACCCAAATTAATTCCAAAAAACTGTTTTTGTTGTGATTTTTTATTATATGAAGTTGATATTACAACTAAAACTGAAGAAATGTACTGTTTTTGTTCTTTTAATGCTGTTTTGGGGGAAAAAAAAAATATTTTAACGAAGTTATGATTCTTTAATCAGGTGCGTATTCTTATCTTATTATGTTCACTGATATAGGGATCTTGAGTGGATGATTCAACTGTTAATTTAAGTTTATTTTTTCAATTATACACGAATTTGTTGAATTTTATGAATTTAACTCAAGCCTATACCAAATTTTTACTGATTTTTTTAGAAGAAATTTGTAAGGTTAACCATATCATCTCTTGTATGTGAGCACACCATTGCCCATGTAAAAATGACACCTGTTTTGATGTTTGTTACCGAATTTTGGATGTTGTTCACCATTGTATATGTAAGAATGACAACTATATAATTAAAAAAAATTGTTTCAAAAGATTGATATTTCTAATGGAATTGAAGTGAAAGTTGCAAGAACTAAATTCTACTTTTTTTTATAAAATGAAGTCACTTGGTAGATTACCCAAATGAAAGGGTTATTAAAACATCTTGATAGCTCATGTTAGTATAATCCATATTCATTAATTTAATCACATATTTCACATCATAAAATGGAGTAATTAAGATACGCAAATTTAATCACATCACAATGTAAAAATATATAGAAACTATACAAGAAACAAATAGGATTAATTGTTAAAGTTGAGAACTTGAGATGACACACCATTTAATGTAGAGGAGGAAAGGTCATGACTCATGGTTGTTGAAAAAGGTTTGACCGTTGACCGAAGTGGTTCGGGTCCCACATCAGATATTCTCTTACATAAACCATCACAATTACTAATCACTTCAGTTAACCTTCCTTTCAGCTCCCCAATTGCCACCTGTAACTCATCAACTAAAAAAGAAAAAATTGTAATCGACACAAATACTAAATGACTATTTTACCCTTACATTTCATAAAACAAATTTGAGAAATTGTGAAGTAGCAAAGAATGGATACCTCCAGAAAGGTGATTTGATGTTGTCTTCATTGCTGAAAGAGAGTAATTATATCTTTGAAGAATTTTTACAGCTAAAGCATCTGCAAGTTCTATTTTGTTTTCTATCTCTTCCTGCATAAATAACCAACAGCAGGATCTAACACCATTAATGGAAGTTTTTGATTTGATGTGACATGAATGATTTAATCAAAAAGGTCAAAAAACATGTTTTATCAAACATGGATTTACTATTATAGAAAGCAAACCTGTCTTTTGTTGATGTTTTGAGCCTGCTTTTCTTGCCATTCTTGATACATTGAGAATAATTCCAGTAGCACTTTCCGATCTACAATGGCTATTTCAAACACAAGAAAGAAGATCAATACAATTTATTGTTTTATGATGTTAAATGTAAAGGACTAAAGGTGTTCATTGAATCATTGTCAACTGGATTTATAAATGCTTGTAGCAGTAGTAGCACCAATACCTGAATCAGAAGTTGATGGTTTCCTGACCAAAATATCTGTCAAGCTGCTCTCTGTTGATGTAGATGTCAATATTGGAGTTGCCTGATCGAGTAGTATCACATAACAGAAGGATCAGTTTGTGAATTAACAGCTATGGTAACAGATTGTTTTGGATTATTCCCAATTTGGAACAAAATTGACCTCGGTGTTGCGTCAATTGTGAACTGATAGATAAAACTCTCAATGAAGTAATACAGATTGGCTAATTGTGGCGATGAAATTTATGATATTGGCAACAGAAGAAATAGACGCACATTGATTCAACATCTGAGTTCTTATACTCGTATAATACTTGTAGGATTTATGGAACGAAGGAATTGAAGAAGCTCAAGTCACTTAGTTCTAGTGTTCGTCAATAGAAAGGAAGAAAGACTCACAATTTTTAGGGATCTAAGCTTCTCTAGCATGGGATCCACGTCTTCCAATCGCTCTGAGACGGTGGTGATTCCATCTTCAATCTTCCTCACAGAAACAAATAGAGCGATGAAAATGATTCAATTTCTGATAAATTGTGTTTAATTGATTAGGTTAGAGATTGGCGTACCTGTAATTGTGAACTTGAAAGAGTAGATTCCGATGATCCCATGGCCAAGCCACTTGCCTTCTGATATTATTCCGATGATCCCATGGCGCTATGCCGCTATCGGATAATAAACAAGTTTTTGGATGAACATTGTAACCCTTTTGGCCACTTTTGACTTTAGTACCAGGTAGTATTCAAAGTTTTAATCGTGTTTGTACAAATAGTTAAAAGGGATAATGACTTGGAGGTAATAAGGTTTCAGTTAGGTCTCTAAGGTTTTTATTGTGCGTATTAGATTAATATGGTTGCTATTACCGTTTAAAAATAGTCATTTTACCGGTAACAGGTAAAAATGACTATTTCTAAACGGTAATAACAACCATATTGGTCTAATATGAAAAAAGAAAACCTTAGCGACCTAATACGGACAAACTGGAAACCTTATTACCCTCCTAAGTCATTAACCCTAATTTTAAAGACATTGAGAATATATGACCATCAACAGTAAACTACTTTGTTTATAACTCGCGTCGTCTCATATAACTTGCTACTCCTCTATATGGCGAAGCTCTTCATCTATAGTTGTCCCTTTGGGGACATCCGATAAAATTGGAACGATACAGAGAAGATTAGCATGGTCTCTGCACAAGGATGACACACACAAATCAAGAAATGGTTCAAAAAAAATTTAACCCTTCGTCGCCTTCTCTGGAACCCTAATTCCCTTTTCAAATGTTAATAGAGTTCAATTGCAATTCTTACGTTTCAGTAGATGAACTACTGAAGTCATGGTCAGACAACATGTGGATTTTATGGTCAGATTGATCTTCTTGTTGATGTCTTCAACCATTTGTGGCAAGTAAGGGTGATCTTTCTTTCTATAAAGTCTCCTTTAAGTTTTTTACTTTTCCTATCATTAAGTTTCATGTTTTATAAACTTCCGTTTATGTGTTGTATATAGTATGTATGTGTTTGTTTATGTGATGATTTTTTTATTCATTTTGAAACTTCAGTTTCTTAGTTCATGTTGTGGCTTTGCTTTTTATAAAATAATTGATAATAGACATCCTCTGCGTTGGTTTTACATTTCCATTCGTTTTCAAATGTAGACATTGATGGGAGGTATCAAAGTGAGATTGTTTTTGTACACATGGATGTGTTCATGTAAACATTTAAATGACAAAAAAAAGTTATTGGTAAAATGTTGCATATTTATGTAATGAAGATCATCAATCATATGAGTTTTTGGACTTAGAAGTTCTGGAAGGGTTGTGAGATAAGTTTAAATGGAAGCAACTATTTTCAGTCAAACAAATCAGTCACATTGATTAGTAAGCATGTTTTCTAAGTAATTAGGGTTAATGACTTACAAGGGTAATAAGGTTTTCAGTTTGTCCGTATTAGGTCACTAAGGTTTTTTTTGTGTGTATTAAACCAATATGGTTGTTATTACCGTTTAGAAATAGCCATTTTACCGGTTTTAACCGGTAAAATGACTATTTCTAAACGGTAATAACAACTATATTGGTTTAATACGCACAAAAAAAACCTTAGTGACCTAATACGGACAAACTGGAAACCTTATTACCCTCATAAGTCATTATCCCATTGTTAAAAGAATAAGAATCTTTTAATTTTAAAAATTGGTAAGTTAGAGCGTTCATAATTTCATATTTGTGCTCCTATAATCCTACTCCTCGTATAAATCTTTATACGATTAAAACATGGGACATAAACATTATTCAACTCACAAAAAAAAGTATACGAAACAATTTGGGTGTTGGGGTACGTACAGAATTTCTCTTTCATACACTTATATGTTAAGTCGGATTTTGCAATAATCTCTCTATGGATAGAATACTAACTCTCGTTCCTAGACATTGTTATTAACAAAATAGTGTTGAATTAGACCTTATAAATATGTCGTGACATGCAACCTTCGTGTCAGGCGTCCGGTTGAAAGCTTTTGGATAAAAGGGAAACACCCCTTGGCAAATATTATTACTAAAAAGTTAAAAAAAAAATAATAAAAAAAATAAATAAAACGACGAGAACCGAAAGGGCCCTGAGAGACAAGCCAAAGCTAAGGGATAGACCTTAAAGCAAAGACAAACAAACAAAACAAAAGACCTAAAGTCGCCATCCCTAATCAACTGGAGAAGAGATACGGACACCATGAGAGAAGCTAGGCTGAGTATCAGAAGCAAGCAAGCAGGGAGAGTATTTCTGGAATGGAAGTAAGGAGGGATACGTGAATAATAACTTTACCTGTTTATTTTTTATGTCGTATCGTGTTACCTCGTTTACTTAAATAATGATGACCAGATTCTTAAAATATAAAAACTCATCAACACGTCCGTTGTGGGAATGATGGTCATTTGTGTGTTTCGTTAAAAATACACTCAAAACATTAAATGTTATCTTAGGCCATTAGGTATAGAAAGACATGCCTAGTAACGTGGTTTTCCTTCTACATCATAGTTGGTGTACATGTAACTATCATGTTGTTGAATAGAAAGAAGAGAGGAAGAGAAAAGAAGAAAGAGCTTATTGTTTGTGGTTTTTCATGGTATGCACCATGGATGCCAACGAATCGTGGCACCACATCACCCCACCCCAGGGCGGTATGCACAGTTGTTGTGAGTTTGCTAGGTGACCACACGAGCCTCTCATCCTAAGTACACCAAATCACCATATGATTATTGTTTTTTATTAAATGTGATTTTCATTTAGTATTGCTTTTGTAATTATAGTAAATACAACTTGGCCACATTAGTCCTGTGACATTTTTTCCATATCCAATTATAAAATATCGAAGTGTCATTTAACTTTCAAATAAATAGCACTTATACTACAATGGCAATAATTAAAACTTATTTCATTGTTAAAGCATAAAAATATAAAACTTAGGTTGTCAAAACTTCAAAAAAAAATTAAAAAATTAAAAAATTAAAAATAAAAGGAAAACCATCAAGAGGGAGACAACCATAGTTGTGTTACATTGTTATGATTCTTTTTATCTTTTAATCAATAAGCCAGTTCAACTGTTCAAGTTATAAGGATCAGGAATGTGGCATTCCATTCCGTAATAGCAACCAAACCAGAATGGAATTAGCCATTCCATTCCATCACACCAAACAAGCAAACCTACATCCACACCACACATGTGAAAATGCATGAATAGATTTCAAGAGAGAATTATACAGTTCACAATTACACGATATCCCTTTTCTGTCACATACAACATAAAGGTAACAACGCCAACGCCAACGCCAATGCCAAATTACCTTTTCGCCCTCCCTTTAAACAAAATACTAAACTAAAACTTAACCCCTAGAAACACCTATTTCACCGTGCTGTAACGATTAGTCCCATGTTTAGCCCAATGTTCCTTCAAATCAAGAGGGGTAGAAAGGTCATAACCTTCAGAAGAAAGTCGAGTAAGCAATTTACTAAAAGCCCCTCCACTCATTTTTCTCCCACCAACTCTCGAATACTTCTTATTTGAAACTTGCGGTAAAGGATACATTGACATGGTGGTTGTACAACAAGCCGACTGCCACCCGCCACTCCCCCACCTATAACAAGGCTGCGGGACCCCCGTACACGAACACACCGGAACCGGCATCGTCAAATCATCAAAACTCACTTGATTCAATTCCGATTCATCTTTCCATTCTTCAACCTTCAATTTTACACTTTCACCCCTTCGTCTTCCGATCATTGGCGATTTCACTCCCTTCGTTTTGTAGGATTGAGGTTCGACTTCGTACGTATCTTCCCCGATTTCAAGCATGTGATGGATTTCTTGATTGGTGAATTTTACACTTTCGCCCCTTCGTCTTCGAACCCTTGGCGATTTCGATTTTGATTTTGTGGTGGATTGGACTTGGACTTGGACTTGATATGTGTTGTCGTTGGGGATTTCGAACATGTGGTGGATTTCTTGGTTGGTGAAATTACGGTTTTGCCCTTGGGTTGGTGTGTTTTCGGGGAGTGTTGAGATTATGAAGTTGTTGTTATTGTTATTGTTGGTGCCTTGGAAACGAAGGGTGGCGATTGCTTCATCGCGCTGTTGCATGGCGGAGTTGCGTTCCGCTAGGGCGGCGTCGCGCTGTAGCATCGCCATGTCGCGTTCCGCGAACGCGCGTTTTCGTTCGTCGAGCGCGAGGTTGCGTTCTTGGATGGCGGCGTCTCGTTCGGCCATTATGGCCATGAATGTCTTAATGGTTAAGTGGTTGTGATCCTTTGAGAATTTAAAAAAAAAATGTTGTTTTAAATGTGTGGAAAATTTAAGAAATTGTGGTATGTTTGTTATGTTGTAGGATCTTACCATTTTTTTGGAGAAAGTGAAGCTAAAATATCATGCTTGATATGGCTGTTTCTGCACAATAATAAACAATATTGTTGTTATATGTTGATAATATATTGATAGACTTGGGGACTGCAAGAGAAATACTTTGGCATGAACATAATCAAACATAAAAGTACATCAAGAAAGTGTTAGAGAAGTTTAGTCTTAAGGATGCTAAAGTTAGAAGTAAACCCTTGGGAAATCTGAAGGTTATGAAGAAACAATCGAAACAGATGGATGAAAAATGTATGTGTAGTGTGCTACAATGTAGGGTTCTGATTAGCAATTTTATCAATTTTGAGGCATAACTATGTTGATGTTAATTAAGAATTTAAAACACAGATTTACTCATTGGGACTCATGCGTAGTCACTTAATTCTTAACATCATGAACCACACTGATGAAAATGTGATTAATCATATGGAGATATACTTTCAAAGTCTGGCTATGGAGAGAAACATACACACAAATACATGACCTCCGGACCACTCTCGGACCTTCAATTAACACATTACAGCAAGAATCAAACACATTGAGCTCTAATCCGTACAAATCATCAATTAGGGTTAGCAAATGCGGTATATGCTGAAGATAATGAGCTCAAGGAAAGTCAAAACGCCGTACAACTGAAAAACGGTGAAGGCATCACGGATCCAAGCAATCGCAAAGACAAAACAGGACAAATGTACGAATAATGAGAAATAATGGAAGTTACCGGAGGAAGGAGAGAAGCCGGAAGGCGACGACGGCGAATAACCGAGAAGAGAAATACAACTGATTTTGGTCCTTTTCTTTGTGGTTGTTGTGCTTCTCCGTTAACTTTGCCACCTACATTTTACAGAAAAATGGAATTTTGGCGGGGCCGGCGTGGAGTATACGCCGGCGAATGTGTGTGAAAATGTTGAAGATCCCCCTCCCCCCCTGGTATCTCCTTTTGCCTTGCTTTGTCCTTGACACGTATTGACTATTGACCTCGGTCATTTTATATTCCCTTTTTGCGTAATTTCAGCTTGCCGGTTGTCTACTTGATACTATTTGGAGTAAAATACAAACTTGGTCCATGGTTGGTTTAAGTTTTGATTTTTGTTTAAATATAGTCCTTGTGTTTTTATTTTGCTGTGTATGTGGTCCTTCCAACATACTTTGTTCGAGAGAAACCGTTAACGCATAAGATGTGCTTCTCATATGAGGGTATAAAGGTAATCTGTATGACCCGAAAGTGAAATTTACATTGCTACACATCATTTTGTTACTCTTTATGAATATGTCAACCAAAGAAAAATAATGTTAAATATTTACATAATTTGGTTGTGTTGTAGGTGTTTCATACTCAATGATAAAAGGTTCCCTAGGAAAATTTGATCCCAAGATCGATGAAGAAATAATGTGGGATATGGATTATTGTTAATGTGACTTAAGAATTAAAGACCTGAAATGAGAGTTTGAGTATTTGACAATTCAATGGAGCATCTAGATATTGAATGAAGCATCTAGAATTCAGTGGAGTATCTAGAATTCAATGGAGTATTTAGATATTGCATGGAGCATCTAGATATTCAATGGAACATCCTAGAAATAAATGGAGATTTGGAAGAACAATGTGGCATTTGGAGTTGGGGTTGAAGCATTTGACATAAGACATAAGACTGGAGCGTCAGAAGAAGCATCATGCATAGCATACGCCACCACATTGTGGTCATGATGTGCTATCTCGGTGATCATGATGAGCTTATGAGTGTTGATATGTTACTTATTTACTACTAGAAGGATGATGCTCCACCAAAGGGCTTGATGCGCCATTTGTGATTGTAACAACCACTTTTCATGTATGAGTTGTTATCTAGTTGATTTGAATTATAATTGAGAAAAATGGGGTTTTTGACAAAGCGTGATGCGAGTTATGTGTGATGCAGCACGAGCCACGTTGATAAGTAGTGGTGCGACCCATATCTTGGTCGCAACACTGCATATGCATAAAATCCTAATTTTTTTGGCTTTGAGCCCTATATAAAGAAACTATCATGCTCTCTATCACCAGCCTCTACCCTATGTATATGAAACCCTAGCCCTTTGTGCCTCCTTAGAGATATTTTGGTGTATTTTTTAGATCCTTGAAGAGGAAGTAAGCTTGTGGTGCTTGTAGAAGTCCTTTTCAACTGAAGATTCTACCTTCTAGTCACTTCTCCATAAATATAAGTCCTAAAGTTCATTGCTTTATTCAGATTTATGCTTAGATCTAGGTCTAGGATGTGATTTTGGTCCATTTTAGCCCTTTAGACTTGCTTCTTGGAGTATGAGCAACTCCAAAACCTTAGAATGGATTTGTGTAGCCTAATGGTCATTTGGGAGTCAAAAAAGGGTGTGCATGGGCTTACATTAATTCATGTACAAGTTCTTGGTCATTTTGAGCTTATAAGAAGTTAAGGTTTGAGATTTAGCTTGAGTGAGCCTTGGTTTTGGATAAATTTTAAAACTTTATCTATTAAGTCCTTTGTGAGTTTTAGATCTAAGAGTCTGAGCCTTGATCTGAAGGGATTAAGTGCTTAATTTAAAAATGGATTATGCTCTACAAAGCACGAAGTGGCCAAGGTTTGGTTACAATGTGAATTTTGATGAGGCCTAGAGAGTATTTTATCATCATGTGATCGTTATACGATAAGTAGTCGCAACGCGTTCACCATTGAACGTTTGACTTTGAACAGTTGATTGTTGACTTTTTGACCAGTTTGAATTTTGGTCAAACTTTGAGGGATTTAAGTTGTAGACTGAGTTTTAACCTCTAATTGTTATTTAAATGGTTTGTGAGACCGATTCTTACAAGTGCGCGAGTGTGCCAATGATCCTTCAGTTTTGTAACAACCCAAAAACCATGATAATTTTTTTTCATTTTTAAACAAGATTACAGTCATCAAATTGTTCCAAAACCATTACACAATAACAATGTCAAATTATCAGAGTAACAATATAAAAAAAAAAAAAAAAAAAAAAAAAGCGGAAAATAGTGAAGGAGAATGTTTTGTCATCACGTCGGACCCTTCCCCTTAGTACCGGAAGTACTTGAAACCATAAATATAAACTATAAGTTAAAGCTTAGTGAGTTTCCCCAAAGTACCACATACCATACATATTCTTACAAATAATGTTTGCTGAGGGCCAAATCTCGGTCTTCCATATAGGTGTCAGCAACAAGATCTTGGTCTTTCATACAGATGTCAGGGGCCACATCCTCGTCTTTCATACAATTTTCAGGGGCTAGATCCTAGTCTTTCATACACATATCACAAAGATAGATAACATCCTATATCACAAATAATGGGTCGACCTTGGTGCCTTCGACCCATTGATACAATGAGAAAACTCACCTCGATCTACTGATAAATAACTGGATGCTCGGCTACAAAACCAGAAGATCTCACACTAAACACAAACAAATAACCCTATTCAAAATTAGGTTATAAACCATAACCGTGTGTGACATCCCCAATTTTCTCGGCCAGGAAATACCGATTTAGTTTACGCTTTTAAAATAAAATCAGAGTAATTTTCCAAAAGATGTTGCGGAATTTGTTCCAAAACAAAATATAATAAAAATTTATCAAAACATTTCATAAAGAAATATGTTTTCATTATATAACAAAACCCCGGGATGTCATGTTCCGATACAGACCAAAAGCATAAACAATACATTATAAGCCTTACAACAGTTATTTACATCTACTGGCCTATAATCAAAAAGTCTCTTGTTGTCTTCCAATTATGATCGGGGTCCACTACCTGTAATACATAAATCTGAGTGGGTCAGGCTTGGGAGTCTGGTGACCATATAGGGTTTTCAACCCACAACTAATAATAAATTTATTAATTTCATCAACCAATGAAAAATTTATTAATTTCATCAAACAACAATAATTCTTATTACCCGTTCTCGTTATCCTCACTTTACGTCCCTAAACACTTATCATAAGGGACCTAGCCTAAGGATTTTCATCTGGGTGACAACACTGCTTTAGGGGACTCCTCAGCAATTTATGTCAAATAAGGCAACCATGTAGGGGATGGAGTATACCATTGAACACTAAGTTCACAAACACCTACATGTTGCGAGCCTGCTAGCATTCCGCTAGACTGTCTAGAAAGGTATGTGCTCGTCATCTATACTCCACTAGATGACTGATCAATAACAATATCGAGGTCTCTCATCATTTTAACACACATCAACTATTTCATATACACATGTTTTACCCAACATATTTGTAGATAAAAATACATATATGGTTTAAAACTTGTATAAAATATCTATTCAACACCCATCTCAATTAAACAAACAATATAGTTACACATAGCACGTATTTTAAAGAAAATACTTCATATCTATGTGTAAGAAGAAAGTGAATATACATTCACTTGATAAGATGGTAATCGGGCAGCACCTTGTCTCTTAAAATAATATTCTTCGATGAAAACAGGATGTTTTCTAAAAAAACGGGCTTCATGTGGACAGAGTTTCGGCTCGAAAACTCTTTTTCTCGGGATCTTCGGGGCTCTGGAACTTGCTTTGGGTGCTAGGACGATACACTAGGCTTCGGGGGTATTTCTTGCAATTTAGGAGAGAGTATAAGGGTGAGAGATGTAAAGAAAGTAAACAAAAATCGGGCAGCCTTGAGTTCTATTTATAATGGTCCGAAGCTGCTGACTACGTTGAGCGTAAGTCCTCGGTACGTTGGGCATACTGCGAGGCGGTCCACTACGCGAGGCATACGGGTGGATCATTTCGGACGCATCGGAGCTACATTCACGTGTCGACAATGCGATGGAGTAGGCTACATGGCCCAACTCAGACCATGAACACGAGTACGTTGGGCGTACTCCGAATTTCCAAACTTCTAAAATTCGTATCTTTCGCATATGAGCTCCATTTTGACGTTCTTTATATCCACGCGTAGGTGAGACCATGCTCTACAACTTTCGTTTAGACTCCTTCGGCTAATTTTGACTTCATTTTCAATATTATATTTTTAACAGGTCAGGACAGGAAAGGTCCGTTAAAAATTCATAACTTCTTCATTCGACGTCTGTTTTCGTTTGTCTTTTTATCGTTAAACTACTAACGACGAGATCTTCGATTCTCGTTTAGGTTGTTTTAGCTAAAAATCACTCGATCTAAAATTCGAGTTTCGGGTTGCATATTGATATGCTGAAACTTAGATAAATCATAACTTCCTCATACGAAGTCAAATTTTGGCGTTCTTTTTATGCAAGCTCTCGGTTTAATGAATACTACTATTTTCATTTAGGTAGCTAAGGCTAAAAAACACTTTATCGGAAATTCACTTTTTACGTCCCACATCATTGTGCCGATTCTGTCGCGAAACTTCGACAAGTCATAACTTTTTCGTTATAACTCGGATTTCGGTATTCTTTATATCTCCGGAATCCTTGTTTCAACCACTACGACTTCCTTCATAGATATCGAGTTTATCTAACGTTTATTTTCGACGCTTATTTTTACTCTTAACTTATTAAATCATAATAATTAAGTAAATAAGCACATAATTCACATAATTCCTTTTTATTATTTAAAACGAGTTACAAATGTTGACCTAGACTATTACATCATCATTTATGCTTTGACCCAAAAACATGAGCGTTACAATTCTCTCCCCCTTAAGATGATTTCGTCCCCGGAATCACACATCAGCAAACAAATGCGGATAGTGACTCATCATGTCACTCTCCGTTTTCCAGGTGAGATATGACCCATTTGCATGTTTCCATCACACGAACACTAATTCGACCATCTTGCATCACAACTTCTTAGTCTTACGGTAAACGATTGACTTCGGTTCTTCAATTAACCTCTTGCTTTCATCCAAACTTAATTCAGAAATTGGAATGATGTCGAGAACTTCTCCCGTGAACTTCTTTAAATAACACACATGTGTGACAACCTGAAATTTATTCCGTCACTGTAACTCATTTCCGTTAATAGAATATTTTTATTATTATTATTGTTATTAAAATTTCCGTTAACATTTGGGTTAGACAAATCAATCAATGTTTTATTTTATTTTTAGTGTCAAAATGAAATAAATAAAAACACGTGTAATACCCTCAAAATTATTTGAGAAAAATTTTAGTTTACGACTAAGCCGGGTTACGACCATTTAATCGGGTAAAATTTTAAATTCCGTTTAACGTCAGTATGGGGTGGATCCCCACCTGGCCGCCAACTCAAGCCATATATAAGGGTTGAGTGGCTTTCACTTGAACCTTTTCTCACTCCTAGAAGCTTTCTCTCTCTACTCTCTCTCTCTCTACAAGTGGGTTTAGCCAAGAAACACCTCATTCAAGCTCCAAAACCGTAAGTAATCCTTCCTAGCTTGTTGTTTAGCTTTGTATCCATGAAAATTCGGGATTTGATCACTCACATACCTCAAAAACTAGAGTTTACGGTTTGGGAACACCTCCCAAAACCGTGAACTCCCTTAAGGGGGTTTTTGAAGCCCCAAAATCCCTCCAAAACCCTTCTAATGCTCATCTTTGACTTAGAAACTTGCATGAATGAAAGTAGAAACCCAAAATCGTGCCTTTAGGGGAGTAAATGTGAGTTTACGGTCCATGAACATTCATGAACCGTAAACACCAAAAAGGGTGTTTTGGTGTCCCTAACTCTTTCCTTAGCATGTTTAAGGGACTAGAAACTTGTATGAATGAGCCTAGGACCACAAAATACAAAGGAAATGTTGTGCCCAAGGGTTTACGGCCGTAAACCCTAGTGTTTACAACCGTGAACTCCCAAGGAGTGGTCCAAGGACCGCAAACTCCAAGGGAGTACCCCTTTTCAACCCTAATCACTTCACAAGCCTTTGATGTGATATTAGAACCCTTCTTAGTGATGCAAGAGACCTTAAAGCACACAAATACACTCCTCCCATGAGTTAACGGCCGTAAACTCATGGGGGAATTGGTCGCTCAACCGTAAACTCACCTAGGGTGAGTATTTGAGGAGTAAACTCCATAGTGAGGCCTTACACTCCTTCATTTTAACCTAATAGCCTCCTAGCACTTGACCAAAGCGTTTTTCTTCGCATTAGGACGTCTCTATGTGTTTAATTAGTGTTTTAATCACGAATTATATGTAAACATATGTATTCATATGTTATTAGGGTCATTAAGTGTGTTCAAGTCTTCACTTGACCCCAAGCACTCAACCGACACTTCCATTCGATCCACTCGCTGCAGGTGAGTTCATACCCCTTAATTAACCTTTTAAATGCTTTTAAATGCTTTTATGGGGGGGGGAATACAAGTTGCATACAACAAGTTATAGTATCAATCACATGTGATTTGTAACTTACAATCAAAAAGGATTTCTATACTTTTAACCGTTTTGTCATCAAAATTGCTTTTAAATGTTCTTCAAACTCATTTTCATATTAACTTGTTATAAAAACTATTTTCAAACTCTTTTAAAACTTCTTATGTTTCTAAAATATATCCACACTAATATATTTATATAAGTAAGACTTGAAGGACTTAGGACTGATAACTTGCCTTAATTCTTGTTCTTGCTTGATTGGGGTCTTGGGGTGTAATGTTATCTGTCCGAATGTCGTTGAATTCTTAGTTATATATTGTATGTATTTTTGTTGGATATGAATACCTTCACTCAGTTCAATACTTATGAGTATCCAAGAATGACTGCAACATGCCAGTTAATTATAATAGGTATAGTTAAGGTTTACCACTCCTCACTACCATTACTATGATACTTACCACAGTTAGTGAAATTATGAGTCGCTACAGGTTAAGTACTATATAGGAAGAATACTATATGCTATACAAAAGAACACTAAATACATTGTACCGAGAAACACACTATACATTAATACAAGAGAACATACTAAAACAGAATGTGAGACACTATCTCTCTATACGGCACTTTACTGCGCCTTCACCGTGTAACCTTAGTCTCCTGGAGGGAGAGCGGGCTCTACGTGTATAGATCTATACAGGGCGGACACTCATACATCCCGACTGCTAGCTACAGTCCGAGCCGACTAGGCCCAGGGATGATAACATGTTACCACACTACGTATGACCTGGAGGGTCATGATACATTTGTGATAACCCAAGTTGTTCCGTTACATTTCCCCGTTACCGTTAACGGAATATTCCAGTTTATAAAAGTTCCGTTAATTAGAGGTCGTCAGTTAAATAAACATTCCATTTGTTTACATTTAACATGCCATTAAGTCGTGATAAAAAGAAATAAAAACACATAACAGCCATTTCCATTTATTTGGAAAATGTTAAGTTCTATTGTTACGACCACTAAATCGGGTGCGACCAAAAGCCCCGTTTAACGGCAGTATCGGGTAAAATTCCACTGAGCCCCGACTATGAACCCTATATAAGGGTGAGTGGAGTCCATTGGAGACTTTTTACACTCTCTCTCTAGACCCGTTTTCGCCCCGAATCCGCAACCAAATGCTTCCAAATTGTAAGTCCGCTTACCCTAGCTTGTTCTAAACATTACTAGTTGTAGTTATAGCCCAAAAACCATCCAAGAAGGCATGGGATAAGGAGTTTACGGCCCAGGAACACTCTAGGGCCGTAAACCCCTAAAATGGTGCCAAACATGCCTTTAAACTTGCCCTTAAGCTTGGAAACTAATTGGGGATCTAGCCTAGGAGTGTTTAAACATCAAAACACAATGATTTAGGGCATAAATGAGAGTTTACGGCCCAAGCACATGCTTAGGCCGTAAACCCCTCTAAACCAGGTCAAAATGCCCCCAAAACACTCCCAAACCACCCTTAGGCTTCATACATAATTTAGGGACTTAGTATTTTGGGTTTGGATCAATTAAACACATCAAAATGAAGGATAAAAAGGAGTTTACGGCCCAGGTCTATACCAAGGCCGTAAACACCCCAAATCATGCCCAAAGTGTGGTTTTGCTTCCCCAAATGACCTTAGACATTTACCATAAAATACTAGGAAAGATTTAAGGGCTTAAACACGGGAAATGGAGGGACTAAAAGGAGTTTACGGCCCAAGCAAGTGTCTAGGCCGTAAACTCCCCAAAACACATCCAAATGATAGTTTTAATCCCCCAAAATAGCATCACACTCCATTAGAAATTGCTAGAAAGGTAATAGGGGCTTGAAACTTCACAAAACTCTAAGGGTGAGAGTTTACGGACGTAAACTCCCTTAGGAGTGTCCCTAGGCCGTAAACTCCAATATAAAGCCCTTAGGAGCCTTGAAACCACTCATGCCTTTTAGGAAAAGTGCTTAGAATAATTCCATGATGCAAGTAGAAGCCTTAAACACCCTAGAACCCATCACCATGAGTTTACGGCCGTAAACTCATGGTGAGATGTCCCTGGGCCGTAAACACAACATTGGGAGTGTACTCTTGGATAGTAAGCTCCATTCCTTAGCCATTGACACCCTTAAACGCTACCTGGGACACCCAAACACTTAACCAAAGTGTTTTCCGCTCTTGTGAGCGCGTATATTTGTTTAATTAGTATTAAATATGCTAATTGTATGTAAACATATGTTATCATATGTTAAATAGGTCATTGTGTGTGTTCAAGTCCTTGCGTGACACCGAACGCCCAAACGGCACCTTCGTCAGACCTACTTACACCAGGTGAGTACATACCCCTGAATGAACCTTTTAAATGTTTTTACATGTTTTATAAAGGGGGGGAATACAAGTTAAACATGCCAGTTATTAAATCAATCACATGTGATTGATAACCCGCATGCACAAGATTTTACCACTATACACTGTTTTACCGAGTAGGACACTATAATGGTTTTCAATTGTTCCAAAACTTTTACTCATACCGTTTTATCTAAATTCATTCCAAATGATTCATGAAAGATTTTCCAAGGTTTTCAAACATATTTTACAAAAGAATACAAATTGTGATTTTCTTCGGATATAAAGGTTTTTCATCAAAGTTTCCCTTTTTCGACGTATACTTTTACTTGTTAAATACTGCAGCTTCGCTTATACTTATTTTATACTCCTACTCTGTAACACTTTCACTTATACTTGAAGTCACTTATACCTGATGGACGCTTATACTTATTCACACTCTTACTTAGTGATACGATTCTACTTCACTTATACTTGATATCGCCTTTACTTCACTTATACTTGATACTCTCTTACTTCATTTATTGTCATCTCTACTTCGTGATACTCATATACTTATTCGACACTCTTACTTCACTTGCGACCACTCCTACTTCACTTGTTAGACACTCCTACTTCACGAGAATCACTTTTACTTGATACCCACTCAAGCATAGTTAGATGGATGTCTGTGCTTGTATAGATACATATAAATAATGGTTGAAGGACTTAGGAAGGCTTGTCCGCCCTATTTCCTTTTCTTCGTTGAGATGTGGTCTGGTGGGATCGGATGTCCATCCAAAGGCCGTTTGATTCATTAGTTATATATTAGGTACACAAGCATGGACATACAGGTTTACTTCAGTCAATTCAGTTAAGAGTCTCTACCTCTAGTTCAGCACTTACATTAGAAACCCACTAGTTGGAAGTCTCTACCCACTAATTGGGATGCATCTTCAGGACACGACCTTCTCCGTCGTCTAGTTGGTAACCAGAGTCTCCTGTAGGGAGAGCGGACATTGTGTGTATAGATCTATACGGGATTGACAACCCCGCACCCAGACTGCTAGCTACAGTCCCGGCCTACCAAGCCAACGGGTGACAAATGTCAGATCTTATAGACGCTTGTAGGGCGTCTGGTACTCTAGTCAGTATGGTTACGAGTATCCCGGGTTACCTTATAATTCATTGGCTTTAAGGTAACGGTATTTCGCCAGCAATTTACACTGTATGCTGGTAATTCAATTTCAGAGTCACACTGTATTGACCTTACAAAACGTATCTTTCATTTGATACTGTCTGGGGTCTGTCTCTTCTGCTTTGACCTTACAAGACGTATCTCTCATTTGATGCTGTCTGGGGTCTGTATCCACTGTATTCACAGTATCCACTGTATTCACTGTATTCATTGTATTCACTGTTTTAGACCTTGCTAAACATATCTTTCATTTGATATTGTCTGCGGTCTGTATTCACTGTTTTGGACCTTACCAGCTGTACCTTTCAATTGGTACCTTCGGGGGTCTGTGTCTCTATTTTTAGACTGAACCAGGTGTGTCGTTCGTTCGATACTCTCCTAGAGTCTATGATTCCTTTGCCTTCGTCAACAGTCCTCACTGCTGAGGCATATGTTATTTCCCTGTTGTCTCGTGCTTTCTTAAATAATCAAATTCAGTATTTTGATAATGATAGCAATTAAGGGAAAACCACTTTTTATCACATAACATTAACCAATCTTGGTAGAAGACTGCTTTGATAAAAGAAAATATAGGATTTTCTGGAAAGAACTCTAATACACAGTAAACACTTAAACTACTACTTTATAAAGTTATTTGGATAAATGTCACTAAATACTTATGAACTCACCAGCATTTGTAAAAATGTTGATACTCGCTTTTCAAATAACTTGTATTCTCAGGTTAGCATTAGACAGGTACATCCCCGGAGTTGTTGATGAAGATAGCCTAGTACCGCATTGTATTTATTCTATTACTTGTAATACTTTGATGTATTAATGTAACCATGTAAAATTATTTCTATTAATGCAATGTTTTGTTGTACTTTGATTACTATAATGCACGTGTTGTGATACTTGACATGACGTCATCCACCCCAGAACGTTTCCGCCGTTCCGGTTTTGGGGTGTGACAACATTCAATCGCCTATCCGCCTGGTTACATACAGATTCACATTCGGAACCCTAAATTAGAAAATTATAAATTAAGGTTAAAGTAGACTCCCTGAGGTGTATTAAATACATATCACTACCTAGAGTCTGCGGTTAATTACTATCCAGTCGGCAGTGACACTGCTGGAATAATACATTATTTTCCCATTTACTTTGCTCAAACGAAGTCCAAAATATATTTTTTATATTAACTAAGAGTCTAACTGGGAAAACTTTTACATACTCAAAGGATCAAACCTATAAGTAACCAAGCCTTGGCAGAAGAGTACATTTATTATAAAATATAGGATTTTCTAGAGACTCACACTATTTTCAAACTTGATAAAAACTTTCATGTTATACGATTGTAAACACTTTTATACAAGCAATGACACTAAAATCTTATGAACTCACCAGCTTTATGTTGATACTCATTTTCAAAATAACTTGTATCCTCAGGTCGGCAATAGACAGGTACAGATGCAGTTTTTGAGAAGACGGAGCGCATACAAGACTCCTCTTTATTTTTTATTATACTTTTTGGTGTCTAACAAACTGTACAGAACACGCTTGTATTACAATTACTATATTAACGCAATGGATGTTGTTGCTTGTTTTTACTATTATGCATTGTTATGATACTGTACATGACGTCCTCCACCCAAGAACGTATTCCACCGTTCTAGGTTTTGGGGTGTGACAGATTGGTATCAGAGCATTGCTTATAGTGAATCAAGTATATCAACCCATAAAGGATATACGAACTATAAACACTTCGGGACTAAAACACTCTGACCAAGAATATATACTTTTAAATACTTAAATATTTAACTAAGTATATATATACACATCCATTAATACAAAGGATCAGTATCATACTAGAACAGAACAAAAGTATTAAGATTGTTGAACAACACAATTGGGCTTAGATACATATAGTCACATCTGGGTGGATGTAGCCTGATCAACTACATTTCCCTAGGAGTGACTAGCATGTGCCTAAGAGTGATTGTGATGTTGCAACAAGTCTAAAAACTTACCAACACTACCACAAGAACGTTAGAACAAGAATACTATAGGAGTATTCTACATTCTATTAACTACATATGTGACAACTAAAAGGGTTGTTATTAGTAGGGCAATAGTTGTTAAGTGGATACACCACAGTTACATGTGACTAAGGCGCTATAGACTTAGAATTTGTGACCTTTGCTTCATTTCCTATTCTTGTTTGATTGTGGATTTAGAGTTAGGGTCACTTATTCGAAGGTCTATCCTACTTCGATTACATGTAATTGGTATGCACTATGCAAGTATTGGGTCAGCTAATAACGATCATCTTATAAGTATCCTAGATTAGTACGTCTATTAACCTTCCTTTCCCCATTCTCGCATAGATAGCATGGCTGGCTTCCACCATCCCAGCGACTCGTACTATCCAAACCAAGGCATTGGAGGATGGCTCGAGGAAGAGTCAGAAGATGATCACCCGATCCCTTTGGATGATCACCATGCAGAAGTGTAAGTCCCTAATCTGCCTGTGTATCAATTAGATCCGTTTGATGGTGCGGAATCCCAATCAAACGGATGATGTCAGATCAAATAGAAGAGAAAGAGAAGAAGAATAATATGAATCTATGTATGAAGTGATTAGAATGAAGATCCGGATACAAAAGATTCACACACACAAAACTTCTCTCTGGTTTCTCTCTCTTGGCGTACACTCCTTTTTTTTCATCAATCAGTTCCTCACACCCTAACACCTATATTTATACAAGGGGAACATGGGCTTGGTGGACATGGGCCGTAAATAGGTTTACGGCCGTAAACCTATTTACGGCCGTAAACTCAACCGTAAACCCCACCTGACCGTAAACTAGACCGAAAGCTCATAAAATATTACATGAAAATACAATTTCCTAGAAAAGCAAAGTATAAACCATATTTTTGACCCAACAATCTCCCCCTTGGTTTATAGCTTTCTTTTCTTTTCTTAAATGACCCAACAAGCTCCCCCTAAAAAGTAGCTGGCTTTTCTTGTTAATCTTTATTGGGATCTTGGCTTTAGCATTTATCTTCAAATTCTCCATGACTTCAAGATAAACTTGATGAATCTTCAATGAATGACTTCATCTTAAACAATTGAGCTTTTCTTCAGAATTTGGCATTGAACGCACATTGGGTGAGGAGGCTTGACGTACTGATTCTTGAAAGATAGCGTTTTCGGCTTGAGAATCTTCAGAGAGAACACAGAGAGAAATAATCTTCTGGATCTCTTCAGCAGGTACAATGATAGCAGCAGACTGCTTGAGAAGGCTTCAATGCAATCCATCACATAATCTTCAATTTCTGCTTCACCTTGCTTCTGGGGTTGAAAGATTGAATTTGAAAGAATAATCTTCATTTCTTGCTCCTTCGAATAAAAATTCTTCGATGCTCACGGATGAAGCCTTGGCTCAGAAATCTTCGACACAAACTCCATGAGTCTTTTCTATACCTGAAATCACTTTTCAAGACAAAACAAAACTAAAAGAAAACTTAGCACAGAAACAAAATTATTTTTGGATTTTTTTTTTATTTTCTTGAACAAGAAATAAAACATAAATAACACTATTTTTGCATTTTTTTTAATTTTCTGCTTTTTGTTTGTTTTTTTTAAATTCTCCCCTAATATTTAAATTAGAAGAAACTATGAACAAATTTAACAAAAATAGAATGATATCTAACTTTAAGAATGATTTGGGATCAAAGTTTTTAGATAGCCTTTATCCGCTTGTTGCTACCTTCTATCTTCACGTCTTTGCCTGGTCAATCGCCGGTATTGTGGTCCACTTAAACACGAAAAATTATGACAATTTTAGGACATACTAATAATTGACAAGACAATATGATCCTAAGTTCCTAGATGATATTCCTTAAGGACCATTCAACTGACGACGACCAAAGATATTGTTGTCCACCTAAATTGAGCAGCAAGATCTACAGACAAACTGTATGTGTTCTATTTTAATTGTACTAGAACGTGTTTCCCGCTTCCTGATATGCTCCAGCCATCAAGGACTTCCAGAATACTCCTTACACCGGGTGAGCTGACAATTATTAAGAGAGAAGATAGATTTAGAATGCATAAGTTGTACATCCAGGTCGGATCTCTTCCAATCACGCAAAGGATGAAACATATGACTAACTGAAGTTTTAGAGGGATTGAGAAGAGAACGTTGCATATACAGTGTACCAGGTCGGATTGTAAGTCACGCAAAGGAGACAGTATATGGCTAACAGATAGAAAGAATTTCAAAGATATAATATGCAGAGAAATAGAATTGCATATGTTACAGTTCAGGTCGGATCTCCCGATCACGCAGAGAAGGCAACATATGACTAACAGACAGAGAGAAAGAAAACAATTTTCTACGGACCTAATTTATCGGAATTTACCAATCGCCTCATCAATACCAAAATTAAGGATGGAATCCGCACATCGAGGAAAAGTTAAACCACGGTTCCAGATACGGGTTCATTTAATGTGAAGAGTAGATTCCCGTGTATATCTCCCTGCTCAACCTATCCGAGCGTCGTATTGTCAGGCTAAACGGATCTAACTAGGTCAATGTTAGTCAAGTCCTTGAATTCCTTAAGTTCAAATCTGCCTAGTCATGTCCATTTAGAATTTTTCGTGCCTACCGACGCATCAAACACAGATCGTAGACGATTCAACTTAGGTACGTTATGCCGATTCAGATTGCCCATTATCACTTGCTAATTTCATTTCCCAAAACATCTCCTGCAAGCACATGCCATTAACACCATATTTTTGATTTTTTGATTTTCTAATGTTTTTGGATTTTTTTAAATTAAGATTTTCTAATTTTTGTTTTGTTTTTATTTCTCCCCCTAAATTTGTGCATAGGAGAGAACCGAAAGTAAATGCGCAAATTTAAACTATCCTAAAACAAAAATTAGTCTTTAAAGCGAATCAGCTTAAGAAAAACTCAGGAGTATAGAGAAGAAAATTCAAACCGTACGTCACCGATTGAATTTGCATCCAGAAGGTCTAAGAACAGCACGCGTAATCTTAGAACATATCCGAAAATTCTTCATGTCATTAAGCACAAACCCCATGTGATCCCTTCCTTTCTTCCCTTCCCGCAAAGGACACATACTCTCAAACAAAAGTTTGAATGTTTTACAGTTGAGAGATGTCCCCTATCATGTGCCTGGAACAACTACTACCAACAAACCAAAGTCTAATGATATGCCTCCATAGCTGCTCCGACACAGAGCGGAATTAGTTGGTCTTTAGAACCCAGTCCATTTTGAAACTGGGCCGACCTTTGTCATCCTTGCACAGTACCCTCTCCCATGACATATCCTGCTTGTCACAAACAGAAGACGATGAAATATTAGAGCCATTAGACGATTTGGGAGTTTTCACCTTTGGTACCCAGTTGTAGTTGGGTTTAACCCATTTCTTTTTCGATCTGATGGGTGGCTCGGTACTTGCTTTGGAACTTGATGTCGGCCGTTGAGATGACTTTGATTTTGGCTTCACGGGAGCATCTCTTGGATTGGACTTCTTGGCCGACATTCCCTTCTTGCCCTTGGGATTTTGATTTCTGGCCTTGTGGGTTTGATTCTTGACCTTCTGTGCGTTCCAGTCACCATTGTCTAAACATGACATGGAAGGGTTTCTTTTGAAGTATCTCCCACTTGGCGCGTTTTGCCATCCTTGTGCATAGTAGGGAACGTATGCACGATTAAGACAATTTCTGGCAATGTGTCCAGGTGTTCCACAGTGAAAACAAGTCTTTTTCTTCACCGTGAAGTTATTTATTCCTGCCCCTGGTGGCGTATCCTTACCTTGTATCTTATTGATCCCATATGCACACTTGCAATAGGCACTCTTTTGCGCTGGAATTGGAGGCCTATATTTCTCAACGGCAGGTTTGTTAGGAGTAATAGAATTCGAAGCAACAGATTCTGAGTTCAAAGAGTCATTGGTTTGCTCAGTAGTGCTCTCCTTGTTCTCATCTTCTACTACTTTACCTGCACATGAAGTAGAAACATTAGTATTTTCAACATTAATAACTCATCCTGACACAAATCCAACTCGTTTGCCATATTGAAGATGTGCCTCCCTGGCAATTTCTTCCTGTGTCATAGGGATGGATGTGTAGTTATGATTGAAAGGTGGAGGAACACTATCATACCCTAGACCCTTGTTTCGATTATCTTTAAATTTTAATTGGGTTTCAAATAAGGACTCGACTGTCTGACTTGATGCAGTATAACTTTTAAAACTAACATATGCTTTTCCACACTTAATTTTCAAAGTGTCAAGTTCTTCAGTCACATCAGCAAGTTGTCTCTTAATATAGTCATAATGTTCACACTTGTTGCTATACTCTTCCTGAAGCTTCTTAAAGTCTTTGGTTTTTGCTTCTAATTCAGCCTTCAGGGGTTTCTATCCTTTCCTGAGTTGATATCCTTCATATCTCAGGTCCTCAACTTCTCTTTTTAATTAATCAATTTGTTCCCGAAGAAATTTAATCGTATCTTCACTAGATGGTGTACATGAAACTTCACATTATTGAGAACATGAAACTTCATTGACCGGAAGGTTTACAGAACTCATTGTATTTCCACACTTCAAAGCATCAAGTTCTCCAATTACATCAGCAAGACTAAGATGATTGAGATCTTTTGTATTCTTGATGATAGCCACGTTCATATCCCATGATTTCGGAAGTGAATTTAGCAGCTTCTTGTTTATCTCGGACTTAGTCAAGAAGATCCCAACTATATTCATCTCAGTAGTGAGTGTGGTAAATCGCTCCAACTGAGTTTCGAGGGTTTCTCCAGGGATATAATCGAAAATGTTAAAATTTTGTCTTAACATATCCTAACGACTCTCTTTCATGTTTTCAACTCCCTCGTAAATCTTAAAATCAATTAAAAAGCATAACTAAAAGCCAAAATCAAACTTAAAAGTCAAACCCTTTTGATTATAAACCTCAAAAGTCAACCTTAAAAGTCAAATTTAAAAAGTTAAACTCAAAAGTCAAACCGAAAAGCTAAATTTGAAAATTTAAAAGTTAAATGAAAAAGTCAAAGTTTAAAGTCAAAGGTCAAACTTGGAAGTCAAAGTCAAAATTTAAGGTCAAAAGTTAAAAAAATAAAAGTCAAAAATTAAAATATGATTTTATTTATTAATTTTAATTTAATTTATTATTTATTTATTTATTTATTTATTTATTATTATATATATATATATATATATATATATATATATATATATAATTTTGGATGAAAAAAAGATTTAAAATTAAAAGAAATTGAATTTTGGGTTAAAAGTGTCAAAAATGCAAAATGAGAACCGAGAAAGACGCTTTATGAATTAAATTCGGAAGGGAAGTAACAAAGGCTCGTGTAGCCGAGTTGGATAAGGCGCTGATTTGAAGAGTTTGAGGTCTCAGGTTCGAAACCCAGCACACCCAAAATGGGGTCTTATTTTTAATGCGAGGCGAAAAGCTGCTTGCTCGGCCGAGAACTCAGAAGCCGGAAACGTGCGAGACCGAGCCACAAACTGTTGAGCCGTATACTCCGAGTCGAGGCCGCAAATTCCGAGCCACAAGCCTCGGGCCGTGAACTCCTCGGAAACCCTAGCTGCTGGCCGCCACCCCCTCGCAGGTTACGACCAAAAACAGTGATTTTTTCCTTTTTTTGCTCCAAAACTCGATCAAAAATCCTTTTTTATGAAAAACTCGAAGAACAAACCCCCCTTATTTTTTAGAGATCTATCCAAAAACGCTAGAATATTTCGAAAATAAGATCAAATAATGCTCCAAATTTGAAAAAATTGACTGATACAACCAAGCTCTGATACCAATTGTAAGTCCCTAATTTGCCTGTGTATCAATCAGATCCGTTTGATGGTGCGGAATCCCAATCAAACGGATGATGTCATATCAAATAGAAGAAAAGGAGAAGAAGAATAATATGAATCTATGTATGAATTGATTAGAATGAAGATCCGGATACAAAAGATTCACACACACAAAACTTCTCTCTGGTTTCTCTCTTGGCATACACTCCTTGTTTTTCATCAATCAGTTCCTCACACCCTAACACCTATATTTATACAAGGGGAACATGGGCTTGGTGGACGTGGGCCGTAAATGGGTTTACGGTCGTAAACCTGTTTACGGCCGTAAACTCAACCGTAAACCCCACCTGACCGTAAACTAGACTGAAAGCTCATAAAATATTACATAAAAATACAATTTCCTAGAAAAGCAAAGTATAAACCATATTTTTAACCCAACAGTTGCTATGACACTCTCTGATTTTTGGTCTATGTTGATTTAGTCCATGAAACGCTCTTATCATACTTGCAATAGACTCTTACTATTGTCATCATCTCTATGAACTTTCAGTAAAAGATGCCTCCTCGCAAGCTCCCGATCAGAGGCAGACCTGTGACTCAAACCCCGCCTCCACCACCTCCTCCTCCTCCGTAGTTCGATCCGGTGTTGTTTCAGACAGCTGTGATAGCAGCCATGGCCCAAATGAATTATGGCGATGCTAGTGGAGCTGGAATGGGCACCAACTCCAGAAATGGTGAAATCCATCCACGTACACAGGGGTGTACTTATAAGGATTTCATGAACTGCAAACCGACATTTTTCAATGGGACCGGAGGATACCTTGCTCTGTCCCAATGGATCGAAAGAACTGAAGTCGTCTTCAAAATGTGCTCATGCCCCGAAGAAAGCAAAATAAAGTCCGTTATTGCCACTTTCACTGAAAGGGCCCTGATATGGTGGAATGGCCATGTCAATTCACTCTCTTTAGTAACAGCCAACGCCATGGGCTGGGACACACTAAAGGACCTACTGAGAAGGGAGTACTGCCCTAGAGGTGAGGTCCAGAAGCTCGAGGAGGAACTCTGGAACCTCAAGATGAAGGGGACAAACATAGTGGCCTATACAACCAAGTTCTACGACCTGATAGCTATATGCCCTAACATGATCCCCTCTGAAAGCAAGAAAATTGAACGATACATATGGGGTTTAGTTCCCCTGTATTGAGGAAACGTACTATCTTCACATCCTGCAACCTTTGACAGCGCCAAGGAATTGGCCCATAGGTTGATTGATCATGAAATTCCTTCCACTCCATCAACAACAACAACAACTGCCACTGCACTAACCAAGACACCCGACAACAAGAGGAAGTGGTGGGACAAGAAAAAGGACAAAAAAACCCATTCCAAAAAACCAACAGATTGTGGCTATCCATGCTGCCACCACTCCTACTACCCCTGTACCAGCAAAAACCTATGTTGGAAACCTGCCCAAGTGCCTAAAGTGCCCTTTTCATCATAACGACCCCTATCGTGAAATGCACTGCACTAATTGTGACCGGAAGGGCCATACCACCCAGTTTTGCAGATCTCAACCCAAACCCATTTCTCAAGTCTCCGGTTCGGGAGTCAGCCAGGCATGTTATGGTTGTGGCGAAGTGGGACATTTCAAGAAAAACTGCCCAAAAGCTGGAAATGCGGGAGGAACGGGGAAACTACTTGCTATTGGCCACAATGAAGCAGTAGCAGACCCTACAGTAGTCACGGGTACGTTCCTTCTCAACAACTTGTATGCTTGTATCTTATTCGATAGTGGAGCAGAAAGAAGCTTCATAAACTAAAACTTTAAACACTTACTTAAACAATCCCCACAACAACTAAAAGAAACATTCATCGTAGAAATGGCTAACGGAAAGACAGAGAGTTCTAGCGAGATCTACATAGGCTGTACTCTCACGCTAGATGATCATTCATTCCCAATCGACCTCATATCAGTATCGATCAAGAGTTTCGATGTCATTGTGGGCATGGACTGGTTAAGTCTCCATCGTGCTGATATCCTGTGCTTCGACAAAGCAATCCGTCTAAGCCTACCGAATAACGAAACCCTGTTAATCTACGGGGACAAACCCAGTACGAGCCTTCGCATCATCTCGAGTATTCAAGCCCAGAAGTACTTGCGCAAGGAATATCACGCATTCCTTGCAAACGTTGTCGACACGAGCCAGAAAACGAAAGATCTAAAAGACTTCCCCGTCGTATGCGACTTCCCTGACGTCTTTCCAGAGGAGCTACCAGGTTTACCTCCCAAACGCCAGGTTGAGTTCAGAATCAATCTAATTCCAGGAGCTACCCCCGTAGCCAAATCGTCCTATCGTCTAGCACCTGCTGAGATGCAAGAATTGTCTAGTCAACTTAACGAGCTGCTGTGACATCCCCAATTTCACAGCCAGAAAAGACCGATTTGTTTATGCTTTGTTTTTAAAATCAGAGTAATCTTTTAAAGAAAGCGGTTGCGGAATTTGTTCCCAAAAACAAGATATGATAATAACTTATCAAAACATTTCTCAAAGAGAATGTATTTTCATTTAATAATAAAACCTCGGGATGTCACGTTCCAATACATACATATAAGCATAAATAGAACTTACATTTAATTACACTAATGATTTATATCTCCTTTAAATCTCTTTGTGAAATATGTCTTCGTATTGATACTTATGATATAAAGAAAACTGAGTGGGTCAGGCTTGGGAGCCTGGTGAGCATATAGGGTTTTCATCCCACAATGTTATATCATATATTTATAAATATAGAACATTCAAACTTATATAATTTCACCATATAAAAGCAACTCTTATCCCACCCATCGATCCTCACAACGCCACGCTCAAACTCTCGTATCTAAACATTTCCTATTTATCGGATCCCTACTCACGGATCTAAACTAATCTCTCCACCTGATCCATACTCTCGGACCTAAAACTAACCTCTTGGTCTAATCCATACTCCCGGATTTAAACTAATCTCTTGGTCTGATCCATACTCCCGAATCTAAAACTGTGCCTAATCCATACTCCCGAACTAGGGACAATTAACTATGTCTTAATCCATACTCCCGGATTAATAACAAGTTTACCTATTGGTCTGATCCATACTCCTGGATCTAAAACTGTGCCCAATCCATACTCCCAGACTAGGGACAATTTACTATACCTAAATCCTGTTCCGATCCATACTCCCGGATCTAAACTGTGCCCAATCCATACTCCCGGACTAGGGACAATTTACTATGTCTTAATCCATACTCCCAGATTAATAACAAGTTTGTCTCTTTTCCTATTCCATATTCTCGGATCTAAATCCAATCTTTTGATCTAATCCATACTCACGGATCTCATCTACCCATGTCCTACCCAACATATTCGTAGATACAAAATATATATACAGTTTAACTCATTAAAACCTATATAGTTTATCCATTCCATACTCATCTCAAATAAACAAACAATATATAAACACATAGCACGTATTTCATAACAAATACTTAATATTTATGTGTTAGAAGAAAGTAACTACACACTCACACATATAAACAACAATATACTAAATACATTCAAACAATACTTGTATTATTATCGTGTTTATGAAAGGGACTATACACTCACACATATAAACAACAATATATATAAACACATAACACGTATTTCATAGAAAATACTTAATATTTATGTGTTAGAAGAAAGTAACTTCCCACTCACACATATAAACAACAATATACTTAATACATTCAAACAATACTTGTATTATTATCGTGTTTATGAAAGGGACTATACACTCACACATATAAACAAAAATATATATAAACACATAACACGTATTTCATAGAAAATACTTAATATTTATGTGTTAGAAGAAAGTAACTACACACTCACTTGATTAGAAGATGATCGGACAGCACTACGACTTGTAGAAGTAGTATTCTTCGGTAGATCTGGAAGATCTTCACAAAAATCGGACTCCTCGTGGGCAGAGCTTCGGCTCGGGAATTGCACTTCTCGGGATCTTTGGGGCCTCGGGACTTGCTTCGGGGCTCGGGAATGATACCGGGGCTTCGGGATATAAGTTGCACGCAAAACGAGGTAAAAACACGAGAGGAAGGAAGAATGGAGCAATAGAACTCGGCTGCCCTCGACTTCCTTTTATAGGGGGCTGGAAACCCGAATTACGCTGGGCGTAATGGGGATAAGAACGCTGACTCCCTTCCTTCGGGATAATATCGAATTTATATTTAAATTAAATATCGAAAATATTTAATAAACTTCAAAAATTAATATCTTCCTCATACGAACTCCGTTTTCGACGTTCTTTATATCCCTGCCTAGGTGAGACTACGCTCTACAAATTTCGTTTAGACTGCATCGGCTAATTTTGATTTTTATTTTTATTATTTATTTTTAGTAGGCCGGGACAAGAAAACTCCGTTATAAAATCATAACTTCTTCATCCGACGTTCGTTTTCGCCTATCCTTTTATCGTTTTACTAAAATTAATGAGATCTTCGATTCTATTTTGGATTGTTTTGGCTAAAAACTGCTCGGTCTTAAATCGAGTATTCGGGCTGCATACCGTTAAGTCGAAACTTCGAAAAATCATAACTTCCTTATACGAATTCAGATTTGGGCGTTATTTTTTAGCACGCTCATGGTTTAACGAACTCTACGACTTTCGTTTAGATCACTAAGGCTAAATATCACTCTAACGTAAATTCACTTTTTACGTCATTCAGCGTCGTGTCGGTTCTGTCGCGAAACTTCGACAGGTCATAACTTCTTCGTTATAAGTCGGATTTTGGCGTTCTTTATATGTACGGAATCCTTGTAACATATACTATAACTTAGTTAAGATTATTCCTTCAAAATAATCTTCCATCAAAAAGTCATTTTTGACGCTTAACGTCTCTAATTGACTAGCCCGGATCTACGGGCGTTACAGCTACTCAGCAAGGGCTTTATAAGACCAAGCTTCTCACCCTGGGGAGCACTGGTCTTGTTCGTAAAGAAGAAGGACGGATCGTTACGTATGTGCATCGACTATAGGGAGCTCAACAAACTCACGGTCAAGAATCGTTACCCTCTTCCCCGTATAGACGATTTATTTGACCAACTGCAAGGGGCGAGTTATTTTTCCAAGATTGATCTAAGGTCCGGGTATCATCAATTGCGAGTGCTTGAGGAGGATGTCCCGAAAACAGCTTTCCGAACTCGTTACGGGCACTACGAGTTCGTAGTGATGCCCTTTGGATTGACCAACGCACCCGCATTATTCATGGACTTAATGAATACGGTGTGCTGTCCTTACTTGGATCAGTTCGTCATCGTCTTCATTGATGACATACTTGTTGGGTTTTGAGCATTCTAACACTCCTAAGTGTACATGCAACCCTAAATACCTTGGATCTATGTTTTCTCTATTATACATGCAAATATGAACTTCCAAGGTATTATCCTAATCTAACATAAAAAACAATGAATATAACAAGATAGAATACATACCTCTTTGATGTAGAAAGTCTTCATGAAGCTTGAGTGCCTAGTGCCCCAAGTGTGACACCTCAAATGGTTTACACAACACCAAATACAAATGGAATGACTTGAGAGAACTTTACACTTTCATGAAAATCGGCTAGCCCTTCTCTAGCATGATACTAGTGCCGATTTTGGTCAAGAATAAGATGCATATATAGTTAGGGTTACACCATGTAAACCCTAATTGACATGGCCTTTCATTTCCATGATCCATGGGTACAAAAACACCATGGAGCATCCATGAAGCATCATATGTGTTTTAGCCCAACTAGATAATCCATGGAGCATTAGCCCACTATATAAGTATGGATGATTTACACAATCAACCCATATATTTAATTAGTCTTCTTTTGATCACTTAATTAATCCTAGATTAATTTTTGATCAATACTAATTAAATAATCTTATTAATATTATTAATATACTAGAACTTATAATATATTAATAACCATAAGTGTCGTATTTCTCTCATTTAGTCTATCCAAGTGCATGATGCCATGCAACCCAAATGGACCATGCCGGGTCGGGTCAAGTCTTACCAATTATAGTTATGGACTTAGACATTAATCCAACAGTCTCCCACTTGGATAAGTCTAAAACTATTATTGCGTATGACTTCAAGAACCGACTGGCAATCGTAGCTCTCAAAAACTTCTGTCAAACTCTGACCTTGTAGATGAACTCTGACCTTTGTCAGTGACTTGTCCATTAGATAAGGGATCATACATTCCTCCATTCTAGATATCATATGGATTGAGACATGGATTATAATCATTCTCTCTGTCCATTTGTTGTTTCCCGATTTCCGATTTATGACGACTGACTAATTGAACAAATCAAATCAGTCCTGGCCCGGCCGAGCACTTCCATTTGTCATCATCAAATCATCGAGGGGCCCATAGATATCGCTTTTATACCGAAGGTAAAAGTAATGGATAAACTTCGACTCATATGGCTTGTTCTACTACTTGTAGAATCATACACGAAGGCACATTTTATAACACCGAGTTACCGTATGTGTTTTCGTGCAATCAATGTACAACCAACACATAGTAACAACTCATATCTCTAGGTTTGAAGAATATAAGATATTATCGTCTCATGATCACTCGTGATAAAATCCATGAAGTGATTCCAATGAGCACGGGTTGAATCCAATACTCAGAACTTATGAGCACTGATGAGTGTTGTAGCCCTTTGTCCAACATCTTAGACCTCTACAAGACAACCCATGACAGTCTTGATTCATATCTACTTCCAACATGTGACAACCCGAAATTTCCATTTTGTACGAACATTAACTATTCAATAGAAGCTAGTCCAGTTTCAATGAATTTCAGACTTTTCCGAATAAGTTTGTGTACATTAGGGTTTACGTTTAAGGAGATATCAGGAGAGTGGATGCTCTTGGGTTTGTGAAACTTGAGCATTTCAAAACTTCATAATGTTAGAGTCCTATTCCAGAATAAAAATATTTTCTGCCAAAATATTTCAGGACTATAAATAGATTTCTGAACTAAATTCATTCATTATTCACATTTCCAACTAGAGAAAAGCCATATTCTCTCTCACGGATCTTCGGGTTTTCATCCCAAATCGTGAGTACACTTCTCTAGTTGTGTTATAATGTTTGTTTTATGCTTATTAACATAGATTACATGTCTAAAATGTGAGATCCGGGAGTTTACCGCCCAAGAACGTTCTTGGGGAGTAAACTCCAAAATGGAGCTTTAAGGCTATCTAGTCCCAATTCCTTGTTAGGCAACTATTTTAGCATAATAGGTAGGATCATTTGAGGCTAGAAATCAATCAATAACACCAAGTTTTAGGAGTTTACGGTCCAAGAATTTCTTGGACCGTAAACACCATTTTCAAGGGCATAATGAGCCCTAATCACCCCCTAAGGATTTAGACTATTACCCTCAAATACTTGTAGCTAAAATGGGGACTAAAACACATCAAAATCATCCCTAAAAGGGAGTTTACGGCCAATAAATTCTCTTGGGCCGTAAACTCCAAGTAAAGGCACCAAAGTGTGCCTAAAGTCCCCCTTAGCCTTAAACAAAAGCCTAGAAATTATCCTACTTGTGCAAGAGACTTAAAAGAATTAAAACATCCATCCCATGAGAGTTTATGGCCGTAAACTCGAAGGCATATGGTCTTTAGGCCGTAAACTCCTCAAAGGAGTATAATCTATGCCTTAAACTACCCAAAGGTTTAAACCACCAAGCTAGGCTTATTCTAGAATTCATTTAGCACCTTAAAACACCCAAAACCACCAAGAATGGAGTTCACGGCCGTAAACTCAAGGGTTTATGACCATAAACTCCTTGGGTGGGGTTTGTTGGGTAGTAAACTCTTATTCTAGGTTCTTGGAAGCTTTAAACCCCTTTAGCCTTGTCCCATAACAACTTAGATGCAACCATTAGGACCTATAACACTTATACAAAGTGTTTACATGTTCCTAAGTGTCCCAACTTATTTCATTAAGTTATTATTTGGATAATTAGTTATATCTATGCTCATTATATGATAACTAGGCTCGTGCGTGTGAACAAGTCTCCGTTTGCCACCTAGCACGGTATCCGACACTACAATCCAAACCTCACCACAAGTGAGTTCATACCCCTTTAATTAACCTTTGAAATGCTTTTAAATGTTTTAAATACTTTATGGGGGGGACACAAGTTCAATGCTTATAGTTATTGAAATCAATCACATGTGATTGCACTAATCACATGTGATTAATAACTAGAAAACCAATGATTTTATCACTGTTCAAACTGTTTATCAAACTGTTTTACTTCAAACTGTTTTACAAACTCTTTTACTTATCAAATACTTTTATTTAAACTTTGTTATACTTCTTATAACTGCATGCCCATTTATGTATAGATATATAAGCAATGTTTAAAGGGCTTAGGAACGCCATCCGCCCTATTTCCTTTTCGCGCTTGAGATGTGGTCTGGTGGGATTTCGGGTAGCCCTCCGAAGGTCGTTTCAATATTAATTATATATCAAATGTACATATATAGACATAAAAGTACTCCTTTATTCATACTTATCAATACATCATCAGTAAGTTACCATCGGGGTAACACAGGACCATACTACTACAATTTCTAGATCAATGAGTCAGTTCATTCATGAGTCAATACATTACATTACTATGAGAACATATACTACTATACTAGAAAGAGAACATATACAAGTATACTAGAACAGTTCATTACATTACACTTACATTTAATACGTTAATAAAATTGTGATCCACTGTATGGGATAATGCCTTAATTGTCATGACCCGGGTTGTAGCCAGAGTCTCTTGAAGGGAGAGCATGAGTTTGCGTATAGATCTATACTGGATTGACTATCCTACACCTTGCTGCTAGCTACAGCAGGACCGGAAGGTCTGCGGGTGCCAAACGTCATACCTTATTTTTTTGACTATACGTTGTCGATGTTATCAGTCTATAGTATGGTGCAATTTATCACATAATACCTTAATATAAATCCAGTTTAAGGTAGTTAGTACAACAGTAGTTCCTATAATACAAAACTACAGTACTACAATGATTTACCCACTTTTACAACAAACGGGCATACAAAACAGTTAAGCCTTGGTAGAAGGCTACTTTAATAGAAAATATAGGTTTTTCTGAGAGATTCAAACTTTTACAAACACTTACATACATTTTACAAACTTATACTTGAGACACGTTCAAACGTTTTGATAACAAACATCGACACTAAAATACTTATGAACTCACCAGCTTAATGCTGATAAACTCTTTCAAAATAACTTGTATTCTCAGGTCATCAGTAGACAGATACCGATGCCAGATTTTGAGAAGATGGAGCGCATTCAAGACTCATCATATTATTTTGATTTACATTATATTTTTGGTGTCTAGAACTGTACAGAACACGCTTGTATTAAAATTATATATTTAATGCAATGGATGATGTTGTTTGCTTATTTACATTTACTGTGTTGTGATACTTTACATGACGTCCTCCGCCCCAGAACGTTTCCGCCGTTCTGGTTTTTTGGGTGTGACACAACATATGACCGAATGTGGATGGTTTGAATAACTTAGTCAATCAGAACAATGACCTAGTTATTCTGGAAGTCAAAACATGCAAATTGAAACACAATAATAATCAAATCCAATATGGTATCAAAACCTATGAACATAAATAAAACACCTTTTATTTATCACCATATGATTACACATTATTAATTGCATATTGTTTCGGCTATCAACTTTATTCTTGAATTTAAAACAATAGTTGTCCCATGCTCCAAGCATGTACACTATGTTTTCTAAACACTAGTCATGCCATACACCAAGTATGCATACTATGTTTGTCTATGATCTTTACTTTGTGAAATAGATCAATTGAACATAACTCCAATGATCCTCTTTTCACAGTCCCAAATCCTTACTGCAAATGCAAGAATTCCAAATTCATGCCATTTACTGAAATCTGTTAGATTCTAAACTTATATGCATTGATCCTCTTGTAATGATTATGCACAAAGTCTGAAAGACTTGACAGCAACCATTACATAGCATTCCAAAGGAGATCAGCTCCTTGGAAACATCCATCTTGCATTAAGTTTCCTAATCTTACACAGATTGAATAATTTCTGACCTTGAAACATTTCCAGATTCCATTTTGACTATCACTTCTGAACAAGAGTTTCCTCCTTACAGATTATGTCAATATGGTCCTTCCAGAATTATCACTATACTGCCAATTGTCCTTGAGCAACCAATCCTTGGTAAACCTTAAATTGTCCTCGACAATTGTTTAATCATTTTAGTCATATCCAATTCTAGACCTTTTCCCTTCTTAATGCCCCAGGCATTTGGAAAATTTTAGAACGGATGAATATAGCACATGTAATCGATCCTATATCCGAATTCCGAAGCATATGGGACACGATTCAAGATGTCTCACACAAAGACTAAACCAGTCTTTTGCTATAACATTTCCATTTCTATTTTCCAAGTTCTCATAATTCAGATTATGAAAAGGGATGCCGTAATCATAATCGAATTTTAGAATGCAAATAATGGACCCATATATAGAATTTTCTTATGTTGAGCCATTCCAACATAACATTCATATATATATTCTTGACTAAATACGATTAAAACCTCAATCTAAGCTTTTAGATTTGAGATGAAGTATAATTTCCTCTCCCTTAATTATAGCAAAACAACTTTTTCCCAATTGAAACCTTTTTTTTTCTATAATTAACATTGCTAACTTGCAATACTTATCATAATTATCATGCTCCCACTACCATGATGATTATTAGCATAACACTTATGCTCCCACTAGCTTTGACATGTACTCAGAAATCAGCCGACTTTCTTACCAAAGTTCAGATTTATGATACTAGATTGTTTTGATAAAACTTTATCAAAATCATACACCTTCCCTTAGATAGCACACTTTTGTGTCCAATTATGAAGAGGGATGTTGTAATCATAATGGTTAGACCTTTTTGCCACTTCTCACAAGTCCAGGTTAGTGTGCCAGTAAACCACACACGCTCCACTAACGACTTTAAGAATGCAAATATTACGATTGCTATCTAGCTAAAATCTACTTAGTGAAAGTGTTTCCTCACCATCATTTTCATGAATCGGAGAGAAACCTTATGACACTTAGATTAACTGGTGTATGTGTTCTTATCCATGTGAATTGTCAAAACCATAGTCATAAGACAAGGATAATGACAAATCCAAACTCATATGGACTGAACTCAATCTTAATTTCTTGCCACCTGGCAGCTCAAGGGCCTGCCATTGCTTCCAAGTTGTAGTGCAACAAATTAAGAACTCTAAGAACTCATATGCAAAGCCAACTTTAACTGGAATGGGCACAGAATATGTCAACACGATAGGTTATAAACCTCAAGTCGTGTGCTAGTGAAGAACTTCAGGTTTTATTCTTGATTAGTTCTTGAGACTTTCAAGACTTTTAAGACTCCTACTGTCCTCTTGACATATAAGACTTTCTTGTCAGTTATTCAAGAGATAGTGTGGATTCTAATCAAGACAAACACTTAACACTACTGGCCTTAGTTGTTCTTTTTTTTTATCCAAAACATCACAACTTACCAATTTCAAATGTACAAGAGTAGAAAACATTTACTCTTACATTTGATAAGTGTTTTAAACCTTCTTTAAGACATGTCACTCAAGTTACAATCTTGGAGTATGACTCTAAGACTTGTATTGGAACGAAGTATGACTCATCTTCTTGATTTAACCATTTCAACAATTCAAGATTCCTCTTCCTTAGGGAACTAATTGTGATATGGTTTCTTAATCATTAAGATGATCACAAAAAATGATACTAAAGTACTCTCCCATCTTTTAAGATTTGAGAAACTTTTATCTTTCTACCTAATTTGACTCTTCTTATTCGTTCTGCCTTACATTGAAACTTTTTCTAATGTTTCAAAATTATACTTAAACTAGTAAGTATAACCATATTTATTGAACTTAAGTAAATCATGACGAATAGTCTTATCGATCTTTTATGGTGGACTTAATCAGTGCACAAGAATGTGTACTCGATCCCTTAGTCCTTTACTTGACTCACACATCCATGTGAACAGTAGTTAGTCTTAATTTTCCAATGCTTGAAAGTTCTCATTCATCATGCTATACAACTTGCATGATTCCAAGTTTCGGTCCAATTGAAACTTAGGTGATGAGGATCTTTCCTTATTTGGTAAATTTAGACACTACCACAAATGAAAGAATCAAATTCATATTTCCACTCTTGATCTTAATGGAATCTTATAAGCAACACAGATTTTCACAAATGCCGCTGTAAGGATATTTTAAAATAAATAAAATCAAAACTTTCTTTTATTTTAAAAACTTTGCGGAAAAACTATCCTTACAATCCATATGAAAACTTGTTGTTATCTATTCCTAAGCAATATCTCATAACTCCTAAGAAGTAACTCAAGAATCCAATCTTCAAACTATGCGATAAAAATCCATCTACGGGATCAGATTCAACATATTCTTTCTTTAAGTTTCTTTACTTTTCTTTGATTCTTAAAACATCAACATGTAACCCAGTAACATCATGTATCAAGAATCTCAGAATAGAAACTTAGCAGAGTTAGATAGTGGATTTTACCTGAAGTAGAGTCAAACTTATTAACTTTAACACCCTTAGGTAAATTGGCAGCTTCGCAACCAATGCCCATTCCTTTGGCAATTTAACATATGGACGCTTTGGTAATGGAACATGGGACTATGACTTAGCTTTTCTCTTTACCATTTGGTCAACCGAGTTGACTATGGTCGATCCCTTTCCATTGGGAAGAGAGAGCTTTACTAGATATTCAATGTCATCATTGTCAATGTCCATAAATTTTAGGAAGTTGATCTTAGCAAATAGATAAGATCATTAAGGGTAATAATGCATATGCAATAACCTTTCCCCTCTGCATTAGCACACAGCCCAGCCCTTGCTTCGAAGCGTCGCAATACACCACGAAATCTTCGGTCCCTTCCGGAAGAGAAAGGATAGGTGCACTGCAGAGGGCTTGTTTCAAAGTCTGAAATGCAGCATCTTGCTTTTCTCCCCAGTTGTAGGTCACACCTTTCTGGGTTAAAGCGGTAAGAGGCTTTGCGATGCTGGAGAAATTCTGGATGAACCTTCGATAATAACCAGCAAGACCTAGAAACTGGCGAATTTCGGTTGGTGTGGTTGGTGCAGACCAGTTTTCGATAGCCTTGATCTTTGAGGGGTCCACGTGGATTCCTTCCTTGCTGACCACGTGACCGAGGAAGTCCACCTTTCTAATCCAAAACTCACATTTTGAGAATTTTGCATAAAGTCTCTCAGTTCGTAATGTCTCTAAGACTTGTCTCAGGTGTTGACTATGTTCCTCTTTATTCTTTGAATAAATGAGTATATCGTCTATGAATACTATCACAAATTTATCCAAGAATGGACGACATACCCGATTCATTAGATCCATGAATACGGCCGGGGCATTGGTTAGTCCGAACGCCATCACTACGAACTCATAATGTTCGTATCTCGTTCGGAAGGCCGTCTTGGGAACATCACTCTCTAGGACTCACAGCTGGTGATATCCTGACCTTAGATCAATCTTGGAGAAATAGTTGGCTCCTTGGAGTTGATCGAATAAGTCGTCGATTCGGGGTAGGGGGTATCGGTTCTTTATGGTAAGTTTGTTGAGTTCTCGGTAGTCGATGCACATCCTGAACGATCCATCTTTCTTTTTCACGAACAACACGGGTGCTCCCCATGGCGAGAAGCTCGGTCTGATGAATCCTTTTCCAAGTAGTTCATTCAGTTGGCTGGATAGCTCCTGCATCTCCGCCGGGGCTAATCGATAGGGTGCTTTGGCTACTGGGGTAGCTCCGGGAACCAGATCGATTCTGAATTCGACTTGTCTTGCGGGTGGTATTCCTGGAAGGTCCTCGGGAAACACGTCGGGAAAATCGCATACGTCGGGCACATCCTTGACGTCCTGGGCTTCGCGTTTCACATCTACAACATGTGCTAAAAACACGTGACACTCCTTGCATAGGTACTTCTGAGCTTGGATACTGGAGATGATACTAAGAGTGGTACTAGGTTTTTCTCCCAAGACAAGGAAGGTTTCGCCGGTTGGCAGATTAAGGCGAACGGCCTTATCGTAACATAAAATGTCCACACAATGTGAACTCAGCCAATCCATGCCAATGATGACATCGAAACTCTTAATCGAGACTGGCATGAGGTTGATTTGAAAGAGATTATCGTTTAAAGTTAGGGTGCAGTTTAAATATATCTCCTTAGTGCCTTCGGTTTTCCCGTTGGCCATTTCTACTATGAATGGTTCACTTAATGATTGTGGTATTGGTTTTAGCATGCATACAAGTTATCGAGAAGAAACGTACCCGTAACAATAGTAGGGTCCGCAATGGTTTCATCTTGTCCCATTGCGAAAACTCGGCCCCTTCCGCTGGTATTCCTGTTGTTTGCCTTCGGGCAGTCCCTGCGGTAGTGCCCTGTGCCTCCGCACTCAAAGCAGGCGCGGCTTATTCCGGTATTAGCAGTGGGGGCGGATTGTTGGGTTGGCTCTCTACAATAGCGGGTTGTATGACCCTTCTTATTGCACCTGGTGCATTGAAGGTCACGGCAAAAACCGTGGTGGTGGAAGTTGCACTGGTTACATTTCGGTAGTTTTCCATTTTATGAACTTGTGGGGGCAGAGTTGGTAGGTACAGTAATAGCGTGGGTCGCTACCACTTGTTGTTTCTTGGGGTTCTCCTGGAGGGTTTGTCCCCTCCTCTTGTTCCAAGGCTTACTCTGGCCCTGAGCCTCCCTAGGTGGATTTGCGGTTGCTGCAATGGTACTCTGTTTCACTCCGTGGTCGATGAGACGTTGAGCCAGGCGTTTAGCGCTGTTGTAGGTGATAGGGTTGGAAGCTAGGACATGCCCTTGAATCTGGGGTGACAACCCCCAAATGTACCTTTCGACCTTCTTTGATTCTGGGTTGACCATGGTAGGGCACAAAGCAGCGAGATCGTTGAACCTAGCGGTGTAGGCGACTAGATCAGATCCAGCCATTTTCAAATTCCAGAGCTCCTGCTCAAGCTTTTGCACTTCGCCCCTTGGGCAGTATTCTTCCAGTAGTAGAACTTTCAGTTCTTCCCAACTCATGGCGTTAGCGACATTGAGCGTCACCGAATTCACATGGCTTTTCCACCAAGTGAGGGCTCGATCTATGAAGGTGCAAGCAGCGAACTTAACCTTGCTTGTTTCTTGGCACGAGCAGATCTCGAAGACTGTTTCGGTCTTTTCGAATCATTGCATTAGTGCAATGACTCCTCCACTGCCATTAAAAGTCTTTGGTTTTGAGTTGGAGAACTCCTTGTAAGTACATTCCCTTACATGGCCCTGGCCGGTACCACGATTGGGATGATTCGTGCTGCTCCCTGTACCTCCATTTGCATTGGAGTATATTTGAGAGAGGGTTGCTGCTACTGCTGTTGTGATAGCAGCCTGGACCATTGCCGGATCATAAGTTAGTGGTGGAGGTGGTGGTGGGGTTGCGTTGGTACGTGTTGATCTACGAGGAGGCATTGCGCTGCCAAAAGAAAAATGAGATATTATAAGTTTCGGTGGTTGCGAGTTGAATGATATTGAGTTAACTACCTTAAATAGATTAAGAATTTGGTTTGGCCAACACTGGGTTTTGAGCTTGATTCATTAATAACGTTTGAATGGGTGAACTTATGAATTGAATAGACTACACATAATTAAAACAAGAAAGAGATATGCCCTATATATATATATATATATATATATATATATATATATATATATATATATATATATAGATTAAACATATAGTTGTGTTACATCCGAGTTTAGACAAAACTTTTTGACCTTTCTAAAGGTCTCCGATTACAGAAAGTTTTAAAGAAAATACTATTCTTATCCGAAGTCCTAATTTATAACAAAATTTGAAATCCTGGCAAGCACTATTTGCGACGTAGGTTGCGCTTGGAGCTTGACTCCGCATCTGATTGCTTCGATTCCATTAGACGCCTATCAAAAGCGGCTTGTTGCTCCCTTAACTCGGCTAGGGCTGCAATCATCTATGCCTGAAATGCCTCAGATTGGAGTTGGGCATGGTCTTGCATTCCATCCAGCCTACGGATGTCAGAAGTGTGGACCTGCACTTCTATGTGGATCTCGCGGATTCGGTTGGCTTGAACTCCGGATTGATAGCATTGGTTGGCTAGTTTGCCAACCATGACCGGAAGTGTCCGGTCTGCCGATCCCCCGCCTCTGACATCATAAAAGTCTCGGCACATGCCGTAGGGAGGGCGTAAGCTTTGTTGTCGGCTCCAGTGGTGGAGGTGACTTCCCCACACAGGAGTGGGTCCTTGGAAGTTCCTCACATGGACAGGAGGTTGTGGGGCCGGTGGATTGATAACCTCTGGCTCTGAATCTGTACCAGAGTCATCTCCCCCATCCAATTCTATCGGCTCTTCGTCTTCTTCGGGATCATTTTCGATCCATCCTCCATTGCCTTGGTTGGGAAAGTAGGGGTCATTGGGGTGATGGAATCCAGCCATTTAGTCTGTACGAGAATAGGGTTAGGAATTTACTATAAGCTAGAGCACATTTATTTTACCCTTATATTTAATGGTTGATGACAACACAAAAGCTCCCTTAGTATTATGCAATGACGTGTTTTTGGTAAAAAAATTTAAAATTTGTTGTCCACTGCAGACACTCCTCGACACACGTTAGTCGGCTCTCGGACAAATATAGTTGATCAGGCTATATCCTTCCCAGTTCCGATTACATGTCCCAAGGCGTACCTGCACTGCACAACTTATTTATAATACTTCTAAAATGGTCCGATGTGAAACTGTTATTAGTACGAAATGTATGCATGCTTACTTTACAAAAAAACTAAATAAATTTAATTTCAAAAGTATGACTCTTCTCAGAGTGTTTTTGCCCAGTTGAGTTTATAGTTGTATACCAAAAATGGTTTTGATATACTTAATTCACTATAAACGATGCTCTGATACCAATCTGTCACACCCCCAAACCAGAACGGCGGAAACGTTCGAGGGCGGAGGACGTCATATTCAGTATCATAACAGTTCATAGAAAGGAAAGTACACACCACCATACATATATAAATGTTTTAAAAATGTTTACATCATTGTATTCATTACATGCTCAAAAGATAAATGCATAAACATCTTTCAAAAGAAGTAAATAATGCCAGCACGTTATTCACCAAAAGTTGATTTCCAAACCTGCTTAACGATTCCCTGAGAATACAAGTTATTTCAAAGAAAAAGTGTCAACAATTAAGTTGGTGAGTTCATAAGTGATTTAGGACCATTGAATGCCATTCCAAAATGAGTGTATATTTTCCAAGAAAATCCCATGTTTCCTTACAAAAGTGTGAGATGCATGAGAATGTTGGTATTGAAAAACGTAGATAGTTGAACCAAGAAAATCCCTTATTTTCCTAATAGTTGTTTGTTTAATGTCCAAGACTAACATTTTGAAGCAATCCACATGCTTTAGAAGAATTTTAAACATAGATTTAAATAATAAACCTATCAGAAGATTTCAGTTTGTTAGATAATGAATAACTGTAGTAACTACTCATTCATTATTCAATAGTACTATAATAGTTGTGTATCCGATGAGTTTTATAACCATACTAAACATAATATGCCTGTAGCGATGTTCTTCAGGCGTCGTAGCGTTATGACAAACTGTCACCCCAAAAGACGGCGCGGGATCATGACTTCCCGTAAAGATCTATACACATTTGACACGTTCTCCGAACGGGAGACTCTGGTTATAGACAGGACTTGTAGCGATACCTTTTATCAAAAAGGCAGTGTTTGAAGATGTACACGTCTCATGGATTCTCAACTAAGTCTGTATTAAAGTGATAGTTTTTGCATGCAAAGTTTATCCTTTTTCACAATGTTTGACAAACATGAATCATAAGTTTTTAGAATATATGAAACGGTTTAGCAACGAAAGATACTTTGGAGTTACTAAATACTTTGTATAAATCTATTGCATGCAAAGTATAACAAGAGTTTTCACATAGTAGAACTAAATCACAAGTGATTCATTTGATAAAAACGAGTAAAGTGAAATTCTATGAAATACACGATAATAACCGTATGTTTACTTGTATTCCCCCCCTAAAAGAGTATAGAAAGCATTTTAAAATGTATTTAAAGAGTGTTTGTAGGGGTATGAACTCACTTGGAAGTTTGAAGATAGCGAGATGGAAAACCGGGCAGAGTTTCGTCTCGGGAAGCGGATCTTTCTCGGGATTCTCGGGAATCTCGGGAGTAAAATCGACTCTCGGGACTTGAGTAAAAATGACCAGGGCTTCGGGTTTGAACGGGCACAGAAAACGAGGCAAAATGCAAGGGAAATGAGAAAAATGAGCAAGTTTTTCGGAAACCCTCGCACTTCTATTTATAGGGGGTCTGAGAAGCCTCGGTACGCGGGGCGTACGCTCGTACGCAGCGCGTACGCGTACGTCATGCATGAGCGAGTCCTCGACTGCCTCGGCTTCGGATGGGACGGATCGGATGGGACGGGTCGGATGGGGCGGGTCGGTAGCTTTGCATAGGGGCGACGTGGATGGACCGAGACCAAGGCCTTCGGGTACACGGGGCGTACGGGGTTACGCAGCGCGTAACTCGGATGAGGACGCTGACTCCTTCTTCGGATATTACTGGATTTTTGATATAAATTTATATATAATTTATTTAATAAACTTCAAAAAATCATATCTTCTTCATACGAACTCCGTTTTCGATGGTCTTTATATCCACGCGTAGGTGAGACTACGCTCTACAACTTTCGTTTAGACTCCGTTGGCAAATTCCGAAATTATTTTTATTATTTATTTATAAAATGACGTGATTAAGGAATTTCTTTACAAATTCATAACTTCTTTATCTGACGTCGGTTTTTGCCAGACTTTTCACCGCTGAAATACCATTGTTGAGACCTTCGATTCTCGTTTAGGTCATTCCAGCCAAAAGTCGCTCGATCTTCGATTCGAGTTTTTTAGTTGTCTGCTGCTAAGCCGAACTTGGAAAAATCTTAACTTCAATATACGAAGCCGGATTTGGGCGTTCTTTTTACGTACGATCATGGTTTAATGACATTTAAACATAGAGGGAATTTAAATAGAACTTTTTGGACATTTTATTATCAAAGTTAATTTTATTAACTCAAAAGTGGTTACAATACTTGACTTTTTAGGTCATTACAAAGAGTTGAAATATCGGGTTGTTACAGTCCCAAAGGAGCTCACTATGCGACTTCGAAAGTGATTGAACCACCAACTTTCTCAAGACTTTGACACCCAACTCTCCCGGCTTGTCAATATGTGACTACATCTCCAAGATGTGATCGCACCTAGACCTTGCCTTGCCAATAGGGCTTGAGTGACCTTGAACTTGTGGGTTAGGGAGAATAATTAGAGGAGGTGAAAGAAGTATGATTTCCATGGGACATCATCTTCATTTAGGAAAGCTTGTTTCAAGAGATTTGGGAAGATCATAAATGTCTAAACCAGACATCTTTTGGGAGATTTCAAGATAGTTGATCTAAAGTCCTTAATATAACACCCAATATGAAATATTAAGGCTAGGACCCAACAAACTATTTTATAACTTGGAAGAGGGATGCCGTAATCCAAGCTATAAAATATTTGAAGGTAGGTGAATGACGATTCATCAATTTCCACCAAGATAAACGAAATGTATTATTAGGTTTTAATTGGTTTTGAAACTCCTAGATCTTTGAGATTCATTGAACTGTTCAATGGCATGTTTCAATCTCGAGTGTGCCCTTCAGGTTTTGTGACTGGGATGCCGAGGATCACAAAACAAGGTGTGAAGTAACCATGCAAATTACTTGGTATCCTTAAGTGTTTACCCCTCAATCGATGTGCCGGTTAACCACACACGCTCCATCGATACTATGATAAACATTAAGTTACCCTTTGCCTACCTTGTTAAATACGAGTTAGTGTGCCGGTTAACCACACACGCTCCACTAACCGACTTAAACAAAGTGCAAAGTGTAATTTCATGGATTAGCACCTTATTCACATTTTCCTAAGTAACTAAGATTGGGTATTTATAAAAGATTTAGTTACTTATTATTTATCATTAATACTTTTAATGAAGGGAGAATTATATTCCTTGTCCTACCCGTTCGGCTAACGACCCTCCACCAGTCAAGGAAGCGGTGGGTGAGAGTGGACACCCATTAAACTTCCATTTTATAGGCAGTAACCTTATACCCCCCCTTATAGACCGGCTTCGTGAATGAGGCCTACTAACGGTAAGACTGACTTTACTCTTATACATATATATATATATATATATATATATATATATATATATATATATATATATATATATATAAATATTATTAACTTATAATATTATAAAGTATAAGGGTTGAATTTTAACTTTTAAAATTCTAAGGGCTAACTTGGAATTAAAGTATTCATAAGTGAAAACTTTTCAAATTCCAAAACTTGAGGGCAAGTTTTGAAATTATTCAAAACTAATTAATTCCATAACTAATGTCTTTAAAGTAGTTTTAATCCAAAAACTCTTCAAGTTCCATAACTCGATGACAAGTTATGGAAGACTTTAAACTAATATAAGAATTAACTTTTCTTTATTTTATAACTTATGGAATTAATTAAGGTTACACTTTTTTTTATTTATTATTTAATGAAGAGACTCTTGGTCCTCCATAACTTGAGGACAAGTTATGGAGTCATAAAACCATTTAATTAGAACTAGACTCTTCATTTTGTAACCTTTGCCAACTTTTATGAGTTTTATGAAACTTAAATGTGACTTTTCATATAACTTTAGGACAAGTTACAAAAACACATTTTAGAATCAACTCTTAGATTAATTTGGATTGAAAACAACTATTTCACTTAACTTTTCTATTAATCTAAGAAACTCATAAGAACAAGATAAATCAAATCAAACTTTTTCATGTAATTAGTCTAAACCATAAACTAATACAAAACATAAATCTATTGACAATTATCTTTGAAATTGGATTAGCATGAACATTACCACATCAAAGACAAGTTTATAAGTCCAAAAACATCTCAGGGTAATGTTCCTAGTCCAACTCCAGCCAAAAAAGTCGAATTTATGCTCTCTGGGGGTCCAACTCGTCGAGTGCACGAACCAACTTGGTGAGTTGGATGCATTTTGCCTTGGACTCGGCGAGTCTGCTGGGCAGACAGCATCAAAACTCGATTTTTCAGCTACTTTTGCAGGTATAACAAGAAAACAAGCCTAGGCTCTGATACCACTGTTGGGTTTTGAGTATTCTAACACTCCTAAGTGTACATGCAACCCTAAATACCTTGGATCTATGTTTTCTCTATTATACATGCAAATATGAACTTCCAAGGTATTATCCTAATCTAGCATACAAAACAATGAATATAACAAAATAGAATACATACCTCTTTGATGTAGAAAGTCTTCATGAAGCTTGAGTGCCTAGTGCCCCAAGTGTGACACCTCAAATGGTTCACACAACACCAAATACAAATGGAATGACTTGAGAGAACTTTACACTTTCATGAAAATCGGCTAGCCCTTCTCTAGCATGATACTAGTGCTGATTTTGGTCAAGAATAAGATGCATATATAATTAGGGTTACACCATGTAAATCCTAGTTGACATGGCCTTTCATTTCCATGATCCATGGGTACAAAAACACCATGGAGCATCCATGAAGCATCATATGGGTTTTAGCCCAACTAGATAATCCATGGAGCATTAGCCTACTATATAAGTATGGATGATTTACACAATCAACCCATATTTTTAATTAGTCTTCTTTTGATCACTTAATTAATCCTAGATTAATTTTTGATCAATACTAATTAAATAATCTTATTAATATACTAGAGCTTATAATATATTAATAACCATAAGTGTCTTATTTCTCTCATTTAGTCTATCCAAGTGCATGATGCCATGCAACCCAAATGGACCATGCCGGGTCGGGTCAAGTCTTACCAATTATAGTTATGGACTTAGACATTAATCCAACAATACTTGTCTACTCTCGGAGTAAGGTGGAGCATAGCGATCATCTACGATGAGCCCTAGAAACCCTACGATCGGAGAAGTTATATGTGAAGTTCTCTAAATGCAAATTCTAGATCCGAAGAGTCGAATTCTTGGGAAACGTGGTTAGCGAAGAAGGAATCCACATGGACCCATCCAAGATTAAATCTATTGAGAACTGGTCAGCACCGAAGACGCCTACAGAAATTCGTCAATTTCTAGGCCTCACTGGCTACTACCGCAGATTCATTCAGAACTTCTCTAGGATCGTGAAACCATTTACCACATTGACCCAGAAAGGCATGACCTTTGACTGGGGAGGGAAACAGGAGAAAGCATTCCAGACCTTGAAACGAGCCTTATGCACCGCACCAATATTGTCCCTCCCCGGGGGGACATAGGATTTTGTAGTATACTGCGATGCATCTAATCAGGGGCTCGTTGTTTCCTGATGCAACGAGGTAAGGTTATCGCCTATGCCTCGAGACAGCTGAAGACACATGAGGTTAACTACACCATGCACGACCTCGAATTAGGAGCGGTTGTATTTGCTCTAAAGATCTGGAGACATTACCTGTATGGTACGAAGAGTACGATATACAATGGCCACAAAAGCCTCCAACACATACTGAACCAGAAGGAGCTCGATATGAGACAATGACGGTGGGTCGAGCTACTCAATGATTATGACTGCAAGATTCGTTATCACCCGGGAAAAGCCAATGTAGTAGCAGACGCCCTAAGTTGAAAGGAATATTCTGGTCGAAGAGTCAAGTCGTTAACAATGACTATCCATTCACATCTATCCGCACAGATCAAGGAGGCTCAGCTCGAAGCTTTGAAGCCTGAGAATGTGGCTGGAGAATCCCTATGTGGAATGGATAAGAACTTGGAGGTCAAGGGTGACGGAGCCTTATATCTCATGGACCGAATCCGGACACGGCGACACGGTGGCTTCAGAGACTTGGTCATGAAGGAAGCCCACAACACTCGGTATTCCGTGCAACCAGATTCAGATAAGATGTATCTAGACCTTAAAAAGTCTTATTGGTGGCCTAACATGAAAGCAAAGATTGCTACCTTCGTGAGTAAATGCCTTACTTGCGCCAAAGTCAAGGTCGAATACCAGAAGCCATCAGGGTTATTACAGCAACTAGAGATACCTGAATGGAAGTGGGAGCGGATCACTATGGATTTCAGAACCAAGCTACCCAAGACAACAGGTGGGCTTGATACCATATGGGTCTGTTGGATTAATGTCTAAGTCCATAACTATAATTGGTAAGACTTGACCCGGCCCGGCATGGTCCATTTGGGTTGCATGGCATCATGCACTTGGATAGACTAAAATGAGAGAAATAACACTTAAGGTTTATTAATATATTATAAGTTATAATATATTAATAGAGATTATTTAATTAGTATTGATCAAGAATTAATTAAGTGATCAAAAGAAGACTATTTAAATATATGGGTTGATTGTGTAAATCATCCATACTTATATAGTGGGCTAATGCTCCATGGATTATCAAGTTGGGCTCAAACCCATTGGATGCTCCATGGATGCTCCATGGTGTATTTGAACCCATGGATCCAAGGAAATGGAAAGCCATGACAATTAGGGTTTACCCTAATTGTAACAACTATATAAGCATCTTATTGATGTGAGAATCAGCCACGAGATATGCATGGAGGTCAAGTCGATTCTTGAAGTGTTCTAATTTCTCTCTAAGTTATTCCAAGTGTTTATGGTGTTGTGTGAACCATTTGAGGTGTCACACTTGGGGCACTAGGCACTCAAGCTTCATGAAGACAAGCACCAACAAAAGGTATGTTATTCTAACTTGTGTTATTCAAAGTTTTGTATGCTAGAATAGAACAATACCTTGGAAAGTTGATATTTGCATGTATAATAGAGAAAACATAGATCCAAGGTATTTAGGGTTGCATGTACACTTAGGAGTGTTAGATTGCTCAAAACCCAACAGTGGTATCAAATCCTAGGCTTGTTTTCTTGTTGTACTTGCTTAAACTGCTTAAAAATCGACTTTTGGTGCTGTCTGCCCAGTAGACTCGCCGAGTCCATGAAGGGACTCGATGAGTCCAAGGCAAAATGCATCCAACTCGCTGAGTTTGTTCATGCACTCGACGAGATGGACCCCTAGACAGCATATTTTCGAGTTTTGGTGCTGGAATTGGTCTAGAATCATTACCTTTGACTGTTTTGGGCTTATAAAACTTGTTTTGAATGTGGTAATGATTATGTTAAACCAATTTCAATGCTATAGTAAAAGTTTCAAGTTTATATGTGTTCATGTTATTCTTGAAAATTGTTGATTATGAATGATCATGCTTATGAGTTTTGCTAGATCATAGGAATTGTGTGCAAATTGTTTATTGATATAATTCATGATCTTGTTGAAAATTATATGGAGTTCATAACTTGTCCTCAAGTTATGAATTTTCAAGAATTTTATGTTTCCTTGATTTATGAGTTAGTTTAGATTGATAATGAAAAAATTATGTTTTAGTTGTTTTCAATCCATATTAGTCTAAAAGAAGTTCATAAAATATGTTTTTGTAACTTGTCTTCAAGTTATGTGAAAAGTCATATTTATGAATCTTAAAAACTCATAAAAGTTTTGTAGGTTACATAAAATGTAAGAGTTTTTTCCATTAAATAGTTTAATGACTCCATAACTTGTCCTCAAGTTATGGATGTTGAAGAGACACTTCTTTAAGGTGTTTTTAAAGAATAAGGGGTTACATTAAAATGAAGAGTCTTCATTTTAATGAACCATTAAACTCATAAGTTATGATTTAAAGAGTCTTGAAATAGTTTCAAAACTTGCCCTGAAGTTTTGAAATTTGAAAAGTTACTCCTCATGTATACTTTAATTCCAAATTGAACATTGAAATTTTAAAAAGTTTAAAATTCAACCCTTATACTATTATTATAATTTTAATTATATAGATATGTATAAGAGGAAGTCAATCTTACCGTTAGTAGGCCTCATTCACGAAGCCGGTCTATAAGGGGGGTATAAGGTTACTGCCTATAAAATGGCAGTTTAATGGGTGTCCACTCTCACCCACCGCTTCCTTGACTGGTGGAGGGTCGTTAGCCGAACGGGTAGGAATGGACTATAATTCTCCCTTCATTAAAAGTATAATGAAAAATACTAAGTAACTAAACACTTATAAATTCCCAATCTTAGTTACTTAGGAAAATGTGAAAAGGTGCTAGCCCATAAAATTACACTTTGTACCTTACCAAGTCGTTAGTGGAGTGTGTGTGGTTAACCGGCACACTAACATGGACTAGTAAGAGTGACAAAGGGTGACTTGACTTTATTATAGATCGGTGGAGCGTGTGTGGTTAACCGGCACATCGATTAGGTAATATTGTTAAGGGTACCAAGTCAATTTGTATGGTTATTCACACCTTGTTTGTGATCCTCGACATCCCAGTCACAAACTTGAGAGGGCACAATCGAGATTCAAACATGCCATTGAAAAGTTCAATGTATCTCAAAAGATCTAGGAGTTTCAAAACCAATAAAACCTAATAATAAAATATTTCGTTTTCATGGTGGAAATTGGTAAATAGTCATTTACCTACCTTCAACTATTTTATAATTTGGATTACGGCATCCCTCTTCCAATTATAAATAGGTTGTTGGGTCCTAGCCTTAATATTTCATATTGGGTGTTATATTAAGGACTTTAAATCAACTAACTTGAATTTCTCCCATTATAGATGTCTAGTTTAGACAGCTATGGTCTTCCCAAATCTTTAGGAACAAGCTTCCTAATGAAGATGATATCCCAAATGGCAATCAAGGTGAAAGATCAATCCCTTTGTTGGGCATTTGTGGGACTAGAAATCATACTTCACTTCATCCACCTCCTCCAATAAATCTCCCTATCCCACAAGTTTTAAGACTTGATAAGTTCTAAGTCACTCAATCCCTATTGGCAAGCAAAGTCTATATGTGCTTAGATCTTGGGGATTAAGCCACATATTGACAAGTCGGGAGAGTCGGGTGTCGAAGTCTCGAGGTAGCTGGCTGCTGACTTGGTTCTTCAGTCACTCCCTGATGACAGGTCGCGACAAGACCCTTAATGATCTTACATGTTTGCTTGATGATGCTAAATCAGCAATGATTTGGAGCATTAGTAAAGCAAATTGGATTGGAAGATCTACTTTCCAAACCTATTTGGACATTGAAAATGGTGACATTGGAGGTCTAGGAAAACCTTTCTCTTCCCAATGGAAAGGGATCGGCCATAGTCAACTCGGTTGACCAAATGGTAAAGAGAAAGGTTAAGTCTGTGATAGTCCCATGTACCGTTCCCAAAGAGTCCATATGATTCTGTTGCCAAAGGAAAGACATTGGTTGCGAAGCTGCTAAATTTACCTGAAACATCTTAAGGATGGTAAAGTCAATAGGTTTGACTCTACTTCAGGTAAAGTCCATTATGTAACTCTATTAAGTTTCTATTCTGAGATTCTTATTGCATAATGTGACGAGGTCACATGTTGATGTTTTAAGAATCAAAGAAAAGGTGAAGAAACTTAAAGGAAGTATATACTGATTCTGATCGCGAAGATGGATTTCGATCGCATGGTTCGGTGATCAGAATTATGAGTTGTTACTTAAGAGTTATGATATATTGCTTAGGAATAGATAACAACAAGTTTTCCATATGGATTGTAAGGATAAATTTTTCCGCAAAGTTTTTAAAATAAAAAGAAAAAAATGGTTTTGATTTTATTTATTTTAAGTATCCTTACAGTGGCATTTGTGAAAAATTGTTGATTATATGTTTCCATTGATAAGCAATATGGGTAAATGGATTTGATTCTTTCATTAGTGGAAGTGTCATAATTTACCAAATAACGAAAGATTCTCATCACCCAAGTTTCAGTTGGATAGAAACTTGGAATCATGCAACTTGTATTGTATGATCATGAGAATTTTTATATATATTTGGCAAATTAAGTCAAATTCCTTGTTCACATGTATATGTGAATCAAGTGAAGGACAAAGGGATCAGATACACTTGGGTGTGCACTGATCAGGTCCACCACAAAGTTGATAAGATTATTCATTATGATTTACTAAAGTTTAGTAAATATGGTTATACTTACAAGTTTAAGTATAGTTCTGGATCATTCGAGAAGTTTCAATGATAGACATAATGAGTAAGAAGAATCAAATAAGGCAGAAAGATAAAAGTTTCTGTAATCTGAAGAGATGGGAGAGTACTTGAGTATCTTGTTTTATGATTATCTTAGTGATTATGAAACCATGTTACAATTGATCCTCTGAGGACACCTTAGTTCATTTTGTTTGACTAAGGAGAGGAATCGTGAATTGTTGAAATGGTTAGATCAAAAGATAAATTATACTTTGTTCCAAAATTAAATCTTAGAGTCATACTCCAAGATTAAGCCTTGAGTGACATAATCTTAAGAAAGGTTTAAAACACTTGTTAAATGTAGAGTAAAATGTGTTCTTACTCTTGTACATTTGAAATTGGTAAGTTGTGATGTTTTGGATAAAACAAAGACCAACTATGACCAATTGTGAGAAGTGTTTAACTTGATAAGAATCTGCACTAACTCTTGAATATTCGTTTTTGTCAAGGAATGGTTCTTTATATGTCAAGAGGTCAGTGGGAGTCTTAAAAGGATCTTAAGATAGATTCAAGAATTAATCAAGAGTTTTGTTAATCACTAGACCACGACTTGAGGTTTGTAACCTATCGTGTTGACATATTCTGTGCCCATTCCAGTTAAAGTTGGTTTTGCATTGGAGTTCTAAGAGTTCTCAACTGGTTGCATAACAACTTGGAAGCAATGGCAGGCCCTTTAGCTGCCAGGTGGCAAGAAATTAGATTGAGTTCAGTCCATATGAGTTTGGATTTGTCATTAACCTTGTCGTGTGATTATGGTTATGTCAAATTCACATGGATAGGAACACATACACCATCAAAATCTAAGTGTCATAAGGTTTCTCTCCGATTCATGAAAGTGATAGTGAGGAAACTCTTTCACTAAGTAGATTTAAGTGGATAGCAAGTGTGAAGTTTGCATTCTCATGTCGTTAGTGGAGCGTGCGTGGTTAACCGTCACACTAACTAATGAGAATGGAAAAGGTTTAGACTCACATGTGAGCTATCTAAGGAAAGGTTTAGACTCCAGGTGTATGATTTGATAAAGTCTTATCAAGGCAATCTAGTATCAGAAATCTGATTGATTTCTAGGTACATGTCAAAGCTAGTGGGAGCATAAAGTGTTATGCTAGTTAGATAATAATCATTATGCTAGTGGGAGCATGATGATTATGTTGCAAGTTAGCAGTGTTAATTATAGAAAACAAAAGTTTCAACTCGCTTTGAAAAAGTTGTTTTACTATAATTAAGGGAGAGAAATTTATACTTCATTCCAATTCTACAAGCTTAGATTGAGATTTTAATCAACTTTAGTCAAGAATATATATGAATGTTATGTTGAAATGGTTCAACATAAGGAATTTCTATATATGTTGCTTTCTCAAAATTCGATTATGATTACGGCATCCCTCTTCATAGTTCGAATTATGAGAACATGGCAAATAAAAATATTATAGCATGAATTGTATCCCATATGCTTCGGATATAGGATCGGTTGCATGTGTTATAGTATTCATCCATTCTAAATTTTCCTAATGCTTAGGGCGTTAAGAAGGGAAAATGGATTAGAACTGGATATGACAAAGATGATTAAGCAATTGTCGAGAACAATTTGGGGTTTTCCAAAGTTTGGTTACTCCTGGACAATTGGAAGTATAGAGTAAGGATCATATTGACATATTTTGGAAAGAGGCAACTCTTGTTCAAAAGTGATGGTCAAGATGGGATTATGGAATTGTTTCCATAGGTGGAAGTTATTCTTTGAATCTGTGTAAGATTAAAGAACTTAATGCAAAGAAGGATGTTCAAAGGAATGTAATTTGAATTTGAGACTTCATCTCCATGGAATTGCTTTCCATTGGAATACTTTGTAATGTTTATTGCCAAGTCTTTGTGACTTGTGTGAATATCATTACAAGAGGATCATTGCATAGATTATGGTAAATGAGAAGAACTTGGTATTCTTACATTTACAATAAGGATTGGGATTGTGAAATGAGAATCATTGAAGTCATGTTCAATTGATATACATTTCACAAAGAGATGACCACTTGTAAACATAGTGTGCATACTTGGAGTATGGCATAGCTATTGTTTAGAGAAACATAGTATGCATGCTTGGATCATGGCATCACTACTGTTTCAATTCAAGTATTAAGTTGATTAATCGAAACATGAATAATGAGTGATCAATATGGTGCTTAGATAAAAGGTGTTTTATTTACGCTCAAAGTGTTGAGGCCATATAGGACTAGTATTATTTTGTGTTTCACTTTGCATGTTTTGATTTCCAGAATAACTAGGTCGTTCTCCCGAATGACCAAGTTATTCAAACCATCCACAGTCGGTCATATGTTGGAAGTAGATATGAATCAAGACTGTCGTGAATTTGGCTTGTATGATTTGTCTAAAGTGCTTTAGACAATGCAATAGTTGCTACAACATTCATGAGTACTCATAAGGGCTGAGTATTGGATTCAACCTACGCTCATTTGGATTCACTTCATGGATTTTATCACGAGTGAATCATGAGACGATAATATCTTATATTCTTCAAACCTAGAGATATGAGTTGTTGACTATGAGTTGGTTATACATTGATTGCACGTAAACTCATTGGTAACTCGATGTTATAAAACGTGCCTTTGTGTATGATTCAACAAATAGTTAGTACAAGCATATGAGTCGAAGTTTATCCATTCCTTTTACCTTCAGGATAAAAGCGATATCTGTGGGCCCCTCGATGATTTAGTGATGACAAAAGTAAGTGCTCGGCCGGGCCTGGACTGATTTGATTTGTTCAATTAGTCAGTCGTCATAAATTAGAAATCGGGAAACAACAAATGGACAGAGAGAATGATTATAATCCATGTCTCAGTCCATATGATATCTAGAATGGAGGAATATATGATCACTTATCTAATGGACAAGTCATTGACAAAGGTCAGAGTTCATCTACAAGGTCAGAGTTCGACAGAAGCTTTTGAGAGCTATGATTGCTAGTCGGGTTATGAAGTCATACTTGCAATAATAGTTTTAGACTTATCCAAGTGGGAGACTGTTGGATTAATGTCTAAGTCCATAACTATAATTGGTAAGACTTGACCCGACCCGACATGGTCCATTTGGGTTGCATGGCATCATGCACTTGGATAGACTAAAATGAGAGAAATAACACTTAAGGTTTATTAATATATTATAAGTTATAATATATTAATAGAGATTATTTAATTAGTATTGATCAAGAATTAATTTAGAATTAATTAAGTGATCAAAAGAAGACTAATTAAATATATGGGTTGATTGTGTAAATCATCCATACTTATATAGTGGGCTAATGCTCCATGGATTATCAAGTTGGGCTCAAACCCATTGGATGCTCCATGGTGTATTTGAACCCATGGATCCAAGGAAATGGAAAGACATGACAATTAGGGTTTACCCTAATTGTAACAACTATATAAGCATCTTATTGATGTGAGAATCAGCCACGAGATATGCATGGAGGGCAAGTCGATTCTTGAAGTGTTCTAATTTCTCTCTAAGTTATTCCAAGTGCTTATGGTGTTGTGTGAACCATTTGAGGTTTCACACTTGGGGCACTAGGCACTCAAGCTTCATGAAGACAAGCACCAACAAAAGGTATGTTATTCTAACTTGTGTTATTCAAAGTTTTGTATGCTAGAATAGAACAATACCTTGGAAAGTTGATATTTGCATGTATAATAGAGAAAACATAGATCCAAGGTATTTAGGGTTGCATGTACACTTAGGAGTGTTAGATTGCTCAAAACCCAACAGGGTCATCGTCGACAGATTGACCAAGTCCGCGCACTTCCTACCCATCAAAGAGATAGATAAGATGGGGAAACTCACAAGAACATACATTAAGGAAATCGTACGACTGCATGGTGTCCCTATATCTATAATCTCCGATAGAGATAGTAGGTTCACTTCGAGATTTTGGCAATCACTACAAAGCGCCTTAGGGACGAGGCTGGACATGAGTACAGCCTACCATCCGCAGACAGACGGACAAAGTGAGAGGACTATCCAAACCCTAGAGGATATGCTGAGAGCCTGTGTGATCGAATTTGGTAAGGAATGGGATACCCACTTACCCCTTGTCGAGTTTTCCTACAATAACAGTTATCACACGAGCATCAAGGTAGCTCCGTTCGAAGCCTTCTACGGCCGAAAGTGCAGATCCCTCTGTGCTGGGCTGAGGTGGGTGACACACAGTCATCTAAAGGACGAGTTCCTGACAGCGCCCTCACAGGTTCGGAAATCATTCGAGAGACGACCGAGAAGATCGTACAAATTCGCGAACGATTAAAAGCCGCTAAAGATCGACAGAAAAGCTACGTAAACAAACAAAGAAAACCTTTGGAATTCCAGGTGGGAGACTGAGTCCTTTTGAAAGTCTCACCCTGGAAAGGCACGATACGCTTTGGAAAGCGTGGAAAGCTGAATCCAAGGTACATAGGGCCTTTCGAGATTCTCGCCAGGATCGGCCGCGTAGCCTACAAACTCAATCTACCCCGCGAACTCAGTAACATACACTCTACCTTCCATGTCTCGAACTTGAAAAAGTGCCTATCCGACGAGACTATCGTAATTCCACTAGATGAGATCGAGATCGAAGAGAGCCTTAACTTCGTGGAAGAACCTGTGGAGATTATGGACCGAGAGGTCAAACGAACGAAACAAAGCCGCATCCCAATTGTGAAGGTTCGCTGGAACACCAAGCGAGGACCGGAGTTCACTTGGGAGCGCGAGGATCAAACGAAACTTAAATATCCTCATCTCTTTACTTAGTTGTGTTGTAATAACTTAGCTGCTTGAATTCTAAATTTCGGGACGAAATTTCCTCTAATGGGGGGATGACGTGACAACCTGAAATTTATTCCGTCGCTGTAACCCATTTCCGTTCATAGAATATTTTTATTATTATTATTGTTATTAGAATTTCCGTTAACATTTGGGTTAGACAAATCAGTTAATGTTTTTTTATTTATTTTTAGTGTCGAAATGAAATAAATAAAAACACGTGTAATACCCTCAAAATTATTTGAGAAAATTTTAGTTTACGACTAAGCCGGGTTACGACCATTTAATCGGGTAAAATTTTAAATTCCGTTTAACGTCGGTATGGGGTGGATCCCCACCTGGCTGCCAACTCAAGCCCTATATAAGGGCTGAGTGGCTTTCACTTGAACCTTTTCTCACTCATAGAAGCTTTCTCTCTCTACTCTCTCTCTCTCTCTCTATAAGTGGGTTTAGCCAAGAAACACCTCATTCAAGCTCCAAAACCGTAAGTAATCCTTCCTAGCTTGTTGTTTAGCTTTGTATCCATGCAAATTCGGGATTTGATCACTCACATACCTCAAAAACTAGAGTTTACGGTTTGGGAAAACCTCCCAAAACCGTGAACTCCCTTAAGGGGGTTTTTGAAGCCCCAAAATCCCTCCAAAACCCTTATAATGCTCATCTTTGACTTAGAAACTTGCATGAATGAAAGTAGAAACCCAAAATCGTGCCTTTAGGGGAGTAAACATGAGTTTACGGTCCATGAACATTCATGAACCATAAACACCAAAACCGTAAACACCAAAAAGGGTGTTTTGGTGTCCCTAACTCTTTCCTTAGCACGTTTAAGGGACTAGAAACTTGTATGAATGAGCCTAGGACCACAAAATACAAAGGAAATGTTGTGCCCAAGGGTTTACGGCCGTAAACCCTAGTGTTTACGACCATGAACTCCCAAGGAGTGGTCCAAGGACCGCAAACTCCAAGGGAGTACCCCTTTTCAAACCTAATCACTTCACAAGCCTTGGATGTGATCTTAGAACCCTTCTTAGTGATGCAAGAGACCTTAAAGCACACAAATACACTCCTACCATGATTTTACGGCCGTAAACTCATGGGGGAATTGGTCCCTCGACCGTAAACTCACCTAGGGTGAGTATTTGAGGAGTAAAAACTCCATAGTGAGGCCTTACACTCCTTCATTTTAACCCAATAGCCTCCTATCACTTGACCAAAGCGTTTTTCTTCGCATTAGGACGTCTCTACGTGTTTAATTAGTGTTTTAATCACGAATTATATGTAAACATATGTATTCATATGTTATTAGGGTCATTAAGTGTGTTCAAGTCTTCACTTGACCCCAAGCACTCAACCGACACTTCCATTCAATCCACTCGCTGCAGGTGAGTTCATACCCCTTAATTAACCTTTTAAATGCTTTTATGGGGGGGGGGGGGGAATACAAGTTGCATACAACAAGTTATAGTATCAATCACATGTGATTTGTAACTTACAATCAAAAAGGATTTCTATACTTTTAACCGTTTTGTCATCAAAACTGCTTTTAAATGTTCTTCAAACTCATTTTCATATTAACTTGTTATAAAAACTATTTTCAAACTCTTTTAAAACTTCTTATGTTTCTAAAATATATCCACACTAATATATTTATATAAGTAAGACTTGAAGGACTTAGGACTGATAACTTGCCTTAATTCCTGTTCTTGTTTGATTGGGGTCTTGGGGTGTAATGTTATCTGTCCGAATGTCGTTGAATTCTTAGTTATATATTGTATGTATTTGTATTGGATATGAATACCTTCACTCAATTCAATACTTATGAGTATCCAAGAATGACTGCAACATGCCAGTTAAATATAATAGGTATAGTTAAGGTTTACCACTCCTCACTGCCATTACTATGATACTTACCACAATTAGTGCAATTATGAGTCGCTACAGGTTAAGTACTATATAGGAAGAATACTATATGCTATACAGAAGAACACTAAATACATTATACCGAGAAACACACTATACATTAATACAAGAGAACATACTAAAACAGAATGTGAGACACTATCTCTCTATACGGCACTTTACTGCGCCTTCACCGTGTAACCTTAGTCTCCTGGAGGGAGAGTGGGATCTACGTGTATAGATCTATACATGGCAAACACTCATACATCCCGACTCCTAGCTACAGTCCGAGCCGACTAGGCCCAGGGATGATAACATGTTACCACACTACGTATGACCTGGAGGCTCATGATACATTCAATCGCCTATCCGCCTGGTTACATACAGATTCACATTCAGAACCCTAAATTAGAAAATTATAAATTAAGGTTAAAGTAGACTCCCTAAGGTGTATTAAATACATATCGCTACCTAGAGTCTGTGGTTAATTACTATCCAGTCGGCAGTAACACTGCTGGAATAATACATTATTTTCCCATTTACTTTGCTCAAACGAAGTCCAAAATATATTTTTATATTAACTAAGAGTCTAACTGGGAAAACTTTTACATACTCAAAGGATCAAACCTATAAGTAACCAAGCCTTGGCAGAAGAGTACATTTATTAGAAAATATAGGATTTTCTAGAGACTCACACTATTTTCAAACTTGATAAAAACTTTCATGTTATACGATTGTAAACACTTTTATACAAGCAATGACACTAAAATCTTATGAACTCACCGGCTTTATGCTGATACTCGTTTTCAAAATAACTTGTATTCTCAGGTCGGCAATAGACAGGTACAGATGCAGTTTTTGAGAAGACGGAGCGCATACAAGACTCCTCTTTATTTTTTATTATACTTTTTGGTGTCTAACAAACTGTACAGAACACGCTGGTATTACAATTACTATATTAATGCAATGGATGTTGTTGCTTGTTTTTACTATTATGCATTGTTATGATACTGTACATGACGTCCTCCACCCTAGAACGTATTCCGTCGTTCTAGGTTTTGGGGTGTGACAACGTGGAAGTTGTTATGAATACCTTCTAGTTCTTCTGGTAGTTCTAGCTTGTAAGCTTGATTTCAAATCATCTGAAGAACTTTAAACGGTCCAATAAACCTTGGACTCAACTTTCCCCTTTTACCAAATCTTATAAGTCCCTTCCACGACAAGACTTTAAGTAAAACCGAATCTCTAACTTTGAATGTTATCGGTTTTCTTTTCTTGTCAGCATAGCTCTTTTGACGATCTCGAGCTGCTAACATCCTTTCTCTAATCACTTTCAATTTTTCAGCAGTCTGATGGACTATTTCAGGTCCCATAAACTGCTTTTCCCCAGCTTCAAGCCAACACGACGACGTTCAACACTTTTGTCCATACAAAGCTTGGTAAAGTGTCATCTTGATGCTTGAGTGGAAACTATTATTATAGGAAAATTCTATGGGAGGTAAATGTTCATCCCAAATACCTTGGAATTCCATGGTACATGCTCTTAGCATATCCTCCAATGTTTGAATCGTTCGTCGCTCTGACCATCGGTTTGCGGATGGTAAGCTGTACTTAAGCATAATTTCGTACCCAATTCCTCTTGTAGACTTCTCCAAAACCTCGACGTGAAACGACTATCATGGTCTGACACAATCATCATTATAGCTTCGTTCAGCAGCGAACAACCACTAAATTGCTTGTTAAATGGAGGAGCGGAAGGGGCAAAGTCAACAACTGAGGCCAGAAGGTATGTGAAAGTAGAAGCCAGGGACAGAGAGAGCAGAGGAGAGGACTGATTGAATGAATGTCATTTCACGCTGATAGGAATGGGGGTTATCCCTGTCTATTCTATGTCTCCTGTCTTATTGATCAATGGTGTGCCATGAGATGCTTCGCCCGGAGGATCATTCATGGTGAAGATGGGAACACCATGAGCTTTTATTATTTCTTTCACGTAAACCTTTGCAAGCTTTTCCATAGACCACTTCTCATTAGCGGCTATGAAATGTGCACTTTTTGTGAACCGATCAACGACCACCCAAATCATGTCGTGACCGTTCTTTGTTCTAGGCAGTTTAGTTACAAAATCCATAGTGATGTCCTCCCATTTACCCATGGGTACAGGTAAAGGTTCTAAACTCCCATATGGTTTCTGATGTTATGCCTTAACCCTCGCACATGTCACACACTCAACCACATACTTTGCAACATCGAGCTTCATCTTCAGCCACCAGTAGTAGGGTTTCAGTCTTTCAGATCCCTATACATTTTTGTGCTGCGGGGATGAATCGAGTACATGATCTTGTGAGCTTCTTCCATCAGAAGATTCCTCATTCCTCCTGTCTAATGTACCCAAATCCTATCTTGGAATACCTTCAACCCTTGGTTGTTTGTACCAAACATTAACGTTTTGCCCAAACGTTCTTCCTTTCGGTTATTTTTCTCTGAAGCTTCCTCTTGAGCTTTCTTTATACTTTCCATAATTTTTGAGACAACTTCAATTATCAACACTCTTGGCCTTTTCTTTTCAAGGTTTACCTTCCGACTGAGAGCATCAGCGACAACATTTGCTTTACCAGGGTGGTAAAGTATCTCACAGTAGTAGTCCTTGAGTAACTCTAGTCAGCGTCATTGCCTCATGTTCAATTCCTTCTGATTAAAGAGATATTGAAGACTCTTATGATCAGTGAAAAGTTAGCACTTTGTGCCATAAATATAATGCCTCCATATCTTTAGGGCAAATACTACCGTTGCCAACTCCAGATCATGAGTAGAGTAGTTCTTTTCATGTTCTTCCAATTTTCGAGATGCATATGCTATCACCTTTTCTCTTGGAGTTAGAACACATCCCAACCTGACTCCCGACGCATCACTATACACTGCGAAGTCTTCAACTCCATCGGGTAGAGAAAGAATCGGTGCTTCACATAATATCTTCTTCGGCTTCTCGAATGCTTCCTTATGCTTCTCACTCCAAGCATAAGTAGCTCCCTTGTGGGTCAAAGCTGTCAATGGAGCAGTTGTCAAAAAAAAGCCTTGGATAAATCTTCGATAATATCCAGCTAATCCTAGAAAGCTTCGGATCCCCGTAGGACTCTTTGGTTGTTCCCTCTTTGTTATAGCTTCAATCTTAGTTGGGTCAACCATAATCCCTTCTTGGTTAACCACATGACCCAAAAAATGGACTTCTTGAATCCAAAAATCACATTTGGAGAGCTTCGCATACAGTTTCTCCTTCTTTAATATTTCTAGCACTTCTCGCAAGTGTATGTCATGCTCCTCCTGGCTTTTCGAGTAAATCAGAATGTCATCTATGAACACTATCACAGATTTATCTAAGAATGGTTTACAAACCCTGTTCATTAAATCCATAAAGGATGCTGGAGCATTGGTTAGTCCAAACGACATAACCAAAAACTCGTAGTGTCCATATCTTGTTCTGAACGCAGTTTTCTCAATATCCTGCTCTCTTACCTTAAGCTGATGATATCCTGACCTAAGATCAGTCTTTGAGAAATCTCCCGAACCTTGCAACTAATCAAACAGGTCATCAATTATTGGCAACGGGTACTTGTTCTTTATTTTTTCCTTGTTCAGCTCCCTGTAATCTATACACATTCTCATGCTCCCATCTTTCTTCTTCACAAATAACATCAGAGCACCCTAGGGTGATGAACTATGTCTAATAAAATCGTTGTCCAACAACTCCTGAAGTTGCATCATAAGCTCCGTCATCTCTGTCGGTGCTAATCAATATGGGGCTTTTGCTATTGGTGTTGTTCCTAGTAACAAGTCTATTCTAAACTCCACCTGTCTATCAGGGGGCAATCTAGGAAGATTCTCAGGAAAAACTTTCGGATAGTCACACACCACTGGTATACTTTGCATATCCTTTTTCTCTTTCTTAGCATCGATCACGAATGCCAAGTATGAAGTGCATCCTTTAGATAAACATTTTCTAGCTTTCATTAGGGAAATGATTCCAAAATTTACTTTGCGCTTATCTCTATATACCATAAACGACTCCTTTCCAGGTGGGTTTACCCTTGCTATCTTTTTCTTGCACAATATTTTGGCATCATTGGCGCTAAGCCAATCCATCCCCATAACGATGTCGAAACCATTTAACTCGATAGGTAACAGCTTTCTTGGAATTCGTTTACATTCAGTTCGATGATGATATTCCTAATATAATTGCTAACATGTATGAATTTGCCACTTGCAACTTCTACAATTAGGGCATCATCTAGCTTTTCTATACGCAATGCTAGTCTTTCACCAAATTTATGTGATATAAAGGAGTAATTCGCTCCGAAATCAAACAATAAATTGGCAGGCAATCCATTTACTAGAAAAGTACCTGAAGCGACATCCGTTGCATCCTTTGTAGCTTCCAATGTCATTTGGAAAACTCTAGCTTTTGGCTTTGGTGGGAGATTGGGCTTCATTGCCTCTATCTTCTTCGGGCAATCCTTTAAAATGTTCCCTTCTTCATGGCATCCATAACACACCCTTTTTTTGGTTGTGCACTTGCTAGCGTAGTGCCCTGGCTTTCCACATTTAAAACAAGTGACCTCCTCTCCACATTTCCCAACATGTTTCTTCTTACATTTATCACACCATATGCTTCGCCTCTTCATCCTCTCGAATCAGACTTCGAGAACTTACTTTTCTTATTGGACCTTAATGATCCATCAAACTTTCTTTTCTTACTAACCTCTACTCTCTCCTGATTCCTTTCCTTTAACTGGGTTTCCAAATTTTTAGCTGCTCGGACTGCTGTCTTCAGAGTAGCTGCCATCTTGACCGTTGGGCCAAGGTCGACTGGCAATCCGTTTGTGAACCTCTCAATTTTTGAGAGTTCTGTTGGCACTAAGTATGGAAATAACTTCATCTTTTCGGTAAATGTAGTAGCATAGTCGTCTATGCTCATTTTCCCTTTCTTCAAGCTCTGAAATTCATTGTTTAGATCTATCGGGTCTATCTCTGAGCACTACTTCATCTTTAACTGCTCCAAGAACATTTCCCAAGACATTTTCAGGGCTTCTCCATGTGGCATCGTGTCTGCCATAACTTCCACCATCTTAAAACTTCGGTCTTCAGTTGTCTGACCGTAAAACCAGTTTTCTGCTTATCGCTACAGTTGCAACTTTCAAATACCATCTCCATTTCGGAGATCCAGTCCATAATTTCTACAGGCTTTGGGCTTCCAGAAAGACTTGGCGGTTTGGCGCCCAAGAAATTCTATACATACGCCCATCTTTGTGGATTTCCCTCTCTGGGTTATTCCTCCTAACCATAATCGGTTCATCTTGACCAACAGATCTACTGTAATTTCCCTCCTCCGACTGACCGTCGTTTAGTTCAGGTTGTTCAACAGGCATTGAAGGTTCACTCCTGTTGTTCAACAATAGTTGCCTCATTTCCTCCCTTTTTTTCAGCCATTATTGCCTGAATCATGGCTTGTACTCCAACCATGGTGATGGGTTATGGTGCAACTCCTGCTATCGGCACCTGTTCCACCACTTGGGGTTGAGGTTGTTGGTTTTTACTTGCATTTCCAGCTCCAATTCGGGTTCACGCCATTTGATCTATACTCCAAATTAGGTGAATTTAGATATTTATTCACGTTAGATATTTAAATTCTCCTTATCACTCCGAAACGTTCACATGATAGTTCTAATATCGTAGTCGTACGCTTAGAATCCTAAACACATAAGGTTTCCATATCTGGTCGGCAATGGACCATAGATTTAAACAAATAATGGCATATATGGTAAAAATATAACATTTACCACATAAAAGTATTTTAGGCATCTTTCCTAAAATATACTAGTGCTCGTGTCTAACATATGGCAGACACTCATCTCACGATCATCACTTAGCATTCTAAGTTTAAGTCTAGAAATCCTACAAATTCCTAGTTCGCTTAAACTAATACTCTGATACCAACTGTGACATCCCCAATTTTCTCGGCCAAAAAAAGACCGATTTAGTTTATGCTTTTAAAATAAAATCAGAGTAATTTTCCAAAACATGTTGCGGAATTTGTTCCCAAAACAAAATATAATAAAAATTTATCAAAACATTTCTTAAAGAAATATGTTTTCATTATATGAACAAAACCTTAGGATCTCATGTTCCAATACAGACCAAAAGCATAAACACTACATTATAATCCTTACCACAATTATTTACATCTACTAGCCTATAATCAAAAAGTCTCTCATTGTCTTCCAATTATGCTCAAGGTCCACTACCTGTAATACAGAAAGCTGACTGGGTCAGGCTTGGGAGCCTAGTGAGTATATAGGGTTTTCAACCCACCAATAATAACAAATTTATTAAATTCATCAACCAATAATAAATTTATTAATTTCATCAAACAACAATAACCTTGATTACTCGTTCCCGTTATCCTCACTTTACATCCACAAACACTTATCATAAGGGACCTAGCCTAAGGATTTTCATCGGGGTGGCAACACTGCTTTAGGGGATTCCTCAGCAATTTATGTCAAATAAGGCAACCATGTGGGGGGTGGAGTATACCATTGAACACTAAGTTCACAAACACCTACAGGTTGCGAGTCTGCTAGCGTTCCACCGGACTGTCTAGAAAGGACCGTGGTCTTCATCTATACTCCACTAGATGACTGGATAATAACAATATCGAGGTCTTTCATCGTTTTAACACACATCAACTATTTCATATACCCATGTTTTACCCAACATATTTGTAGATAAAAATACATATACAGTTTAAAACTTGTATAAAATATCTATTCAACACCCATCTCAATTAAACAAACAATATAGTTACACATAGAACATATTTTAAAGAAAATACTTCATATCTATGTGTAAGAAGAAAGTGACTATACACTCACTTGATAAGATGGTAATCAGGCAGTAGCTCGTCTCTTAAAATAATATTCTTCGATGAAACCGAGATGTTTTCTCAAAAACCAGGCTTCACGTGGACAGAGTTTCGGCTCGAAAACTCTTTTTCTTGGGATCTTCGGGGCTCTAGAACTTGTTTCGGGTGCTAGGACGATACACTAGGATTCGGGTGTATTTCTTGCAATCTTGGAGAGAGTATAAGGGTGAGAGATGTAAAGAAAGTAAACAAAAATCGGGCAGCCTTGAGTTCTATTTATAGTGGTCCAAAGCTGCTGACTACGCTGAGCGTAAGTCCTCGGTACGTTGGGTGTACTGTGAGGCGGTCCGCTACGCGTGGTGTACGGGTGGATCATCTCGGACGCATCGGAGCTAAATTCACATGTCAACCATGCGATATAGTAGGCTACATGGCCCAACTCAGACCATGAACACGAGTACGCTGGGCGTACTCTAAATTTCTAAACTTCTAAAATTCGTATCTTTCGCATACAAGCTCCGTTTTTTACGTTCTTTTATCCACGCGTAGGTGAGACTAAGCTCTACAACTTTCCTTAGACTCCTTCGGCTAATTTTGACTTCATTTTCAATATTATATTTTTAACAGGCCGGGACAAGAAAGGCCCGTTAAAAATTCATAACTTCTTCATCTGGCGTCCGTTGTCGTTTGTCTTTTTATCGTTAAACTACTAACGACGACATCTTCGATTCTTATTTAGGTTGTTTCAGCTAAAAATCACTCAATCTAAAATTCAAGTTTTCGGGCTGCACACTACTATGTTGAAACTTAGAAAAATCATAACTTTATGCACGCTCTCGGTTTAACGAATACTACGGCTTTCATTTAGGTTGCTAAGGCTAAAAAGCACTTTATCATAAATTCACTTTTTATGTCTCACAGCGTTGTGTCGATTCTGTCGCGAAACTTCAACATGTCATAACTTCTTCGTTATAACTCGGATTTCGGTATTCTTTATATCTCCGGAATCCTTGTTTCAACCGCTACGACTTCCTTCATAGATATCGAGTTTATCTAACGTTTATTTTCGACGCTTATTTTTATTCTTATTCTTAACTTATTAAATCATAATAATTAAGTAAATAAGCACATAATTCACATAATTCCTCTTTATTATTTAAAGCAAGTTACAAATGTTGACCTAGACTATTACATCATCATTTATGCTTTGAACCAGAAACACGGGCGTTACACCGTGGGTCTAAATCCCAAACCCAAATTCCTAGGGTAAAGGACCATTTTACCTTTCCCATAGTTGGCTTACCCAAACTTGGCCCAATAACACAAAAAATGGCCCCCAAGGCCCAACTCATACAACCTAAGGCCCGCTAGAAAAATCCTAAGGCCCACTCATGCTTCAAATAGTCCAAGGCCCAAAAGTCTAAAGCCCAACCAAAGATCAAAAGCCCACAAAGAGCCACTACAAGGCGTACACTCGGCGTACATGACCGCCAGTACGCATAGCGTACCACTTGGTACGCTCAACATACTGGGCTGCTTGCCACCTAAAGCCATTTAGTGCTTAATTCATTCAACTAAAAGGTCCAACTCTCATATATCTTCCATTTTAGGGTTCTAATACATAAAGTTTGCAACTTTAACCCTTAGCATGTCTTAATCGAACCCAACATCCATTTTTGTCCAACAATACTCATAATAAGACATCAAACTCATGCATAGACCCATAACAACCATCAAGATGACATTTTTATGCATCATGAACAATAAACAGGTTGAGATCTGACATATCTAACTCTTGGCGTTTCTCAAACTCACAAGGAGAACCCATGGGACCAAATAAAGCTCACAACAAGCCCTGATCTCAAACTATCAAAATGAATCATCAAGGTAAGAACTTTATACCTTCTCTGGCTCACAAAGTTGATGAAGACTTTGGATCTAAAAGCTCAACTTCAACAAATGCCTGATCTCCAAGTTCCTTATTCTTGAATACACACAAAAATGCCCCATAATTACTTTGAAAGCTCAAAAACACTTAAAGGATGAATTAGGGTTTCAATGGGACAAAATGAACAATTGAGGGTTGGATTATTAAACTTATAATATTATAAAGTATAAGGGTTGGATTTTAACTTTTAAAACTCCAGGGTTTGAAATTCAAGTTTCATTAGTGTGACTTTACAAATTCCAAAACTTGAGGGCAAGTTTTGAAACTTGTCAAAAATCTTCCGTCCCATGCTCATCCATACTTATGATCTCATTAGATATTTTGATGAAACTATTTACTTTTCATGAGGGAATGATATTTAACCATTTAAGTGTGATGAGGGATAAAGAGTGTGTATTTATAAAATATTTGATTGGTGTGGTTGTAGAGATTGACAAAAGACAACAACCCAATAATTGTAACTGAAACATCTAAAACCATCTCAAAACTAAAGAGACAGTGAGAGATACAAGAAGGTGACAACTATATATTTATAACGAATTAGATTTTTTTTTGGAGACCATGGAGGAATTTAAAAACCTTCATAGCGGCGTCAACGATTTGATTTCATCATTTGTGAAACATTTTCAGATCAATTGCATTTTTTTTTTTTATTTTTATTAATATAGGAAATTATAAATGATGGTAAACATAATATAGTTCAATACATATCGATGCAGTTTTAAATGTTTTTATATGAACTGCTACTCAAAAAAAATTACAGTTTGTTTGCTATGATGTAATGGATCACAAAGGAATAAAATGAAATTCAACTTAGAAAATGGAATTACATTTTGGTGTAAAGCTAAAAGTTTCACTTGTGAAGAATAGAGAAAACACAAATCAATTTAAACACTATACATAAAATAAAAACAAAAAATTCGTCCTGGGACAAAACCCAGACTTACCTCCTAGTTAATCAAGAATTTGAGAAACTAATCGAACAAAATCAGGTCGTGATTCTTGTCTCTTAATTCTCAAATAACAACAATTGAAAAATCTTTTCCAATTGAGAAACTAATAGAACAAAATTGGTTAAAGAGATTTGGTAAGAAAACACAACCCGTTCATGGAAGAAAAACGGTTCATTTATCCCAATTATTCCCTTTATCCACGATCCATGGCCACTCGAATCAACGGCCACGATCATCTCTCTATCGATCCTAGTGAAACAAAAGTAACCAATCACAAGTCACTTCAAGAATACTCTGCGATCATTCTCAATTATAAATAGCTTATCTCACTCACTGCTTCAGCAACAAGTTTCAGGATAAACACAAACTCTTAAATATCTAACCTTTTCTAGAGACTTCGTGATGTCGTCAACCGGAGGTGATAAGGCGGACGTTGTCGTCGAGAAACCGGCGGCGGAGCAGGCCGTCGTAAAGAAGGTTAAAACCCCGAAGGAGAAGAAGGCGAAAACTGCTAAAACCGCTTCTCATCCTCCTTATTTTCAGGTTTGTGATCTCTTTAATCTTATTTATTGCATTTTCCAGATTTACGTGATCATGATCCGTTCACACTTTCGCTAATCGATGAGTAGGAATCATTTGAATTATGTAATCGGGTTTGATCATGATCATAATCTTTAAAAGGTTTTATTTTGATTGCTAGGATTATTTACATCATATCGATCGTTTCGAATCATTTGATTCTTCACACTAATGTTGAGTTTTCATTACAGATGATCAAAGAGGCTCTGTTGGCTCTGAAAGAGAAGGGTGGATCGAGCCCCCACGCAATCGCAAAATACATGGAAGATAAGCACAAAGCAGTCCTACCGGAGAATTTCAAGAAGATGTTAGCACTCCAGTTGAAGAATTCCGCTTCAAAAGGAAAGTTAACCAAAGTCAAGGCTTCATACAAGCTGTCTGAATCCGGCAAGAAAGAAAAGGCACCGGCCGCCGCCGGTGGCAAGAAGCCCACTGCTGCAACCAAAAAACCGAAGCAATCAAAGTCGAAAAAGCCTGCCGCCCCTGTAGCAAAAGCCACCGCCGCCACCACCACCACCGCTGCGCGACCGAAGAAGGCGACAAAAGCTCCTAAAAAAGCTGCGGTGAAGAAACAAACCCCGGTGAAGAAGGCTAAGAAGATGACACCGGCAAAGGCGAAACAGCCGAAGTCTATCAAGTCCCCTGCTGCGAAGAAGGCTAGGAAAGCAGCTGCTTGATTTTGTGTTCGAGTTTGGAGTCTATGTTTATAAAAAGTAGAAGTGGTAGTAGTAGTAGTATGTATATTTAAGTGTTTTATGTTTGTGTTTATGTAAGAAGTTCTATCTGACCTTCAATGGCGGTTTTTAATAGAAGTTATGAAATCAACTTTAGCCTAACAAGATGATCAAGGAGTTTTTTACCAAACCGGTGTTTTTTGAAAACTTATTTCCCAAACAAGTGTAGTTTTAAACATATTAATCATTTAGGGTTATAACAAAAAAAATAAAAAAATGTAAGACGCAGCCACAGAGACCAGTCGACGTTCTGATACCCATTCCCCAAAGTCACGTCTTCAATTGATCACTTCTATCGTCGTTTGATTTCAGCCATAGCCGACGCCGGCGGTTCCGATTCCGGACACAAACGGACACCGGCGGCTTGATTCCGGCGAGTACTCCACTGCAGAAGACGACGGGGACTGCGATTCTGGCCATAGTCGACGTTGGTGAATCCGATTCCGGCCACAACAAACTCGGTTGTAGCTTGATTTCCTTGTAAGTTCGAATCCTCTTTTGATTTTTGATTTTAGCTTGTTAGTTTTGGATTGATTCCAACTATTAATTTCTATTGCATTCCCCTGTTATTTGCAAACAGCAAATAACAATTGATTTCTACTATGATTTATAATTGTAATTTGTTTATTTGCAATTGTTATTCCACATTTGATTACTCCTTTGATTTACAATTGTTATTTGCTTCAACATTCATATTTTAGAGCAATTTTATGATTGAATTTATGTTTTGTTTTAGATGGAGGTTGTTACAATGCTTTGTTATTGGGGTGGGACAACCTGTGATGGACCAAATGGTATAAATTATAGCAAAGCTCCAAAAAAAGCAATCAATGTTAACCGTAGAATACAATTTGATGAATTGGTTGACCGTATATATCTTGCTACATCTTGTGATAAACAACACCACCGCATCAACTTAATTTGTAGATATCCATCGGTTGGTATTGGAAATATTGTAAAATACATTCCTCTTCCCATCAAAGATAATGATGATGTTGGCATCATGTTTGATGTGCTTCGTGTCCATCAAGAAGTAAGTAACATTGATCTCTATTTAGAGGTTGAAGACATTGATCAAATTCGACACATAGAGATGGAAAATAAGGTATAAACATTTGTGGTTTTACATGATTTACAAGTTTCTAATTATTTTGAATGTGATAACTTATTTTGTAAAATTTTATAGCAGAAATCATGAACCGGTTATGCTAGAAGAGCAAAGGAACAATGAGTTACTATTACCTAATACAAACCATGTTAATGCGATATCAGATATGATTCATAATGAAGATTTCTACACAATTTCTCAAGCTGTTGTTGTGAGTAATGAAATAATTAGTGATAATGAAATTGATGAAGAAGATGACATAGGAGAAGAATATGATGAAGAAGATGGAGTTGACATCACTCAAGAACAGGAACCACCACATACAGATAGGGGTGAACCATCTTTTGACAACAACCATCAAGTACCATCAACTTTTACCAGTATAGAAGAAACAAATGTGATTAATGATGGTAATTGGACTGTGTCACAATCAATAAGCAAGAATGATTTTACACGGGAGCTGGAAAAAGATTCTTTCAAGGATAAAGAAGAACGTATGAGAGCTATTAAGCTCCAATGCATTAAGACACATAGACAATTTGAGGTTATTGAGACACGCCCAACTCTATGGAGCATAAGATGCAAGTTGCATTTACAATCTGGTTGTACATGGCAACTTCGTGCAAGTAAACGAAAACGAAGTGGAAATTTTGAAATTACAAAGTACATTGGTCCACGTACTTGTTTAAACAACAATATTTCTTTAGACCATACAAACCTAGACGCAAGCTTGATCGCTCAGGAAACCAAACACCTTATAAAAGAGCAACCTTCTATTGGTGTTCCTGCTTTGAGAGCCGAAATAGTTGATAAATTAGGCTATACTCCTTCATACAAAAAGCTTTGGGCTGGAAAGCAGAAGGCAATTGAACAAGTGTTTGGCAATTGGGAAGAGTCTTATGCTGCTTTACCAAAATTTTTTGGTGCACTTCAAAAGTTCAATCCAGGGACTATAGTCGAGTGGTGTGTTTCGAGATCAACCGATGCGGAACAGGTGGAGTTTAGACGTGTTTTCTGGGCTTTTGTTCCTTGTATTAAGGGGTTTGCACATTGTCGACCTGTAATTAGTATTGATGGCACACACTTGTATGGTAAGTACACGGGAAAGATGTTGATTGCAATGGGAGTTGATGGTAATAATCAGATTTTGCCACTTGCATTTGCTATTGTAGAAAATGAATCATATGATAGTTGGAATTGGTTTCTTTCTTATATCAAGAGTCATGTGGTGAAAGAGCGTGAAGGCATTTGTTTAATATCTGATCGTCATTTGGGAATCCTAAAGGTAGTCAATGAGCATGGATCTCCATGGTTAGAGCCACGTGGTTTTCATAGGTATTATTACTATTTTTTGTATAACTTTTTTCATAGTTATTGTTTATAAGTAACATTATTTTTTTACTCTATAGGTATTGTTTACGACATTTTATCAACAACTTTAATGACAAGTTTCGCAATTCAGAATTGAAAGCTTTAGCTTATCGTGCCGGGAGTCAGAATCAAGTTCGAAAATTCAACTCCATCATGGAAGAAATTGGGAAGCTAAATCCACAAGCTCGACAGTGGCTAGAGAGACATCCACTTGATAGATGGACACTTGCACATGATGGTGGGAGAAGATATGGGCTTCTCACAACAAATTTGTCAGAGATTTTTAACAGTGTACTTAAAGGTGCTCGTTTTTTTACCAATCACAGCTTGTGTCCAACTTACTTTCTATAGATTGGTACATTATTTTGAAGTGAGGCGTCCTTTAAGATCTAGTGCTCGAGCTAATGGAAATGCATATACTCCTCAAGTTGTTGTAAAACAAGTGGCTTTGATGTCAAAAACAAGTGCACACTCATTGAGATCTTTTAATCGAGAGAAAGGTATATTTGAGTTGATAACTCAAAGAGGAAAAAATGTGCAAGTAGTTAATTTGGACAAAAAAACTTGCATGTATGGTAAGTGGGAGATATTTAAATATCCATGTTCTCATGTTTTGAGTGTATGTGCCAAACTATCCTTGAATAGTTGGCAATACATTCATAAATGTTACTCCATTGCAGAGTATTGTTCTACTTGGGCATTTGAGTTTTCCCCACTTCCTCATGAAGCGTATTGGCCACAATCTTCATCTAGACAATTGCGTCCAAATTTAGAGCTTTTACGGAATAAAAAACGTCGTCCCCGCTCAACAAGACTACGAAATGGAATGGATATCAAAGAAGGAAAAAATGGATACCTTTGTGGGATTTGTAGGCAAAGTGGTCATAATAGGAAAAAATGTCCCTCTAAGCCAAGGTGAATGTAGAGACATTAAAGCTAATCGGTTTAATCAATAGATATATTTATTTTTTCATTCCGCTTTTGTAAGAAGTCGTAATTGGATTTGTACCCAAAAAAATATATCGTACGTTTGATGTTGGCTTTAATCTACGATGTCTAACATTATTGTTTTTATCAATTAATCTTATTTACAATTAAGGACATTTTTTGAGATTTCATTAATTTGTTATGATGATTAAATGGGATATAATACATTTGTAATTTTTTTTTATGTAAGTTATATAGCAAAGGGTTTAAAAAATGTCAAAAGTTATATTAAAAAACACTAAAAATTAAAATAATAGCCGGAAATATTAAAAAAGTTAAAAAAAATACTATTTTGGTAAATATTTTAAGTACTATACTGCTTTGGTAAATATATTTGAAACTACACCTATTTGGTAAATATTTTTTTTCAAACACACCCATTTGGTAAAAAACTCATGATCAAGTGCGAAAAAAATCCTTTTCTTTGTATTATCAAAACATATTTTGGCTTGTACTTTGTGAATAATTATTATTCATAGAGAGCGTCATTTATAGGCAAGAATCCAACTGATCTTTCCGATGTTTTTAGAATTTTTAGAAGAAATTTGGTTGAGAAAAGCACGTTTGGGTTGTTGCCACGTGGCTACAAATCGGGGGGGTTTTATCAATTTGTGGCACAATACGTGGAGAAGCATGTCTGGCTCCTCACTGTAAAGATGGGTTGACATAACCCAAAGAACCTCTCTTACTTAGGGGGTGTTTGGCTTAGCTTTTAAAAGCCTAAAAGTCCTTTTTGGAAAAGTTGTAAAAAGTCAGGATTTCCTGACTTTTCCAAAAAGTTCATTTTCCTTGTATAAAATCTTCAAAAGTAACTTTTAAATCAGCTTTGCCAAACATCTTTTGCATTTTTTTCTTTTCCAAAAAAGACTTTTTGACTTGAAAAACTAAGCCAAACACCCCCTTAGAATTCTTTCTCTTTTTCTCCACTCTTTTTCTCTTATCCTTTTTCTCAACTCGGCAAAACTATGTCCATGTTTACAAGGTGGAGCTCGACAAAAACATAAACTCCTAATCTTACAACAGAAATTAAAGATTTAGGTTCCGGATTTGTATCCCATAATTTAGGCTACTGAATACTGATTGCAACTTTCACATTAAATCCTATGGAAGTATGGATTATTTCGGATCCAAATCCTTGATTTGTGTCCATAATTTAAGTTAAGGATTGTAATTTTCATAGTGATGAATTTATGCCAAACTTGCAAATACGATATCTATTTACTTTGAATGCAAACGCAAAAAAGGAACGACGGAAAGCATCTAGCAAGCTACCTTGGCGGTCGCTGGATTGCCTAGCTAGTACCAACGCCAACACCAACTATCAAGCGACTGTTGATGTTCAAATTATATCCAACTTTCTTTAATTTCAGCTCCCGATCATTGAGAATTGCCTTTTTGGTTGAAAAATACAATTCAAACATTATAAGTACAAAATATCTTTGCATTTCATCAAAAATATATCTTAAATGTATTAAAATAATGCATAAATGTTTAAATGTATTAAAATAATGCATAAATATGTGTATAACTATGACAATATCAAAATATCCCACACTTTCTTTTTGTTTTCTCTCAAGCAAAACTTATTTTAATACATCACACAACATCGCCCACCAATATCACATAAAACAATCCGAATTAAACTAACTAATTACGCATTACCTCTATGCATGTATTTGTGTTTAAAATATCCTAAATACTTCCAAAGCCCTAAATACTTACAATCCTCATAAATACTTCCCACTTATTTTGAATGAAATTCATTTTTTTCATCCTTCCGAATACAACCTAAGAAAACTTTCTTAACCTCAAGGTAATTTTTGGTTAAGTCCCCAAGCATACATATGGTAAAATAACCTAGAAAGAAAAATTACAACTTTGAAAACTAGCATTTGGCTTTTGGTATTTTGCATTATTCTTCACTTTTTCAACCTGAATCTTTCGAAATTTGTAACTTTGAACTTATCGTCATGATTCTTGATCTTCATACTTTGTAAGCTTTTATTCACTCAACAAACTTTTTGCGACTTTTTTTTTCACAACTCACCTTTTTCATTTAAAATTAAAAGCCTAAAAAAATGCTTAAGCAAGAGAACTTAACTTCAACTCTTATTGCTTAAATGTATTAGTGTAAAGTACAATGACTACATAAATTTTCCTAGATACATTTCAAGTACACGATGCTAAACTTTTTATGTCCCTCAAACTACGTAAGGTTGCATTTTTGTATCATGATTTCACTAGAATTGGGAAACCACAAATACACTATAACATATTGGCTCAACTAAATCTTAAAGTTCGCAACAAATTATCCCATACAATACTAGCAAACTAGCACAAATGCAATAATATAAAAACTTTAGTACTAGATTTTCAAAATTAGACTACTTTTGCAAGTCTTTCTAATTAATTTTTTAAATTTATAGAATTATTTCAATTTATAACTTTTATTATAGAAAATATTTTTTTGAACCCCTACCCCACTCAGGTTGCCTCATGAGAAGTGCTTTTTTTTGATGGATTCGTGAGCCATACTCCTTTCTGCTTTATGTTGTGCCGGTTGGTAGTGGAATCTTCATGTTCTCTTTCAGCTCGAGTCGTTTCCTTTTGTATGCTGCAACCTGTCTCATGTATGCTTTCTTTGAGTTTTCTTTCTTTTTTGGGTTGTCACTAGGATATTGCTTTTTCTTGACTCCTTGAGGTTGCTCATCCACCTTGATCTTCATTCTCCCCTTATCGGGTTCCTTGATATCCACATCCATCTTGACAAGTGTGGTCTCTCTGTTATCTTGTAACATCCCAAAATTCAAGACCGAAAATTTCATTTTTAATATAAGAAAACACTTAATAACTTTGTCTAGAAATTGAAAACATTTCAATTAAAATAAATATCATAGTCTAATCCTAAAGATTACATAAAGCGGAATAACATGGGTGAATGTGCTACGATCATCCCGAGCTGCTTTTCTTGAAAACTTGAGATACCTGAAACCAAAACTGTAAACCGTAAGCACGAAGCTTAGTGAATTTCCTTAAATACCACATACCATACATATCTACTGAGCCATACGTGCCATACATACTATGAACCATACATATCTATCATGTCCATAATCAAATAAGATGCTACATGTCGCACATAGTCTTGCCGTTATGCCACGGGCCGCCTCGTGGTCTTTCTTGCCAGACCGGGGGCCAGCCCCTGGGTCTTACAGACAAGTACCAGGAGCCACCTACGAGTCTTCCATGCAAGCAATCACAAAGACAACTCGCATACATACTACTCTACTTATCTACTTAGCATACAGTGTGCCAGGAGCCACCTCCTGGTCTTTCATACATATTGCCTAGGGCTAACCCTCGGGTCTTCCTACCATACAAATAGCATACTGTGTGCCAGGAGCCGCCCCGTGGTCTTTCATGCATAGTGCCTAGGGATAACCCCCGGGTCTTCCTACCATACATAAACTAAACAGGCCGACATTGGTGCCTTAGACCCATACACACAGTGAGGAGACTAACCTTGCAATGTTGAACACTAAACTTCACGGATAATCCTCTAGCTGCTAGCTGGCAGATCCCCGAACTGTTGATCTCTTGACTCCTCGAGCTATCATTACCAAAATAACACTTAGTCGAAATCCATAACCCATCTAGGGTAGAAGGACCATTTACTCCCGATCTAATCTGGTCTAGGTCAAAGGCCCAAAACCATACATAAAAGGCCCAACACTAGGTAGACTTCCCAAGCCTACTAGTGACCCACTAATGGCCTAATTTTCTAAATCGGGCCCAACCCTTCATGGAATCATGTCACAACTAGCATTTAGGCTAGGAAATTTCGGTCTCATGTAAACATCCTCTACTGTGATACTTGTAACCCTAATTTGTTAGTATAACCTATGCTCATTCAATGACAACAAACTTAATCAACATTCTTCAGTAAAGCTCAAAATCTTAAACAATACATCTCTTATAGTCAATTATGTGTTGAAAACCCTAAAAATTCCGGTTCAAGTTTAATATGAAATAGGATTCTCTTATTGGGCCTAATGGACCAATAACCTCAAACTTGTCACACCCCTAAACCAGAACGGCGGAAACGTTCGGGGGCGGAGGACGTCATATTCAGTATCATAACAGTTCATAGAAAGGAAAGTACACACCACCATATATATTAAAGTTTCCAAAATGTTTAGATAATTGTATTCGTTACATGTTCACAAGATAAATACATAAACATCTTTCAAAAGAAGTAATTAAACGTCAGCACGTTAATCCCCAAAAGTTGATTTCCAAATCTGCTTAGCGGTTCCCTGAAAATACAAGTTATTTCAAAGAAAAAGTGTCAACAATTAAGTTGGTGAGTTCATGAGTAGTGTTTTGAGAAAATGTACGCCATTCGAAAGTTCGTGTATGTTTTCCAGAAATCGCAGTATTTCAAATGTAAAGAGTTATGATTCGTTGTGTTGAAAATGAATGTATTAGATCCAGAAAATCCCATATTTTCCCTAATAGTTGAGATATGATTTGTTGTGTTTTCCAAGAAAAACCCTTATTTTCTTATAAAAGTATGAAATGCATATGAATGTTCGTATTATAAGTTGTAAATAATTGCACCAGGAAAATCCCTTATTTTCCTATTAGTTGTTTGGTTTGAATACAGGAAAAACCTTTATTTTCCTAACATAACTGGCAGTCTCTAAGACCGAAAATCGCAAGCAACCGACGTGCTTAAAGGTTGTGTCATAGTTTTATATAATAAAGCTATGCGAAGATCGCACTTGTTAGATGAAGAATAGTTTTAATAGCTACTCGGTCATAAAAGCATAATACCATAGTAATTGTATATCCGGTGAGTTTTATAACCATACTAAACATAATATGCCTGTAGCGACGTTCTTCAGGCGTCGTAGCGTTATGACAAACTGTCACCCCAAAGGACGGACTGTAGCTAACAGTCAGGGCGCGGGATCATGACTTCCCGTATAGATCTATACACATTTGACACGTTCTCCGAACGGGAGACTCTGGTTATAGACAGGACTTGTAGCGATACCTTCTAACAAAAGGCAGTATTTGAAGATGTACACGTCTCACGGATTCTCAACTAAGTCTGTATTAAAGTAGCAGTTTTGTATGCAAAGTTTATTCTTTTTCACAATGTTTGACAAAGCATAAGTCATAAGTTCTTTGAAAGTATAAAACGGTTTAGCAATGATGGTTACCCTTGATATGATGTATTTGTATGTAAATGTATAAATAAAACATATTTCTATTTATAAAACATATTGTATCCCAAGAGGGTAAAGCTGTGTTGTGAGGTGTTTTTCATGATAATAACTTCATAAGATAGTTAAAACAACAGTATGAAAAGTATATCAAAAGATCGATGTTTCACACGATTTTAGTCGTGTGTTTACTTGTATTCCCCCCCCCTAAAAGAGTATAAAAAACATTTAAAAACGTATTTAAAGTGTGTTTTCAGGGGTATGAACTCACTTGAAAGTTTGAAGAAAGCGAGAAGAAAACCGGGCAGAGTTTCGTCTCGGGAAACGGATTTTTCTCGGGATTCTCGGGAATCTTGGGAGTCTCAGGAGTGTAAAACTTTCTTCCCACCTTGGATATGAAAACCGGGCCTTTGGGATGACTCCGAGGGTTGAAACGCAGAGCTTCGGCGCGAGAAAGGAAGGAAATTAGCAAATTTGGCTGGCACCCTCGCATCTCTATTTATAGGGGTCTGAGAGGTCTCGTTACGCGAGGCGTACTAGAGTACGCGCTGTGTACTCATGCGTCATGCATGAGCGCATCCTCGGTCGAAACATCAGAGCGACGTGGACGAACTGGAGCCTAGCATCCGAGTACGCTGGGCGTACGAGGGTACGCGGGGCGTACGAAGGATCGGACCGCTGACTCGTTCTTCGGATAATACCGGGAGTTTATATTTAAATTTATATTTATTTTAAATAAACTTCTAAAATTCATATCTCCTTCATACGAACTCCGTTTTCGACGTTCTTTATATCCACGCGAAGGTGAGACTACGATCTACAACTTTCGTTTAGATTCCGTTGGCAAATTATGAAATTATTTTTTTTATTTATTTATACAATGTCGTGATTAAGGAATTTCTTTAGAAATTCATAACTTCTTTATCTGACGTCGATTTTTGCTAGACTTTTTACCGCTGAATTACCATTGTCGAGACCTTCGATTCTCGTTTAGGTCATTCCGGCCAAAAGTCGCTCGATCTCCGATTCGAGTTTTTTTTAGCTGCCTACTGCTATATCCGTAACTTAGAATGGTCATAACTTCTTCGTTATAACTCAGATTTTAGTGTTCTTTATATGATTGGAAACCTTAAGACGATATCTACTACATAGCGTACTCCAAACAGAGCCTTTGAATACTTCATTTTTTGATGATATTCTAATTACTTTTTCAAAGAGGTTACAAGGCTCGAATTTCAAGGACCTGAAATGACGGGTTGTTACATCATCCCCCTGTTAGAGGGCATTTCGTCCCGAAATTAGAGTTCATGCTACGGATAGAAGTTTTATTTGCTCCTTAGGTTCTTAATTGAACTCGGTTCCTCGCTTGGCATTCCAGCGAACCTTTCACTATCGGGATACGACTTTGCTTCCTTCGTTTGACTTCACTGGCATGATAACTCTTCTTGGTCGAACGTATGTTGAATGTTTTTGTGGACTGTGAGAGTAGTACATCTTGCACTCTACAAGTAGTGTCTCCAGATCTTCGAAGTAATTACCTATGCTCCTGACTCAAGATCATGTGTTGTATAGTTAACTTCCTGCGTCTTAAGCTGTCTTGAGGTATAGGCAGTGACCTTTCCTTTTGCATGAGAACACAACCAATTCATACTGATTATGATGTCAAAATCTTGGAAGTGGATTAGATGTCATGAAGATCTAGAAGAAAGTATGATTACTCCCGAATTAAGGAAAAAGGATGGGTATTTTTGTTCTATCTGTCTTTCTTGTACCAATTGACAGAAAGGGTATGTGTTGCGCTTCTAAGTTTATTTGTATGGCAGCACGATCACTCATAGTCTTAGGCAGTCTCCGTCCTGAAGTTCATATTAGAAATTCATACATGGTTCAACGATCATAATCTCGTGTATATGAGTTGTATATAATTAAGATTGAAAAGGTAGTCGAATAACTGATTCTTCTTTAAGCTCACATCCCATCGAGGAAAAAGAAGTTAAAGTGGAATCGTCAATTATAAACCTGTAGAACCTTGATTATATATCACCCCTACGTATACATTCATCAGTGACAGATCAACCGTATGGATCTTTGGATTTGAACTTGACGTACTGTATGAGTGGCACTTCAGGGATTTCTTCGGAAAGGAAAAGAATTATGAGGTACTCCATTCATGAGTAATTGGTGTTCTGATATGACTGCTTCGCTGGAAAGGTGATTTCGAAGAAAGAGATGTACGTATGAAACTGTTTTTGTGAGAATCAAATTGAATCAAGTCGTATGATAATGTCGGAATCATAAGGAAACTTAAAGACATTAGATTTGAACATAAGACGTTTACCGACAAAACACAACCGTGCAACCATCAACAGAGTTACATTACTTTATACTACTACAAGACTATTGCTGCGAATAAGGTATACTACAACGGCAGGTATACGCAGCATGAGCATCCCTATACCGACGGGATCCCGTAAAAGACAAGGCTCTGTTTGCACTAGTTTTGGATGGTTTATAAGTCTGTTACAACGAAACGCCTAAATTACATTAATGTGGGTTCGGAGTAGGTTCTCCTGCAACTGTGGTCCTGAGAATCCTACCGTCTATGCCAGAATTCTTTGTGATAGGGCAATCCTTCTTGAGGTACCCTTATCTCCTCGCATTGGTGGCATGACTGGTCAACGCTAGCCTTAGTGGCGGGAGTGAGGTGTTTAGCCAGTGTTATGTGGACACGAGTGCCTTCCTCATTACCCCACCTTGGAAATTGCTTCTTAAAGCGTTATGCAGGAGTTGCCACTTGTTGGTTTCCCGGTTTGGTACTACCATCGGAACTCTCGACTCCTTTGTCGGTCTTGCTTGTGTTGTCTGAGTTGATGTGTGTAAGGAAAGTTGTCACAGCAGCTGCTACTGCAGCTTGTAATGTAGCGGCGTCGATATGGAGGATGGGGGTTTCGTTGCTTGGCTGATTGTTTCCGGAGTGAGTGCTTCTGGTCCATCTGTTCCTCTTGTTCCTTTATGAATCTAGATCCTAATGTGCGTGTTTCAGCGGACCTTCATTACTCCGCCTATCACTTCGCCTGATCGGGATCGTGTGGTTTTGGGTTTAATTACTTATGTTCTTTTAAATGTTAGCATATTCACTCGATGAATTAGGGCAGCTATGTTTTGAAGTTCATGGTTGAATTCACTGCTAGTTTCTGAGCTTGGATTTGACTTGTTGTATGCGTAGTATTTCTAAATGATCTGTTGGGGGATACTACGGGAAGGTTGTAAAGATTCCTCACATGAGTACTTCGAGGTTTTGTAAGTGGAAACCAATTGGTGTTTGAGTGGGGTTTGTCATTATAAATCGATCGAGTTTCGTTAGTCGATGGTTAAAGTTAAAGGGTCCTTTATAACACATGGAACTGGTATGGGTAGGGCCACACCAATCCACGTCAAATGCCAATGTCGGTACTTCTCATTGTAAGACGTTCGTTAGTGCGATAGGGCATTCTACGTATGTGTTTTCAGTGCTTTTTAGTCTATCTCTATTATTACTAATATGAAAGTTTTGTTTAATGATTAGGGTGTTTGTTCGAGTAGATTTTTTTAAACTTGTGACTCACGGAACTCTTCTGCATCCCTACTATCAAATGGAATGTATGCAAATAAGTTATCAAGGAGAAATGTACCCAGAATAACCGTGGGGTCTGCAATAGCCTCCTCTTGGCCCATTGCGAATACTTGGCCTCCTCCACCAGCATTCATGATGTTTGACTCCAGGCAGTCCCTTCGGAAATGTCCCGTTACTCCGCACTCATAACAAGCACGGTCTACTCCTACATTTGTGGCTAGAGCAGTTGGTTGGGCTAGTTCTCTGCTGTAGCGGGCGGTGTGTCCCTTTCTATTGCACCTAACGCAATACATTTCACGGCAGGATCCGTGATGATGAAAGTTGCATCGGTTGCACTTAGGCTGGTTGCCGTTGTACGACCTTTTGGGTGTAGGGGTATGGTTTGTTGATTTCTTTTTGGCGTTTCTTTGAGTTGATTTGCCTCCCCTCTTGCTCCAGGGTTTTCGTTTCATGTTCCTGTGTTCGCACCTTGCGGTATTCTTGTAGGTATCTACTGGTAGGTGGTTTCGATTGTTTCTTTGATTAGGATTTTTGATATCGTTTCCTTCCCTGCTTGAGTTGACAGAGTTATTTTATGCTATAATGGCTGCCACTGTGCTTATAACTGTAGCTTGCAAAGTGGCGGTGTCCAATCGTAGGAATGGGGTTGCGTTGGTAAGTTGATTATTTCCAGCCCTTGCTGCGCCGCTAAAGTTTGCTTGAGACAGTGCAGCTGTTACTGCCGCAGCGATAGCGGATTGCACTATGTTGGGGTCATATTGAGCAGGTGGTGGTGGGGTTGCGTTTCTACGTGCTGATCTACGAGGAGACATTGTTCTGATAAGGACATAACATGAAAAACTATAAGTTTTAATGATTCGAAAGTCGCGCATTAGTGATTTGTTATATCAGCAGTTTGGTTTACCCCTGAATAAGGTTTTGAGTTCGACTCATGAGGAGAGTAGATAAATTCATGAATTTGAGGGGTATGCAAAGGGTTTAATAAAGGAAATACATCATATATTATAAAACATGGTGCGTTACATTTTGTAGTTAGGAAAATTTGACCTATCTAAAGGTCTCCGATTACAAGGTTAAGAAAAGTAAGGACTTTATCCGAGGTCTTATGCTATGACAAAATTTTGGAAGTCAGATAGGTTTTATTTGTTACGCGAGCTGGCTACAGGGGTCTTAGATTCTGCCAACTGACGCTCCATCTCGAGCATACGTAGTTCATGTCTTGCCTGGCGTGCCCGAAGTTCTATCACTTCGGTTTGAGTTGCCGTTAGCTCTCTCTGCAACGCTTCATTTCGATTTACGATTCTCCCGTGAGCTAATCCTAACTGTCGGATGCGAACTGTGTTGACTCCAGTGTTCGCATCATTTTCCTCAGTTCGATGGATGGTCGTCCGTCCTTGTTCACCAATGCGAGAAATCCGACGAACCAATAGAGGAAGGGCTCTGTCTGCTGAGCCTCCCTCGCTTAGGTTGTAGAAGCTTCGGTCTCCGTTGAATGGGAGGGTTTGATCCTGCTCGCAGCTCCACCTATTTATGTTAGTTGCCCAAAGGGGCGTCGAGCTATGAAATTCCGGTCGAGGATTAGGATTTTGAATTGGAGCCGTTAAGGGTAGGTTATTTTTCTCGGGATCTAAGTATGATTCTTCTTGCATTCCTTCTTCAGGATCATTCTTTATCCCTTCTCTATTACCTTGGTTGGGGTAGTAGGGGTCACTGGGGTGATGGAATCCAGCCATTTGAGTCTATACGAGAATAGGGTTAAGAATTGACTATAAGCTAAAGCACATGGAGTTTACTCTTAAGTTTAATGGTTGAAGGCACTCGAATACTCCCTTAGTATTCTTTAACGATATGCTTTTGGTAAGTTTTAAATTTGTTGTCCATTGCAGACACTCCTTGGCATACGTTAGTCGGCTCTTGGACAAATATAGTTGATCAGACTATATTCTTCCCAGTTCCGATTACATGTCCCAAGGCATACCCGCACTGCACAACTTATTTATAATACTTCTATATTGTTTTAATTATGATACTGACCATGTTATTAATATGAAATGAATGCATGCCTACTTTACAAAAACTAAATAAATTTAATTTTTAAAAGTATGACTCTTACTCAGAGTGTTTTTGCCCAGTTGTGTTTATAGTTGTATACCAAAAATGGTTTTGATATACTTAATTCACTATAAACAATGCTCTGATACCAATCTGTCACACCCCCAAACCAGAACGGCGGAAACGTTCGGGGGCGGAGGACGTCATATTCAGTATCATAACAGTTCATAGAAAGGAAAGTACACACCACCATATATATTAAAGTTTCCAAAATGTTTAGATAATTGTATTCGTTACATGTTCACAAGATAAATACATAAACATCTTTCAAAAGAAGTAATTAAACGTCAGCACGTTAATCCCCAAAAGTTGATTTCCAAATCTGCTTAGCGGTTCCCTGAGAATACAAGTTATTTCAAAGAAAAAGTGTCAACAATTAAGTTGGTGAGTTCATGAGTAGTGTTTTGAGAAAATGTACGCCATTCGAAAGTTCGTGTATGTTTTCCAGAAATTGTAGTATTTCAAATGTAAAGAGTTATGATTCGTTGTGTTGAAAATGAATGTATTAGATCCAGAAAATCCCATATTTTCCCTAATAGTTGAGATATGATTTGTTGTGTTTTCCAAGAAAAACCCTTATTTTCTTATAAAAGTATGAAATGCATATGAATGTTCGTATTATAAGTTGTAAATAATTGCACCAGGAAAATCCCTTATTTTCCTATTAGTTGTTTGGTTTGAATACAGGAAAAACCTTTATTTTCCTAACATAATTGGCAGTCTCTAAGACCGAAAATCGCAAGCAACCGACGTGTTTAAAGGTTGTGTCATAGTTTTATATAATAAAGCTATGCGAAGATCGCACTTGTTAGATGAAGAATAGTTTTAATAGCTATTCGTTCATAAAAGCATAATACCATAATAATTGTATATCCGGTGAGTTTTATAACCATACTAAACATAATATGCCTGTAGCGACGTTCTTCAGGCGTCGTAGCGTTATGACAAACTGTCACCCCAAAGGACGGACTGTAGCTAACAGTCAGGGCGCGGGATCATGACTTCCCGTATAGATCTATACACATTTGACACGTTCTCCGAACGGGAGACTCTGGTTATAGACAGGACTTGTAGCGATACCTTCTAACAAAAGGCAGTATTTGAAGATGTACACATCTCACGGATTCTCAACTAAGTCTGTATTAAAGTAGCAGTTTTGTATGCAAAGTTTATTCTTTTTCACAATGTTTGACAAAGCATAAGTCATAAGTTCTTTGAAAGTATAAAACAGTTTAGCAATGATGGTTACCCATGATATGATGTATTTGTATGTAAATGTATAAATAAAACATATTTCTATTTATAAAACTATTGTAACCCAAGAGGGTAAAGCTGTGTTGTGAGGTGTTTTTCATGATAATAACTTCATAAGATAGTTAAAACAACAGTATGAAAAGTATATCAAAAGATCGATGTTTCACACGATTTTAGTCGTGTGTTTACTTGTATTCCCCCCTAAAAGAGTATAAAAAGCATTTAAAAACGTATTTAAAGTGTGTTTGTAGGGGTATGAACTCACTTGAAAGTTTGAAGAAAGCGAGAAGAAAACCGGGCAGAGTTTCGTCTCGGGAAACGGATTTTTCTCGGGATTCTCGGGAGTCTCGGGAGTGTAAAACTTTCTTCCCACCTTGGATATGAAAACCGGGCCTTTGGGATGACTCCGAGGGTTGAAACGCAGAGCTTCGGCGCGAGAAAGGAAGGAAATTAGCAAATTTGGCCGGCACCCTTGCATCTCTATTTATAGGGGTCTGAGAGGTCTCGTTATGCGGGGCGTACTAGAGTACGCGCTGCATACTCATGCGTCATGCATGAGCGCATCCTCGGTCGAAACATCGGAGCGACGTGGATGAATCGAAGCCTAGCATCCGAGTACACTGGGCATACGAGGGTACGCGGGGCGTACGAAGGATCGGACCGCTGACTCGTTCTTCGGATAATATCGGGAGTTTATATTTAAAATTATATTTATTCTAAATAAACTTCTAAAATTCATATCTCCTTCATACGAACTCCATTTTCGACGTTCTTTATATCCACACGAAGGTGAGACTACGATCTACAACTTTCGTTTAGATTCCGTTGGCAAATTATGAAATTATTTTTATTATTTATTTATACAATGTCGTGATTAAGGAATTTCTTTAGAAATTCATAACTTCTTTATCTGACGTCGATTTTTGCTAGACTTTTTACCGCTGAATTACCATTGTCGAGACCTTCGATTCTCGTTTAGGTCATTCCGGCCAAAAGTCGCTCGATCTCCGATTCGAGTTTTTTTTAGCTGCCTACTGCTATATCCGTAACTTAGAATGGTCATAACTTCTTCGTTATAACTCGGATTTTAGTGTTCTTTATATGCTTGGAAACCTTAAGACGATATCTACTATATAGCGTACTCCAAACAGAGCCTTTGAATACTTCATTTTTTGATGATATTCTAATTACTTTTTCAAAGAGGTTACAAGGCTCGAATTTCAAGGACCTGAAATGACGGGTTGTTACAAAACTTGACTATCTTGGGCTTAGGAACCCTAATTGGGTTCTAACTGGACCCACATTCATGAAAATTTAGCATTTTGGACCATGAGAACCTAGAATAATACATCTTATCTCTAATGGGCCTTGTTGGGCCATAAATGATTTGATTTGCCCTAATGGGCTGTAAACTCTTTAATTGCGCTTCATTGGGCCGAGAACCTTAATAAGGGGCCCAAAGGGCCGAAAAATATTATTAAGCTTCATAAAAATCAAACAAAAACCAAGTCGGATTGGAAGTCACGCAAAGGAGACAGCATATGGCTAACATATAAGAGGAATTTCATATATATAACATGCAGAGAAATAGAGTTGCATATGTTGTGTACCAGGTCGGATTGGAAGTCACGCAAAGGAGACAATATATGACTAACAAACAGAAAGAAAGAAAATGATATTCTACAGACCTAATTTATCGGAATTTACCAGTCGCCCCATCCAACCGGAATTAAGGATAGAATCTGCACATCGAGGAAAAGTGAATCCACAGTTCTAGATACGGGTTATTTAATGTGACCAGTAGATTCGCATGTATATCTCCCTGCTCAACCTATCCGAGCGTCATGAAATCAGGTTAAATGGATCTAACTAGGTTAAAGTTTGTCAAGTCCTTAAATTCATAAGGTTCAACTTTCCCTAATCAAGTCCATTTAGAATCTTTCGTGCCTACCAGCACAGCGAGCACAACACGTAGACGATTCAACTTAGGTACGTTACGCCGATTCAGATTGCCCGTTATCACTTGCTAATTTCATTTCCCATCACAACACCTACAAAAGAAACTGTCAGCAATAATTTTTTTAATTTTCTATGTTTTTTATTGTTTTTGGATTTTTGAATTTTGTATTGTTTTTGGATTTTTGATTATTTCTCCCCCTAAATTTGTGCATGGGTGAGAATAAAAATAAAAGAAAACAAAATGCGCAAATTTAATCTATCCTAAGGAAACAAGAAACAAAAGGAAATTAAAAATAAAATAAAATTAAAATAAAATAAAAATAAAAATAAAAAAATAAAAAATCAGAAAAATAAAATTGAAAATTGAGTTGAAAAAAAAAATAAAAATAAAAAAACTTAATCCTCAAAACGTATCATTTTCAGAAATCCTACAAGCACATCGAAGCGAGCTTTGTTAAATGACTTTGTGAATAAGTCCGCCACATTATTATCAGTGTGGACCTGTTCCAACCGGATTAGCGAACGTTCATAACAGTCTCTGATGAAATGAATTTTAATGCCGATGTGCTTGGTTTTAGAGTGTTGGACTGGGTTTTTGGCAATTTGAATGGCAACTTCATTATCACAATAAATGGGGGTTACAAAATAATTCAAACCGTAGTCCAACAACTGATGTTGGATCCAGATGACTTGAGAGCAGCAAGTTGATGCAACAACGTATTCCGCTTCTGCTGTGGAAGTTGAGACAGTGTGTTGCTTCTTGCATTGCCATGAAACTAGCCTGTCACCTAGGTACTGACATCCTCCTGAGGTTGATTTCCTGTCAAGCTCACAGCCTCCATAATTACTGTCAGTAAAAGCATAAAGATCAAATTCAGAATTCTTTGGATACCAAAGACCCAATTTTGGGCTCCCTTTGATATACCGAAAAATTCTTTTGACAGCAATAAGATGTGAAAGTTTAGGATTAGCCTGATAACGTGCGCATTGACAAACTGCAAACATGATATCCGGCCGAATTGCAGTAAGATACATCAGTGATCCGATCATCGATCGATAGTGAGTCTGATCTACGGATTCGCCTTCAGGATCTGGAGTCAGAAGAGGTCGTTCTGCCATTGGTGTTGAAGCAGACTTAGCATCGCGAAACTCGAACTTCTCAAGAATATCCTCCACATACTTGGCTTGATGCAGCAGGATTCCGGTTGAATTCTGTTTGACCTGAAGCCCCAAAAACACGGTCATTTCTTCCAACGAACTCATTTCGAACAGTTTCTTCATTACACCTTCGAATTCTTTGCATAGCTGCGGACTAGTTGACCCAAAGATGATACCGTCAACATAGATTTGCACAAGAATTTGATTATCTCCAACATGCTTGATAAACAAAGTCTGATCAATGGTCCCACGTGAATAACCATGCTCGAGCAAATGCTTTGTTAGAGTTGCGTACCACGCTCGAGGAGCTTGATGTAACCCATACAATGCCTTGTCCAACTTGTAGACATGATTAGGAAATTTTGAGTCAACGAACCCAGGAGGTTGATCAACGTAGATTTCTTCCTTCACCTTGCCATACAAGAAGGCAGTCTTGACGTCCATTTGATACACAGTAAAGTTCATGTAAGAAGCATATGCTAGAAAGATATGAATAGCCTCCAGGCGAGCTACTGGAGCATAGACTTCAATGTAGTCAAGACCCTCGACTTGTCGAAACCCACAAACCAATAATCAAGCTTTATTTCTCACAATAACCCCTGAATCGTCCTGCTTATTGCGATAAACCCATCTTGTGTCAAGTGACTTCTTACACTTTGGTAACTCAACTAACTTCCAAACCCCGAGTTTCTCAAATTGATGCAGTTCCTCATGCATTGCATCTACCCAGCTGGGCTCATTCAGAGCCATTTCAACATTCTTAGGCTCTATTTGAGAAATGAAGCACGAGTAAAGACAAGTATTAACATCTCCACTATGATTTCTCGTTTTAACACTGTCACCCAGCTGACCAATGATGTTATCGATCGGATGATCACGTTGTACTCTTGAGGGCATCTCTTGGCTGATATCATTGAGAGTGACAGGAAGAGTGTGAATGTTGATACCTCCTTCATTTGCTAATGAATCCGCTCCAGAAGGATCTGCCACGAACTCATTAGAAATAAATTCAGGAAAGAGTAGTTCCATAAAGGTTGATGTGGTTGCGGAAGCGTCATTGGGCATGAACTCTCTCTCCATAAGTGTAGATAGTGTGGCTTCAGCATCAGGAGTATCATTTTGGACTGGAGATTTAGGACTATCAAGATGCACAGATGGCTCCTTCTCTAGAGAAGCAGCGAACTCTCCCTCCGGCATAGCAGAGGACTCCCCCTCAGATGTAGGAGAAGGCTCCCCCTCAGATGAAACCGGAGACTTCTCAGTGAAGGAATAAGGGGATTCAGATGGAGATCTATAAACAACTTCTTCGTCTTCGTCTTCATAAATCTTCTTCAAATCGGAAACATATCTAGATGAGCCACTCGAAGACACATTTATTGATTTGAATAGGGATGTGTAATCAAACAGCCAATCTGGACCCACTCTAGCGTCCGTCTCGTTTTCTTCCAACCAACGCACGTCATAAGATTCCACGATTTGCTTTGTCTTCTTGTTGTAGACTCTATAGGCAGTGCGAGCAGCATACCCTACAAAGTAACAATCATCGGCTTTTGCATTGAACTTCGGGTTGGCATCTAAGTGAAGAAGGGTACAAGGGCAGCCAAACACACGAAAATGAGTGACTGATGGCTTGTGACCATAGAGAAGCTCATACGGGGTTTTCATCTGAGCTTTGTTGATTAACAATCAATTCTGAACGTAACAGGCAGTGTTTATCGCCTCGGCCCAAAAGAAAACTGGTAGTTTTGAATCACACAACATCGTTTTGCGGCGTCTTTTAACGTTTTATTCCTTCTTTCAGCAACACCATTTTGTTGGGGTGTGTGAGCAGATCTGAATTGACGCATGATACCCTTTTCTGCTAAAAAATGATCAAAAACAGAATTCTTTAACTCTGTTCCGTTGTCGGTACGAAGCGCCTTCACCCGATTGTTAGTTTGGTTCTCAACTAATACAATGAACTTGTTGATCAAATCAGCAACTCCAGCTTTGTTGGAAAGAAAGAAAACCCACATAAACCGAGAGAAATCATCAATCACAACCAGATAATAAGAACTTCTGTTAATGTTGAGGACGTTTACTGGACCAAACAAGTCCATATGTAGCAATTGAAGCACCTGGATAATTGAGTTGACTTGTTTTGGCAGGTGTGGCTTTCTATGATGCTTTCCTTGTGCACATGAAACACATTTTTCAAACGTGATGAAGTCCTTGACAGGCAATCCACGCTAGCCCTGTCGAAAATACCTGATACCCGAATTACCCGCCCGATTTTTTCGGGTATCGGGTAAATCGGGTCGGGTAAATCGGGTATCGGGTAAATTTTTCCGGGTAATCGGGTTACCCGATTTGTTTTCGGGTCGGGTAAAGAGTACATTTTTTTGGGTTTCGGGTATACCCGAATTACACAAATTATTTTAAAAAATCATTTTCTTTAGAGCTTGTACTATATAGCAGGTATTTGATCACGCTTAAACTAACTATCATTATTGTAAAACGTAAATATATTTATTATGACAATACGACACTAACAATATTAAAAGTAATTTTTATATATCATCACGTTCTTTAAAACTTAACTGTTTTCTAGATTATAGTTTTTATTACAACTAACAAACTCATTATCTTGACGAAACTTTAGAACATGACAAAACTTATGGCTACATTTATCTTAAACATTTTAAACTTTTAAATTAAGATCTTTAGGTATTTGTTTTTTTAACATCTTATTAGATTAGATTAAGTTGTTCAAAAATTACTTGATATCTCATGTATTATTGACTAGAAAATCTCAATGTTCAAAGCTTGAGTAACTTCGTTTATGTCTCGTTTGTTTATATAAACAAGACTAATAAAGCATGACGTATTTATTTCATTAAATTTATTTTTAGGTGAAATTAAAAAAAAATCATATATTTCGGGTAATACCCGAATTACCCAAACCCGACCCGATACCCGAATTACCCGAATTTAGTTTGGGTAGGGTAACGGGTAATTTTTCTAACATGAAAAACCCGAATTACCCAACCCGAATTACCCGAAACCCGAAAAAATTACCCGTTCAACACCCCTAATCCACACACCATCTCATTCTTCGCAAGACGATTTAAGTTCTTTACATTAGCATGACCTAATCTTCTGTGCCACAACATTGCAGTTTGTTCGGAGATCTTGGAGAAAAGACACGTAACTTGTTCTAGAAGATTGCTATTCATATCAATGATATAGGCATTCCCATCCCTTTTAGATTTTACAAGAATCCACTCTTCTGGGATGACAAAGCCTGGCTTGAGAATCATGCATTCCTTGTCAGTGAAATGCGTAGAATAGCCCTTGTCATAGATCTGAGAAACACTCAACAAACTATGCTTCAACTCGGGAGCAAAATTAACATTCTCGAAACTTAAAACCCCATTTGAGACAGTTCCTCTTTGAGTGATTTTACCACCTTCTCCACCCGCAAAAGAGATAAATCTCCCATTAAATGACTGAATGTTGTGCAGTTGGGCGATATCTCCCGTCATATGCCGGGAACAGCCGCTGTCGACGAACCAGGGTTTGACGACATTTACCCGCAACTGTCCCTGCAAAATGTGCAGGTTTAATTAGATTTGGGAACCCAGGTCATTACCTTCCTGGGTGATCCCGATGCTTTTTCAGATTGACAACATTTGGATTTCTCAGAGGATACAAATGATAAATTAGGAGTCAGTTTGGGCAGCCATTGATAATTAGGTTTTCTAAAAGTTCCGGTTGATTTTGAAATTGAATGTTTATCAGTCTGCTTAAAGCCTGTGAGTTTCTACCAGAGTTGGTTGAAGACCCACTGTAGCTTCTTGACGAATCTGACCTTGGCTTGGCCGTGCTCGGTTTTGGCAAACTGCCTGGGACTTGGTGATGAAAAACCTTTTTATGTTTTTGAAAAACAGCCCGTTTTCTACTCTATTCATTTGCCCAATCATCATTTCGAGAGAGATTTCTAGAGGACTTTCTATTTAAAGACCTTCCTCTGAACTCGTTCTCTCCTCTTGGAAGTTTGAAATGTACAAACATACAATTTTGACAATTTCTAGCGATATGACCAACAGTACCACAATTAAAACAAATCTGTTTGTTATTGTTATAACTTGTACTACATTGATCAAATTTGCTTTCCATACTAACACCCTTGCTTCTCTCACAAGAACAAGAAACATTATTAGGTTGTGAGGCAAGTGAGGGTATGTTAAATGGAGAAGATTATGAGACTAGTGGTGTTTCAACATTTTCATCACAAACATTAAAATTGCCAACCACACTATTCAAAATTGTATCAGTCATTCGAAAATCATTCAAAACAATATTAGGAGAAACAAAAACAGTATCAGGAGAAACAAAAACATCACAAAAACCATTGTCACTTAAAACATTTGAAAAAACATTGTCTTTATTTAAAACTAAAACTTCAGGTTTGGACTCAATTTTATTTTCAGAAACAGATCCTTCAACTTCGTGCTTTGACTGATTTAAGGATTAATCTGTAGGAGAAGTAGAAATGTTAGTATCTTCAACATTAATAAATCCTCCCGAAACAAAACCAGAAGGTTTGCCATAAACCATATATGATTCATTGGAAATCTCTTCTTTGGACAAAGGCTTGTGCAGATATGAATGATCAAATGGAGGAGGCACATGATTATACCCTAGACCTTTTGATTGATTTTTCTTAAATTTCATGCTGTGGTCTATCATACTTGCAACTACCTCACTTGAATGATCATATTTTCTAACATCAAGCTTGGCGGTTTCCAATTTTTCCATTTAAAGATTCAATTTCAGCCACTAATTCAACGTTCTGTTTCACTACATAATCATAATTCTCACATTTATTACTGTAGTCTTCATGAAGTCTCCTAAAGTCCTTAATTTTTGATTCCAATTGAGCTTTAAGTGGTTTTTGACCTTTTCTAAGTTGGTACCCTTCATATCTAAGGTCTTCTGCGTCCCTTATTAATTTGTCATTAAGTTCATGAAGAATCTTAAGATTTTCTACTTCACTGCCTAATGTCTCAATTTTCTCGTGCAAAGTTTTAACATAATCAATACAGGCTTGAGAGCATGATGGAAGACTTACCTTGGCTGAATTAGGTTCATGAGAAGAGGATACCATCAATGCAAACTGCAACTTCATCATCTTATCTTCAGCCGCCACAATCTCTGCCGGGGCATCATCACAAACTTGTGCCAGGTGGGCAGTTTCACGTCCGGACAGGTTCAGGGCTTGCATCTGATCCTCCCTATCAAATGAATGAGCGACCATGGCCTTCTCGTTGTTTATTTGATTGCCACTATGATTTTTTCCAACTGAAACCATTGTCCTATCATTATTTTGTCTTTTGTCTGGCTGTAGACAATCACGAGCAAAATGCCCTGGCTCGTGGTAGTTGAAACATCGTAGCTTTCCCTTGCTGAACCCAACCTTCTTGTCAGCACTCATCCCCCAGTTATTCTTTCCAGTCTTTTTGGCAAATTGTTTCGCTCTAAAGACTGCCATGGCAATTTGCCATGTAATGTCCATCTCCTCAACGTCTTCAGGGTGAATCTGATCAAGATCGGCAAATGACAGTTGAGGTGGAAGATCCCCGGCTACAAGCGCATTGTAGCAATTGACAAGCCCCGAAGAAAAAGCAAGATTCTCATCGCCCTCCTTTCCCCTTGAAGAAGAAACTCCAGTTGAGGATGAAGCAGCTTGAGCAGCCATAAATGATTGATTCTGCGAGAGGGGCATGGCTGAAGCAGAGGAAGCCGATGGAGTTTGAAAAGTCTGAATCTGAGCTTGCGAAGGGAGCTGATTAAAAGATGAACCTGCAGAGTGAAGAGAAATAGAAAAGGATGAAAGAGCATTGTTAGAGGAGATGCCAAGATTCGCAGCTGAATATGAGTTCACATGGTTAATTTCCCGCTGCTTGTCATCAATATCACACGCCTTGATGACTGCCATCACTTCAGCGAGAGAGAGGCGGCTGAGATCCTTAGTTTTCTTAATGACAACTACATTCATGTCCCAAGATTTTGGGAGAGCATTCAACAGCTTCTTGTTTACTTCTGACTTTGTATAGAAAATCCCAGCCACAGTCATTTCTGTATTGAGAGTTATGAATTGCTGCAGCTATGTTTCAAGGGTCTCTCCAGGAACATAATTAAACATATTAAAACGTTGTCGCAGCATGTCCTGGCGACTCTCTCGCATATCTTCGTTCCCTTCATACACCTCAATCAGGGATTCCCACAAAGCTTTAGCCGACGTATACTCTCTGAACCCTTGAGCAATGTCTGGTGACAAGACCATGGTCAAGATGGCCAATGCCTTTTCCTGCTCCTCCACACTCTCAAAGTCTTCATCAGTGTAATTTTCTATTTTCTTATCAATCACTTGTCCCGCAACTGTAGTGGTTACTTTGACTGGATTCTTGATGACGCATTTCCACAACTTGAAATCTTTCATTTTTATGTACTTCTCTATTCTGTACTTCCACTCGGGAAACCCATCAACAGACATTAACCTTGGAATTCGCGTGGTGGTACCCATGACAGCATCAAGCTCTTGAAAATGGTCTTGACTTTGAGATTCCATTTTTAAAATTAAAATTAATTAAAATTTCAATTAAAAAAATTCAAGTTTGGTTCTTTGTCAAAAGTAGAATTCGATTTACTGACACAAAGTGATTTACCAAAAAAAATAGTTTACTGCCAAAAATGAGTTTGCGGCCAAAAATGAGTTTGCGGCCGTAAACTCGGAGTTTACGGCCGTAAACTATAAACTTCCGGTTGAGAGGAGAATACAGTCCAGATTTTACGGTTCAAGAATTTAATTTAGATTCACGGTCCAAGGCTTTACGATTGAAGAATAATTAGTCTTTGATTCCGGGTTTACGGTTCAAGAATGCAATTCACGGTTGAAGAACTATGATGAGATTGCGGCCGTAAATAGAGATTACGGCCGTAAGCTCTAGCCGTAAACAACGATTATTTCAGTTTCTCGATGAAACCAAAAATCCTTTTCCAGAAAAACACGAAATTGCTCTCAGGCCAATAAAAACTTGCTCCAAAATCGATTGTAGAATGCCTTTGACACTGGTTCTGCTCTGATACCAATTGTAAGGTCCAAATAACGGATCTTACCAGAGATCAATAGCAAACACAATCACACAAAGCAATAATAAAAACAAAAGAAGAGGAAACCAAGCTTGCACACGTTTTATATCAATAAACGTCTGGTACAACTTGATGAAATCCGGGAACTCTAAAGGCATCAACAACCACAAAATGTCTGACTAACCCACTATTTATACACCACATGACCGAGAAGAGTTTACGACCGTAAATTCATTACAACCGTACACTATAACAAAAACGAATTACCAACACACCCCCTACTATTACATCGTAAAGCCTAGACCAAACCACTAAATTGAGCCCCTCGGGTTCAATATGGGCCATTTTTGGTTCCTTGATGAGCCATGATATCCCTGATGAGCCAAGTATGCTATGAAGTTGTAACTCCCAAAATTTAAGACCAAAAATTTCATTCATAATTAAATTATTATAAAACCAGCAGTATAAAAACATTGATACTAACATCCCATGTCAAAACCAAAGTGTTAATAATCAAAACATGTCATGATAAAACAATATCAAAGTGTAATCCCAAAGATCTCATGTGCGGAAAACATAGTGTGATGCGCTGCGATCGCCGACTCCTTTCCGTTGAAAACGAAGAACCTGAAACCAAAACTGAAAACCGTAAGCACGAAGCTTAGTGAGTTCCCTAAATACCAGATATCATACATACCTTGTAGTTGATTTGATTCCTTGAAAACCTTGAGAGCCTAGCACCCGAAGTGTGATGCCTCAAATGTTTCACACAATACCAAATGCTTTGGAATAACTTAGAGTATGTATAACACTTGTATAAATCGACCTAGCCCTCTTGCAACCACTTGTGTAGCCAATTTTGGTAGATGACATGTTCTTTATATAGTGTGTCACATCTAGGGTCACACCATGTAAACCCTAATGTGACATGACTCTTCATTTCCAAGACCCATGTGTTTGTAACTCCCATGGAGCATCTTATGGGTTTTACCTACTTGATAATCCATGGAACCTTTTAGCCTACTATACAAGTTATGGATGATTTACATAATCAACCCTTATATTTAATTAGTCTTCTTTTGATCACTTAATTAATTCCAAATTAATCTTTGATCAATACTAATTAAATAATACTATTAATATATTAGAACTTATAATATATTAATAAACCACAAGTGTTATTTCTCTCATTTAGTCTATTCAAATGCATGATGCCATGCAACCCAAATGGACCATGCCGGGTCGGGTCAAGTATATACTATATATAGTTATAGACTTAGACACCTTATCCAACAGTCTCCCACTTGGATAAGTTTAGTAACTATAACTGCAAGTATGACTTTAGGAACCGATCAACAATCATAGCTCTTTTGAAGGTCTCTCGGAACTGAGAAGATGATGATACACCATTTAAGATAAGTGATCATATAATCCTCAGTTCTAGATATCAGCCGGACAAGTACATGGAAAAATGTCTTACTTATTGTCCAACAGTTTGTTTCCCGATTTCCGATTTGTTTGACATAGAACTTAATTGAACACGTCAATTTAGTTCTGACCGGGCCCAGTACATAGGTCAAAACAAAATCATCGAGGGGCCCAGATATCGCTTCTAATCCAAGAAGGAACAAATAAACTTCGACTCATATGCTTGTTCTACTACTTGTTAAATTACACACAAATGTACGTTTTATAACATCGAGTTACCAAACTGCGGAGGGATGTTAGTGATTAGGGCTTAGGCTCAAACCCTTTAGGCTTTAAGTATTCCCTATATATTCTTATATAATTGTCTTTTGAGAATCAATCAATTGATTATTTAACAAACCGCACTGACGTAGAGCCGAACAACTGGTTTATACCAATTCGAAATTCTGAATGTTGGGACCATTTCGAACCGGTTTATGCTGAACTGGTCTACTAAACCGTTTTTGGACCAGTTTTGAACCGGTTTTTTGAGGAATAAGATTTGCCCTTTTTTGTCCTATTCTAATGGCTATATAGCCGTTTATTGCTGTTACATGCTAAAAAATGTGTCTAAATTAAATAGATATGCACAAACCACATTTGATACACACACATACATACCTACTATGGGTTATTTTTTTTTTACTATGTCAACTTTTAAAATATACCATTCTACCCAATTAGCGATGCATATATAACCTATAATTGTTAGTGATTATGGTTTAGATCCAAACTCTTTAGAGTTTAGATTAGGTTTCTTATGTAACCATATCCTAAAAAACGAAAACAAACATTCAAAAAAATATGCAATTTCTGTCGGTTTTTTTGAACAGGTTCGAGGAACTTGTTTTGGACCGGTTTAGGAACCGGTTAATGATGAACTGGTGTGCACTAAGCTGAACTGGTTTATATAGGATCAAATTAATTTGGTGGAGAACTGGTGTTGACTAGAATCGAACTGGTTCGAAAAAAAACCGGGTTGTGCACCTCTAAGATGAACCAAAAATACATAAACATGAAGTAGAGTTGGCTCAGGCCAAAAACCCATTAAGATTGCCATACAATTCTGGGGCGGGCCATAAACCCATTAAGATTGCCATACAATTCGAAGCCTAACTTCTAACACTAAATTTTAAGGTAAAAGTCTAGCCTGTTTTGATTCTTTTAATAAAGGATCATAAAAATTGAGCCCCATAGGCCTACAACGACTAATTCTCATGTCGCCTCAAAGCACTCTTTTTTGTAAGCTTTTCGAAGCCATTATCAAACATTTGGCTAATTTAACTCTATACATATGAATTACGATACAAACTTAACAATGTTTAACAGGTTTAGCAAGAAATATGAAACTTTTCATAAAACATTAATTTATTTACTTATTTGATAAAAGAAAATAGAAATCATCTTATTTTAACATACAATATAATGAATATATTTTATTATCGAATTTTTAATAACAGAGCACCCTTAGTTGAAACATGGGATATTTGAAAAAGAGACCCACTTCATTTTCAAAGGTATATGATCAAGTAAATTCTTCAAAATATCTTCTACAAATATACCAAAAGAAAGGAAAGTTAAGAATCAATATCAGGATTATAAGCAAATATTTGATGATAATCGATAGATAAATGAAAAATTAGCAAAATATTTAGGAAAAATAAAATTGAGAGGGGTTGAAGAGACAAGGCATGCTAAATAGGAGCCACATTTTGCTTACGGCATGCTGGACAAACATTGTCCCCACTCCATTCAGTTTGACAAATGGTTTCTCGGCTTCTTATTGGGTGCCCGTCCTCGTACTCATTGATATCTCTTTGTGCTGCTCATCCCACAACATGGTTTAATATAAAAAAATAAAAAATGTTCCCTTTGTTTAGAAATTGTTATCATTTTCGTAATACAATAAAACTATGACCTTTTGATAAAAATGCTAGTAGCCACATCCTCACCTACATGTAATGCCACGTTGGAAATAATTGCCGATGTCATCTTGCAAAGGGAAAAGGGCGATGGTGGGGAAGAACATTCTCCAATGCATTTAACATTTCAGATTTTAAACAATTTTAATGGGTAGTTATAATAACATTCTAATTATCATATTATTTTATTCCGTTAAACTCTATATTCCATTAAAATCTTACAATTTAATAGATTTCCAAATAACCATCTAACTTTAAAAAAAACTATAATACAATCTTTATTTACCTAATTTAACAAATAAATATAAAAGAGTTTGTAACCCAACGGTATCATATGTTTGTGGAAATGTGGTCTTCAGCCAAAAGTTAAGCAAATCGAGTCTCGGTGGAGAGGAAAAGAGTATTTTAGAAATAGTGCAAAGAGTGTTGTGTTTGCCATTTAAAAATAAACAAAAAATGAGAATATAACTTGATTTGTTTTATATACATTTATTTTATCATTTATTAATCTGTTTATCTATCTAATGTCTATTAGACTCGAAACAACATCATCATCCCCACACCCATTAAATACTTAACAACATCATTACCTTCTATACACCTCATCAACTTTCCCTCCATTAAACTTACCATTTAAACCTATTGCATATGGCTAAGAAGGATCAATTGTGCACGAAAAAATCATTTACAGACTCCATATAGAAAAAAATAAAGAGAGAAAAATGAGAATAAAATCAAACTCGGATTATATATGCATATATCCTTTTAACCTTTTCTCACACATAGATTTTCATTCTACACGATAATCATATATAAATAATGAATAATCATATATCATTTATCTTTAGTTGAATTTATAAATTCTTAATGGAACTTATACCTATATATGAATAAATCATATATTAATATTCAAATATGTTTATTCCATTTTGATTATTCATGTATGATTATCGAGCAATCATATATAAATAATTAAAAATCTCAAGATCTCATTTTTTTTTTAAATATCAAAGGAACTTACACACACAAACATGCACACACATACAAACACACACACACATACATATTGTAGCGCCTGGTTCTTGGTATGTATTTATCTTATAATTTACTCTATTTTATAGAGCAAATCGACGAGTAGGGAGCCCCAAACTCGCCGAGTAGAGATCATAAGGGCCACATATATTAACTAACCTACTCAACGAGTTGGGAGGCCTCAACTCGATGAGTAGGCTGGCACACATGAAACCCTAATTTTCGGGGTTTGTAACCTATTTAAACACCTTAACCCCAAGGTGTTGGCCTCATTTCCAGCCTCCAAGTCCCTAATCCTAAATCTTAAAATCCTAAGCTACTGTGAGTGATTGTGAGCCATTTTAAGTGGCTTTAGTGTGTATTTGAAGCCATTGGAAGAAGGAAAAGCATGAGGACACAAGAAGGAGCTTATAGATCCAGAATCCTTGCCTCATCCACGACATTTTGCTGGTATAAAGCTTGAACCTTGCTTTGTAGTTGTTTAAATCTTCTTTTAGGGTTATTTTGATTGGTATTGGTACAAATATCAAGGTCCTTGGCAGTTGGACGTCCCAAATGGGTTAACACTTCAGATCTAAGGTCTTGAAGGGTTTTTATGGCAGAAAGGTGCCAACTTTATGGCCATGGAAGTCCTATGCAACCTTTAGACCATCGTTTTGGCCTTTTAGAGCTTATAATGACCATTCATGTAGAGAAAGTCGAGACTTTACGTGATCTTTTTGTCCCTAGAGTCCCGATCTATGCCCTCATGGTTTATCTTGTAGTTTTGGTGGTGTTTGGATTAAGACTTTGGTCTTTTGGGTTAGTGTTTGAGCTTAATCCCTTTAGGAAAGGTATTAATGAGTAAAGTTGGAAACTTTACCCTTCTAGAGGCATTTCCAGTCTAGATCTGGAGTATAGGGTGTAGATATGAAGAATAAGGGCTTAAGGCATTAAGAAGGGCTAACAGACTGAAGAACTAGACAGGTTCATAGAGGAACTCGTCGAGTTGAATCGTAGTGTCCTGATTCTGCAAAAAAGGAAGAACTCAGTGAGTTGGAGGAAAACTCGACGATTTGGATCGCGATTTCATGATTGTATGATTCATAGGAAGTCGGCGAGTTGAAGGGCAAACTCGACGAGTTGAGTTAACTCAGAGCGTTGACCATGAATTTGACCTAGACTTGACGTTGACCATAGTCGACCCTAAAGAGTTATGAGTATGAAATGACAACTAAGGGATTGTTTTGGTTCAGGGATTGAGTAGAGCCGATTTCTGGGCAACGACGTTTCAGCTATCATCCGAAATTTGAGGCGAGTTCCTCATGGATTGAACGGGTCGAAAGCACTAATGATGGCCCATGTATAGTATGTGTGCTGATTAGTAGCTAACTGTGGGAAGGGCCTGTATCTTAGCATTACTTAAGTATGGATATGGAATGGATTGGTAGGTTTTGGCTATACTTGTTATATGTGTGATACTTGTATGTGTCGCTTAGTTAGCAGAGTGTCGGCGGGGCCCGTATCTCACTATTGGCCGAGTGTGGGCGACTCCCGAAACTCCTAGTTAGCCAAGTGTAGACGGGGCCCGTATCTCACTAAGTGTGGGCGGGGCCCATATCTCCTTGAGTGTGGGCGGGGCCCGTATCTCCTAGTTGCGTGTTATGTGTACAGTATGTGGTAGTTTAGGGGAAATTCACTAAGCTTCGTGCTTATGGTTTTCATTTGTGGTTTCAGGTACTTCTGGTAGCAAAGGGAAGAGCTCGGGATGACTGCATTGCACACATCATGATGTTTAGCATGGGATGTTTACTCTGATATATTTGACATATGTTTTGATATGGATATACCGTTTATGATGTTTTGAGATACTATGACTTATGTTTTGATGAGATGATTTTGATAACTATGGTTTATTTATGATTTAAAAATGAAATTTTTGGGACCGTATTTTATGAGTGTTACAAGTTGACATCAGAGCATTGGTTTGAGGGATTCGGGTACACTCTTGGGTGTTTCTGAACTCAAACTAAGGACTTGGTATGAAAGTTTTCAAAAGAAAATCATTTTTATAAAACAGATTTCTAAAAGAGAAAGGGTGTCGTGCATGCAATCAACCGAGCTCAAGTAAGTTCTCCCAAATTACCCATACACGTTTATGTTATGATATGAATTGTGAATATGTGAACTGCATGCTAGATTAGGGCTAAGGATCTCGGAAGGATGCCTTGTATGCCTATTGTATGAGCTCATTGAAATGCATGCTAGTACTGATTAGTCAGTGATATGATAGCCAGATTAGGATATGATTAGTTTGGTTTACTCAATGCTCGAATGTTGCTTTCTTTGTGCTTTTAGGAGTTCTAGTTATCTTTAACTAACTAGTGAACGAATACGCTAAGTTACATATTATAAGGACTAAATAATTTTAGAAGTTTAGGTTTAGCCTTATTTCGCAACTCTTTTTTGAGTCCAATCGTTGTAGGGAGAGACCTCTCATTCAAAGAATTATTTGGTCTTAGTAATATGTAATGGTATTCGCAATCTAGTTAAGGAAAGCTAGCAGGGACTTCTTATGCAACTGATGGCGGAGAGTGGGTCGAAGATTACCCTAGGGTAAACCTAGGATGAGATTAGCAATGTGAACAACAGTAGTGAAAGGGACTTGGTGGAGTCAAGGAAATTCTTGAGGAAAGTACGGAGAGATGTGGAAGGTAGTATGGGCCCGTACTACTAAAAGTAGAGGATCCGAACTCGAGTCAAGGAGGGCTGAGATGAAACAGAGAACTTATAGTGTTTGATCCCTCGAGTTATGATGTATTTTCGGTATGGTGACGCTACGCAGTAGACTAGTTGCAGTTCTGGCGCTGATGAGGGATCAGGCTCGGGCTCTGGAGCCGGGCAACTCGATGATCAAACAAGGGAGTTCATTTCATCTGATACCATGCGCAGTATCATTGCCCAGACTCTTGTGATCTTCGGTACGGTCAAGGAGGGCATTTGGGAGATTTTGGATGAGAGGATGGGAACATTCTGCACTGAGATGGCGGCAATGATGGCGATGCGCACGTTGACGTTCAGGGAGTTCCGAGATTTTTGAGCTCCAGACTACCATGGGGCTATGGACCCGATTGCTAGCAGCAGGTGGTTGGTGGATGTCACAACCGCCTTTCGCACCAGCCGTTGTACCGAGGGGGACAAGGTTCGACTTGCTTCCTGCCTCCTGAAGGACAGGGCGCGAGATTAGTGGGAGGAGATTGGACATACTATTAGTGATGCTGCCCTTGATACTATGAGCTGGAGCGACTTCACGACTAGGTTCAGGGCCGGGTTTTCACCTGTGATCGAGGTGCAGCAGCTTGCACGGGAGTTCCAGGATCTCCAGCAGACGACTGAGACAGTGACTGAGATTACTGCCAAATTTAGGGAGAGGGCCCTTCTTGTTCCACAGTATGTGGCAAACGAGGAGGTGAAAAAGGCCCGGTACCATGAGATGTTGCGGAGCAACATTCGACAGTTTTTGAGCCGATCCAGCTGCAAGACACTGGAGGATATGATAGCGAGGGCTCAGGAGAGGGACATTGATTTAGAGATGGAGAGGAAGAGGAAGCCATATGCAACGTGTGGTCTGGAGGGTTCGAGCAAGAAGCCCAAGGTGGATTACCAAGGGAAGAGCCAGTAGGTCCGACGCCACTGCGACAAGTGTGGTAGGACGTACGAGGGGACGTGCAGGGCGGGTAGTTCGGGCTACTCTAAGTGCGGCCAAACTGGTCACGTCAGCAGGGATTGTACTGCTACCACCACCACCACAGTATCTGATCTGATTTTCTTCCATTGCAATTAGATGGGCCACAAGAGGTCCCAGTGCCTGAGTTTAGCAGCAGCAGGACAGGTGGCGACACCCGCTCCTACTACATTGAGGATTACCGATGGCCGTCAGGGCCGAACAGAGGCAACTGATGCGAAGAGCAAATCCTTCTAGCTGACAGCAGAGGAGACACGTGCAGCTCCCGATGTTGTGAAAGGTATGTATCTTTTCCTTATATCTTTATTTATATTGATTTGTCACTTATTTTTATGTGTTTCGTTATAGGATCGTTCTTAGTGAACGACATATCTGCTCTGGTATTTTTCGATTCGGGGGATACCCGATCTTTTGTAGCGCTTGCGCTTAGAAATCAATTTGTTGGAGCTCCAGGGGAGCTGGACTGTCCCCTTGATGTAGAGATTGCAGATGACAGGACCGCTCGGGTCGTGAGGCTTCACCGGGGATGTACACTATAGTTGTTCGTTGAGCAGTATTCCGTGGATTTAGTCCCTATTCCTCTGCGATGGAATAAGGTTATCCTGGGTATGGAATGCTTGAGCCCCAATTGGGAATTGATCGACTGCGAGAAACAACTAGTACGAGTTTAGACCCCAAGTGGGGGAGGGTTGGTGATTCAGGTCGAGAGGCCGCAGTATGGACCGACTTTGTGTTCAGCAGCGAGGGCAAGACACTACCTTCAACAAAGTTGTGCAGGGTATGTCGCCTATGTCATGGATACCTGGGATAAGGGTAAGGCGACCGTGTATGATGTACCGATAATACGGGAGTTCCCGAACGTGTTTCTTTAGGATTTTCCTAGGGTACCTCCGGAGAGGTAGATAGAGTTCTGGATTGACCTAGTTCCTAGGGCGACTCCGATAGCCAAGGCACCATATCAATTGGCTCCTCCTGAGATGCAGGTGTTGTCTACACAGTTGCAAGAGCTGTTAGACAAGAGATTTATCAGACCGAGCAGTTCGCCATGGGGTGCCCCAATTCTGTTTGTGAAAAATAAGGTGTTGGGTTTCGAGCATTCTAACACTCCTATGGTGTACATGCAACCCTATATACCTTGGATCTATGTTTTCTCTATATACATGCAAATATAAATTTTTCCAAGGTATCATCCTAACTAGCATATTAAGGAGTATCTACAATATGAAATATAGTTGAATGACATACCTTTTCTTGTAGCTTGATTCCTTGTACCTTAAACAACTTAGTGCCCCAAGTGTTGCACCTCAAATGGTTCTAACAACACCACCAACACATGGAACAACTTGAGAGAAGATATATACACTCAAAATCGACTTGCCCTCATGTGTCTATCACTATTCACCACTTAGTGCCAATTTCATGAGCTATGATGCTTCTTATATAGTGTGCACATTAGGGCTACACCATGTAACTCATGTCTTTCCATATTCCTCATGATACATGGGTTTTAACCTCCATGGAGTATCCAAGGGTCACCATATGGGTTTAGCCCAATCATGAAGAACTATGGATCATAAGCGCACTTTATAAGAATGAATGATTTACCAAATACATCCCCATTTATTTAATTAGTCTCTTTTGATCACAAAATTAATTCCAAACTAATTCTTGATCAATACTAATTAAATAATATGATTTTATATTAATATATTAGAACTTATAATATATTAATAAATCATAAATATCCTCTTCTCACAAAAGTCTATCCAAATTCTTCTGATGCCATGCAACCCAAGTGGACCATGCTACTCTCGGGTCAAGTATATACCAATAATAGTTATGGGGTCCTACACTGAATCCAACAGTCTCCCACTTGGATAAGTCTAATAACTATTATTGCAAGCATGACTCCAGCCCGACTAGCAATCGTAGCTCTTAAAAGCCGTTGTCGAACTCTGATCTAGTCAATGACGTGTCCATTAGATAAGGGATCATATATTCCTCCATTCTAGATATCATATGGACTGAGACATGGACTTTAATCATCTCTCAATCCATCTGTTGTTTCCTGATTTCCGATTTATGACGACCGACTAATTGAACAAATCAAATCAAATCAGTCTAGGCTTGGCCAAGCAGTTAGAGGTGTCATCACTAAATCATCGAGGGGCCCACATATATCGCTTTTATCCATATGGGGTAAAAGGAATGGATAAACTTCGACCCAAATTCTTGCTTGTACTTACTCATCAAAATTCACACAACGATATGTTTTATAAAAACCAAGTTACCGGTGTGTTTACATATGTCAATGTGCAACCGACTCGCAACTACAACTCACACATCACCGTTTGAAGAATATAAGATATTATCGTTTCATGATTACTCGTGATAAAATCAATAAAGTGATTCAAATGAGCGTGGATTGAATCCAATACTCGAATCTTATCCCAGGAGCACTCATGAACACTATAGCCACCTTATCCTAGACAAACTATAGACCCATTCATGAAAGTCTTTCCTCAATACCTACTTCTAAATTATGATCGACTGTGGATGGTTTGAATAACCTAGTTATCCGGGAAGTCAAAACATGCAAAGTGAAACACAAGAATAATACTAATCCTATATGACCCAAAAATTTTGAGTCATATTGATTACTCATTATTCATTATATAATGTTTCAAATAATTAAATTAATACTTGAATTAAAATAATAGTTATGCAATGCTCCAAGCATACACACTATGTTTGTCTAAACAATAGTTATGCCATGCTCCAAGCATGCACACTATGCTTGTCTATGGTCCTTACTTTGTGAAATAGATCAATTGAAAAACATTTCAATGATGCTCATTTAACAATTCCAAATCCTTATTGCAAGTATAATAATTTCAAATTCATATCACTTCTAGAAAGTGTTAGATTCTAAAATATCATGCAATGATTGTTTTGTAATGTCTAGGTACCAAAAGTCATAGAGACTTAACCAATGATATTACAAAATATTCCTTTGGAAATTGTTACACGACAATTCCATGAAGTCTCAAATTCAAAGTATATTCCTTTGAACATCCTTCTTGCATAAAAATTTCTAACTTTCTCATCTATTCTTCAACTCCCAATATGGAAACATTCCATATTTTGCCATACGATAACTCATTATAAATAGAATATTTTCTATTCATAATAGTGTCAATATGTTCCATTGATAATTATACTTCCAACTGTCCTTACGCGACCAATCCTTGGCGAACCTTAGATTGTCCTTAACAGTTTCTCAACCACTTTAGTCATAACCGGTTCTAGTCCTTTTTCCCTCTTAATTCCATAGGCATTTGGAAAAATTTATAACACAAAATATTATAGTATATGCAATCGATCCTATACCCGAACAATATGAGACACGATTCATAATGTCTAACATAAATACATGATACTTGATCAACCTTTTGCTATAATATTTCTACTTGCCATGTTCTTAAAATTTTTGATTATGAAAAGGGATGTCGTAATCATAGTCAAATTTTGAGAACGCAATTAACATTTCCATATATAGAATTTTCTTATGTTGAACCATTCCATCATAACATTCATATATATTTGACTAAATTTGATTAAAATCTCAATCTAAGCTTTTAGATTTTGAAATTAAGTATAAATTTCTCTCCCTTCATTATAGCAAAATAACTTTTCAAACCCTGCAACTTTGCGAATTGAAACCTTTTTTTTTTCTATAATTAACATTGCTGACTTGCAACACTTACCATAATAATTATGCTTTCAATAACATAAAAATTATTATTAGCATAACACTTATGCTCCCTCTAGCTTTCACATGTATTTAGAAATCATCTGGACTTCTAAAAATCAATACTTATTGACTTTCATCACCAAAGTTCAGATTTCTGATATGAGATGCTTTGATAGGACGTTATCTAGGCTTCTCAAACTCATACACATTTCCTTAGATAGCTCACATGTGTGTCTAAACAACTTTAGAACTTTCCGTCATAAGTCTAAAATGTTTAGACCTTTGCCATTTCTCACAATTCGAATTATGAAGAGGGATGCCGTAATCATAATCGAATTTGAGAATGCAAATATCACAACTGCTATCTCCTTAAAATCCACTTACTGAAAGCATTTCCTCACCATCATTTTCATGAATCGAAGAGAAACCTTATGACACTTAAATTTTATGGTGTATGTGTTCCTATCCAATTGAAGTTGTCAAACCATAATCAAAAGACATGGTTAGTGACAAATCCAAACTCATATGGACCGAACTTGTTTAATCTTAATTTCTTGCCACTTGGTAGCACAAGGGCCTACCATTTCTTCCAGGTTGTTATGCAACCAATTAAGGACTCTCAGAATTCACATGCGTAGTCAACTTTAACTGGAATGGACACAGAAACAAGAATATGTCAACACGATAGGTCACAAACCTCAAGTTGTGTGCTAGTGTTTAACAATAGGTTTATTCTTGATTAGTTCTTGAAACTTGTCAAGATCTTTAAGACTCCCATTGACCTATTGACATATATGACTCACTTTGGCAAGGAACATTACTTGACAAACCGATATTTAAGAGTTAGTGTGGATTCTAATCAAGACAAACACTTCACACAATTAGCCTTACTTGGTCTTTGTTTTATCCAAAACATCACAACTTACCAATTTTGAATGTACAATAGTAGAAAACATTTTACTCTACATTTGATGAGTGCTTTAAACCTTTCTTAAGATTATGTCACTCAAGGTTACAATCTTGGAGTATTACTCTAAGACTTGTTTTGGGAACGAAATATGACTCATCTTCTTGATTTAACCATTTCAACAATTCACGATTCCTCTTTTTAGCCATACAAATGCACTAAGATGTCCTTAGAGGATCAATTGTGATATGGTTTTCCATAACCATTATGATGATCATAAAACATGATACTAAAGTACTCTCCCATCTTTTCGGATTGGAGAAACTTTTATCTTTCTACCGAATTTGATTATTCTCATTCGTTCTGCCATACATGACGAATAGTCTTATCAATCTTTGTGGTGGATCTTGACCAGCGCACACCTACTGTACCCGATCCCATAGTCCTTCACTTGACTCACATATACATGTGAACAAGGAATTAGTCTTAATTTACCAAAAGATGAAAATTTTCATTCATCACACAATACAAGTTGCATGATTCCAAGTTTCTATCAAACTAAAACTTGGGTGATGAGAATATTTCCTTATTTGAAAAATCCTTGACACTACCAGAAACGAAAGAATCAAATTCATATTGCTAACATGAAACATACAAACATGAATTTTTCATAAATGCCATTGTAAGGAGATATAATAAAATAAAACAAAATTTTATTTATTTTGAAAATGGGGAAAAAACTTTTCCTTATAATGCAATTACAAATGAAAACTATGTTATTACATATTTCCAAGCAATCTATCATAACTCCTAAGAAGTAGTTCAAAAATCTGATCTTTGAACCATGCGATTGAAATCCATCTTCGTGATTAGATTCAACATACTCTTCCTTTAAGCTTCTTTCCATTTGCATGATCCTACAACACATCAAAATGCAACCTTGTCAAATGATGTATTAAAAATCAACAATTAGGAACTTAATAGAGTTAGATAGTAGACTTACCTGAAGGTGAGTCAAACTTTTCAATTCTACCTTTTCTTAGATCTGTCACACCCCCAAACTGGAACGGCGGAAACGTTTGGGGGTGGATGACGTCATGTGTAGTATCACAACAATTGTATCATAACAATCATAGTAAACATAACCATTACATTAGATACGTATATAAAAAGGGTTTACATCTGTTTAATTCTTGTTTTTATACATCAAAAGGATAATCGAAATAGAAAGAAGTGACTCTATACACTTCGTCTTAGTTCACTGCTGCGTGGAACATTGAAGGTTCGAACTGAGGAGGTGGTGGCGGTGGAGAGTCGTTGTTCTTCCTGTTGGGTCTCTTTCTGGGAGGCATCTTGTTCTAAAAATAATCAGGAAGAAGAGGATGGTAAGTCCCCTAGATTTTGAATCAAGAGATATGAAACAAGATATATCTCAGCCTGATAGATAAAGCGTTATACTAAGCGATAAACAGAGAAAAGTTACTAATGCGAGTAAACTATCGCTAGGAAGAAATAAGTAGCAACACTTGAAATGAATCTCTATACTTTATTCGGCTCTAGCTAAAATACTCCTATAGTATTGTAAGTTGTATGTTCTATTCTATTGATATCTTGATGTATATAGCTTGATAAGTTTTAGGCTTGCTGCAACACCACGATCACTCCTAGACACATGTTAGTCATGTATAAAAAAAGAGTTGATAAGGCTATATTGATCCTAAAAATGATTACATAACTACTCAGGTTTAACCGGAGTGTCCAACATCCAAATACTTTTGTTTCGTTCTACTTATGATATTGTTTCTGGTACTTATGGATACTTGTATACTCTTTATAAAATACTTATATCTAAAAAGTATACTTTTAGCTCGTAGCACTTCGGCCCCTTAGTGTTTATAGTTGTATACCATGTAATGTTCGGTATACTTAGTTCACTATAAACAATAGGTTTAATACCAATCTGTCACACACCCAAACCGGAACGGTGGAGACGTTCGGGGTTGGCTGACGTCATGTGTAGTATCACAAAAATTGTATCATAGCAATCATAGTAAACACAACCATTAAATTGAATACATATATAAAAAGGGTTTACATCTATTTAATTCTTGTTTTTATACAACAAAAGTATAATCGGTATAAAAAGACATGACTCTATACGCTCCGTCTTCTCAAAACTCAAGGAGGTACCTGTCTACTGATTTCCTGAGAATACAAGCAGTTTTGAAAGAGTATCAGCATAAAGCTGATGAGTTCATAAGCGATGTTTTTGTAATGAAAACCTGTTGATGACTTTGTAAAAATGTTCGCATGGTTCCAAGAAATTCCAATATTTTCTTTAGTAAGAGTGAGATAATATCAGTTCCATCTATAACCACTTAGTTCATGATAGCCACGTATAAACCAATATTGAACAGACAGTTGACTATGTGAATCTGCCCTAAGTCCACAACCAAACAAGGAAGAGGAAATGAGTCGGAAAACACACATTCCACAGTCTACCGAATATGCTCACTACATAACCCTGATGCCTAAACTAAGGAATTATAGAATTAACTATGAATGTGTATCCTGTTGTAGTATAGAAAAACGTTAGTTTGTATGTCTAGTTACTATCAACCGTAGTATGCGTATATTCTTGTACAAAAACCTTTGTATAGTGTGTTCTGTATGAAAACTCTGGCTAATATCAGTATGTAAAAGTAGTTTCATTACTTAAAATAAAACTAATGAAGAATGAAATCATGTAAGCAAATGATTAGTTTATACTATTGTGAGTCATATCACCATGCCTGTTATGACCTAGTGACGTTTACGACGTTCTTCAAGGGTCGGTTAAATGACATTTGTCACCCCATGTATGCCTGCCTAACTGTAGCTAGCAGTTCAGGTGTGGGATTGTCAGTCCTGAATAGATCTATTCATAAATCTCACGTTCTCCCTCCAAGAGACTCTGGTTGCACTATGATAGGATTTAATTCAGTACACTTAAGGGTACAGTTTTGAAGTAGAGTCTCACAATTCTATATAATCTAGTTTACGTGTAATTCAGTAGTGTTCTCTTGCATTTGGATCCGTTGCATACTGTATAAAGTAATAATTATACTTAAATATTTATTAAATGTTGTGCTCTTGTAGTAATGTATATCATAAACTAAATATGTCATAGTTTATATGTTTACCCATGTATGTAATCTGAATTGGTAAAAGCTGTGTATTGAATTCCCCAAACTATACCCATTATAGTTTACTTGAAATGTTATGTACTTGGTTTGTAAACTGTTCTGAAAACTATGAAATTGTGTTTCCAAAATAATAGTGTCCCTTATGCTCTACATAGTACAAAAGGGATAAAATATCTAAATATTTTATTAAACATGGAAATCGTTTGACTGTATCAATTGCATAAGTTTAAAACTTGTTAAAATCATTTGTGTTTGGCTTGTATTCCCCCTGAAAATATTAAAAATCATAAAAGCGTAGGGGTATGAACTCAGTGTTAGTAGTGTGCAAATGTCGAATCAACGAACTGGAATGAAGACCCTCGAGTTGTAGCGTGGTACTTAACAGAATCCTAATAATAATTAAATACACTTATGTATTTAAATTAGTGATTTCGCTTAATAAAGGGTAGAAAAACACTTAAGTTCGGTTAAGGAATGTTACTGGGACTTGTTCGAATCGAGTAAAGTGGGTTTTCATTCTAAATCACTGCTTAGGAAATGTGTACGACAATGAATGGGGTTTACGGCCGTAAACAAGGTGTATGGACGTGAACAGGGTGTACGACCGTGAACGTTGTACGGCCTTTGAAGGTGTATGGTCATAAACTGGTGTGAGGTCAATGAAGATTTGCAGATTTGAAGGGCTACGACCATACACTCAGGAACAAGAGTGTTGAAATCGATGAAAAACATGTTCTGGATGCTCCAAAATGAACTCCCAATGGTGTTTCTCGATGTTTTCCGGAAGAATAATGGTGTTTTTAGGGGTGTACGGTCGATAGTCTAGAGAGAGAAGGAGAGAGTGTCCAGCCAGAAAAGTGTAAATGAAGGGTAGGGTCTCATATTTATAGGGGTTGTCATTGGTCGGTGGTGGGGTCCACCCGACGCTGGCCGTAAATGGGTGTACGGCCGTGAACTCAAGTCAAGCCGTGAACATGGTCTTGTTCGAAGGAATTCCCGAAATTTCGTGTGGTTTTGGTTCCGACTCGAATATAGAACTCAAAATATATAAATAAATGATTTTCCAAACTGAATCAAGTTGACGGAACCCAAGAAAATAAAATTTTATTAACGAAAATTAATTAACGGAAACTAGAAAAGGGTTCGGGTTGTCACAAGATCTTTCAGGTAGTTAGGGCAGCTTCGTAACAAATGCTTCTTTCTGTGGCAACAGAAACATATGGACTCTTTGGGAATGGTACACAGGACAATCTCAGACTTAGCCTTTCTCTTTCCCTTGGAAAGAGAAATCTTTTCTAGACTTCTAATGTTTCCATTGTCAATGTCCATGGAAGTTTTGGGAGTAGATCTTCCCATTAAATTTGTTTTTCTAGTGCGCCAAATCATTGCTGATTCAGCAGCAACAACCAAATAGGTAAGATCAACAATGGTCATGTCCTGTTCTATCACATAGTAGTTCTTAATGAATTCACTATATGACTCAGGAAGCGACTGAAAAACCCAGTCAATACCCAACTTCCTTGAGACTTCGACACCCAATACTCTCAGCCTATCAATATGTGACTTCATCTCCAAGATGTGAGTAGACACAGACCTTCCATCTTGATGTTTCTTTGAAAGTAGTGCTTGAGTGACCTTGATTTTTTCAAGTCTTTGAACTTGTGGGTTAGGGAGAATTATTGGAGGAGGTGGAGGAAGTTAAGTTTGACTTCCACGATCCAACCGCGGGACATCATCTTCAAAAGGAAAACTTGTTCCAAAGGATTTGGGAAGACCATAGTTGTCTGAGCTAGACATCTACAATGAGAGAAATTCAAGTTAGTTGATTTAAGTCTTTAATATAACACCTAAATGAAATATTAAAGCTAGGACCCAACACAATATTTAACAATTTGGAAGAGGGATGCCGTAATCCAAATTGCAAAATATTCGAAGGTAGGTAAATGATGATTTACCAATTTCCACCTCGAAAAACGAAAAAGAGTTTTACGTTTTAAGTGAATTAAAACTCCTAGATCCATTTGAGATTCATTGAACAATTCAATGGCATGTTTAAATCTCGATTGTTCCCTTCAAGTTTGTGACTGGGATGCCAAGGATTACAAACAAGGTGTGAATAACCATGCAAATTAACTTGGTACAACCAGTGTTACACCACCTAATCAATGTGCCGGTTAACCTCACACGCTCCATTGATCTATGATTAACATCAAGCAACCCTTTGCCATGCACTGTCAGTCCAGATTAGTGTGCCGGTTAACCACACACGCTCCACTAATCGACTTAACAAGGTGCAAAGTGCAATTTTATGGGTTAACACCATATTCACATTTTCCTAAGTAACTAAGATTTGGGAATTTATAAGTGTTTAGTTACTTTATATTTATCATTATACTTTTAATGAATGGAGAATTAGAGTCCTATCCTACCCGTCCGGCTAAGGACCCTCCACCAGCCGAAGAAGCGGTGGGTGAGAGTGGACACTCGTTAAACTGTCATTTTATAGGCAGTAACCTTATACGCCCCTTATAGACCGACTTCGTGAATGAGGCTTACTAACGGTAAGACTGACTTTACTCATATATATATATATATATATATATATATATATATATATATATATATATATATATTAAACCTATAATATTATAATAGTATAAGGGTAAAATTTTAAACTTAAAAATTCTAGGGTTTGGAATTAAAGTATTCTAAAGTGACTTTACAAGAGTCTTTTCACTTTTCCATAACTTGAAGAAAAGTTATGGATTTCATCAAAAAACATTTAGATCAAAATTGTAACATACAAAAACAATCAATTTTGCCTATGACCTAAATTAAACTCATAAGCACAAGACAATTAATATCAAACAAATTTCATGTAATTAGCCTAACCATATAAAGTAATACAAAACATAAAACTTTGACAATTATCTTTTAAATTGGGTTAGCATGATCATTACCACATCAAAAAAGGTTTATAGGTTCAAAAACATCTTAAGGTAATGATCCTAGTACAATTCCAACCAAAAACATCGAAGAACTGCATTCTTGGGCACCAACTCATCGAGTGTATGAACCAGCTCGGTGATTTGGATGAGTATGTTCATGGACTCGGCGAGTCCAATGTCCAAAATAGCAAAAAATAGATTTTTAAGGCAATTTGCAGCAAGTATATAAGAAAACAAGCCTAGGCTCTGATACCACTGTTGGGTTTCGAGCATTCTAACACTCCTATGGTGTACATGCAACCCTATATACCTTGGATCTATGTTTTCTCTATATACATGCAAATATAAATTTTTCCAAGGTATCATCCTAACTAGCATATTAAGGAGTATCTACAATATGAAATATAGTTGAATGACATACCTTTTCTTGTAGCTTGATTCCTTGTACCTTAAACAACTTAGTGCCCCAAGTGTTGCACCTCAAATGGTTCTAACAACACCACCAACACATGGAACAACTTGAGAGAAGATATATACACTCAAAATCGACTTGCCCTCATGTGTCTATCACTATTCACCACTTAGTGCCAATTTCATGAGCTATGATGCTTCTTATATAGTGTGCACATTAGGGCTACACCATGTAACTCATGTCTTTCCATATTCCTCATGATACATGGGTTTTAACCTCCATGGAGTATCCAAGGGTCACCATATGGGTTTAGCCCAATCATGAAGAACTATGGATCATAAGCGCACTTTATAAGAATGAATGATTTACCAAATCAATCCCCATTTATTTAATTAGTCTCTTTTGATCAAAAAATTAATTCCAAACTAATTCTTGATCAATACTAATTAAATAATATGATTTCATATCAATATATTAGAACTTATAATATATTAATAAATCATAAATATCCTCTTCTCACAAAAGTCTATCCAAATTGTTCTGATGCCATACAACCCAAATGGACCATGCTACTCTCGGGTCAAGTACATACCAATAATATTTATGGGCTTAGACACCTAATCTAATAGAAGGAAGGGTCACATCGGATGTGTATAGATTACTAGGAGTTGAATAAGGTAACAATGAAAAACCGTTATACCCTTCCTAGGATTGACAACCTTTTTGACCAGCTTCAGGGAGCATCTTGGTTCTCCAAGATTGATCGGCGATCGAGATATCACCAGATGCAAGCCAGGGACAACGATGTGCATAAGACAGCCCTTCGTACTCACTATGCTCATTACGAGTTCGTGGTGATGCCGTTTGGGTTCACCAATGCTCCCGCCGTGTTCATGGACCTCATGAACCATGTATGCGGACCGATGCTGGACCGGTCAGTGATAGTATTCATCGATGATATCATGGTTTACTCCAAGACTCAGGAGCAGCACGAGGAGCACCTGAGGGAGGTGCTGGGGACATTGAGGAGGGAGAGAGTTTTCACAAAGTTCTCCAAGTGTGAGTTGTGGTTGCGCGAGGTGCAATTTCTGGGGCGCCTTGTCAACTAGAAGGGTATTCTAGTCGATCTAGCCAAGGTAGAGGATGAGAAGTAGTGGGAGGTTTCGAGGTCTCCATATGAGATTCAAAGTCTTATTGGTGTGGCAGGTTATTATCGGAGATTCATCCATGATTTCTCCATGATTGCAGTTCCATTGACCCGACTGACCAAGAAGTTGGTGGCATTCCGCTGGGGGCTTGATCAGCAGGCATATTTCAAGACTCTCAGATAACGGTTGTGCGAGACACTGATTCTAACCTTGCCGGAGGGTGTCGATGATTTCGTGGTTTACCGTGATGCTTCCATCACATGTATGGGTGCAGTGCTGATGCAACGAGGTCGCGTGATAGCGTACGCTTCGAGGCAGTTAAAGCCTCATGAGGCGAATTACCCGACTCACGATTTGGAGTTGGGGGCTGTGGTTTTCGCACTCAAGATTTGGCGACACTACCTCTATGGGGTTCGTTGTACCATTTACACGGACCACAAGAGCTTGAGGTATCTGATGGACCAGCTGAATCTGAACATGAGGCAGCGTCGTTGGTTGGACATGGTGAAGGATTATGACTGTGAGATCCTTTATGACACAGGGAAGGCCAATGTGGTGCCTGATGCTCTTATCCGCAAGTCGGCCGCAACTCTGATTTGGGTTATATGACTGAAGATGTCAGTGATTTCTCCGTTGCTGGAACAGATTCGGGAGGCTCAGGTCGAGGGTATGAAGGAGGAGCACCGAAAGTGTGAGAGAATCATAGGTCAGGTGCCTTCATTTGATTATGACAACCGTGGTTGTTGACCCTACATCGGAGGGTCTGTGTTCCTTACTAGGGCGGTGTACGCCAGGTTTTGATGAAGGAGGCTTAGAAGTCGAGATTCTACATTCATCTCGGGGCGGTGAAGATGTATCAGGATATTCACCCTAATTATTGGTGGCCCTACATGAAGCGAGACATAGTTTCCTATGTGGAGCGATGCTTGACTTGTAGGAAAGTCAAGGCTAAACACTAGTGACCTCATGGAAAGATGCAACCGTTGGAGATTCCCGTGTGGAAATGGGAAGACATCACCATGGATTTCATCACAAAGTTTCCCAAGACTGCACGTGGAGTAGATTCGATTCGGGTCATCGTGGATCGGTTGACCAAGAGTGCACATTTCATCCCAATCCCGGAGAGTATATCGGCTGAGAAGCTAGCCGAGATCTATGTCCGCGAGGTGGTGGCACGTCATGGAGTGCCGGTGTCGATTGTGTCAGACGGATATGTTCACTTTACTTCCAGATTCTAGAAGCCGTTTCACGATGATATGGGTATTCTTCTTCATTTCAGTACAACTTTTCACCCCCAGATGGATAGACAGAGTGAGAGGACGATTTAGACTCTAGAGGATATGCTACGTGCATGTGTGCTATATTTTGGTGGTAGTTGGGATACGTATCTTCCGTTAGCGGAATTTTTGTATAACAATAGTTATCACGCTAGCATAGACCGGCCTCCCTTCAAGATGCTCTACGGGAGGAAATGTAGGACCCCAATGTGTTGGGGCGAGGTCGGTCAGAGAGTCATGGGGAGTTCCGAAGTGGTACTCAAGACTATTGAGAAGATCTAGCAAGTCCGGAGCATACTTCCGACAGCTCAAAGTCGGCAGAAAAGCTATGCTGACAGGCGCCGATCAGACCTGGAGTTTCAGGTAGGAAATATGGTTCTTCTGCCGACAACTTAGAGTCGGAAGAAGAGCTATGCTGAAGGGTGTCATCCGATTCAGGAAGTGGGGCAAGCTGGGTCCCATGTACATTGGTTCGTTCAAGGTTTTGGGTCGGGTGGGCCGGGCGGCGTATCGACTGGATCTGCCATCCGATCTTAGTTAGATCCATAATACTTTTCATGTCTCCCAGCAGCGAAAGTTCTTAGTGGATGATTCTGTAGTTGTGCCTTTGGAGGATATTCAGGTGGACGACCACCTGAACTACATTGAGAGGCCAGTGGTGATTCTGGATCGGAAGAAAAAAACCTTGAGGAACAAGGTTGTATATTTGGTGAAGGTGCAGTGGATGCACCACAAGGGATCAAAGTGGTCTTGGGAGCCAGATGAGTAGATGAGAGAGCATTATCCGGAATTATTTGACACAACAGACTTCGAGGATGAAGTCCGAGACAAGTGGGGGAGAATTGTAAAGCATGTTTCCTGGTATGTATTTAACAAGAATTTAATTTATTTAATAGAGCAACTCGACGAGTTGGGATCCCCAAACTCGTCGAGTAGAGATCATAAGGGATGTGTATATTAAGTAACCTACTCGACGAGTTGGGAGGCCTTAACTCAACGAGTAGGCTGGAAGACATGAAACCCCATCTTCTGGGGTTTGTACCCTATTTAATCACCTTAACCCCATGGTGTTGGCCTCATTTCTAACCTCCAAATCCCTAACCCTAAATCTCGAAACCCTAAGCTATTGTGAGTGATTGTGAGCAGTTCTAAGTGTTTTTAGCGTGTATTTGTAGCCATTGGAAGAAGGAAAAGCTTGAGGACGCAAGAAGGAGCTTATAGATCCAGAATCCTTGCCTCATCCATGGCATTTTGCTGGTATAAAGCTTGAACGTTTATTTGTAGTTATTTAGATCTTCTTTTAGGGTTATTTTGACTGGTTTTGGTCCAAATATCATGGTCCTTGGGAGTTGGACGTCCCAAATGGGTTAACACTTTAGATCTTAGGTCTTGAGGGGTTTCATGGCATAAAGGTGCCAAATTTATGTCCATGGAAGTCCCATGCAACCTTTATACCATCATTTTGGCCTTTTGGAGCTTCTAATTGCCATGCATGTAGAGAAAGCCGGGACTTTACGTGATCTTTTTGTCCCCAGAGTCCAGATCTATTACCTTATGGTCTATTTGTAGTTTTGGTGGTGTTTGGGTTAAGACTTTGACCTTAATGGGTTAGGGTTTGAGCTTAATCCCTTTAGGAAAGGTATTAATGGGTAAAGTTGGAAACTTTACCCTTCTAGAGGCATTTCCAGTCTAGATCTGAAGTATAGGGTGTAGATCTGAAGAATAAGGGCTTAATGAATTAAGAAGGGCTAACAGACTGAAGCACTCGACGAGTTGGGTCATAGTGTCCCGATTCTGTTAAAAATGAAGAACTCCGTGAGTTGGAGGAAAACTCGATGAGCTGGATCACAATTTTATGATTGTATGATTCATGGGAACTCGACGAGTTGAAGGGTAAACTCGACGAGTTTAGTCAACTTGGAGCATTGACCTTGACTTTGACCTAGACTTGACTTTAACCATAGTTGACCCTAACGAGTTATGAGTATGAAATGGCAGTTAAGGGATTGTTTTGGTTCAGGGTTTCAGTAGATCCGATTTCAGGGAAAAGACGTTTCAGCTATCATCCGACATTTGAGGTGAGTTTCCTCCTGGATTGAATGGGTCGAAGGCACCAATGCCGACCCGTGTATAGTATGTGTGCTTATTAGTAGCAAAGTGTGGGCATGGCCTATATCTTAGCATTAATTGAATATGGATATGGAATGGATTGGTAGGTTTTGGTTATACTTGTTGTCTGTGTGACACTTGTATGTGTCTCTTAGTCAGCCGAGTGTGGGCGTGGCCCGTATCTCACTATTAGTCGAGTGTGGGCGGGGACCGTAACTCCTAGTTAGCTGAGTGTGGTCGGGGCCTGTTTCACCTAGTTAGTTGAGTGTGGGCGGGGACCGTATCTCACTAAGTGTGGGCATGGCCCGTACTTCATAGGGTGGGGCCCGTTATCCAAGTTTGGGCGGGGCTCGTATCTCCTTGAGTATGGGCGGGGCCCGTATCTCATAGTTGCATGTTATGTGTATGGTATGTGTTAGTTTGAGGAAATTAACTAAGCTTCGAGCTTACAGTTTTTAGTTTTGGTTTCAGGTACTTCCGATAGCAAAGGGAAGGACTCAGGATGACTGCATTGCACACACCATGATGTTTAGCCTGAGATGTTTACTCTGATATATTTGTCATATGTTTTGATATGGATATAACGTTTATGATGTTTTGAGATACTATGACTTATGTATTGATGAGATGATTTTGATAAATATGGTTTATTTATGATTTAAAAATGAAATATTTGGGACCGTATTTTATGACTGTTATATATATATATATATATATATATATATATATATATATATATATATATATATATATATATACATATATGTGTGTGTGTGTGAGTGTTTATATATATATATATATATATATATATATATATATATATATATATATATATATAGTATCTTCTATTCTAATAAAAGAGTCCATTTATGCCATACGACATATCTTCATCCCCTTTAACATTGAATTTAAATTACCAAATTATCATTTTCTCTTCGTAAAAATTCGGTGTACCTGATAATATTTGTATACGTAATTTAGTAAATTTGGAAGAAACTTAAAAATATAAACATGTGAATTCACCAACATTATGTTGACCTTTCAAAACCACATGTATACTGAGGAGAATGAGTATGGAAGATGATAGAAGAACGACCGGAAGCCTATGTGTTATGTTGCTTTATTTTTTCCTTTATAGTGTATTTGTACCTAGAACACCTGTATAATATTTATTATTTCTTGAATAAGAAGTCATGTTTGTGTGACATTTCAATATATATATATATATATATATGTATGTGTGTGTGTGTGTGTGATCCAACGTCCTAACATCGCACAGTCTGACGTTTTCGTCACCGGCCGGGGGTTTGACAAAAATGGCGTTTGGAAGGGTTGAGCTTCCTGTTGAATTGATCCAAGATATAAAATTTTTCTTTAAGATCTTGGAGATAATTCTCAGCTTTCTTGAATTTAACCACCGTGTCATCTATATAAACTTACATGGTTTTTCCAAGTTGATGCTTGAGCATCTTTTTCAGTTGCCTTTGGTATGTTGCACATACAGTTTTTTAAATCAAAATGCATCTCTATATAACAAAATATACCTATAGGAGTTATAAAGCATGTATCTTATTAGTCTGATGGCTCCATTTGGATTTGCTGAAATCCGGCCGAAGCATCCACGATTGTGAAGATCTCGTGACATGAAGTTGCATCTACCAAAGAATTTATATTTAAGAGAGGAAATGGATCTTTAGGGATTCTTTATTAAGATCTGTAAAGTTCAGACACACTCTCCACTTTCTATTCTTCTTTTCAACTACTACCACATTGGCCAACCATCTTGGGAATTTTACTTCTTTGATCATCTTGGCCTTGAGCAATCTTTCAACCTCTTCTCGGATGATCAAGTTCATTTTAGGTGCAAATTTTTTTGATGAATTGGCTAGAAACTGGGATCAATGTTAAGTTTATGGGTTATAAAATTCTTAGATATATCTGTCATATTTTCAAGTTTCCAGGCGAAGGTTGATTTTTTGTTTTTGAGGAACTTGGTAAGATCCTACTCAAGATCTTGGTCAAGAGCCATGCCTAGTAGCACCTTGATGCTAGGATCCTGGGGATCTAGCAAGACTTCTTTGACTTCTCTTTCCTTATCTTCCAAAACATCTCATGCATTTTTTTTAATTGCTATGCTTTCCTAAGAATAGTTGAGTTTTTCATTGAAGTGGTATAACAATCTTTGGCTTATTGTTGGTCGTTGTTGATCTTGATTACCCCCACGGTGTAGACATATTTACAATTTGATGGTAAGTTGATGGGACGAATTTCATGTCATAGATCGAGGGCCTGCCTTAGATAATATTATATCAAGACAAAGAATCAACAACACAAAACGCTGGATAAAGTTAACTCCCTCCCCCCCCTCTCTCTCTCTCTATATATATATATATATATATATATATATATATATATATATATGTATTGGTAACTTTATCTCTGCAATTGTGTTCTTGGTTTCACCACTAAATCCTACTAGGACCGAGGATCTTCGGAATATCTCTGATTCTGGGATGTTCATCTTATTAAGAGCTTCTATTAGGATGATGTTGACTGAACTACCATAATTTATCAAGATCATTTGAACAAAGTGGTTAGGTACATATAGTGTAATGATTAGACCATCATGATATGGGTCAAGGACATTCTCTGAGTCATCTTCGTTTAAAGAGTACTCCTTCTTGTTGGTTAAGAATGCATTCTTTCTTGTCCTGTTATCCTTTTCCATCTTGGAACTTCTTGCATGTCTCTTGGTTGTAGAGTAAGAGGTTCCACAAATGTCAGATCTACTAGAGATAAAACAAATTACCTTGGCGTCCGAAGGAGGGGACATTATTTTTTTGGTAGAATATCAGTACCTTGAGCTCCTAGGTTAGTATTGTCCTTTTTTCTTTCCAAGAGTTCTTTCAAATGATCCTTGCTTAATAGATAACTAATCTCTTTCTTGAGATCAAACGAGTCTTCGGTAAGATGTATGGAACCTTCGTGGTAAGAGCACCATTTGGATATGTCCTTTCATCTTGAGGTCTTCTCATTTTTCTTAGGCTAACTCGAATTTCCCCCAAGTTTCAACATTGTATAGAGTAGACCTGAAACATTAACGGAAAATTAGTAATTATATATCTCACGATAAACTTCCTTTTCCTTTTTCATCCTCTAGAGCATTGATCCTATGGTTCTCGGATCTTAAGTAAGGTTTAGCACTATGGGTTTTTGGGAAGAAGATTCATTCTTCCTGTTAGGATGATTATAGGAAGTGTTTGTACTCTTCTGGATCTTCAAGAATTCATCAAGCCTAATGAATCTCAAGGATCTATTTATGAATTTGTCTAATTTCTTGCATGGGGTCATGATAAGATCCTCGTAAAATGGAAAATCTCTCTTTAGTCCCATCTTGAAAGATTTCAGGGCTGTTTCTATGTCTAGATGTGGGTTATCTAGGATTTTTTTCCTAAACCTATTAACATAATCTTTGAAGGGTTCATCAGTGCCTTGAGTTACTTTGTAAAGATCACTTGTTAGTTTTTCTAAAGATCTACAACAAGAAAATTAGTTTTAAATAAGTTAACCAAAAGTGGGATGGAAGTAACAGAGTAAGGGGACCATTTATGAGCCAACTTAATGTAGATCTTGTAAGGGTTGAACCAAAACCCTTGCATAAAGAATTTTCCTTGAATTGTTGCGGAATTGGGACTATCTCCATGCTTTTCTTTATATTGGGCAATATACTCCTCAGGATCCATGGTCTCATCATACATCTTCATTTTTGGCGCTTGAAACCTCTTTGTAACTTCAATGTCGCATAGGGGGGGGGAGCGAATCTTGTAATCCTATGGATGACATCTAATGTCCCGAAAATACCGACTGAAATTTTCATTTTTAAATATGTCAAAACCATTCATTCATTAGCCCAAAAGACAACCAGATTAAAAGTATTCTAAAAACATCAGAGTAAAATCATAAAAAAAATCATTGCTGAATAAATCCCCAGGCGATACACTACGATCAAGCCGGGCTCTTCCTTTTAAAACTGGAAGTACCTGGAAATGTTTAAACCACAAAACCATAAGCACAAAGCCTAGTGAGTTACCCAAAACAACATATACAATACATATCAGTGGCCCTAGCCTTGGGGTATATTCTAACCTAACATACAATCATGGGCCCAGCCTTGGGCTTTCTTTCAACTCGAACATACAATAATTGGCCCAGCCCTAAGGTTTCTTTCTACCCAAACATACAATCATGGGCCTATCCCTAGGGTTTCTTTCAATCCAAATATACTACTATGAGCCCAACTTTGGGCCCCATCCATGGGCTATATTTCAACCCAATCATAAATGCAAGAGTCACAAAGACATCTAACATCCAATATAACACAATGCATTAGGACGACATTGTTGCCTTTGACCCACAAGTACAGTGAAAAGAATCACTTGAACTACTCAACAGAATCCCAATATATACTTCAACATCAGAACAACTAACCCAAGTTTCCTAAAGCCAATCCGAAACCAACCCTTAGTCAAATACTCAATTCTACCCAAGTTTGACCAAAAGTCAAATAGGTCAAAAGTCAACGGTCAAAGCTAACGTCAAAATTGACAACAACAGCCCTCCATGTCGTGTCCTTCCTTGGCCACGTCGTGGGAACTAAGTGCCAAAACAATCGTTGATTCCCAAGTCGCCATGTCGTGGTAGCCAAAGGCCATACCGTGGGGATTGGTCTGAACAACCAAAATGAGCTTAATCCATTTTCTTCCAATTTCAAGAGCTCCAAAGCTCATATTTGATTCTTTCCAAGGTCTTAATGGATAAAGTTTCTAACTTTATCCATTTGGAAGGTCCAAACCACCAAGATGTAGACTTTTAAGCTTCAAATGGACCAAAACTGCATCTTTCTCAACTTAATCCATTAAGTCCAAGTCCCCCACTTCCAGATCTGAATCAACAAGATGTCTAGAGGGATAAAGTTTCTGAATTTATCCATAATAATTCCCCAATCATTCAATATCTAAACATTAATACACCAAAATGGCCTAAAGGACCAAGATAACCTGCATGGCTAAAAGGGCATGCAAACGATCATAACTTTACTGGTCCATGGGGTCCAAGAAACATTCCAAAATGATCAAAAGATGTTGGAGTCCACTCAACTCCAAGATCACTCATAAAATGGACCAAATGTGCCAAAACCCCCCAAATGAAAAGATCTAATGAACTAGATAACAAGATTGGAACTTTATACTTACAATGGTCGATAAATGTAGTGCCTTTGATAGATCCAAACTTGAAGCATCATTCCTTGCGACTAAAATAATCTTCTTGATCTTCTTCTTTCATAAAAATAACATAAAAAACATCCAAAAGATGAGAAATGAGAATTGAGAATCTAAAATCTTGAAGGTGGAGGCTAGGGTTTCTCCTAAGAGGTTCTAGAGATGATGGAGGCTGATAAAATGCCCAAAAATGCAAAACATTAAGCTTAAATACATTGAAAACCCTAAAAAATCATGGGCTTGGGTCCTTAATGATCCCCAGTCTATGGCCACGACTTTCACCCAAAATCACCTCAACTTCAAACAACCATAATCTTTTCATTTCAACTCCATTTCTGGCGATGTTTATATCCACAAAAAGGTATTGACGAGTCCCACACTTCTATCTAGTTAATTTTGGCTTAACACTTTTCGCACTAAAAACCATAATCTATGCAAAAATCCTAACATATAACTTTTCCCATTTTACCCTTTAGCTCCAAAACACAAACCAATGGCTTAGATCACCTAACCAATATTATCAACATCCAATAGGTTCTAAACCCCTATTCCCTTGAAGCCCATGACTTTTACTTGATCCATTTATTGCCTTCAATCTCGAAATAAGAAACATCTCAGAACAGGATGCTACATGACAGGTGAAACCTCTAGTATTGGTTGAATGACTCCTGGTACACTTGAGATCACATCTCTTAGTTGCTTGAGTTCCTTTGCCATGACTGGTCTTATCCCATGATCTTGGGTACTAGGTGGAATATTGAACATCCTTTCAAGATCATGGTATACAAGATCTCATGTACTAGGAGTTGCCGCATCTATGAAGATGGAAGATTTCTTGGATATGAAGTCTCCGACTTGGGATACATGATCTCCCGTACTGGGAGCCTAGTGCTTCCATCTGATCGAATATCATCTTGTTGGTTTCACTTTACTTAGTGACATGTCGATCCATTCTAGTCAGCATAGCTATGATCTCGTTGTTCAAGACAATAATTGGTATTTCCTGAGTTGCACTTCCTGAGTATTGGAGTGACGAGGATGTTGGGATTCTCTTTCTAGGGATCTCAACATTTCTTCTTTGTGAGGTGGTTGCAGAAAGTGAGGGAAGGCTTTGACCATTTGAGACAAATGAAATAATGCTAGAAGTGGATTTTGGTAAAGAAGACATTTTTTTGTGCAAAAATGTGTAAGTGATTGAAAATCTGAAAAAAAACTTTTCGAGTAAGTTTGAAGAGAAAAATAGAATAACACCACTTGTCCCATGTGATGCCAAATTGTTTTGGTCACAAATTATGTAACACTGTGAATTTTCAAATAAAATTTTCATTTTTAAAATCACATAAACTCAATATCACATTTCCCAAAACCACAAAATGTATAAGTTGTCAAAACAAAATGCAACAAATGTTTGATAAAATCCCAGAATCCTCAAACTCATAATCTTTATCTCGTGTGTAAAATCAAGTTGGTGCCTTCTTGTGATCATGAGAAGTACCTGAAACACATATCACACAACACGGTAAGCACGAAGGTTAGTGAGTTCCCCAAAATACCATATACACAAATAATAAGCCTCTCATGGCTATAGCTCGACATGGACCCTCCGGTCATGCGTCTCGATGAGGACCCTCCGGTCTCACGACTCGGTGTGGACTCCGGTCATGTGTCTCAGTGAAGACCCTCCAGTCTTACAGCTCGGATCAGACCCTTAAGTATTGTATCTCAGTGAAGACCCTCCGGTCTCACAACTCGGTTTGGACCTTCCGGTACTAATTCAGTAAGGCACATAATAATATAGCATATATCACAAAGACAAGATGCATAATATCACATAACTCAATATAAGCACATAGGACCCTCCGGTCGATAACTCAAATAAGACCCTCTAGTCACACAGTATTACCACTCAGATAAGTATAGTGAGAAGACTCACCTCGTAAGTAAATAAGTAGATCTAGTACCACACGAACAGTCTAGACTCTGCCTACATAATATAATCATCTCTAATTAACACTTTATAATCACAACTCTAAAAAGTTAGGTTAACCCCTTTCCTCACTCTCGGAAATGGTGAAAGACTATTTTACCCATCCATGGTCTTCTTAACCCATGTCTTGACCAAACCCTAAAAGTAAATAAAAGTCTACGCTCGAGTCAACAGTCCATGTTGACCCAAATCGTCGCTTGCATCTACGCGACTCGTCGAGTTCCTTCTTTTCTCTGAAAGATTGGGAAAGTCCAACTCAACTCGTCGAGTTGTCTCATCAACTCGTTGAGTTGTAGCGTGTCCAGACTATCGGGGAAAACCCTAACCGACTCGTCGAGTTGGCTCATGTACTTGTCGATTCCCTCTAGTCCAATTCTCAATTAGACGATTCTAAGCAGAAATAAGGTCCCAAACTCTAGATCTAGGCTCCCAAGGCTGAAATACCACGTAAAGCTACAAGCTTTACGTCCATGCATGGCATCTAGGGCTCAAATTGCCAAAACAAAACTCTATAGAAGGTTTAATGTTTGGAGCTTGACCAATAACTTGGATCTTTATACTCAAGGGACCTCATACAGTCCATATCTGAAGTTTCCACTACATGTCATGCTCAAATGACTCAAAGGTTAAAAAGGAAGATGGAAATGGCCACAAACAACCTAAAGAAGAGATCTAACCAAACAATGATCAAGGTGATAGCTTTTTACCTCCAAATAGCAGCTAGCACTGAAGTAACACTGGATGCAAGGCCTTATTCTCATTCCAAGCCTTATGCTCTTCTATCTTCTTCCAAGAATGCACCAAATCACACACTTTTAGTCTCTCTCTCTTTCTCTCTCTTTCTCTCACAGATGAATACAACTCGATTAGGATTTCTCTCAGTGTGTCAAAATGATAAGGGAGGCGTAAATGAAGGCTTAAGGTCCTTTAAATAGGACACAAACCCTGAAAATTAGGGTTTTCATACTCAACTCCTACTCATCGAGTTGGGGTCCACCAACTCGTCGAGTAGACTCTAAAAATCACGCGAGTGTCTCCAATTCTACTCGGCGAGTTGGGGCCTCCAACTCGTCGATTTTCCTTAACAAAATGAATAGAATATAATTAAATATTATACATGGGAGTCGGGATGTTAAAAATTAACAAACTAATTTGATAACCAAATTAGTAAGTGTGGTGTGATGTTTAAGAAAAATGTTGAAAAGTAGAGCGTTGAAGATCTTGAGATATGTCAAAGATCTTGGTTGTACCCAAGATCATGGGAAGAAGATAGTGATATTCAGAAAACTGTTTAATAAAGTTGATTCATTTTATATTATAAGCAAGTGTATTTTGGAGTATTCGGGAAAAAATAGTGTTAAAATAGTTAATAGTTAATTTTATATAAGGAAATTCTAAGATACTTGAGAAGGTATCAAGATTACACCAAATATCTTGATAAGCTGATATGAAAACAGATAAACGATCAAATAAATATGTAAACAATGTTGTAATCATTTAAACAATTATTAATGAGTAAAATCAAAGTAAGAACACATAGATGTATGAAGAAAGACCTTAATCCTTTTGGTTTTCCGACGTAAAACCTTAGGAGGTGATAAACTCACCTGCCCTAGAACACATATTAAATCGTAAATAAATCTTACAAGTGCTACATGTTCTTAGAAAGAATGTGTTTGTGCTAAAGTGTTGAAAGAATCAAAAAAGAAGAAGTGGACATGTCTATGTGTATTGATCAACTAGTATTTTATACATAACAAGAATAACTACAACTCCAAGATTCTTGGGATTCTCCTTGATCTTTGCTTGACCCGATTTTCTAGAGGGTCTTCAAAGTTAATGATGAATTGACCATATGTAGTTGACTTGGTATAGTTCTTTTTCTTTAAGCCTTGAGTCCATGCACAATATTTTATAAGAAAAATGATGAAAGTCCAACATACTTAATAAATTCAAGATCTTTAGCTTGCATGTGATGTTAGTTCAATTTCAAGATGTAAGCGGTAAGTAAAAATTTCTATCTATAATACGTATTACATAGAAGTCTAAGAATATATAACAAGTTCCTTGCAAATTTCATTCAAGACGGTGGTTACAAATAAAAGACTTAATTTCGATATGTATTCTTGCCCTTCAAAGACACGCACGGTCTGAAGGACAATGATTGTCACTATTTCGTTTACCACGACTAACCGATTACCACATGTTATCATATTTCATATAGTTGGTATAGCTATTCGCAACATCATAGTTGAATATGCATTCTTTTAGTTGTTTTTGATTTCATCCCTAAAATAGGGATGATTGACATATAAGGAATGGATGGATCGTGTATAGGATAGAGAACTTCTTATGCACAATTATGATCATCAACAGTTATTGTGACTTCTTTTAGAATATGATAATCAGCACAAAGTTCTAACAAAAATGGTCGTCTCGTATTTTGTTCAAACTTGTTACATCCTCTTATTAATCATGTCATATTGAAACATCTTCAGATAATGCGTCATTGTCTACCTTGTCTACTCCATCTCTCCTAAGTAGCTCTACTCTATCTCTTCTAAGTAGTTTGTCAAATTTTCCCCATGATCTCCTTATTTTAATAAATGAATATGTTTAATCTTCTTTTGTCGTGTGTCACTTTATTAGACATCCTGATTAATGTCATGACACTTGTCAATCTATTGATTATCCATTTCAAATTTCAAATTTTCAACTGTAATTACATTAAATTAATAAAATTAATATAGACTATAAATTTATGTATTTATTTAAATCAACAATTATAATTTTATATAACTAAAAAATATCTCTTAATTAATAATTTATTTAAAATAATTGATTAATAATTTTGAATTTTATTATGAAAGTTTAATTAATTTTGTAACAATGGTTCTTACGGATTATAAATTAGTATCTATATAAAAGATAATTCTATCGTAATGGTATTCATGTTTAAGAATGTTATACTACTTCATACATCTTAATGTTTTTGCAAAATAGTTGATGGCTTTTTTGAACACAATCGTAAACATGCCAACCCAATTCCTTAAATAGATTTTGCAACAAATTTTTAGAATACATTGTATTCCATTCCTCCAAAATCAACATTAATTATCATTATGAGAGTAGGATCATGATACTTCACAGTATAAACGATGAAATCAAGTATGATACAGCCATCCATGGTACAAGACGTCCTACTAAAATACATCAATTGTGTTATTAATCATTACATTCGTGGAAAATATGAAGAATCAACTAAAAATACATAACTTACCTTAATCGATCAGAGATTTAAGGGGGGTTTATTGGAATCAGTTTTGGTATAACGAATCACATTGATTTTTTTTCATATCTATTTTTCCTTGTTTGCCCCAAAAGTTTTAACCTTTTCCTATGAGTGCAAGGAAAGTTCTTTTCTACAATATTGTATCAAAGAACGGAAACTTAAACAAAGATTTTTGTTTAATAACGAATCTTAAATTTATAAAATAGGAGATAGTTTTGTGTATACATTGTATATATGACTCGTTGGTAATATAAGGGAAGAGTGGTTCTTATTTTGTACTCTTACGACTCCTTCACAACAATATATAAAGAGAAAGACAAAGATACATATGTATGCGTTATATATATCTCAAGATTAGCGAACTCTTATACTTATGAGACTACTAGTATTATCAATTTATCATTTCGTCATTGCATCAATGTAGTCCTTCATATTCATCACTGAACTCTTATACTTATGAGACTACCAGTATTATCATCTCCTCAGTGCATCATATGTAGTCCTTCGTATTCATCACTTATCAAATATGCATATTCCAATATCAGAATGATCTTGGTGGCTCGAACTCAACAAAACATTCAGCTTCCCTCCTCCTCCTCCTCCACCATCTTCTTCTTCCCTACCACGTTCCATAAACATATAAGAGAAATTCGAATTTTCTTTCCCTTGAAAGCTGGAAGACAAACCTTCACCAATCCCATATCGATCCTCTTGGCTCAACTGAGAAGCTACAAACTTATCAAGAGCTCTCCAGTCAGTCACTTTATCGACGTTATCTATATTATTCATACTAATTTTGTTGTTGTGTATGTTTCTCCCTCCTTGTAGATCGTCTTCTAGATCATTATTTTCAGATGATGACACCAATGATATAGAGCTAGGCTTCTCTATTAATGGGAGTGATGGGCTTTCGAGTTGTGGAAGTTGTACATATTGATCACATTGGACGAAGTTCAAATTCTCTACTGCTTCCAACTCTTGCTTGCACATGAAGCTTTGTGAAAATATGGAACTCGATGGTTGACTTGTAATGTAATCAATCGGATCCATGCGACTTGAATCATCATAGAAGAAGTTTGATTCCCATCCTTCGGTGGTTTTAGTTTGTCCAGTTGATCGTTTCTTGAATGCACGACACACCACCCATCCTTCTTCCTGCAAAAGATTGATCACCATGCATATATAGTCAACTAAATAATTTCACAAAAGAAGGTAACCAATAGCTAGATCAGTTAGAAAATATATAATAGGGATCGAGCAAACTTTTTTTAATTGATTAATTACAATTCTCTTAGCTAGATGAGTCCAAAATTATTATATTTATACTTTTGTACGAAACATTTTAAACCATTCCTTTATTGCTAGATCCTCTTTGACTTAGTGACTAGATGTAAGAAGTGTTCTGAAACCAAAGAAAACATGATACGGAAGTCAAACTGTGATGGATTATGTGTACATGGTGGAAGACTACTTTAAGAAGTTAAAAAATTCACGGCGAAAAGCCAAGTACTTGCATCCTCCTTTGAATTGAAATTATTTTTGTGATGAACGTTTTTTTTATTATTATTGATGGTCGTGAAAACGGTGAAAGTAAAAGTTTTTTGCCTCACATACACACACATACTCTCAAGGATTTTACACCAAAAAGGAAATTAAGGGAAAGGGACATCCAAACACAAACTAAAGAATACAAGACAGTGGCTGAGAGCATGCATGAAAAAAGTTATTTTTATACGACACACACATGATATCTTGTAGGTTAAAACTAAAAGCATAAATGATTTTTTTTTAACATATTCTATTGAAATTTGTAAAATTTAATCCAGAGAAAAAAAATAATAAAATTGTATGAAATATATATCCATTACACTTTATAAAATTGTGGAAATTGATTGATTAAAAATGAACAGTGGGATCGGAATTTTAACATGGGATCGAGCTCTAATCAGTCTAATATGTTGTAGATAGTAAACGAGGTGAAAAACATTAACCGAAACAAATTATTTGATGGTGATTAGTCGAAATATAATTTTGTTAATGAATTTACGCACTGAAGGTATGTTTTTGTTCCTTGTTTAGATCTCCAACCAAGAATAATTTTTTTTATCAAAACATAAAATATATATGGTACAATATTGAGCATATAGACGTTTTGATGATTTGATCCAGAGAACAAATATGAAAGATCGAAGACTGACAAGAAGAGAAAAAATTAAAACTGGAAAGATTGGAAAAAGATGAAGAGAACTACGTTTTCTTTAAATATGAAATGTTCGACTCAACAAAGAAGACACCATGGTTAATATATGGAAAATAGATGAAGATAGTAAAAATAACATAAAATCAACAACCATATTTTTAAAGATTAAATCTAAAGATTTATCAAAAGAGAAAAAATAACCCATGATAACTGGAGAAAAGATGATTTATATCGTAAGCAAGAACATTTTTTTTTGAAGAGTGAATGAGATCTACATTTGGAATAATTACTTGCCTGAGGAGGACCATTTTCTTCGGATTCAAGCCTGTATTCATGCATGATCCAATCGGTTTTCTGTCCATTTGGTGCTCTTCCTTTATAAAACACAAGAGTTTTCCTCATTCCTATGAGCCTAAGTTTTTCGTAAACTGCTTTGTCTCTTCCAGTAGCCTTCCAAAAACCTGCCATTGTTGCCCTATTCGTCCTCGTTCCCGTTGGATACTTTTTATCCTTGTGACTAAAGAAGTACCATTCAGTTTGCTCTTCGTATCCAATCCTACATCTTTCTATAAAAAAAGAAAAGAAAAAAACAGATCAAACGTACGTTACTGATAACTCAATGTCCTATCAAAAAGTATATTCAAAAATATTTGTCGTCATGATCATAGCTTGATATTGATCATAGGCTGGCTGAGATTTTGACAAAAATGGTTTTCTTTATAAATGAAAAGAAAAAACCTAAAACCTAATTATTAGCAAGATGAAAACTTAAGCAAAAGATTTTCTTGAAGATCTTTGGATCGTGTAGCGATACGTAATAAGAAACCTAGGAAGCGAAAGAATACCTATCAGATCCCATGGTTCGATCCTGTATAGATCGATGTCTCTAATTACATCAAGATCGATCTTCTGAGATGCAACCTTCTTCCTTAGGTAATAACCGACGAGTTCTTCATCAGTAGGATGAAATCGAAATCCAGGAGGGACGCATGATGATTGATCCATGGTGTCCATGATAAAATTTAACTAATATTACAGGTACTGTATCGTACTGCTTCAATTTTGCATCAAATTCACCACCAACTTTTCTTTAGTGCTAGATGATTATGATCCTTGAATAATCATAAGCATAGAGAGAAATTGAATATATTGATATGAGTTGATATGCAAGCACGAGCAGAAAAGAGAAGATGGAAAAAAAGGCTAGCTATAAAGGAAAAGAAAGATGAAAAAGAGAATTATCAACCATACAAATTAAAAAGTGACAAGTGTTATCAGTGACAATCATCAACTCATTTGGTGGTGAGCTACACTCATAACCCAAACAGTGCTTATTCTTCTCTAGAAAGACAAATGAGTAGAGTCAGCATAATGTTAACAGTGTGGTGGTGTTGGGAAAGACCCAACGTACATAACAAGTTTATATGTCATCAGCCATTGACAATTAACTTGAGTCAAAAGTTTAAAGATTTAATTAATTAGTATGATAGGTGCGAGGGAATGTTGCACCTCTAACGGTTTTACCACGTGTAAGGCTATCCTGTAAGATGTCTTTTTTACACGTAGGAAGAGAATTTTCACTAATAAACTTCACCCCAAAGAATAGTAATTGTATCGTAGAAAGTGGGGGTGGTCACATCTCTCTCTCTCTCTCTCTCTCTCTCTCTCTCTCTCTCTCTCTCTCTCTCTCTCTCTCTCTCTCTCTCTCTCTCTCTCTCTCTCTCTCTCTCTCTCTCTCAAACACCACCTCAAAGTATAGTAAGTGTGTGTTGTGAAAAGACATGATTGTTAGAAATTTGGGATAATAAAAGGCTTCGAAATTCTAAGAATTGTGTATACACTTTCAAGTTAAAGTATTTGGGTGGTACTTCCAACCTTTAACCGGAGAACACTTAGAAATGAGAGCAAGAACAGGATAATCTGAGTGTTATGAATTTCGTGTGTACCATCAAATGAAGACCAAAAATTAGTTATGTAACTTTTCCATTAGAAAACTGTCACCACACAGTTGTATGTCTGAAAACTGTCACAAAAAACAGTTTGATGTCTGAAACCTGTCACTAATCCGGGTTATTTATATAAGCGTCAAAACAAAGTAAAAAACCGGGTTTATTTCAAAAAATTCAGATTTCTGACGCATTTTTAATATAGCAATATAACTCAAATAAAAAATTCAGCTCAACCCCAGCCAGGGGCTGTGTCCCTTGGATCCCGCTAGGGGCTGCCGCCCCTTGGACCCCGCTCCCACGGGCGCTGCTTCCGGACCCCCGTTCATTTAGGGGCTTCACCCATAAATAACAATCTACTTTAAATCTTAAATGAACTTAAACAAGTGTGCACTCCGCACGTTCCTTACTTGTTTAATATTCATCAAGATTGATTTTTTGTCAACAAGTCAATCCATTACATTTAAATACACATTGATGATACAAAATCACCAACAAAATTGTCAGTAACTTTATGGGTTACAAGATGGTTGATTCCAAGCCTGTTATGGAATAATTCCATGAAATGTTAAGGATTTTAGGACAGTTTGCTCAACAAAATCTGAAAATGCATGAAGTCATTTATGTGGCTGTGATCATTGACAAACTGCCCGCTTTCCTGGAAGGATTTTAAACACAATATGAAACATAACAAAGATGAATTGACTTTGACTCAACTTTGAAGCCATTTAAGGATTGAAGAGTCCATAAGGACTCAATAACTTGATAACAATCCTAAAGGCAAGAACCAAGTTGGTTCCTCTTCTGTGAACATGGTGGAAGGAGAAAGTTCAAAGAATCCCAAGAAGTCTAATGGAAAAAGGAAGTTTAAAGGAAAGGATGAAAAGTCTTCAAACAAGAAGGCTAAGTTGGTTTGTTGGAATTGTAACAAACCGGGTCACTTCAAGAAAGATTGTCGTCTTTGCAAAGTGAACAAGGATGGTGCTGGACCAAGTGGATCCAAGGATCCAGAAAAGTAACAAGGCCAGATTTCTATTTTTATGCATAATTCTAAATATATTCATAATTATATTTATGTGATTTCTGAAGCATTTTATGTGCAGGATGATAATATTGCATGGTGGGTTGATTCGGGAGCAACAAGTCATGTTTGCAAAGATCTATATTGGTTCAAGGACTTTCAACCAATTGAAGATGGATCTGTTATGAAGATGGGAAATGTTGCAACTGAACCAATCAAGGGCATAGGATCTGTTTTACTTACTTTTACATCTGGGAAATGTTTGTGTTTGAACAATGTTTTATATGTTCTAGGTATTCGTAAGAATATCGTGTCTGAAATTGTATTAAATAATTGTGGTTACAAACAAGTGTTAGAAAGTGACAAGTATATCTTGTCAAGACATGGTTCTTTTATGGGATTTGGCTATACATGTAATGGAATGATTAGGCTTAATATTAACTATCCTTCTAGTGATAATTCTGTTTGCATGACTTCTAGTAGTACTAGCAATAATTTTTATAAATCTGAATTATGGCATGCTAGACTAGGACACATTCATTACAAGTGATTAAAAGACATGTCTAAAATGAGTTTAATTCATGCTTTTGATATGCAAAATAATGAAAAATGTAAAACATGCATGCTAACTAAAATCACTAGACAACCTTTCAAAGATCTTGTTAGGGAAAGCAAGGTGTTGGATCTTATACATAGTGATTTATGTGATTTCCATGCAACACCTTCCCTTGGAAACAAAAAGTATTTTGTTACTTTTATTAATGATGCATCTAGATATTGTTATGTCTATTTGCTACATTCTAAGGATGAAGCACTTGATAAATTTAAAATTTATAAACAAGAAGTCAAGCTTAATGAAAGTGAATTAATAAAAGTATTGCGTACTGATAGAGGTGGTGGGTATTATGATCCAGTTTATTTTGAAGCAACTAGAATAATACATCAAACCACAGCTCCCTATACAACACAACAAAATGGTGTAGCTGAAAGGAAGAATAGGACTTTGAAAGAAATGGTTAATTCCATGTTGTCATATTCTGGTTTAAGTGAAGGGTTTTGGGGTGAGGCAATGTTAATTGCATGTTACATCTTAAACAGAACTCCAAATAAAAGGAGTAAGAATACTCCTTATGAACTTTGGTGTAAAAAGGTACCAAATTTGAGTTATCTCAGAGTTTTGGGCTGTAGAGAAGTTATAAGGCTCACTAAACCTAAAATGAAAACATTGGGTGAGAGAGGTGTAGATTGTATCTTTATTGGATATGCTGAGCATTCCAAAGCTAATAGACTCTATGTTTTAGAATCTAATGACTTTGTGTCTGTGAACATTGTTATAGAGTCAAGAGATTCTATCTTTGATGAAGAAAGATTTACATCTATACCTAGACCAAGGGACATGATTCAATAATCTTTCAGCAAGAACACAACTCAAGCTGGATATGATTCTGGTGGTACAAGTTCTGTGCCTGAACTTAGAAAGAGTACTAGAGCTAGAAAAGCTAAATCTTTTGGATATGATTTTCAACTATATTTAGTTGAAGGAACAAGGAATGAGACTATTTCTCAACATCAATATTGTTTTAATATTGAAGAGGATCCAAAGATTTTCAATGAAGCTATGGATTCTAGGGATGTTCATTTCTGGAAAGATGTAATTCACGATGAGATTGATTCTATCATGCATAACAATACTTGGATATTGGCTTATTTACCTCCTGGTTGCAAGGTATTAGGATGTAAATGGATCCTCAAAAGAAAAATGAATGTGGATGGCACAATTGATAAGTATAACGACAGATTGGTTATCCAAAGCTTTAGACAAAAGGAAGACATTGATTTCTTTTATACTTAAGCTACTGTTGCAAGAATTTCTACTATTAGAATATTATTAGCTCTTGCAGCTATGCATAGTCTTGTGATTCACCAAATGGATGTGAAAACTTCATTCTTGAATGGTGACTTGGATGAGGAAATATACATGAAACAGCCTGAAGGGTTTGTGATGCCTGGAAATGAACACAAAGTGTGCAAGTTGAAGAAATCATTATATGGTTTGAAACAAGCACCAAAACAATGGCATTAAAAGTTTGATGATGTTGTCTTGTCTAATGGTTTTTCATTAAACCAAGCTGACAAGTGTGTATATAGCAAATTTGATACTTCTGGTAAAGGAGTCATGATTTTCTTATATGTAGTTGATATGTTGATTTTTGGTACTGATTTAGAAGTTGATAAAACCAAGAAATTCTTATCATATAGTTTTGATATGAAAGACATGGGGGAGGCTGAGGTAATTCTTGGTATAAGAATTAGAAAAGGAAATAATGGGATTTCAGTTTCTCAATCTCATTATATTGAGAAGATATTGAAAAAGTTTAACTTTGAGAATTGTTCTCCTGTTAGCACTCCTATAGATCCTAGTCCTAAGCTTCTACCTAATAAAGGATCTCCAATGTCTCAACTTGAATACTCAAGGACTATTGGTTTTCTAATGTATGCCATGATTAGTACTAGACCTGATATATCATATGATGTGGGAAGGCTTAGTAGATTTACTAGTAATCCTAGTTCACATCATTGGCAAGCTATGAGTAGAGTATTCAAGTATTTGAAAAGGACCATGAATTACGGTTTAATGTATAGTGGATATCCTTCTGTTTTGGAAGGTTATTCAGATGCCATATGGATTAACAACTTAGAGGATCACTCTTCTACAAGTGGTTGAGTGTTTTTTCTTGGAGGAGGTGCCATTTCTTGGGCATCTAAGAAACAAACTTGTATTACTAATTCAACCATGGAGTCTGAGTTTGTTGCATTGTATGCTGTTGGTAAAGAAGCTGAGTGGCTAAGGAATTTGATTTATGAAATTGCATTATGGCCCAAACCGATTTCTACCATTTTTATAAGATGTGATAGTGGTGCAACCTTGGCTAAGGCTTATAGTCAAGTGTACAATGGAAAGTCTAAACATTTAGGTGTTAGACATAGCATGATTCATGAGCTCATCATGACTGGTGTGATATTTGTGGAGTTTGTAAGAACTTAATTGAATTTAGCCAATCATCTAACCAAAGGGTTAGCAAGAGATCTTGTGCACAAGGCGGCTGTAAGGATGGGTTTAAAGTCCACTTAAAATCTTATATATTGAGATACCCAATTCCCATCTAATGTAATATTAAATGCTGAATTCAATGTGGAAAGCTTGATATTTGAAGATTGGAACACATTATTATCATCATACCAAGGTATGTGTTCAGTATTGCAAGTTAAGGAGGTTGAAATTTAATTTCTTAATAGTTCTTTAAAAAATTGCATTTGCAGGTGCAAGAACAAAAGAACTACCTATATAAGCATGAAGTTTAGTTGCTTCAAGAAGTTGGGACTTGACTTTGATATGATTATTGAAGGATGTGACACAAGCTAGTAAAATATAGTGTCAAGTTAGAACTTTGAGAATGTAAACTGTTGTGTATATTATCTTCATGTATTCTCTTAGAATAGAAAGGGTTCAATCCTTAGTGACACCTTGATATTCGAGTATTTGGAATGAGTAATATACTAATGTGAAATTCAATTGTCATGATATTTCATTTATGTATCAGTTTTGTTGTTGTTGTGTTTTGCTTTAAGTTAATCAAGATTACACTTAAATGGGAGAGGTTTGTTGGTGATTTTGTATCATCAATGTGTATTTAAGTGTAATGGATTGACTTGTTGACCAAAAATCAATCTTCATGAATATTAAACAAGTAAGGAAGTTGTGGAGTGCACACTTGTTTAAGTTCATTCAAGATTTAAAGTAGACTGTTCGCCCCTAAACGAACGACTCACACAAAAGATCATAAACATCCCAAGCTGCCATAGTTGCCATGTGATGAAGAAAGGAACGACTATCCCCCCCTCCCCCACCCCCCCCCCCCACACACATATATATATATATATATATATATATATATATATATATATATATATATATATATATATATATATATATATATATAGGTTCAGGTTCATTTGAGACCATTCTAATTTTGTGAGACCGTAAGACCAAATCTAAAAATAATTTTAAAATGCAAAATCAATGGAAAAATCCAAAAATTCTTTTTTAAATATTATTTTCGGAACTTGAATTAACTAAAAATAATAAAAAAAATCACGTTTTTTTTTGAAAAATACGTGAAATATTCTAATAGAATATTACACTGTACATATTCTAAAAAATAATTTTAAATTGCAAAATAAATGGAAAAATCTAAAAATTCTTTTTTTAAATATTATTTTCGGAACTTGAATTAACTAAAAAAAATAAAAAAATCCCGTTTTTTATAGAAAAATACGTGAAATATTCTAATAGAATATTACACTGTACATATTCTAAAAAATAATTTTAAAATGCAAAATAAATGGAAAAATCCAAAAATTAGTTTTTTTAGATATTGTTTTGGGAACTTGAATTAACTAAATAAATAAATAAATAAATAAAATAAAAAAATTCTTTCACGGTCTCACAAAATTAGGCCGTCTCACATTAACTTAACCATATATATATATATATATATATATATATATATATATATATATATATATATATATATATATATATATATATATATATATATATATATATATATATATATATATATATATATATATATATAGGATAAAAATCATTATTTACTAAAACTGTAACATTATCCATGTAAAAAAAATATAAAAAAATACTAAAATTTATATTTTTTTTTGTCTATAAATAAATAGAGTATAATATTGATATATTTCATATCTCATCTTAACTTTTCATTTCTAAAACCTTTTGATTTCTTTAAGATGGATCAAAATTTCATTTTAAATCTTGACAATTCTTAAGATTATCAAAATTTTCAGAGCTATGAAACGTCATAGTTTTTTTTTTTTTTTTTTTTTTTTTTTTTTTTTTTTGCAAATCCCAGTTAATTCCCTATCACTGAAATTGTTCAAACCTCACAAAATACCAATAAAAAAGCCAAGAGATGATAAATAGGACGCTGATGAAGATATCACTTTAATGTCAGGATATTGTATCATTAGTAAAGATGAGTGTCGTGGAAAAAACCAAAAGAAAACATCAAATGGGCATCGGTGAAGGAGCTATATGATGCAAATCAGACAGAAAATACAGGAAAGCTTGGTAACAGGAACATCGCTCAAATGAAAGGTCGTTATAAACGACTTATTGAAAGTGTCGGCAAATGGGTTGTGTTTACCAAGAAGCATATAGAAAAAAAGTGGAATGAGTATGAAAGATGCTAAGAATGAAGCTCATAAATTGTAGGAGACAACTGGAAACAAGTTCAATGACATGATTGTTTTTAATGAGGTTATGTGTAAACATCGAAAATAGGATTTACAAGTAGATGACGACGTAAAACGATCACGTCCTGAATATGAAGTGGGTGATGAAGAAAGTGGTGGTAGCACAAAAGGATCAAGGTCTACTAAAGAAGGGGACCCTTGTGTCCAATCCAACTCAGAATGGGCAACTATTGGTGGTTCAACAATTAAACATCCAACGGGTAGAGATGCGGCTAAAAGAAAGAAAAATGTAAGTCTTCTAATGAAGTTGTTGCAAAAATTCATGCAATGAGGCTTAGTAGAGATAGTGAACTAGAAGTCAAGAAAAAAATACTTGAGTTGGATCAACAAATGGAGCAAAAAGAGGATGAAAGGGAGCTAGTAAAGTTGAAGAGTTTGCATTTAAACACACTCCTACAAAAGGAGAAATTGACGCCTGAAGAATAAAACATGAAGTGTCTTCTAATGTCTAAGTTTTATAGACACTAATTACAGTTTAGTATATGTTTTATTTTGTGACATCCCCAAATTCACGGCCAGAAAAGTCCGGTATAATTTATGCTTTTAAAATAATTTCAGAGTAATCATTTGATTAAAAGAGTTGCGGAATTTGTTCCTAAAACAAAATATGATAAAATAAGATTTACCAAAACATTTCTTAAAGAAATGTATTTTCATTATATAACAAAACTTGGGATGTCATGTTCCGATACAGACCAAAAGCATAAACGACACATTATAAGCCATATAACAGTTATTTACAACTACTGACCTATAATCCAAAATATCTTGATAAGTCATCCAACTTATGCTCTGGTGCCACTACCTGTAATACAAATAAAAACCGAGTGAGTCAGGCTTGGGAGGCTGGTGATCATATAGGGATTTCAACCCACAATAAATAATTATATTAATTTCATCAACCAACAATAACCCAGTTACCGATTCCCATTATCCTCACTTTACGCCCCTAAAACAACTATCACAAGGGACATAGCCTAAGCATTTTCATCGGGGCGACAACACATGCTTTGGGGGTTCCTTAGCAATATATGTCAAACAAGGAAACCATGTGGGGGTTGGTGTATAGCAAATGAACACTCAAGTTCATTAACACCTACAGGTGGCGAGCCTGCCAACGTTCCACTAGACTGTCTAGAAAAGTCTGTGGTCATCATCTAAACTCCGCTAGATGACCGAATTAGCAACAACATCGATGCCTCTCATCATTTTATCACAAGTCAACTATCTACCCATGTTTTACCCAACATTTTAGTAATAACAATATACTTATACATTCATATAAAACTTAAAACCTATATAAAATATTCATTCAATACTCACTCCAAATACACAGATAATACATATACACATAGCACGTATTCTATAGAAGATACTTGATACCTATGTGTTAGAAGAAAGGGATTATACACTCTCTCAAAACGTATACTTAATACATTCAAATAATACTTGTATTAAAATCGTGTTTATGAAAGAGACTATGCACTCACTTGATAAGACGATTGTCTGACAACACTACGACTCTTCAAGTAGTAATTCTTCGATGAATCCGGGATATCTTCACACACCAGGCTTCTCGCGGGCAGAGCTTCTGCTCGAAAACTCTTTTCTTCTCGGGATCTTCGGAGCGTTGGGATTTTCCTCGGGTGTCGAGATGATACCGGGTGTTCGGGGGGATTTAAGAGGGTTAGAGAGGGTATCAGGAGTGAGAGAGTAAGAAAGTAGCAACCAAAATCGGATGCCCTTCGGTTTCTAGTTATAGGGCTGATTTTCTAGATTCACGTCGTGAATCTCAAAAATTCACGTCGTGAGTTTGGCCAGGCATAGGTCATTGCGTTCCTCATCAGTCCACTTGCTCTGGAAGACGTCCAACACCTGTTCACGTCGTGAACTCTGACACAGGCCTCGAAGTTTGTGTTCCGAACTTCAGAAATTCATATCTCTCGTATACGAGCTCCGTTTTCAACGTTCTGTATATCCACGCGTAGGTGAGATTATTATCGACAACTCTCGTTTAGACTTCATTGGCAAGTTTTGAATTTATTTTTTTATTATATTATTTTTAGTAGGTCAGGATAGGAAAACTCCATTAGAAATTCATAACTTCTTCATCCGACGTCCGTTTTTGTCTGTCTTTTTACCGTTGGACTACTATCGATGAGATCTTCGATTCTCGTTTAGATTGTTTCGGCTAGAAATCACTTGATCTCATATTCGAACTTTGGGTTGCATACTGCTAAGTCGAAACTTAGAAAAATCATAACTTCCTTATACGAAGTAAGATTTAGACGTTCTTTTTATGTATGTTATCGGTTTAATGTATTCTACGACTTTCGTTTAGATTACTAAGGCTAAATATCGCTCTATCGTAAACTCACTTTTTACGTCACGCAGTGTCGTATCGGTTCTGTCGCGAAACTTCGACATGTCATAACTTCTTCGTTATAACTCAGTTTTCGGCATTCTTTATATATCCGGAACCCTTGTCACGACCACTACAACTTCCTTCATAGATATTGGGTTTATCTAATATTTTACTTTACCGCTTATTTTATCCTTAATTCAATTATGTCACAATAATTAAGCATAAAACACATAATACTCAAATAATACATCTCTATTATTTCAAAATGAGTTACAAAGGTTAACCTAGACTATTACATCAATATTAATGCCTAGTCTAGAAACACGGGCGTTACATATTTTCAATATGCTTTTAGTGTATTTATAATATATTTTATTTTGTATTTTGTATCTCATGTATTTAATGTATTTTTATTTGATAACGTATCCCACCAGGAATACGTCAAACATAATGAAAACCTTTAGTCTGATAGACGGTTTAGGCAAAGGACGGCGGATGCCTAATGCCGCGTCCTCGCCCTCGCCGTCGTGATCCCATATTTGTTCCTTGGCGCCCAAGCACCAAGGTCAGTGTCAAGACAAAATAGTACAAATCGCCTCCCAGAGCGACATGTGTAGCGCTTAGGACATCGCTCCTAGCAAACCTGCACCAATAGCAAACAACCACTCGCGGAGCACGATCTACCAATTGAAGGCTATCCCTGCCAAACCTGAAAAGGTAGAAGGTACTGTCGCGGATCTATCCCCCAAACCACAGGTATAAAAAGGTCCCTTATCCTCCAAGAGAAGGGATAGAAAAAATGCCACCCTTAAACTCTTACCTTTCACTTGTTCACCTTCTCTCTAAGAGACCAACTGACTTGATCGTCGGAGCCTCGTTCCGGGACTGCCTCCCGGACGAAGATTAACGATCTTGTTTTCTTTGTTGTGATTCTCAAGCCCTTCACTTTCATCCCTCAAAGAGGTGGAGTTAAGCCGGAGACATATCACAACAGTTGGCGCCATCCAGACATGCACCCAATACAACACAACCCACTTCACAACATTAGGCACCAAAAATGACAGATAACGGAACGATATGGCAAGAAGGTGACGACACTAGCCCTGTTAGACCAAGGTAGTCCCTAGACGGAAGCGGTCTGTCGACACTAGAAGGGAAAACGCTTACACAGTCACCAACGATGTCGTCAGTCGGCTCCGCGACGGAGTTCATCGCTGGTCTGTGGCGACCGCCGCCCGTCGCAACGGAACATCCGTCCATGACTACCACCATAGTGCCTCAAAGAATGTCGACCACCCAATCACAACAAAAAACAAATCGACCACTGCCATCGATGCGATAGGTGGGGACTAGCTCCTGGTCCCCTGACACCATTCTATTAGTCACACCACCTGCAGGTCATCAGTCTTCCCCAATGGCTGCCATGTCGCATATCCCACTATTTGCACAACAACCACCGTTCAGCTCGTGTTGATACTACTACCAAGACGTATACCCTCAAATGCACCCAAAAACCCACAACATTCAAGGCACACGAACGTAGGGGATGAACTCACACACTACAGGCCAATGGAGTCAAGTTTGTTGTCGAATCAATTGATGCATGCATACTCCACACAGACACTGTATATGCCTCAAGCGACCATGTATAGCCACGAGTACCATTACGAGTATGGTAAAGGGTACAACAAACCATACCACGTATAACATGTGATGGTTATCGGAGCACCCAACTACCCACAGATGAACAACCCTGTAACAAGTATTAGCTCGGTGTTCTTCCAAGAGCTATTACATTATGAAATACCACATTCCGCCATGATCCCAGACATCCCAAAGTATCACGACACAACAGATCTTGATGAACACATAAACACCTATAAGTGGACAAAGACATCTTTCTGGATGGACAAGAGATTTACATGCACCTACTTCCCGGTCACGCTATCAGGAAATGCTAGAAAATGGATCATGGCACTACGTTCGGGAAGTATCTCTAGCTTTGAACAGCTGAGGTATATTTTCCTCCAATCCTGAGCATCCCCAGTCACGAGGAATTTCTAATCATGGGCGCCTTCGCCCAAGGGCTACTCCCAGGCCCCCTATCAAGGAAAATGCAAGGAACAATGCCAAAATCTAGCGACGAGCTCAAATATAGGGTCGAAAATACCTCAGGCAGATCGAGGGAGAAGAATGTAAACAAGCCAATCTAAAAGTTTTAGCGAACGCCTACCTCAAACAAGAATCAACCAACTCTCACTACCGTCATTTCCACAAGGAGCGCAACGATGGAAGCCATGATAAACATAGCAAATATTCGAGACACTCATCTCGTAGATTCCTCCCATTCGTCAAAGACGAGACCATTAGCCATAAGATGGAAGTACACGCGATAGAAAAACCTCTCAACGGACGGAAAAAGAGAAAAGCAGATACTGCGAATACCACAAGAGCAAAACCCAAGACACTAGAGAGTGCGTGATCCTCAAAAGAGAAGTAGAAGACAAGAAACTGAGTGGAGACTTAATGGAAATCGCAAAGACTCTACGATCAAAGTTGGAAGCCGAGCTAAAAGACGGGAGAACCCAAAAGGAGGTGAATAAACAACCAATCAAAAAAGAGGAAATCTTTGCAAGTGTAAGGCCCGAGACCAGATTCAAGCGTCGATTGCCAGCCAATGGTGCCGACGACTCACCCGACGATACTCTCAACATAAGTTTCTCACCGGAAGAAATGTGAGTGCTTAAATGGGAACCCACAGATCCAATTACAATCCCCACCTACATCCAACAACATCAGATATGGCGAGCCCTGGTCGACAGAGGTAGTAGCAACGACATCCTCTATAAGAACTGTTTTGAACGACTCCTGTCATCCTGGTGGAGGACCCTAAAACCCCCAACCTGTACCCCACTCGTTAGCTTCACAGGACACGGGCGATGGCCACTCGGGACCATAAACCTCCTATTGACACTACTAAACGACGATGGAAAGGAAATGGTAACAAGGATAATCGAGTTCTCGGTAGTTAAACACAAGTCAACAGACGATATGATCCTAGGGCGACCTGACCTCTTCCGGCTACAGGCAATCCCATCAGCAATACATGGTACAGTAAAGTTCAGAACAACCAATAAAATGGATCTGATTCTTACTTATATCACTTTTGGTAGTGTTATAATTTACCAAGTGAGGAAGGATTCTCATCACCTAAGTTTCAATTGGATAGAAACTTGGAGTCATGCAACTTAGATTGTGTGATGTATGAGAATATTGATCTTTGGTAAATTGAGACTAATTCCTTGTTTACATGTATATGTGAGTCAAGTGAAGGATTAAAGGATCTAGTACACATTAATGTGAACTGGTCAGATCCACCACAAAGGACGATAAAGACTATTCTTCATGATTTACTGTTGATTCAGTAAATATCTTTATGCTTACAATATTGCGTGTAATTCTGATACCTTGAAAAGTTTCAAAGTATAGCAGAATGAATAAGAAGAATCCATTGGGAAGAAAGATAAAAGTTTCTGCAATCTGAAAGGAAAGGAGAGTACTTTAGTATCATGTTTTATGATCATCCTAATGATTATGGAACCATGTCACAATTGAACCTCTAAGGATACCTTAGTTCATTTATATGACTAAGAAGAGGAATCATGTATTGTTGAAATGGTTAAATCAAGAAGATGAGTCATACTTCGTTCCAAAGTCAAGTTTTAGAGTTATAATCTAATTACTCCAATTTGTACCTTGAGTACCATGTTTTAAGTAGGTTTACAATACCTCATGAAATGTAGAGTAGAAATGTTTTCTTGCTCTATCACATTTGAAATTGGTAGTTGTGATGTTTTGGTTAAAACAAAGACCAACTAAGACCAATTATATGAAGTGTTTTTCTTGATAAGAACTTACACTAACTCTTGAATATATGTTTGTCGAGGAAAGGTCTTTGACAGAGAATCTTATATGTCAAAAGGTCAGTGAGAGTCTTGTTGATCTTGAAAAAATTTCAGGAGACAATCGAGAATAAACCTTTTAGTAATCACTGGCACACGACCCAAGGTTGATAACCTATCCTGTTGACACATTCTTGTTTCTATTCCCATTCCAGTTGAGTTGGTAATGCTTATGAGTTCTATGGTTTTCCATTTGATTTCATAAGGAAAAGAACCTCTATTAGTGAAAGTACATTGATCTGTATGGGTGAGCTGCTCAATAACTTGGAAGCGCTGGTAGGCCCTTATGCTACCGGATGACAAGAAATTAAGATTAAGCAAGTTCAGTCCATATGAGTTTGAATTTGTCATAAACCCTCTCTTATGATGGTGGTTTGAAATGACAAAATTAACATGGATAGGAACACATACACCATAAAATCTAAGTGGTAAGAGGTTTCTCTCTACTTCATGAAAACAAATTGCGAGGAAACACTTTCATGAGTATATTTTAAAGGATTAGAGTAAGCACTTGTTGTAATTGCATTCTTAAATTTGAGTATGATTATGACATCCCTTTTCATAGTTCGAATTGTGAGAAATGACAAATAGTTTGAACAATTGGGACTTATTGCCATAAGTTCTAAAAGGGTTTAGACACACACATAAGCTGTCTAATGAAAGGTGTATGAGATTGAGAAGTCTAGATAAAGACTTATTGAAGCACCGCGTATCAGAAATATGAACTTCGGTAAGAAAGTCAATATGTATTGATTTCTAGAAGTCCAGCTGATTTCTGGGTACATGTCAAAGCTAGTGGGAGCATAATTGTTATGTTGGTAAGAACATAATTGCTATGTTAGTGGGAGCATGATTATTATGTAAGGTGTTGCAAGTTAGCAGTACTATTTATAGGAAACAAAGTTACAAATTTTAAAGTTGCAAAGTTTGGAAATTGTTTCGATGTAGAAAGATTTAAGGGAGAGGATACTTATACTTCATTTCAAATCTAAAAGTTTATATTGAAGTATTAATGGAACTTAGTCATGAACGTATATGAATATCGTGTTGAAGTGATTCAACATAAGAAATTATATATATGGAAATATTATAGCAAGAGACTGATCAAGTATCATGTCTTTATGTAAGAGATTATGTATCGAATTCCATATGCTTCAGATATAGGATTGATTGCATATTCTGTAATATTTAATCATTCTGTTTTTCCAAATGCCTAAGGCATTAAGAGGGAAAAGGACTAGAGCCAGATATGACTGAAGTTATTAAACAACTGTCAAGGACAATATGAGGTTTACCAAAGATTAATTGCTTGTGGAAATTTGGAAGTATAGTGTAATTTTTTTGGAAGAACCATATTGACTTGTTCTGAGTAAAGGTAACTCTTGTTTAGAATTGATAGTCAAATGGAATACATAAATGTTTCCATTTTGGGAGATGGATATTGAGATCTATGTGTAAGATTAGTAGCTTTAATGCAAGAAGTATGTTCAAGGAATGCTCTTTGAATGTGAGACTTCATTTCCATGGAATTGTTTTTGTAACAAATATCCAATGGAATGTTTTGTAACATCATTGGCCAAGTCTCTGCAACTTTGGTGCCTAGACATTACAGAAGGATCATTGCATGAAAGTTTAGACTCTAACAGATTCTAGTAGTGGCAATAATTTGGATTCTTACACTTGTGATAAGGATTTGGAATTGGGAAATAAGCATCATTGGAAATGTGTTCAATTGATCTATTTCACAAAGAAAGTACCATAGATAAGAATAGTGTGCATGCTTGGAGCATGGCATGACTATTGTTTTAATTCAAGTATTAAGTTGATTACTCGAAACATTATAAAATGAATAAAGTCTAATTAATATGGTGATTAAATAATAAGTTTTTTTTATTAATGTTCAAATGTTTTGAGACCATAGTTAATTAGATTATTTTTGTGTTTCACTTCACATGTTTTACTTCCCGAATAACTAGGTTATTTAAATATCCACAGTCGATCATACTTTTGGAAGTAAGTAGTGAATTAAGAATGTCATGAATATGACTGTAGATTGTCTAAGAGCTTAGACATGTTACAAGTTTGCTACAGTGTTCATGAGTACTCCTGAAATAAGAATTTGAGTATTGGATCAACCCACGCTCAAAGAATTACTTCATGGATTTTATCACAAGTAATTCTGAGACAATAATATCTTATATTCTTGAAACGGATACATATGAGTTGTTTTTTACGAGTTGGTTGTGCATTGATAATACGTAAACACATTAGTAATTTGATGTTATAAAACGTATTGTTGTGTGTGATTTGATGAGTAAATAGTACAAACATATGAGTTGAAGTTTATTCGTTCCTTTTACCCTAAATGGGATAAAAGTAATATTTGTGAGCTCCTCAACGATTTAGTAATGACATCCTAAGTGCTTGGTCAAGCCTGGACTAAGTTGATGTGTTCAATTGTAGGATGAGTCAGTCGTTATGAATCGGAAATCAGGAAAAAACTCTTAGACAGAGATTGATTATAATCCATGTCTCATGTTCATATGATATCTTGTAGAACGGTTGGATATTTGATCACTTATCTAAGAATAAGTCACTGACTAGGTCAGAGTTCAACACTGGCTTTTGGTAGCTAAGATTTGCTAGTCAATTTTTGAAGGTATACTTGCAACTATACTTATTAGACTTATCCAAGTGGGAAACTATTGGATTAGGTGTCTAATCTCATAACTATAATTGATATGTAATTGAAATGATGGTAGCAATGTCCTTTTGGGTTACCTTCAAACCTGGCAATTGAATATGATAACTGTTAGCGAAAGAAGAATGATTTATTAATTTATTAATTGGTTAATAAATTAATTTGAAATCAAGATAAATGATTTATTAATGTATTATGGATATAATATATTAATTAGAAATCATATTTTTTATTTAATATTTAATCAGAAATTAATTTGGAATTAATTTTAGGATTAAAGGAATTAGTTGAAACTGTAGGCACTAAAGGTGACAATGTTCAATAGTTGACCATTGAGCATTCTAGAACCTCCCGAAGTGGGGGGGTGGGGGGGGGCAAACTCTAGGGTGTTCCTAGGGTTTCCTTGGGCTCTAAGGGTGCCTTAGATGCCTTAGGGATGAAGTTAAGGGATTAGGGTTATCTTGGATACACCTGCCTAATGCAATACCTTCCTAGCACCTATATAAACCTTCTTAGGGTTAAATTTCGGCTAATTCACTCCAAAAAGAACCTAAGGGCTGAAATTTTACTCTACTTCTCTCTCTCTCTCTAAAGTATTCCTTGGTTGTTAGGTTTGTTTGTGAGCCATTAGAGGGGCGACACTTGTGGCGCTCGTTACCAAAGTTCAAGATCTTCAAGGGTTTGATTGTTATTACAATATAACAATCAAGGTATGTATCCTAACCCTAATTATATGTTAATTTCAAAAATTACATGTGCCTCCTAGGGTTTTTAGTTCTTGTGTTTAATGCTTGTATGTCTAATAGTGAAAACATAGATCCTAAAATTAGGGTTGCATGTATACACAATATTGTTTGCTATGTATAAAACCCATCAGTATACTTTGAAGAATATAATATGAATGAGTTTCATAGACTTTAAAGATGTTGTCTTAAGAGTTTTTAAAATGAATTAATTATGAGTTTGAATTTTTTTGTGGAATCCACCATAGGTCAAAGATTAAGTTAATTATTGACTATAAACTTGGTGAAGTCCCGATATTACTCAGTAAGCATTCTCAATGCCTAACATACTACTTTTTAACATGTATTCATGTTCCAATAGTGAGTAATGATTAGAGGACACGAAATATTTTGAAAGCCACTATGATATAGTAGTAGTTGCTTATGTAATTATATTTGAATTGTTAACCCTCATATATATCCCTTTTGAAACTTAAACATGTATCGTGAAAACTTTTATTATTTTGGGATCGAATCCTGCAAATGACGAGTTTACTTTAAAAGGTATTTTTAAATGGTTTTTAAAATACAAAATCAAAAGAGGGGAGTTTCATTATCTTTTTAGAATTATACATTAACTATTCCAAATAATTAATTTCATTTTTTAGGCATAGTTAATTCCACATAATTATTTCTTAACTCTTAGAAAAAAAAATTATTCAATTAATTTACAATTATTTATTAACTCTTTAATAAATAATAAATTAATCTATTTAATTTCTAATTATTTATTGACACTCAGTAACTAAGAAATTAAAGATCTCTTTTATTTTCTAACTCATTCTTGATTAAATATTAGTGCCCAAAACCCTTCCTGTTATGACACACCCTGTATTGTTAGGACGAGATTGAAACTGCCATATATACGAGTAAAGAAAATCCTACATATGGGTCTACGTCAACAAATTATGGTTCCTTTACTAAGGTGCTGTTTGTTTTTCCGAAGTGAAACTGTCTGAAGTCTGCGGACCACCTCTGCGGTCCTCTGCAGCAGAAGAGGTGGACCAAAGTGCTGTAGACTGTAATGAGAAGCATGTTTGTTTTTTTAACATCTGCAGACTGCTGCAGATATTAAAAAATTTAAAATAAACTAATTTAATAAACCGAAGATAGTTTTTTAATACCAAAAATTTAATAATAGTAGTTTTAAAACATTGAAATAAAATTCAAACAACCAAATTAGTCTTATAATAACATTTTTAAATAAAATTCATAGAACCAAACTTTAATAATTTTCATTCCATATTTTGCATCAATTGCTTGGCAATTTCATCCCGTAACTGGGTCATATATTCACGGTCCGCTGCAGTACCATGTGTTGGAATCTCATCTTCATCATTATCAACGACTGCATTGTTATTCCGAACCGAGACATTTGGTTCATCATATCGTGCAAAAAACTCATCACGTAGTCCCTCTCTTCTTATAAAATTATGAAGCGCAAAACATGCTAGGGTTATGTTTCGTTGTGTAACCAACGAGAATGGTGCCATCCTCTTCAATATAGGGAATCGTGCTTTCAAGACACCAAAAGCCCGCTCAATGACATTCCGAAGTTTTGCATGTGCATGGTTAAATTTTTCTTTATTCGTTAATGCACGTCTTCGACGGAAATCTCCAAGCCAATACCTTACATTACGGTACGGTGCCATAAAACCTCGAATGTTTGCATAGGCGGCATCACAAAGATAATATTTATCTGTAAAAAAGCAAAAAAAAAAAAGTCATTTATTTTTCAAGCTAAGATAAAACTATTTAAATAACCATAAATTTACCTGGTGGTGGGAGCGGGAATGGTGCATGTGGATTTGCTAATGCTTCTGATAAAATTCTAGAATCGTATGCTATCCCTTCCCAACCGGCCACAACAAACGTAAACATCATGTTGAAGTCACATATTGCCAATACGTTTTGGTAACAATCGCCTTTTCCCCTACTTCTATATAAATCCCGTTTGTTTGCAGGGACAACAGCATGTATCAAAGTGCCATCAAGTGCACCAACTGCTCCCTTGAACACCCGTCGTAGCCTCCTATTATGTCCCGGAATATTTGGATTCGGATTAAAAGAAGTTGGCACTATAATGTCATGTGCGAAAAGCAACATTTTGTCCAACACTTCATGAAAAAACTTATGAATTGTTTGCTTTGAGTGTTGAAATCTCCGCTTGATAATCACATAACGTTGGTTATGACCGATCATCATCAAAAACATAGCCATCTTCTCCTCAACCGACACATGTTTGCTATCCTTTAACGCGTAGTGTACTCTAAAATGAGCACATAGCCGAACAAATGATTCACGGGACATACGTAGCACTTCAAGACATTGTAGAGGATTACGGTGAAGTAACTCTAACGTAAATTCATGTCCCGTCATTTCCGAATCGTTGTCCCGCACTCGTTTGACACCTCTCTTCCAAAAGTAGCGGACGTACAAGTACATAAGAATTATGAGTAATATCTTTTTGTCGTGATCCATTACAAACCTATTAATCAACAAAACATAACATAACATAAGATAAAAACATAACATAAATCTCAAGTACAAAAAAATATAAAATAAATTTCAAGTGCCAAAAAACATAACATAAATTTCAAGTACCAAAAAACATAACATAAATTTCAAGTACCAAATAACATAACATAAATCTCAAGTACCAAATACTAAAAATAACATTCAAGTAGAAATAACCAAAAAACATAACCATATAGTTCCAAAACATGCAATTAAAACCTAAACAACTCAAACATATAAAGTCAACGAACGATCTTTCCATCCTTTAAAACTCCCAAACTTGTAGCTGTCATCTCGATCCATCCTCTTAATATTCGTGGATCATTAGGCAAATTTACCCACATCTCTCTCATACTCATGGTCCCTCCAAAAATGTGATACGCAGCAAATCGTAGAGGGTCTATTGGGTCTAACTCGAGCAACTCAAGCTTCTCTAAACATTGGGGAATTGTTGGCCCTTGAGTCAAATGACGTAGAGCTTTTTGCATCTCCAATGCTAAATCATCAGCAGTAATAGAAGCTTTAGGCGAGGCAGAAGAAGGTGGATCAGGTGAGGCACTAGGAGCTCTAGGTCTAGGAGTTGAGGGTTTGGCCCTTTTGTTGGGGTTACCAGAAGGTGAAGCAGCAGAAGGTGAAGCAGCAGAAGGTGAATGCTGAGTAAAATGCTCACTAGTATGATTGGAAAAGAAATCATCCTCATCTATGTTAATAGAAGGGGCGTCCATAAGATGTAGTGGTGCGACATGGAAAGAAGATGATCCATGTCCCGATGGTGTTTGGGATGTGGCATAACTGAGATTACCAGATGCACTATTTCCATCAAAGAGTTCTGCACAAAGCTCTGGAAACAATAATGGGACGGTTTTCAAAGAAGCGGCTTTCGGATGTCCCTAAACGCAATCAATGTAACAAAAGTAATATAAGAATTGGCAACTATATAAACAAAATACATATAAATATGTGTGTGTATATATACCTTTTTAAAGTCCTCCCACTCCTCATTTGTTAAATTAAAAGTATTTGTTTGGGGATTGTAAAGGTTTCCAGTTTTATTTTTTAAGTACAACGATCCTGTGTATTTGGCTTTAAGGTTATCATAGGCGTTTTTTAATTGTCGTTGACTCAAATCCACGCCATATTTTTCCTTAATGGTTGTTCCTAACTTGTACCATGATTGTTTGTGCAAACTCAAACCTTTTCTACCCACGGTTTGCACTTCTTCAATACAAGTGAGCAATAAACATTTTGTTTGCTCATTGGTCCATGTATGTTTATCTCCCATCGCTAATAACAAAAAAAATATAAAATACATACTTTAGCAAAAAAGATTAATCATATTTCAACATAATCAACAAATACGTTTAGCATATTCAACAATTTAAGCACAAACTTGAAAAGAAGCATAAACTTGATCTCCATTCAAGAAATACAAGTGATAACAATTCAACAAATAAGTTTAAAAAAACCATTTGAGCTAATGATTTCAGCATATAAACTAATATACGAGTTTATGATTTCACAATATAAGTATATGATTTCAGCAAGGATTATGATTGTACCCAACATTCATAACAATTCAACACAAAAATTCATGAACCTAAACATAAATCATGGCTCTAATTAAAGAACAAAACACAAACTCCTAGAATTATAACAAAGCACTAAATCAGAATTTTAACTCAATTTATGCTTGCAATATCTCTAACTGCTAGAATTATAACAAAACAAAAACTTCTCTCTATGGTGGATCTGTAAAAAAAGGTCAATTATGCCCTTATGAAACCATTAAAATCATGAGATTATCATCTTATTTCACAGCTTCAAAGCTTATTTCACAGCTTCTTTCTTCAATCATATTTCACAGCTTCAATTTTATTTCACACTTTCAAAGTCAATTAAGAAATCTGGACAAAAAAATAAAAAAAAACAAACCTGTGTGATGTGATGTTGAAGACGAAGGCAGATGGAGGATGGGCAGTGAAATCGGCGACCACCAGCAGCAGGGAGCGGCGAGCAGCAGCAACAGCGACGGCGACCAGCAGCAGCAGCGACGGCGACCAGCGACGGCGAGCAAAATTCTTCCGGTCTTCAACACGTTCGACGCCAAGAAAGAATGAACGACTTGCGACTGTGGTTTTGTCCGTTTCTTTTTTTTTGTTATTAGGTTTAGAAGTGTTGAGAAGAGGTAAGCCCAATGCTGCGTGGGGAAGAGGACGGGAAGAGGTTTTTAAGCCCGAAGCCTTCTAAAAATCAAACTGCTGCGAATTTAAAAGTGCTGCGCGTGTGCTGCGCCGCGCAGCACTAAGAGGTTAGAAGAAGATTTTTTAAAAAAACAAACACAACCTAAAAAGTTCAAGCTCTTCAAGATAGGTTGAGTTCATACATTATGAAAGCTTTCATATTCAAGACTTGCTACTAATTCCTTTGAAGCTACTATCGCTACAAAAGATTACTTTTATTAGTTAGCAGTTGGTGGTTTAGAGCAAAAAGATGTGGAAGGGTATAGAGTAAACCCTTCCCATGTGAACAAAAATAAATTTTAGCCTCAACCATAGATATCAACATGTACCCTTGATGTTAGGCACGGACAAAATATAATGTATGTATTTAGCCATTTCCTATACACAAGTTGTAAACGAACCCAACATTCGGCGAAAAGTTTGTTTATGCTTGTTTATTTAATAAATAAACAAATATAAACACAAGTTCTTGTCCGTTTAGTTAAATAAATGAATTTAATAATGATATCGTTCATTCAATTATGTTCGTGATCGTTTGTATATGTTGTTCGTTTATGTCCGGTTATATTCGTTCATTTAAGTACCATTTATGTTTATATACGTTCAATTGTGTTTGATCAAATTACTATATTTTATGTTCATATATGTTTAATTTTGTTTGTTTATCTCCATTCGTTTATATTCGTTCATTTATAGTCATTTGTTTGTTGAACGAACATAAACACACATATTTGAATACCTTTTATGTTTGTATATATTCAATTTTGTTTGATTATATTACTGTATTTATATGTTCATATAAGTTTAATTATGTTTTTTTTATCTCTGTTCATTTATGTATTTTCGTTTAATCTGTTCACGAACATAAACAAACGAATATAAACAATGTAATTTGTTAAACAAACGAACATGAAAAAGTAAACTCGTTTGTTTATCTGTTCGTGCTCATTTGTTTGGTCGACTAACTTAAATGGACGAACATAAACAAACACTTGTTCGTGTTTGTTCGGTATCCATTCGTTTTTTCGACTAACTTAAAGGAACAAACATAAACAAACCGTTGTTCGTGTTCATTCGGTTCTTTTACAACCCTACCTATGCAATAATGACATGTGAAATCTATTATTATTATTATTAATATTTTAATTTTTTTCTGTGAATTTTAACACTTTCCTTGATCTACTAAAATTAAATATCTTAATTTCCTACTTATATAATATATAACTAAAGAATTATTTCCAAAAAGTTTTTATGTTTGTGTTACGGAAAGTATTAAAATAATTCAAGGAAAAAATCATTTACGTTTATTCATTTTTAATATATTTATCGGCTTGATGAAAACTAGGGGGTTTTTTGAACTTTGGACCTAGCTCAGCCTCTTGTGTCCGGTGGTAATCATGGTGTCTTGTGTTGGGTGAATGTTGAAAATGATGCATCAGGAACAGAGGTTTCTCCATCAAAGGTTATCCTCTACTTTTGATTGCAAATTTCAAACCCTCATGTATTATATAATATACTTTTCAGCATCCTAGCTACTTATTTGATCGATCCATGTTAATAAATTAAACAAAAGAATATTCATGAAACAAAAAGCAAAAACCTTTTCTTTATTCTGGTCGAATTATATACACGCCAAAAACATTTATTCTACAGTATGTTAATTGATGAAGTGGCCATAGAGTCACTTTTATATTGAAACGTAGAAGAAAGCAATATTTAGTTAGCGAGAAGTCAATATTTCTTGATTAGTACCTGTTGGACCAAAAGCAAAACTAGTGCAACTGATACTGCACGCCTTCAGGTCAAAAAGATTGAAAGAGAAGGGTTTTGAAAAAGAAGAACATCATGGTTTTAGATGGAATCAAGGTGGCCTGACACACGAGTAAAAGATAAATGAAGGTCTCTCTCTCTCTCTCTCTCTCTCTCTCTCTCTCTCTCTCTCTCTCTCTCTCTCTCTCTCTCTCTCTCTATATATATATATATATATATATATATATATATATATATATATATATATATATATATATATATATATATATATATATATATATATGGAGTCTGCTCATATTGTCTCTTTGTCTAAAGTACCAATAACATGATCTCTAAATTTTCCCACTTTCTTTATTTATCTAAAAAGTTTGAAACGAAGTAAACAGTGGTCTGTCTCTCCATATGGTTTTCACAGGATTTAAATAAACACCTGCATATATATCATCAATAGGTGTTAAAATTCTAGCTTAATCAATGTTAGCTTCCATCACATACAACACAAATGCATTTAACCGTTTCCAAAAAAAAAAAAGTATATACATGACCTAGATGGTGCATCATTTGCAAAAATGCATTAGAATTCTTAAAGCTATCCCATGAGATTAATGACTTAAAAAACATTATATATATATATATATATATATATATATATATATATATATATATATATATATATATATATATATATATAAAGAGAGAGAGAGAGAGATAGGTTCAAATGTTTGTCACATCTATTGTGTGCTAGAATGCACCAATAAAAATTGAGTAAACATTAAATGTATATTAAATGATATTCATATTTATAATTTTCTTTTTATGGAAACTAATTTAATTCGGTATTAATATCAATAATAATATTCTTTGAGAATAAATTCATATATAAAATAATAAGAGTGTATTCTAGGAGAACGAGAGTATATATTCTACTAGAATACACCCTCATTTTTCATATTCCATACAACTTTATTATATTTTAAGTGAGTGAATCCTGAAATAATTTTATTGCTGACATAAAAACCTAGATACGAGTTCATTCTGAAAGAATGTTATTGCTGACATTAATGACGAATTTAATTAATTTTCATAAAGAGAAAATTATAATTATGGATATCATTTAATATACATACAATTATGAAAACTATTTAATATCTATCATTATTTAATTAAATAATAATCTAATTTTACTAAATTCCTAATAATGTATTCTGATACACAATAAATATAAAAAACACTTTAAACTAGCTATATATATATATATATATATATATATATATATATATATATATATATATATATATATATATATATATATATATATATATATTGGAAGATTGAAAAAGAAAAAACAGAGATTACATAAATTTTTTAGAGATTGCACTAATAGAAAGAAACTCATTTCTTAAGGAAGTTTCTGACAAAAAATCGTCCCTAAACAGAAGAAGAAAGAAGAACAACATGATTACTTACAACATATGTTTGAACTAGTGAAAACATGACAATACATTACTTGTGAATAAAAAAAGGACACATGTCACTTGTTTATTGGTTCCAACATATCTTGCCTTAGTTATTCATTTTCTATAGAACTCGTTTTTATGCATAGAAATGTTATATTTCTTAGATCTATAGATGTAGTTTTTTAATAGAATTGACTTACCATACAAAAAAATACAAAAAAATTTAGGGCATAACTTGTTGTCCGTTTGCTTTCTTATTCGTTGTACCTTGACAAATAAGATGTTAATTGGTTTATGGTTTTCAATTAAAAAAAATTAATACTTATATATATATATATATATATATATATATATATATATATATATATATATATATATATATATATATATATATATATATATATATATATATATTGTGTTGTGTGAGTGAGACATGCAAATGCATGTATGGATAACCGTGGAAGGAACGCTTACGAGAGGTGCATTCAGAAAGGGGTTAAGGTACTTTGGCAGTATATATATGGACGTATGCATGTTTGGAACAAAAGTTATTAGATATAGAATGACACAAGGAGCACAATAAAGAAGAAGAAGACGGAATATTTATGACACATAGAGAACATAAATAGACACACACAAGCATAGATAGACATTTTTTATTGGTTGAGGGCACAGATGAAGGATCTAATTTTATGTTATGGAGGTTAAGATCAGATGGAGAGAGTGATAGCATGATTAGCCACATCAGATTTTATTTAATCCCATATACATATAAGGCATGAGAGATTGACAAAATCCAAGTTGTTAAAGTTAGGAGTGATAACGTTAACATCCAATTGATTCGTTATTTTTACAGGTTTATTTAAAAACAATAGAAATAACGAATCACATTACTCTTTCCTTATCTTTCTCTTCTTTTTAGTTTCGCTACCCATATGGCAAGCCTCCTTGTCGATTGGCATGACGAGGTGATGTGAGGTGAACACAAGATTTCATACTAAGTGTGATACAGAAAAAAATAATAGTGGTACATCATTATAAATTTTTCTTTAACATTTTTATTGTTATAAAATTTTCTTTTAACATTTTTATACTGCAATAATAGTGGTACATCATTATAAATTTTTCTTTAACATTTTTATCGTTATAAAATTTTCTTTAACATTTTTATATTGCATACACAGATGTGAGACAGATAAAAGAACTATCTTAGCGAGGGCCACTCGAGCTTGATAAATAAACTAAAGAAAAGGAAAAGAAGAATTGCAGTGAAGGATCTAAACCGAAAGTGCGCATGGGGTCGTGAACCACCACCACCACCTTGTTGTCTCTATATCTATTGTTGATGTCATTGCATAGGAACCATGTTTTTTTTTTTTTTTTTTTAATTTTTATTTATTTATTTTTTTTATTTTTTAAAAAAAAAACTACTGGAAGTTTGTCTAAATAGATTGGCAACGAAGCTAACCGTATCATACCAAAAGCTGATAACCTGGGTTCAAATTATTATATAATATTAGGTGTGAGACCCATGTATTACATGGCTTTATTTAAAATAAAAATTAAATATAAAATTCTAAACATTTAAGAAGTTTGAATCTATAAGAAAAATGAAAAAAAATATTGAATTATAAAAATTCAAGTGTTTTTTTTTGTCTTTTAAATTTATAGAAATAATCTACATAAATAATTAAAAGAAATTAATAAAACTTTAACTTGGTAATTTTGAAATTAGAAGGAAAATTCATAAATGAAATTGATATGCATTTATTATTACATTTAATATTATGTGGAATTTAATAAAATGAAAAAACAATAAAATGATATGTGGAATAAAAATTAATTTAAAATTATCACAAAATTACATGTGGCAAAATGAATGAGAATGTGACATGTGACAATAACATTTTCATTTATTAGGGTAGATTCTATAATACATAATTGTCGGTAAAAACAATTTTAATATCTTCTAAACTTGTGTTTCTATCTATCTTTCTATTAACCTAAATAATAATACGTGAAATTTATTAATTTTTGATTTTTATTAATTTTTTATTTTGATTTTAATAGTTGCTTTAATTTAGTGAATAGAAAAATTACTAAAAATATAAGGTAAAACAATATTTGATTTCTTTTGTTAGTATATATACTTTGTGAATCTTCTTTTGTTTTTTTTTTTTTTTTTATTATTAAAAAAAAAATTACATAGACCTAACGGGTAAACCAGCAACAAGTTGTGCCGCAACCCTTGAATTGAATAAAAAAACAAAGGTCAACCTTTTGTGTTTTCTTATCTAAAACTTCTAGCCTTCTACGATTTACGATAACAATTGTTAGCGGTAAGACTAGAAGGAGTGATATCATACATACACCCGTTCACCTAGACGCCAATAAAGATTTGCAACACCGTCTTAATTTTTTGTAATTTACAAGGCGCGAGTAGTCATGTCTGTCACATTTTTTTCCAAACTTTATTTAATATTAAATTTTATAATTTTAAATATATTATTTTTATAAAGCCTAAAGATTCATTAAACTAGAAAAAAAACACAAAAAAACATATAATTTAAAATGACAACACACATAAAAAAACATATATAGAATTTAAAATTACAAAACATAAAAATTTAAAGCCAATTGAATTTCAGACTCTATATGGGGTCAGCGTTTACAGATCGCTGGCAGCCTAAGGAGTCAGGGTCTAGGAAATCGGGATCACAACGCTCACAGATGTTCAGGAGTGGGAATCAGGAATTGAGTAAGCATGTTTCTTCATTTTATGTTACTAATTTCCCAGATTATGTAATAAATAGTGACCTATGGCGTATGTGTAATCGTCTTGGCAAAGTGGTAGACGTGTTTATTGCTAATAAGAAGTCTCGTCTAGGAAAACGCTTTGGTTTTATACGTTTTAAGGATGTTAATGATCCAGATCGCATGATTAGAGACTTATGTGATATTTGGTTTGGGTATTATAAACTCTTTGCTGCTGTTCCAAGAGTCTCAAAAACGTCTAGACCCCATGCACACCATGCAACAGAAAGTAATTCCAGGGTAAAAGAAAAAACGGGTGGTCACTCAGTTACTTATGCAAGTGTTTTGAAGGGAGTCGGGGGTAATTCTGTCCTAAAAAGCGAAGATGAAATAGTCCAACTCTCTGCAGGTGATTTTATTGTGGAGAATAGAGATAGAGCTTGCCTCATTAAAGGTAGAGATTTTCTTACATTACCAAATCTTCGAATGTTATGCTATGATGAAGGATTTGAGGATTTCGACATACGTTATGTAGGTGGATTATGGGTCATGCTTAGTTTAAAAATAAATCTGCATGTCAGAATTTCCTTGTTAGTGACTCAATGGATCATTGGATTGATGAGAAGCGACCATGGGATAGAAAATTTGTGCCTCTAGACCGCTTGATTTGGGTTGATGTTGAAGGTCTACCTCTACGGGCCTGGAGTAAACAAGCATTAATAAAAATATTGGATAAGTGGGGGAAGATAATACATCTTGATGACGATTTGGGAGAAGATGTATATAAAAAAAGGATTTGTATTCTCTCTTTGGTTCAAGAAATTATTTCAGAAACTGTGACAGTTAGCATTGATGACCAATCTTTTTTGGTGAGAATAAAGGAAGCACCCGGGTGGACACCATCTTTTGCTTGGGAAAAATCTAAGTCTAGCAGTCAACAGTCAAGTGAGAATGGGAATGAATTGGAAGATCTGGAGGATAATCTTGACTGTGAGAAGGAAGAGGGGTCGGTGGACCCGTTTGGAATTTATGAAACATTACAAAATATGAATGTGGATGAAAGAAATGGTAAAGAAGTCAATTCAGGTGCCAGGTATGAAGATACAATGGGAGAAGACAACAGAAATAACCATTTCCATGAAGAAGGGCAATTTCGGAATTCAAGTGAAAAAATAAAGGAGCAGAAATTTGTGCCTCATACTAGCTCGTTGGATCAGATGCAGGAAGCTGATCATTGTAGGGCTGCTAGTCGTCATCAACACATGAGTGCTGGTCCACCTCCAAAACAGCACCCGATGCTCTCTGATTCGGGTCCAACAGATGCGCCGACCAGAAAAAGAAACTCGGCAGCAGCTCCAGTCCCATCGGCTGCCTCGGGTATGAATCTTTGCAGATCCAACTCTAATCCGGAAAGGAATTCGAATCATACCAATGCTCCAATTGGTTTTCTGGGAGGGGTTGAACGGGTTTCATATCTTGTTGACTCAGAAGATGCACTCACACATCCTCCAGGCTTCTCTAATTGTATTAGTTTTGGTGTCTGTTCGGATAATGTGTATAATAAAAGTTCTTTCTTAAGTGAAATTCACAAAACAATGGAGATGGGAATGGCAATGAGATACGATTTGGAGGGATGTTATGATCGGGTAAAAGACATAGTTGAAGGCAACGAAGAAAAAATGGTGTTGAGATAAATTGTCTCTCCATCAATAATCAAGGAGCGGGTTGTAAAGACAAACGGGGTTGGGTACGTAATTTGTGTCTTAAAAATAAGGTTAATATGTTGGCTATTCAAGAAACGAAGTTGGAAGATGTTGATGGTCGTATGGCTCGGTCTTTTTGGGGTAACAATTCTTTTTCCTATGTTTTCTCTCCGTCTCGTGGTGCCTCGGGTGGTATCCTTCTTCTTTGGGATTTGGATTCTATTTTACTTCAATCCTCCCATATTTCGGATTATTTTACGGCTATACAGGATATTTGGTCATCTTTAGGATTGTCGATCATGTTGATTGTGGTTTATGCTCCGCAAGGGGCTGAACCTAAGAGGCTTCTTTGGGAGAATCTTCTCCAACTTATTTTGTCGTTCCATGGTGAATGTGTGTTGATGGGGGCTTTTAATGAAGTTCCTGATGAATTAGGAAGACTAGGTACTGTGTTTAATTCCTATTTAGCTCGGAGATTCAACACTTTTATTGAGCATGCGGGCTTATTAGACGTTGCGCTTGGAGGACCTCGGTTTACTTGGATAGATTTTTAACAACCCGAGGTGTTTTAGATGCTTTTCCTCATTTGACAAGTATGGTCTTGGAAAGATTCATTCCGGATCATAGACCTATTTTTTTATCAGAGCAGAGAGTTGATTATGGGCCTACTCCCTTCCGTATTTTCTTTTCTTGATTTAATTTGGAAGGGTTCGATGATGTAGTTAGAAATTCGTGGTCTCAAAACCAGAATTTACTCACGGTGACACATCCTTGGGTTAAATTAAAAAAGAAACATCAACTCCTCAAGTCTAATATTCGTGTTTGGAGTACCCCGTCTAGGCTCCAAAGGGAATCTAAACGAAAGGAGCTCCAGAATGTTTTAGATTCTATTGATTCTCGCCTTATGACTGACGGGGGAGATGCCGTTTTACGGGAGCAACGAGTCAATATTCTTAAGAATATCACTGATTTAGATCATATTATGAATCTGGAATTGGCCCAAAAAGCAAAAATCAAGTGGGGTGTTGAAGGTGATGAAAAATCAGGGTTTTTTCACGGGGTTATAAAAAGTAAGAGACGAAAAATGGCTATTAAAGGTGTTTTGAAAGATGGTTGCTGGATTGATGAACCAGACTCAGTTAAGGATGAATTTCGTGGCCATTTTCAGTCTCTTTTCTCTAAACAGGCTGCCACTAGACCGAGAATTCAGGGTGCTCATTTTTCACACTTATCGTCTGATCAGATTCAGTTTCTTAATGCGGTGTTCACTCGAGAGGAAATAAAAAATGCAGTGTGGGACTCCGGATCTTCTAAAGCCCCAGGCCCGGATGGTTTCACGTTTGGTTTTTTAAAACGGTATTGGGATATTGTTCAAGATGACATCGTTGACATGGTCTCTCACTTTCATTCGCATTCATCGATCCCTAAGGGATGTAATTCTTCCTTTTTCACTATGATCCCTAAAATTAGAGACCCGAAGGTTGCAAAATATTATAGACCTATTAGCTTGTTGGGGTTTCAGTATAAGATTATTGGTAAAATTCTTGCTAATAGGTTGGCTGAGGTTATTGATTGTCTGGTAAGTGTGGAGCAATCGGTGTTTATAAAAGGCAAACAGATTCTGGATGGTCCATTTCTTCTGAATGAAATTGTAGCTTGGATTAAAGTCTCTAAAAATCCTCTTTTAATTTTTAAAGTGGATTTTGAAAAGGTGTATGATTCTCTTTCTTGGGAATACCTGATTGACATCATGAAAATTATGGGGTTCGGTTCTTTGTGGTGCAAGTGGATTTTGGAGATGCTATCTTCGGCTACGGTGTCCGTCCTGGTGAACAGATCGCCCTCCAAGGAATTTCGTATGTTTAGAGGTTTGAGACGGGGGGATCCCTTATCTCCTTTTCTTTTTGTGTTGGCTATGGAGTGCTTGCATGTGGCCATTACTAGGGCCCAGTTTGGCCAATGTTTATAGGGGAATCAACATTGGTGGAAATACTATTTCCCATCTTCTCTATGAAGACGATGTTGTTCTCTTAGCTGATTGGAATCGGGAAAATGCCTTACACATTATTTGTGTTCTTAGATGTTTCTTCCTAGCATCAGGTCTATAAATCAATCTGCTAAAAAGCAAGTTATATGGTGTGGGGGTCACGGATGCTCAGGTTACTTATATGGCTAATTGTATGGGGTGTTCGTCGGGTTGTTTCCCGTTTTCCCATCTCGGGGTTATGGTTGGGCAAAATATGAGTAGAATTGCTTCCTGGGGTCCAGTGGTTGATGCTTTCCGGAAAATGTTAGCGGGGTGGAAAGCCAAGTGTCTGTCTTTCAGCGGGAGATTCACTCTTACTAAAGCAGTTTTGGGGTTGGTTGCGAGTTATTTGATGTCTATTTATCCGGTGCCTCTCACTGTGATAAAGGAGTTGGAGAGATTGAGATGAATGTTTTTTTGGGGAGCTGATTTGGGTAATCATAGTATGCATTAGATTAGGTGGGATAAAGTCTTGGCCCCTAAAGATGTTAGAGGTTTGGGGGTTGGCAGTTTGTTTGCAGGGCTTTATTATTACGCTGGAAGTGGAGGTTTTTTCATAAACCTAATTTATTATGGGTGAAAGTGGTCAAAAGTATATATGGGTTGGGGAATTCTAATAGTTTGTTGATTCCTAGAAGTCAGTTGAAGGGACCCTGGAATGGTATTACAAGGATTGTCAATGATCTTAAGGTTAAGGGACTTGATTTCCATAACCTTGCTCCGATTAGAATTGGTGATGGGGCTTTTACTTCCTTTTGGCATGATAAGTGGCAAGGCAATAATCCTCTTTCGATATCATTTCATCGAGTTTTTGCTTTGGATATCCACCGGTCAGCTAATGTCAGGGATCGTTATTTAATTGGGTGGAATACGGACAATCTTAGGCGAATGCGTAGAGGCGGGATTGAAGAAACCCAGTGGAATTCTTTCTTGGAAGTGGTGCAGGGGATACATCTACAGGAGGTCCCGGATAAGCTTGGTTGGTCTCTGGATACTGGTGATTCTTTCTCTGTTTCTTCGGTTAGGTATGCTTTGGATACTACTCTGGTGCCTTCGGGAGACACGGGCACGAGATGGAATAATTGAGTTCCTATTAAGCTTAATATTCTAGTTTGGAGAATTAAGCTTTCTAGTATCCCTACAAGGGAGAGGTTGTCAAGTAGAGGTATACTGGTCCCGTCTATTATGAGCCCTATTTGCATGGTTGCGGTTGAGACTATAGACCATATTTTCTTTGGTTGTCGTGATCTTAGAGATATTTGGGGCATGGTCGCAATTTGGTGGGGGATTTCTACTCCATCCCAGTTTTCGGTGCATGCTCTTCCTCATTGGGCAGATGATGTGAATTTCAGAAGAGGTCAACGAAAGGCTTTTGATGCAATCATTATTACTTCGTTTTGGTGCCTACGGAGTTTTTGTAATATGTCTGTTTTCTGAACCGTCTTACCAAAAAAATCGTGTATTTTTGATGACGTTGTTGAGAAATCCTTCTTTTGGATTTCTAATAGATGTAGTAAGGTAAGGTTAAATTGGACGGAGTGGCTTCATAATCCCTATCTTGCTACTTCTCTCATGTAACTTTTCTAGCTTCTTGCTAGTTTTTGTTTTTTAATAATATTTTTCTGCCGTTCAAAAAAAAAAATTAAAACACAAAGCCTAGAAATTTAAATATCGAAACCTAGATATTTTTTTTGCAATCTCCTCTTTGGCTTTTATTGCCTTATCTTTTTCACATAATGTAAGATTACTAGTGTTCCTTGTTAAGACCGACGTGACACGATTTGTTTCTTTTTCTTGTGCGACCATCAAGTATTGCTCAAACGTCGACTTTAAGCTGTCCATGTTGGTTGTTAGATGCTCGATGTCACCCGAAACACTTTTCATCACTTTCCCCTTTCGCTTCACTTGGTCTTTCCCATAGGTTGAGTGGCTCTTGGAACCTCAAAAGGCTCCTCTTCATTGAGGTCAACCCGACATGCGTATCAGACGACTGACTATGCATTGTTTTAGAAGTTTTGGTTATTTTAGAAGAACCACCTGTGAACGTTTTGGAAATTTCCATGTCTTGCCATTTTTTTGACATCTTCACTATATTCCACACATGCAGAAATTTGAAATTCGCCCCCTTTTTGACTTCCGTAAAGTGTAAGAGATTTTTGTAAAATTGTTTCGTCATTTGCACCACTTTTCCATTTCTGCTTGACAAGCGAAAACACCACTTTAAAATCCATCACAACTTTGTTGATGTTTCTCCACTTCGAGTAAATTTGTTCATTTTTTCTGTAGTCTCCAAACTTAATTTGCACGAGAAAACGCCTAGTAATTTTTCGGATAAAGTAGGATAATCTTGGTTCTTTCTGACCAATAGATATTTAGAAACATCTACCCACGCACGGACCAATTTTTTTCTTCCTCCGTAGTCCATTATCTTGGAGCTGCCTTTTGACCTTTATGGGGTTGTGTTCGAATTTCTTCTTGCTTCGAATCCGTTTCGAGGATGACTTCGAGTTGTGTTTGAGTTTGGAATTGGTTTTCGGTATTGATTAGAGAGTTGAGAAGATGGTGAAATGGGTTAAAGTAATTTTCGATTTGAGATTAGAGTCGGGATGAGAAGTTTATTTGAGGCTGGTTTTGAAACTGTGGTTGGTTTCGGAAGGAGGTTCGTTTTGAAATTATGGATGGTTTTGAAATTGAGGTTCATTTTGGACATGATATGGGTAGTGAACAACACCATAGTGTAAATTTAGAGGTGAATAAATCAGACGATCACTTTAGTTTTGGACGAAAGTATGTGAGGAAGGTGAGATTGAGTTTGTGTTTTAGGTGTTTCTTTTGGTATTTTTTTTGGCGTTTTTGGGTTGGAACGGAAAGCCATTTTTCATAAAATAATGGCTGTTTGAATGAAGATTTGAAGAAGATAAAGTGGTATAAAATGTGGTATGTAGTAGTATTAATATATGGTCGAAAATGGGTAGAATTTGAAAGAAAAAACGGTAAAATTTGTCCCAAAAAATGTCAAAAATTTTAAACAATCCAAACCCTTCCTCTCTCTCTCTCTCTCATATTAGCGAGTTTCTATCGAGTTGCCAATAGTGGCGGAACACAGAAGGGGCCAGGGGTGGCCATGGCCCTCCTGGTTTTTTATCTATTATATACCAGTTATTATATAATCAGTAGGTGTATAAATTAAATTTATTAAAAAGCAAATGAACGACCCCTCCAGATTTTATGAGCAGCTAAGTATCAATTAAAAAAAGAAATCAAAACTAACATATTTGATAAAGAAAATTTCTAGCTGGAAAATCCATTAAATTTGGAAACTGAATAACTAACTCTACAAAGATATCAATAAACCAATTATCAACTCACATCTTCAAAATAATAAATAAAAAAACCTAAAATTCTCATCGTTGTTGCTATGCCTTCTTGCTCTCTGTCTGTCTCTCTCACTGGTTGAGTCGCCTGGAAAAATGTGTTGTTTTCTTCAAGCTCTCCTCTTCTTCGAAATGCAGGTACCCACTCCCCCTCATGTATTTCTATTTCTGTCCCTAAAAGGTATGACATTCCTTCTTCGTTTCTCTCTTTAAAAGTAAAAGTATAACAAAGTAAATTAAATAAAAGAAATATGAATTCTTATAACCTACAGAGCTACCCACTCCATGAGGTGTTTAGGTCAAATAGTATACATGGTCTAACGTGCAAATTGACAAAACCGTAAATCAAAACAATAAAATAAACAAATGAGTATAGGTGTACTGACCCTATTTTCCAAACAATAGAGAAATATTTGTTTTATTTTTTATTTTAAGATTGTGAATACAAATAAAATAGAGATTATGTAATATTTGATTATTTGTATTTGTATTTGTTTCATCAATTTTAGTTGTTAGTTATTAATTTATTTTTGTTATGTAATATGGTAGTATATGATTCCGGATCAAGGTCCGATGCCGGGCGGGTGCCCGAGGAATGTTTGTATGATAGTTTATACTTCTTGTGTGTGTGAGGCTCGTATGTACCTGGTAGGAAGGTGAGGGTGGGCGAGGTCCCATATCTCACCACTAGCAGAGTATAGACGGGGTTCTGTATCTCATTAGTAGCAGAGCAAGGGCGAGACCCGAGATAGGAGAGGGGTGATTGTGGGCGGGGGCCCGTATCTCACTATCAGCAGGAGCGTGGACGGGGTTCTATCACTCGTCAATAGCAGAACATGGGTGAGGCCCTAGTTAGGCGAGGCCTTAGATCAGGAGTATAGTAAAGTATATTAGCTACTTGTTATGTGTTATGTTATATGTTTGTATGCATTTAGTGGACAGACGGGGACTAAGAGAAACAAATATGTATATCGAGCGGGGCTCGATGCCAGGCAGGGCATGATTCCGGAGCTAGTCCGATGCCGGGGAAATCCCGATGCAGCGGGCAGGGGCCCAGTATGTGGTATGTGGTAGGCTGGGGAACTCATTAAGCTTCGTGCTTACGATTTTCAGTTTTGGTTTCAGGTGCTTCCGGTAGCGGAGGGAAGAGCTCGGGGTGATCGCATGGCACACACACCAAATGAGTTTTATCCTGGGATGTTAATTATAATAAAATAAAATAATGTTTTAGACATGATACTCTGTTGTGATATGTTTTGAATGAACGGTTGGCACTTGTGGTTTTATTATTAAATTAAAAACGAAAATTTTCATCATGATTTTTGGGTTGTTATAGTGACATCCAGAAATCAAGGAAAATTTTTTATTTTAAAAACCAATCCAAAATCCATAAGTTTAAAAAAACATAGTTTCCAAAAGTCATAAACATGAATTAGAGTATCCCAAAATCGTAATCACATAAAAATCCAGGATGATGTGCACGATCAAGCCTTTGCCTCGCCCTATCCACTGAAGTACCTAAATCCATAAAATCAAACTATAAGCCAAAGCTTAGTGGGTTATCCTAAAGTACCACTACATACACATACAACAGCATGCATATTGGGACCACATCCATCATATTGGATTATCCCTGATCCCACATCATAAGTTTGGATTGCCCTTCTATCCCACAACTTATATCTAGAGTGCTCCTGAGCCCACAACGTAAGTCTGGATTGCCCTCACGACACACAACTTATGTTTGGATTGCTCCCATGTTTGTTGGCTTCTGCACAGAGCAATATTGCCTCAACCCAACTTCACCATTTCGACATATGAAACATATAAACATATAACTAGAAAATAGATAATCATGTTAATCTAACAGACCACTACAACATAGCAATGTCCTACATACCATGATACATAACCTAGTGGGCCAAAATAGGTTTCTTCGACCCACAAGTACAGTGAAGAAAACTCACCTCATTGTCTAAAAGATAGTTGAACTGATCAGTGCTCCGAATACTTACTCTATTGGTCACCTATACAAAAAATAGGGACCCAACCTAAATATACTACTTAAAATATTCTATTTGACCTAAAGTCAATCTTGGTCAATGTTCAAAGTCAACGGTCAACACCCACACTCAAAAGCCACACAGCCATCCGTCATGTCGTGAACAATCAGTGGTCATGGCGTGACCCAGTCAAACAAAATAGTCGAGATATTCCATTCTCACGCCATTAGCCACAAGGCCTCACGTCGTGAGATACACTCTGAACACCTTGATGCAATAAGCTTTTAATCCTTTTAGACAAGCAATCAAAACTTCCAGGATGTCTTACCTACTTAAGAACATCGTAAAGATCATGGCTTTTTGGATATGCATATCCAACGCGTCTACCAAACACAAACTAGGGCATAAAAGGAAGAAACAACATTAGAATCTTATGCAAGAGTCTCAAAATCCAACCATACTTCAGATCTCATAATTATTTCATATAAGGGACATTGGAGGTCCATAAAGTTGGTAAATTTATGGATTCCAAGCACTATATAATTCTATACATGAAAGATAATGCATAAAAACCTAGATCAAAGTTTATAGACTCGGAAATTAATGAACTTGGAAACTCACAAGGGCCCAAAAGGTGTGAAGATGTATGATTGTGAGGCTTGAATGTAGAAATGATGAACTAGATTCTCCTCCTCCTCTTCTTCTTCTTTTCTAGATATCACCACAAATTAGATCAAATGAATAATGGGGTGCTAGGGTTTAAAAGGCGAGCGCGGGGGGGGGGGGGGGTATTAGGAGGTGGTGGAGGCTGAGGGTTGGCTAACCCTAGCTACCAATCCCTTTAAATACGAGAAAAACAACGAAAATTAGGGTTAGCCTCGCCGCCAGTTCTCACGTTGTGACCCATAAGAGATCACATGGTGAACCTCATGGAAATGCGTGCTCTTCCAAATGGGGTAAGGTCGTGCCACCTTAGTGCACACGTCATGACCTAGGTCTAAAATTAAGAATTTAAATCAGAAATTCCACAATGATGCTTACCTGAAACTAGGTGTTATAATTCTCCCCCACTTGAATCAGACTTCGTCCTCGAAGTCTGGTGCTGCGAATAAATCTAGGTAATGCTCACACATCTCGACCTCGGGTTCCTAAGTCCACTCGGAAGCCTTCCAATGTTGCCACTGGACCTTAACCAAAGGTACCACCTTGTTGCGCAAGGTCTTCGTCTTCTTATCAAAAATAGCCACCGGCCTCTCCACATAATTCAGGCGCTCATCGAACCAAATTTCGTCCATGGGAACTACCTCTGAATCGTAGACCACAAACTTCCAAATCTGAGAAACATGGAAGGTGCTATGAACCTGGATGAGCTCCTTAGGTAGATCCAATAAGTTGGATGCCTTGCCTACCTTGGCCACTACTCTGAATGGTTTGATAAATTAGGGACCCAACCTTCCCCTCTCTCTAAAGAGTATAACACCCTTATAGGGTGATACATTTAGCAAAATGATATCCCCGACCTAGAACTCTATGTCGGATCGGTGTCGGCGATGTAATTCTTTTGTTGGCTCTGAGCTGTCTGCAATTTGTGCTTAATCTGCTGGATAAGCTCCGTAGTCTGAGGGACCACTTCGATCCTCCACATGAACCTGTGATCAACCTCACCCTAACACACTGGTGTACGACACTTCCTTCCATAGAGAAGCCTGAAAGGTGGCACATCGGTACTCGAATTATAGCTGTTGTTGAAAGAAAACACAACTAGGGGAAGGTAGGAATCATAACTTCCACCAAAATCAATAACACAAGCCCTCAACATGTCCTTGAGCATCTGAATGGTTCGCTCACCCTGTCTATCAGTCTGAGGGTCATAAGCTCTGTTGAAAATCAATCTTGTACCCGACCCTTCGTGGAACTTCTGCAAAAACCGAGAAGTAAATCGTACATCACGGTCGGAGATGATATAAAGTAGCACCTCGTGGCGAACAATGATCTCACACACATACACATCGTTCAACTGCTCAGCCAAAAATCTCCCCCGAATGGAGAGAAAATGGGCACTCTTGGTCAACCCGTCGATAATGACCCAAATAACGTCAAATCCGTTGGGTGTCCTCGGTAGTTTGGTGATGAAATCTATAGAGATATGTTCCCATTTCCATATGGGAACCTCTAAGGGCTGTAACTTTCCATGTGGCCTCTGGTGCTCAGTCTTAACCATCCGACAAGTCAAGCATCTCTCTGCATACAATGTTATCTCTTGCTTCATGCAGGGCCACTAATAACTTAGTCTTAAATCCCGATACAACTTGGTGGCTCCTAGGTGAATCAAGAACCTGGACATATGAGCCTCCTCCAATACTATCTGTCCGACTCTTCCAGAGAATAGTACCCAAACCCGACCGCATCGAGTTAAAAGTCCACAATTGTCGATAGAAAACCTATCAATCTCACCCCTGATCCTCTCCTGATTTTCCTTCTTGACCCCCTCAACCTGAGCCTCCCTGATAAAATCCAGAACTGGGAGTTGATGGTCATCCTCAAATAGTGTCCTCGAGCAGGAGTACTAACCGACTTACGGCACAAAGCGTCAACGACCACATTAGCCTTCCAAGTATGATAAAAAAATCGCGTTGTTTTAATCCTTGACCACGTCAATCCATCAACAATGTCACATGTTCAGATTCAGTTGAGCCATGAGGTATCTCATACTCTTATGATCCATGTAAATGGTACATCATACCCAATATAGATAATGTTACCAAATCTTGAGGGGAAACAAAACTACCTCTAACTCCAGTTCATGCGTCGGGTACCGAGCCGCATGTGGCTTCAGCAGTCTAGAAGCATTCATAGTAACCCTCCCTCGATGCATGAGTACATCCCCCAAACCGGTGATAGAAGCATCACAATAAAACAAAATCAAATAGGCCCTTCAGAAGGGTCAACACCGGGGCCTCACATAATTTCTTTCTCAGTGTCTTGAACGCAGCTTGCTGCTTAGGCCCCCAGCAAAAATCCATGCCTTTCCTTATCAAACGAGTGAGACGTACGGCGAATTTGGAAAAATCCTAAACAAATCTCCAATAACAATCTGCCAAACAAAGAAAATTCATGATCTCTGAGGGAGACTTCGGGACCTTCCATTCCATAACAGACTCTATTTTGGCTGGACTGACCATAATCCCATGTTGGTTAACAAGGTATCCCAAGAACTGGACCTCCCATAACAAAAACTCACACTTTAAGAACTTTCTATAAAGCCTATCCCTCCTCAAAAATCATAGAAGCTACCGAAGGTGCTCCTCATGCATCTCCTTGGTATTGGAATAGACCAGGATATCATCGATAAAAACAATGACTGAACGATCGAGTATCGGCCTGTACACTGGATTCATAAAATCCATAAATGTTGTCGGTACGTTGGTGAGCCCAAATAGCATCACCAAAAACTCATAATGACCATAAAGAGTTGGGATTGCTATATTCTCCACATCCTCCTCTTCGACTCTCATTTAATGGTACCCTGACCTCAAATTGATCTTGGACAACCATGATGCACCCTACAACTGATCGAAGATATCATGAATTTGTAGAAGTGGGTAACGACTCTTTTGATGGGTTTTGAGCATAACAACAAATCATATATGTTCATGCAACCCTAATGCTTTGGATCTAGGTTTTCACTAGTTGAACATGTAAACTTGAATACACAAGAGAAACCCTAGGAAGCTAATACAAATTTCAAAATCAATACGAAACTAGGGATTAGATGCATAACTTTATTGTTATGTAATAATAACAATGAAACCTTGATGATCTTGAACTCTTGAGAGCAAGTGCCTCAAATGTGACACTTCTAATGGCTTACAAACACTCTTTTCAAGAGGATGAGTGGAGAAAGGAGGAGATAGCACAATACTTTTGGCTCTACTAGGGTTAGGAAGCATATATCTGACATCCTAAGGGGTTGGTGTAACAGTCCGAAATTCAGGTGCATCTCTTAAACCCTTCTTCTTTATCAAGTTGTCAAGTTTAGCCCCTACAGGAAAATGTATGGCAATTGAGTACGTTGCGCGTACTCATGCGCTTATTTTGGATGCGGACTCGCCTAGGTACGCTGGGCGTACCCAGGGTTACGCTGGGCGTAGCTGGCCCAGATGCAAAACCCTAATTGTGGCTTGAGGGCTATAAAAGGAATGATATGGTCTTGTCCCCAACCACCATCCCACAGAGAGAAACCCTAGGAGAGCTATATCATCGTTCTAAAGCTTGTGTGTGAGTGTTCTTGAACTAGAAAGTGCCTTTGTGTGATAGTAAAGAAGATGAGGAGGTTCTTGTGCAGGCTAGAAGTTTGAGTACAAGCTTGGATCTGAGTTCAACAGAGGGTGGAGTTTCACTTGGAGGTAAAAAGCTCAAAGCTTTCATTATCATTTTTGATTTGTGCTTCTTGGACCAACTTTTAGAGTTTTTGGTCCCAAGGTGGAGACTTTATGAGCAAATGGTCTCCATAACCTTAGATATGCCCTATTCCAGAGTAATATGAGTTGTGGGTTCATAAAAATCCATTCTTGGATGTTAAGATTATGCCATGCATGAGTTTAGGGCTTAATGGGGAAAGGGGTTATATGTTTGAAGTGAATGGTAACCTTTACACCCATGCAAAGGCTTAAAGGTTTCAACTCTATGGATTAAGTGGCATTAGAGAGCTTAGATCTGGAATATGAGCCTAGATCTGAATGGATTCAGACTAAAAATGAAGAAAATATGAAACTGGGACTTACGCTGGGCGTAATCCCAGTACGCGCCGCATAGGGGGTCGAGTTCCCCGATTCTGGTTAGCTGGAGTACGCCTGTGCACACGAGTTTGTACGCCCCGCGTATTGCTTGCTGTTGACTTTCATTGACTTTTAGGGTTTTGGTCAACATGTGGTCTTTTGAGTCAGGGAGGGGTAAAATGGTCTTTTACCCTTCTGTGGGATTATAGGAAGGGTTTAATCTAGCCGTTGTTTATCTGACGAATTTGTTTATGTGGTTAGGCGGAGGCTAGATCAGTATTTCGAAAGCGAGATTATCCGAGTTACCTAAGGTGAGTCTTCTCAATATACATTACCTAGAGTGGTATCTATGTATAGACTGCAGGGTCTTGTGTGATATGTGTGTGTTTGAGATTATGTGCATTGTGATATATGTATTCTATGTGTTGTATAGACCGGACCGGAGGGTCCAACGATATAGACCGAACCGGAGGGTCCAACGATATAGACCGGACCGAAGGGTCCAACGATACAGACCGAACCAAAGGGTCCAACGAGCTATGATCGGATCAGAGGGTCCAACGAGCTACGAAATTGGAGGGTCCCACTGAGACACATCGAATGGAGGGTCGTACTGTAGCCTTGAGTGGTGTATATGTTGTTTGTGGTATTTTGCTGAACTCACTAAGCATTTATGCTTACCGTGTTATGTGATATGTGTTTCAGGTTCTAGCGAGGTTCGCGGAAAAGCACCGGCATGATCTAAACACACTGATGAAGATTTATGTACTTGAGATTCTGGGGTTGTTATTGAGATAATTTGTGATACAATGGATTTTGTTATGAATGAAATTATGTTTTTAAAACGAATTTTTTTTGAAAATTTACGTTGTTACAAGTTGGTATCAGAGCCTTGGTTTGTGTAAGTCCCGATCTAAAGATCCAAATCAGTAATCAATGAATTGCAAGCAATCAAACAGAGTGTATAAGGAGTAGAATGAGAATAACATCAAGCATGCACACATCTATTAAGTACAAATGCCAGGTACACCTTGAAAAACACGCACACATACGTCACAATTTCTGACACACTGACACACCCTATTTTATACCACAAGAAGGAGCACACTAGTGTGCAGCCGCACACACGTGTATGGCCGCACACACCCACTAACATGCTATGACCACCACAACACACTCTAACATCCTACGATGACCTATACGTGACAATGCCTAGCCCAAACCACAAAAATATAGCCTATCAATCTCCCCCTTGGTTTGTGGCTAGCATTGACTTAGTCTTCATTATTCAGGAGTTTCATACAGCTTCAGGTCGGATTTTCCCATGGATCCCATCCATAGCTTTCCATTGATGATTGTAGCGACCATTCCAGTGAATTCCTTGGCAGCAGCCTCCATGACTTCTTTTCTGCAAATGATTTGGTGATGAGCCAAGGTGCGAATGTCTCTTTCCTGTTTTCTTGGAGAACTGATTTGCCTTGAAGACCGCCATGACCATCTGCCATGTAATGTCCATCTCTTCCACATCCTTAGGATGAATCTGGTCTACGTCAGCAAATGAGAGTTGTGGAGAGAGTTCTCAGGCTACAAAAGCATTGTAGCAGTTTACCAAACTAGTGGTGAGGGCCATATTTTCTTCCTTTTCTTTTAAAGATGAAACTTGAGGACTGATTTAATGAGATTGAACTGGTGCAACTATGGATGAACCAATACTAGAACCAACTTGTTGAGCTGAAGTTTGAGGTTGAGGAACTTGAATGTGTTGCATTTGAGGTGTAATGTATGAAATGGCTGATGAGTCACATAGGGTTGAACATGAGGAACATGAACCTGAGCAGCTTGAGGAGTGGAAAAGCTTGAGAAAGTAGTGTTGTTGTTGGTTTGGATCCCAAGATTTGTTGTGGAGAATGAATTGACATGGTTAATCTCCCTTTGCTTATCATTGAGATCACAAGCCTTGATGATCGCCATCGTTTCAGCCAAACTCAAACGGTTCATATCTTTGCTATTCTTAATCACTGAGATATTCATATCCTAGGATTTTGGCAGAGAGTTCAGCAGCTTTTTGTTGATTTCAGATCGTGTAACCATCACACCAGCAGAGCTCATTTGTGTGGTGAGTGTGATAAACCTTTGCAATTGATTCTCAAGTGTTTCTCCCAAGACATAGTTAAACATATTGAAGTTTTGTCACAGCATGTCTTGGCGACTCTTTTTCTTGTCTTCGTTGCCTTCATAGACTTCTATCAGTGCTTCCCATAAAGCCTTTGCTGATGTATACTCATGAAAACCTTGAGCGATTTCCAAAGATAATGCCATGGTTAGTGTAGCAAGAGCTTTTCCTGCTCCTCGACTCTCTCGAAATCATCATCGGTGTAGTTCTCAACTTGCTTATCAGTTATTGTTCCATCTTCCAATGTAGTTGTAATGCGGATTGGTCCACTAAGAATACTTCGCCATATCTTGAAATACTTCATTTTGATGTACTTCTGGATCCGATATTTCCATTCTGGAAATCCTTCCGCAGATAATAATCGTGGAATTCGAGAAGTGGTTCCCATAATTGCAGCCAATTCATGGTGATCTGACATGCTTTGAGATTCCATGTTTTAGAAATCAACAAAAACTTCTTTAATTAGGATGAGTGCAACTGCACACTTCAGCCGCACACGTCAACAACACACACTACAACCACACACACCAACAGTACACTTCAACCGCACACTCTAACTGCACACCCAGCCACACACTCTAACCGCACACACTAGCTGCATACTCAACCGCACACACTGGCTGCACACCGCACACAATGGCTGCACACTCAACCGCACACCTTCAAAGATCAACCGCACACCTTCAAAGCTCCAACCGCCACTCAAAAATACTAGATTTTTGAATGAAATCTGATTCCAAACTAGTAAAAACAATGATTAGTAGCAGTTTCTCAATCAAAAAGTATGAATGCACTTCAAAAACCACAATTCTTTTCAACCGCACACTCTATGATTCTTCAAAATTGACACTGAATTTGGCTCTGATACTAATTGTAAGTCTCGATCTAAAGATCCAAATCAGTTATCAATGAATTGCAAGCAATCAAACAGAGTGTAGAAGGAGTAGAATGAGAATAACATCAAGCATGCACACACCTATTAAGTACAAATGTCAGGTACACCTTGAAAAACACGCACACATACGTCACAATTTTTGACATACTAACACTCCCTATTTATACCACAAGAAGGAGCACACCAGTGTGCAGCTGCACACACGTGTACAGCCGCACACATAGTGTGCGTCCGCACACACGTGTATTGTGACAACCCGATATTTCAACTCTTTGTAATGACCAAAAATGGTCAAGTATTGTAACCACTTTTGAGTAATAAAATTTACTTTCATAATAAAATGTACAAATAGTTCTATTTAATTTCCTTCTATGTTTAAATGTCTTTGAACCATGATAGTACGTGAAAAAGAACGCCCAAATCCGACTTCATATAGCGGAGTTATGATTTTTCCAAGTTCGGCTTAGCAACAGACAGCTAAAAACTCGAATCGGAGATCGAGCGACTTTTGGCCGGAATGACCTAAACGAGAATCGAAGGTCTCGACAATGGTATTCCAGTGGTAAAAAGTCTGGCAAAAACCGACATCAAATAAAGAAGTTATGAATTTTCAAAGAAATTCCTTAAACACGATGAGTTTATAATAAATAATAAAAAAATAATTTCGGAATTTGCCGACGGAGTCTAAACGAAAGTTGTAGAGCGTAGTCTCACCTACGTGTGGATATAAAGACCATCGAAAACGGAGTTCGTATGAAGAAGATATGAATTTTTGAAGTTTATTAAATAAATTATATATTTATTTAATTGAAAAATCGGACCTTATCCGAAGAGGAGTCAGCGTCCTCCTCCGAGGTACGCGCTGCGTACCCCTGTACGCCCTGCATAACCGAGAGACTTGGCCTCTGATCGACCCGTCCGACCCGCTGTCCCGTCCGACCCGCTGTCCCGTCCGACCCGTCTCCCAGCAACCCGTCCCATCCGAAGCCGAGGCAGTCGAGGCTTCGGTCATGCATGACGTACGCGTACGCGCTGCATACGAGCATATGCCCCGCGTACCGAGGAGGTTCAGCCTTCCTATAAATAGGATGCGAGGGCTTCCGAGAAAAAGGGCTCATTTCTCTCCTCTCTCTCTCACAATCTTGCCTCTTTTTCCGTGCCCGTTCAAACCCGAAGCTCTGGTCTTTTTGCTCAAGTCCCGAGGGTCGATTTTACTCCCGAGATTCCCGAGAATCCCGAGGAAAATCCGTTTCCCGAGACGAAACTCTGCCCGGTTTTCCATCTCGCTATCTTCAAACTTTCAAGTGAGTTCATACCCCTTAATTTACCTTTTAAATATTCTATAAATTCTTTTATATGCTTTCAAGGGGGGGATTACAAGTAAAACACACGAGTATTATCGTGTGTTACATAAAGAAACTCTTTTATATGCTGTTATATATCCAAATCACATGCGATTTATAAACCTTTAAGGAACTTTTATATATATAACATATGTTAAAATAGCATTCTATCTTTTGAAATATAAATTTGTTGTAATGCATGTATAAACTAAACTTTTCTTAGATTATTCTTGTCTATCTTAGACTCTACACCAAAAATCTATGCTTTCATAAACAAGTGATTCCTTTTCTAGGTATTTCTAAACAAACAAGACACAATTTTAGAAAACTATAATAGGTATAGTTTTACGAACAAATTTCTAACTCTTATGTACTAGAAACATGAATTTCAAGAAGTTTACTTTCGTATACAAGAACAAACGTAACATTTTAACAAGTAGATCTGTTTTTATACCACGGTTTTGTGAGACACTAACTTCATGTACGTTCGAGTACACATTTCAAGTCCTATATTATATACCAGAATCCCTTGGAGGGGGAGCATGGTGTTTGTGTATAGATCTATACGGGCTTGACAAACCCGCGCCCTGACTGTTAGCTGCAGTCCACCGTTTGGGGTGACAAACGTCATAACATTCCAACGCCTGAAGAACGTTGTGTATAGGCATTCCGAGTCAATAGTATGGTTATAAAACTCACAAGGGGTATTAAAAATGCATTGATTTACAAGGTTTTCGAACTCATTGGTTATTTTACACTTACATACATTTTGGAAACAAACATTGGTCTTGAGTGAAGGCTACTATTATACTAGTAGAAAATATAGGATTTTCTAAACACAAACAAACAAAGACAAAACATTTCATTTCATTCAAACATTGTCATTTAAATACTTATGAAACTCACCAGCTTAAATGCTGATCTACTCTTTCAAAATTACTTGTATGTCCCAGGAAATCAGTAAATTTCAGGTATTCATTTTGCTTTTGATGAAGGGATGCTGCGGCGCCAGTTTAATCTCGTATTTCGACATCATATTGTAATTGGTTTTGAACATGTAACTTTTGACAAATGTAAACTTTCAATTATATATATATGATGGTTGTATTGCTTTCTTTACTATGTATTCATTTGTTACGTTACCACATGAAGTCATCCGCCCCCGAACGTTTCCGCCGTTCAGGTTTGGGGGTGTGACAGATTGGTATCAGAGCAATGTTTATAGTGAACTAAGTATATCGAACCACATAAGATATACAAACTATAAATGCTTAAGGGACTAATACTCTCTGAAAAAACAAATTTTCTTTTTACGCTTAAGCAGCTTTGCGTTCAACTTAAATTGATAGTTCATTTAAGTACGATTACATGCATACCACAAATTATTTTCATGTTATACAACTATAAAAGTATTTAGACAAGTTGACACTACGATTGAGACTCGATATATGTAATCAGATTTTGGACAAATATAGCGTGATCAACTATATTTGCCCGAGATTGGACCAACGTATATCGAGGAATGATCGTAGTAAGCAACAAGTCAAACCTTACCAAACCGTTACAAGAATAAAACACAAGAATTTAAATACTATAGGAGTATTTGCTATCTAAACTAGTTTAACTTACATGTTTTGCATGTTCCGACTTTATTCAATTCTTATAACCCCATTTCTCGTACAGTCAAATGGCTGGATTTCACCACCCTGGCGACCCCTACTTTCCCAACCAAGGAAACGGAGGATGGATCGAAGATGATCCCGAAGAGGACGAGGAACCCATAGAAGTGGGTGATGACTCCGGTACCGACTCAGAGCCGGAAGTTATCGATCCACCACCCATTCAACCTCCCGTCTTCGTAAGGAACTTTCAAGGACCGACTCCCGTCTGGGGAAGTCACCTCCACCATTGGAGCCAACAGCAAAACCTACGCCCTCCCTACGGCATGTGCCGGGACTTCTATGATGTCCGCGGCGAAGGTTCGGCTGATCGAGCACTCCCGGTAATGGTGGGTAAGTTAGCCAATCAGTCCTATCAGTCTGGAGTTTAAGCTAGTCGACTCCGGGATATCAACGTGGAAGTGCAGGTTCACACTTCTGACATCCGTAGGCTGGACAAGATACAAGACAATGCTCAACTCCAAACCGAAGCATTTCAAGCGCAAATGATTGCAACCCTCGCTGAACTGAGGGAACAACAAGCCGCTTTTGATAGGCGTCTAATGGAGTCGAAGCAATCAGATGCGGAGTCAAGCTCCAAGCGCAACCTACGTCGCAAGTAGTGCTTGTCAAGGACTCAAATTTTGTTATAGCTTAGGACCTCGGCTAAAAGTCTTTAAATTTCTCGAACTTTGTAATCGGAGACCCTTATAGGGGTCAAATTTTCATGATCGTTGTAACAACTTTCATGTTAATATAAGTGACACTATTACTACTATTTCGTTCAAACCTTGAATGGTCTTTGTGAAACCAAATACTTGTTTCATACCTTCAGTCTTACAAATACCTTTCATTCTTCTATTTTAAGACTCATACTATCATCTGTTGTTGAACTATAGCGATTTAGTTCATGAGACACATACATTTTCTATTCTATGAAATTCTTATCCTTGTCTTTTCAACCTATAGTTGAAGGATGCCTCCGCGTAGGAATCCAAGACGAAACAACGGTGAGGAAGCACCTGTACCACCACCACCTCCACCACCCCAATTTGATGCTGTAATGTTTCAAGCAGCAGTCACCGCAGCGGTGGCAGCTGCCATGTCACAGATCAATAACTCGAGTGCTAATGGCTCGGGATCTGGCACACACCTATCCAACCATGGCGAGAGTCATGGACCACCTCGAGAATGCACCTATAAGGACTTCACTAATGCCAAGCCCCGGATGTTTTATGGAACTGGTGGTGTGATGACCCTGAGGCAGTGGATTGAAAGGACGGACGCAGTCTTTGAAATCTACTCCTGTCCCGAGCACAGCAAGGTCAAATTTGCAACTTTCACCCTTCTTGATAAAGCTTTAACTTGGTGGAATGGCCACATTAAAGTACTTACCCTAATCGTGGCAAACTCCATAAGCTGGGAGAGCCTGAAGGCCATGATGATGAGAGAATACTGCCCACGGGGAGAGATTCAAAAGCTTGAACACGAGCTATGGACTCTCGGAATGGTTGGTACCGACATCGCTACTTATACCAACAGATTGTGCGAGCTGGCAATCCTTTGTCCAGATATGATTGCTCCCGAGAGCAAGAAAATAGAAAGGTACATCTGGGGACTGACGCCCCAAATGCGATTAAGCGTGTTAGCTTCTAAACCTGACACCTTTGAAAGTGCTAAGGAACTGGCACAATCTCTGATTGACTACGGAGGTCATCAGAACTCAACCACTTCTGCACCAGCACCACAGAAAGGAAACAACAACAACAACAACAACAACAACAACAACAATGGCAGAAAGAGAGTGTGGAATAAAGGGAAGGGTGGGTCTTCCCAAGAATCCGCAAAGAAACAACTGTTTTCAGTGAATGCTGCCACTGTACCTACTACAGCTCCTACAAATACCTACCCAACAAAGCCTTATATAGGTAACCTCCCAAAGTGCACCAAATGCAATTACCACCACCATGGACCTTCTCGAGAAATACAGTGCGCCAACTGCAACAGGAAAGGACACACAGCCCGTTTCTGCAAGGAACCCGCATAGCCGATCACTCAAGTTCCCGGTGCGGGTGTAGGGCAGGCTTGCTACGGTTGTGGCGAGGTGGGCCACTACAAGAGGAACTGTCCTAAGGCAGCAGGCACCGGAGGTGTGGGACGAGTTTTGGAAATAGGCCACGACGAAGCTGTAGCTGACCCAACTATAGTTGCTGGTACGTTCCTTCTCGATAATTCATATGCATGCATATTATTCGATAGTGGAGCGGAGAGAAGCTTCGTGAGTCAAAACTTTATTCATTTACTTAAACCTAAACCTAGCAAGTTAGAAAAATCATTCACTGTAGAGATGGCCAATGGAAAAACCGAAAACACTAATTGCATATACATGGGCTGTACGTTAACTTTAGACGGCCATTCTTTCCCAATCAATCTCATGCCGGTCCAAATTAAAAGTTTCGACGTCATAGTCGGCATGGATTGGTTGAGTCTTCTTCGCGCCGACATCATGTGCTTTGAGAAAGCAGTCCATCTTAATCTCCCTAACAACGAAACATTAGTTATCTACGGCGACAAATCTAGTACAAACCTTCGCATCATTTCGTGCATCCAAGCTCGAAAATGCTTGCGGAAGGATTGTCGAGCATTCCTAGCGCACATCGTTGATACAAGTCAAGAACTGAAGGACATCAAGAGCATCTCGGTAGTACGCGACTTTCCCGATATCTTTCTAGAAGAACTACCAGGATTACCACCACAACGCCAAGTCGAGTTCATAATCGACTTAGTTCCAGGAGCTACCCCAGTAGCGAAGTCGCCTTACCGTCTAGCACCAGCAGAGATGCAGGAACTTTCCAGTCAACTTAATGAACTCCTTCAAAAAGGATTCATAAGACCAAGTTTCTCACCTTGGGGAGCACCGGTCTTGTTTATAAAGAAGAAAGACGGATCGTTCCGTATGTGCATCGACTACAGAGAACTGAACAAACTTACTGTCAAGAACTGCTATCCTCTACCCCGTATCGACGACCTATTCGATCAACTTCAAGGGGCGAACTACTTCTCCAAAATAGATCTACGATCCGGATATCACCAATTACGAGTTCTAGAGGGGGACATTCCAAAGACAGCTTTCCGAACTCGTTATGGACACTACGAATTCGTAGTGATGCCGTTCGGATTAACCAATGCACCAGCAGTATTTATGGACCTAATGAATAGGGTATGCCACCCTTACTTGGATCAGTTCGTCATCGTCTTTATCGATGATATACTTATCTACTCTCGAAGTGAGGAAGAGCATAGTCAGCACCTACGAAAAGTCCTAGAAACACTGCGAACGGAGAAACTCTATGCGAAGTTCTCTAAATGCGAATTTTGGATTCGAAGAGTCGAATTTTTAGGCCACGTTGTTAGCGAGAAAGGTATACACGTGGACCCCTCCAAAATTAAGGCTATTGAGAACTGGTCGGCACCAAAGACACCTACAGAAATTCGTCAATTTCTAGGTCTAGCTGGCTACTATCGCAGATTCATAAAGAACTTTTCGAGCATTGCGAAACCTCTTACTACATTAACCCAGAAAGGTGTGGCCTTTGACTGGGAAGCGAAACAAGAAAAGGCATTCCAGACACTTAAGCAGGCCTTGTGCACCGCACCGATACTATCCCTCCCCGAAGGGATAGAAGACTTCGTAGTGTATTGCGATGCGTCAAATCAAGGACTTGGTTGTGTTCTTATGCAGAGAGGGAAGGTTATTGCTTATGCCTCCCGACAGCTTAAGACAGACGAAGTGAACTATACGACACACGATCTCGAGTTAGGAGCAGTGGTATTTGCTCTGAAGATCTGGAGGCACTACTTATACGGAACAAAGAGTACTATTTTCACCGATCACAAGAACCTTCAACACATTTTCGATCAGAAGGAACTCAACATGCGACAACGACGATGGGTTGAGTTACTGAATGACTACGAATGCGAAATTCGTTATCATCCTGGCAAGGCCAACGTAGTAGCTGACGCCCTCAGTCGAAAGGAATACACTGGTCGGAGGGTCAAATCTCTGACTATGACTATCCATTCCCACTTATCCACACAAATTAAGGAGGCACAGATGGAAGCTTTGCAACCTGAAAATGTGGCGGGTGAATCCCTGCGAGGAATGGAAAAGAATCTAGAAGTCAAGGGTGGCGGAGCCTACTATCTCATGGACCGAATCTGGACCCCAAAACATGGTGGTTTTAGAAACGTAGTCATGACCGAGGCTCATAACTCAAGATATTCCGTTCACCCGGGTTCAGATAAAATGTATCTGGATCTTAAGAAACTGTACTGGTGTCCTAACATGAAAGCAGAAATTGCTACCTTCGTGAGTAAATGTCTTACTTGCGCTAAGGTTAAGGTCGAGTATCAGAAACCGTCAGGATTACTACAACAACCAGAGATACCAGAATGGAAATGGGAGCGGATTACTATGGACTTCATAACCAAGCTACCCAAGACGACAAGTGGACTCGATACCATATGGGTCATTGTCGACAGATTGACCAAATCTGCGCATTTCCTACCCATCAAGGAGACTGACAAAATGGAGAAGCTTACAAGAACTTACTTAAGGGAAGTAGTGCGACTGCATGGTGTTCCGATATCCATTATCTCCGATCGAGATAGTAGATTCACTTCAAGATTCTGGCAGTCACTACAAAGTTCCCTGGGAACTAGGCTAGACATGAGTACAACCTACCACCCACAAACAGACGAACAAAGTGAGAGAACAATACAAACTTTAGAAGATATGCTGAGAGCCTGTGTGATTGACTTTGGAAAGGCATGGGATATTCATTTACCCCTTGTCGAATTTTCATACAACAATAGTTATCATACAAGCATAAAGGCTGCTCTGTTTGAAGCCCTCTATGGTCGAAAGTGCAGATCCCCTCTGTGCTGGACTGAAGTTGGCGATACCCAGTTAGCTAGAGGAAGAGTTCCTGAAAGCACTCTCACCGGTCCGGAAATCATACGAGAAACGACAGAGAAGATCGTTCAGATTCGTGAATGATTGAAAGCCTCTATAGACCGACAGAAAAGCTACGCTGACCAAAGGAGGAAACCTTTGGAATTCCAGGTAGGAGACCACGTCTTATTAAAGGTCTCACCGTGGAAGGGTTTAATACGATTTGGAAAGCGTGGGAAACTAAATCCAAGATACATAGGGCCTTTCGAGATCCTTGCCAGAATCGGCCCCGTGGCTTAGAAGCTTAACCTACCGCGCGAACTTAGTAACATCCATCCAACCTTCCACGTCTCAAACTTGAAAAAGTGTCTGTCCGACGAGACTCTTGTTATTCCACTCGACGAGATCGAGATCAATGAGAGCCTCAACTTTGTGGAAGAACCAGTAGAAATCATGGACCGAGAGGTCAAACAAACAAAACAAAGTCGCATACCCATCGTGAAGGTTCGCTGGAACGCCAAGCGGGGACCTGAATTCACATGGGAACGCGAAGATCAGATGAAACAAAAGTACCCTCATCTCTTTCATGTTCACTAGTATCTTTACTACTTTAAATTTCGGGACGAAATTCTCTCTAACGGGGGGATGATGTGACAACCCGATATTTCAACTCTTTGTAATGACCAAAAATGGTCAAGTATTGTAACCACTTTTGAGTAATAAAATTTACTTTCATAATAAAATGTACAAATAGTTCTATTTAATTTCCTTCTATGTTTAAATGTATTTGAACCATGATAGTACGTGAAAAAGAACGCCCAAATCCGACTTCATATGGCGGAGTTATGATTTTTCCAAGTTCGGCTTAGCAACAGACAGCTAAAAACTCGAATCAGAGATCGAGCGACTTTTGGCCGGAATGACCTAAACGAGAATCGAAGGTCTCGACAATGGTATTCCAGCGGTAAAAAGTCTGGCAAAAACCGACATCAAATAAAGAAGTTATGAATTTACAAAGAAATTCCTTAAACACGATGAGTTTATAATAAATAATAAAAAAATAATTTCGGAATTTGCCGACGGAGTCTAAACGAAAGTTGTAGAGCGTAGTCTCACCTACGCGTGGATATAAAGACCATCGAAAATGGAGTTCGTATGAAGAAGATATGAATTTTTGAAGTTTATTAAATAAATTATATATTTATTTAATTCAAAAATCGGACCTTATCCGAAGAGGAGTCAGCGTCCTCCTCCGAGGTACGCGCTGCGTACCCCTGTACGCCCTGCATAACCGAGAGACTTGGCCTCTGATCGACCCGTCCGACCCGCTGTCCCGTCCGACCCGCTGTCCCGTCCGACCCGTCTCCCCAGCAACCCGTCCCATCCGAAGCCGAGGCAGTCGAGGCTTCGGTCATGCATGACGTACGCGTACGCGCTGCGTACGAGCGTACGCCCCGCGTACCGAGGAGGTTTAGCCTTCCTATAAATAGGATGCGAGGGCTTCCGAGAAAAAGGGCTCATTTCTCTCCTCTTTCTCTCTCACAATCTTGCCTCGTTTTCTGTGCCCGTTCAAACCCGAAGCTCTGGTCTTTTTGCTCAAGTCCCGAGGGTCGATTTTACTCCCGAGATTCCCGAGAATCCCGAGGAAAATCCGTTTCCCGAGACGAAACTCTGCCCGGTTTTCCATCTCGCTATCTTCAAACTTTCAAGTGAGTTCATACCCCTTAATTTACCTTTTAAATATTCTATAAATTCTTTTATATGCTTTCAAGGGGGGGATTACAAGTAAAACACACGAGTATTATCGTGTGTTACATAAAGAAACTCTTTTATATGCTGTTATATATCCAAATCACATGCGATTTATAAACCTTTAAGGAACTTTTATATATATAACATATGTTAAAATAGCATTCTATCTTTTGAAATATAAATTTGTTGTAATGCATGTATAAACTAAACTTTTCTTAGATTATTCTTGTCTATCTTAGACTCTACACCAAAAATCTATGCTTTCATAAACAAGTGATTCCTTTTCTAGGTATTTCTAAACAAACAAGACACAATTTTAGAAAACTATAATAGGTATAGTTTTACGAACAAATTTCTAACTCTTATGTACTAGAAACATGAATTTCAAGAAGTTTACTTTCGTATACAAGAACAAACGTAACATTTTAACAAGTAGATCTGTTTTTATACCACGGTTTTGTGAGACACTAACTTCATGTACGTTCGAGTACAAATTTCAAGTCCTATATTATATACCAGAATCCCTTGGAGGGGGAGCACGGTGTTTGTGTATAGATCTATACGGGCTTGACAAACCCGCGCCCTGACTGTTAGCTGCAGTCCACCGTTTGGGGTGACAAACGTCATAACATTCCAACGCCTGAAGAACGTTGTGTATAGGCATTCCGAGGCAATAGTATGGTTATAAAACTCACAAGGGGTATTAAAAATGCATTGATTTACAAGGTTTTCGAACTCATTGGTTATTTTACACTTACATACATTTTGGAAACAAACATTGGTCTTGAGTGAAGGCTACTATTATACTAGTAGAAAATATAGGATTTTCTAAACACAAACAAACAAAGACAAAACATTTCATTTCATTCAAACATTGTCATTTAAATACTTATGAAACTCACCAGCTTAAATGCTGATCTACTCTTTCAAAATTACTTGTATGTCCCAGGAAATCAGTAAATTTCAGGTATTCATTTTGCTTTTGATGAAGGGATGCTGCGGCGCCAGTTTAATCTCGTATTTCGACATCATATTGTAATTGGTTTTGAACATGTAACTTTTGACAAATGTAAACTTTCAATTATATATATATGATGGTTGTATTGCTTTCTTTACTATGTATTCATTTGTTACGTTACCACATGAAGTCATCCGCCCCCGAACGTTTCCGCCGTTCAGGTTTGGGGGTGTGACATGTATGGATTCACACACCCACTAACATGCTATGACCACCACAACACATTCTAACATCCTACCACGACCTATACATGACAATGCCTAGCCCAAACCACAAAAATATAGCCTATCAGTTTGAGGGATTTAGATGTACCTTCGGGCGTATCTGAACTCAAACTGAGGATTTGAGAAATTTTACATAATAAAATAGTTTTTCTAAAAGAGTAAAAGGTTTTGAAACGAGCAGAATAGAGCGGTGTGTATGATCAGCTAGCGCCCGAATGGTGATTTCCCAAAATACCCTTACATTATGTGTTATGAGATATGATATGATATGTTATGCATGCTAGAGTAGGCTAGGTATTCACAGTAGGACTAGAGTGGCCTGATTTGTATTGCCTTAGCCTAGGAGATTACTGCTACTATGAGATGCTTGAGAGTGAGTAGGTAGCAGCGAGGAGCTTACGAGAGGTCTGTTGGAGAGTAGCCTATGCATAGTGAGACTAGAGAACTTGTGATATGGGATCCTAGGAGGAGGACTTAGGGTGAATACTGATGCGGTGTGGACGGTAGTATAGGGCCCGTCCTACTGAAGACACCGGATCAGTGCACAGTCCAAGTAAGAATCCTTAGGGTACTAAGGAACAAGTAGGGTTGGGTTATCGGGTGTGAGTATACTCGAGCGAGTCTCTGATATTTTATGTTGTATTTTCAAGACATTATGGTTGGGACACGCCATAGACTAGAGACGAGCGGCGTGAGTGACGAGGAGCTTCGTCAGATGATCCACGATGAGGTGGCCGCGGCTATCCGCACAGGGATACCAGAGATGTTTGGGTCTATCAAGATCACCTTGACTGAGACGTTTGACGAGAGATACACATCGGTTACTGAGGCTACGACTGTTGCAACTACTGCGGCTGTGACAACTGCTAGACCTCAGAGGGGGTGACTCGTTGCTATACTGGGAGTTCAGCAACACGAAGCCACCAGAGTTTGATGGGACGCAAGATCTGATTGCTGTGATGAGATGGGTTTTTGATTTTGAGGACGCAAGATCCGATTGCTGCGATGAGATGGGTTTTTGATTTTGAGGGATGCTTCTACACCTGCTTTTGTCCGGAGCATCTGAGGGTTCAGTTTGCATTGAACCAACTTCGCTTGGGGGTGAAGGACTGGTGGAAGTTGGTGATGGAGGACTTCACTACAGCATAGCTTAGCGCGGTGACCTGAGAGAGGTTCACCGCAATGTTTCAAGATGAGTATGTTCCCCCTGTGGAGAGGGAATGTTTAGCCCAGGAGTTCATGTCCCTCAAGCAAGGAACTGAGTTTGTGATAGTGATTATGAGGATGTTTCATGAGAGGGCGTTGTTTTTCCCTGAGCACGTGTCTTTTGAGCAAGCACACATGAGCCGGTATTTGGGCATTGAGAAGTGATGTCATGGTTCGAGTACCATGATAAGTATTGGATTGAGAAGTGATGTCATGGTTCGAGTACCATGATAAGTAGCAGATTGAGAAGTGATGTCATGGTTCGAGTACTATGATACGTAGCAGATTGAGAAGTGATGACATGGTTCAAGTACCATGAGTTGTAGCAGCTCGAGAGGTGATGGCATGGTTCGAGTGCCATGATTTGTGGTGGATTGAGAAGAGGGAACATGGTTCGAGTACCATGATTCGTAGAATATTAAGAGGAGATAAAATGGTACAAGCAGCATAATTCATAACAGATCGAGAGGTGGCCACACGGTTTGAGTATCATGACATGTGGCGGTTAGTGTTTCTGGTTTTTACCTGTTATTCCGTGGGAATTGTCTAGACTAAGATCAGAGGTGAACGAGTATGGGGCCAGAAGGACATGATGAACAAGTTTTAGTGGAGCATCCCTTGAAAGGGGAAATCGAGTGAGCTCTGAGGGATTGTGGGTGATATGCTAGTTGGAGTAGCAAGACTCAGGGATGAGTAGGGATGGTGCGTTATGGGAGAATACAGTTTGGGCTGGGCGACCGGCCGATAGTGGAGAGGTCACTTTCTGTGACCTGAGTCGTGCTATTTCTGTTTCCCGTGGGAGACATAAGAGGTGTTGAGATATCGGTTTTGAGTTTAGGGGTGTGCCCTGTGGGATTGCCCGGATGGTGATCTTCAACCAGAGTATAGGGCGTTAGGTCTGCCGTCAGGTAAAGATATAGCTTGAACGGGTAGTCAGTGGGGACTGGGATGGTCAAGGACTAGGATACACCCTAATTAAGTATAGTAGGGCATGTGTTAGCTGCGGCGTCGGACGATCAAGAGAAGTATATCAGGGCGGTGACCTTTATTATCTTTGATGGGTATTAAGAGTGGAAATATGGTTTTTGCTCTTATGATAAGTGACGTGATGGAACATTTGTTGAGGAGCCGATGATGAGGAGTACGGTAGACCATTACTTCCAGACTAAGAGTCAAGGTTAATACTGGATAGTTGGGAGGTCCGGTGATGGAATGGTGTGAGATTCTGAATGACTAGAGGCAGTCATGGTGGGAAGTTATGAGGATTTCATATGAGTTTCGGGGCATTTGGAGTTGCTCGATCTATGTCAGGAGATCATCGAGCATTGCATAGCACCTTCCAAGAGTAGGTATGATGTTACTGGTGGAAACAGTCTGTGGGATAGATTGCTGGTGCGCTGATTGGGGATGGTTTAAACCCTAAGTGGGGGAGAACCAGGTATTCATTTAGGGCATCAGAGATTCGATCAAGAATGGTTATAGATCTAGATATAGAGACCGGTGGTGCGAATTCATGTGCCAGGGTTATTGGTGATTGAGACGAGGTGTAGAGCGAGATAATAAATGTGTTATGTTTGAAAAGGATGAGTGCCTCCACGGCAAGTGGCCGTTGGTTATAGACCTTGGGGTGAGTGGAAATTCTTCGAGGTCATAATGGTGAATTCGAGATGGTTGGCTCGTAGGTTGTTGTGATGCTACGGGGAGCCGTAGTACTCACTAGTCAGATAGAGGGTGTTGTGATGCTACGGGGAGCCGTAGTACTCTCTAGTCAGATAGAGGGTGTTGTGATGCTACGGGGAGTTGTAGTACTCACTAGGTAGATAGAGGGTGTTGTGATGCTACGGGGAGCCGTAATACTCACTAGTCAAATAGAGAGTATTGTGATGCTACGGGGAGCCGTAGTACTCACTAGTCAGAGAGAGAGGGTGTTGTGATGCTACGGGGAGCCGTAGTACTCACTCATCAGCGAGAGTTTGTTATGATGAAGTACTTTTTGATTAGAGCATGACACATAAGAGTTTTAGGCTTGAGTAGCCCTAATCTATGAATTTTTGGGAGCCTGGTGGTCGGACCAGGGGGAAGACCGGGGTCTCCTCAATGATCGGGAATCATTATATACTGAATGAGGTATGGACATCGCAACTCAAAGGGATGGGATAAGTGAGATACGAATGGGTTGCGTGAAATGAGTTCTGATTTGAGTGCTTCGTTGGGACGAGTGGTTCCAATTTTGGGTTGGACCAAACTCTCGAGTTCGAGTTTGGCTCTGGTGGTGCGTTGGATTGGCGAGATGAGATTTTGGATTCTGAGGTGGGTTCCATGTTGAGGGGTATTGTTTGTCATCTGATGTCTTAGACCTGTGTGGGTCAGTACTCGGGTACGGGAAGTACCGCAAGTTGCATGGAACTATGAGTAACAGATGACGGGCTTGGGGTTGAGTCGATCTTCAGTTAGGAAGATAGCCTTCGCTTAGGGTTAAGCAAACTTCGTTACTTGTGTGTCACATCGGGCCGATGTGGTTATAGTAAGAAGGAAACCATGGAGGCGGTTGGGATAATGCAACAGATGACCCTGGAGGTTCAACTATTTGGTCGAGATCAGACCTGGTACTCAGTGTTAAAAAGGGATACGAGAAATGGGGCTAAGGCTTATGATATTTAGATGTACGAGGACACTTTAGAGCGAGCACGATTATTCTTTTGGGTTTGAGGGCATAGAGTTGGGAATTCTTTGTTCAGTTGGGTTCCGATAGCGGTTCAGTGGATGAGCCCTGGTGGGACGTGAACCCTCCCGTTTCATGGGTCGAGATTTGGATGGTTGTTATGTTTGGTATGAGGGATCAATAGCCGATTGGTGGATTATGTCTGGAGAAAATCTGAAGGGTTGGTTTTCCTCAGGGATTGGGAATCCCTGTTAGGATCCAGGTGCCCAGAGTGGATGGAAGTTGTGTGGCATGAGGTCCTATCGATGGTGCCAATTGGTTATTGGATTCTATCGGTATGTAGAGGAGCGATTTCGAGGGAGAAATCTTATTTAAGTGGGGGAGAATTGTAACAATCCGAAATTCAGGTGCATCTGTTAAACCCTTCTTCTTTATCAAGTTGTCAAGTTTAACCCCTAAAGGAAAATGTATGGCAATTAAGTACGTAGGGCGTACTAAAGAGTACACTGCGTGTACTCATGCGCTTATTTTGGACACTGACTCGACTAGCTACGTTGTGCGTACCCAGGGTTACGCTGGGCGTAGCTGGCCCAGATGCAAAACCCTAATTGTGGCTTGAGGGCTATAAAAGGAATGATATGGTCTTGTCCCCAGCCACCATCCCACAGAGAGAAACCCTAGGAGAGCTATATTATCGTTCTAAAGCTTGTGTGTGAGTGTTATTGAACTAGAAAGTGCCTTTGTGTGATAGTAAAGAAGAAGAGGAGGTTCTTGTGCAGGCTAGAAGTTTGAGTACAAGCTTGGATCTGAGTTCAACAGAGGGTGGAGTTTCACTTGGAGGTAAAAAGCTCAAAGCTTTCCTTATCATTTTTGATTTGTGCTTCTTGGACCAATTTTTAGATTTTTTGGTCCCAAGGTGGAGACTTAATGAGCAAATGGTCTCCATAAGCTTAGATCTACCCTATTCCAGAGTAATATGAGTTGTGGGTTCATAAAAATCCAATCTTGGACGTTAAGATTAAGTCATGCATGAGTTTAGGGATTAATGGGGAAAGAGGTTATATGTTTGATGTGAATGGTGACCTTTACAGCCATGCAAAGGCTTAAAGGTTTCAACTTTATGGCTTAAGTGGCATTAGACAACTTAGATCTAGAATATGAACCTAGGTCTTAATGGATTCAGACTAAAAATGAAGGAAATATGAAACTGGGACTTACACTGGGCGTAATCCCAGTACGCGCCGCATAGGGGGTCGAGTTCCCCAATTCTGGTTAGCCAGAGTATGCCCCGCGTACACGAGTTGGCACGCCCCGCATATTGCTTGCTGTTGACTTTCGTTGACTTTTAGGGTTTTGGTCAACATGTGGACTTTTGAGCCAGAGAGGGGTAAAATGGTCTTTTACCCTTCTATGGGATTATAGGAAAGGTTTAATCTAGCCTTTGAGAGCCGTTGTTTATCTGAGGAATTTTTTTATGTGGTTAGGTGGAGGCTAGATTGGTATCTATGTGTAGACCGGAGGGTCTTGTGTGCTATGTGTATGTATGAGATTATGTGTATTGTGATATATGTATGCTATTTGTTGTATAGACCGGACCGGAGGGTCCAACAATATAGACCGGACCGAAGGGTCCAACGATATAGACCGGACCGAAGGGTCCAACGATACAGACCGAACCGAAGGGTCCAACGAGCTATGTCCAGATCAGAGGGTCCAACGAGCTACGGGACTGGAGGGTCCCGCTGAGACACATCGACTGGAAGTAAAACATGGAAAAGTGAAACACAATGATAAACATGGAAAAGTGAAACACAATGATAAACAATTAACAAAAGATAGTAAACAATAGTCATAAATATATCTCCTTTTATTCAATCGTCAAATATCAATTACATTTATTTAATACAAGTTTATGAGTATCTATCTAATCACTAAAACTAATATCATCCTTTAGACCAATGCACCTCGCATGCTGAACGTGCATAATCCTACTTAGACCCTTTGTTAGGGGATCAACATGATTTTCCTCTGATGATACCCTCTTAACGACGAGGTGTCCTTGTTCTACTAGATGTCTGATAAAATGAAACTTTCCTTCGATATTTCAAGATCTTCCATGATCTCTTGGTTCCTTAGTCAAGGCAACCGCTCCTTAATGGCTGGCACAACTCCAAGGTCTCCAATGAAGTTCTTCAACCATATAGCCTCCTTTGACGCTTTGCTCCCAGCTATATTCTCTGATTCACATGTTGAATCAGCTACAGTATCTTGCTTGGGACTTTTCCAAGTTACTACATCTCCATTAAGGGTAAACACCCAGCTTGACTGAGAACGAAAGACGGCGTCGCTATACCCAGTAACTCTTAATCCATCACTGCCACCAAGGATAAGGAACTAGTCCTTCTTCCTCCTCACATACTTAAGGATGTTCTTAACCACTATCCAATGAGCTTTACCCGAATTTCCCTGATTTCAAATAACCATGCACAAAGGAAAAGCAACGTCAAGGCGAGTACATGTTATAAGGTAGATGATCGATTGAATGACAGAAGCATATGGAACTTGACTCATCTCATCTATCTCTACATTGGTACTCGGACTATGAGTCTTACTCAGCTTGGTATTACTATGGATAGGTAACTCTCTCTTCTTTGATTTTTCCATGCTAAAATGCTTTAGCACCTTATCCAAATACGTGCTTTGACTAAGTCCAATTAGTCTTCTACTTCTATTTCTCAAAATCCTTATTCCTAGAATATAAGTAGCCTCTCCTAGATCCTTTATAAAGAAACACTTTCCAAGCCAGGACTTAACTTCCTGCAAGGTTGGAATGTCATTTTCTATAAGTAGTATGTGATCAACATAAAATAGCAGGAATGTGACTATACTCCACTAGCTTTGACATATACACAAGATTTATCTTCACTCCTAGAGAAGCCAAAATCTTCGACCTTCTCATCAAACAAAGATTCCATCTGCGAGAAGCTTGTTTCAACCCATATATTGATTTCTCAAGCTTACACACTCTATTGGGGCATTTAGCATCCACAAACCCTCTGGCTTACTCATGTAAACCTCCTCAACCAACTTTCAATTAAGGAAAGCGGTTTTGACATCAATCTGCCATATTTCATAATCACGAAACGCAACTATGGCTAACATAGCCCTAATAAATTTAATCTTAGCCACCGGTGAGAAGGTCTCATCATAGTCAACCCCTGGGGTTTGAGTAAACCCTTCACAACCAGTCGAGCCTTAAAGGTTTGCACCTTTCCATCCATTTTAGTCTTCTTCTTGAAGATCCATTTGCACCCAACTGTCTTCCGACCTGGAACATTATCAACCAAATTCCAAACTTGGTTGTCATACATGGATGGGATCTCGCTGTCCATTGCCTCTTTTCATTTAGTAGACTCCGGGCCTTCCTTGGCTTCCCTATAGTTAGATGGCTCATCCAAATTTACTAGTGTACTATCATTGATAAATGTATCACCATCTTTAGTAATATGGAAACCATAAAGCTATGGTGCCATTCTAACTCGATTGGAATGTCTAAGAGGTAATCACTCATCAATCGGTTCAATAGGAATGTCTTCCTCGGGTTGAGTGCTAGTGTTAGAGGTTCCTTCATTGTTTGAGTCTTGAATTTGTTCAAGATCAATTGTACTCCCACTATCCTCTTTGCATATGAGCTAACTCTCGCAAAAGACTCCCCTTCGTGCTATGAAGACCACGTTTTCATTAGGTTTGTAGAACAAGTATCCAAAGGACTTTTGTGGATAACCGATGAAAATTGTTAGGGTGCAAAGTCATGCTTGGATGTAATGTTTAGGCTTTCCTCTTTGTATGTGTAAATGGGTTGAGTCTTTCCTATAAATAGGAAGTGAGTGACTCCCATTATGGAGAGGAACGCTTATGAGAGCATTAGTTTAGAGAGAGAAATATTGCAAGACCCATTTGTACTCTTTCTATGAAACTAATGAGAGCTTAAAAAGAATTATTTACTTCTTGTGTTCTTGATTTTACATGATGATTCACTAGATCTTTCTAATTCCGCACATGCCATCATAATCAACACCACTACAATTGGTATCAGAGTGGATGTTCTTGATTCTCATCAAGAATTGATCCTTGATGGCTATTTTGGTTTGGTGATTCTTATTGTTCATTGATCTTCGTGTTTAGAGAGTGTTTTTGTGTTCTAGAAGTCGAATTTTTCTTTGATTTGATCCATAATTCGACTTTCTCTCTCTAGAATACTTGTTTGTATCACTTTATCTCTCTAGAAAACCCATTCAAAATCACTTTCTCTCTCTAGAATTCTTCAAGTTTTTGTGATCATGGTGGGTTTGCCATATGATTCTTGGATTGTGATCGTTAAAGATGTGAAATACAAAGTCAATGAAGATCAATTTTATGGGTTGTTGTTAAGCAAATTGATTTGAAGGGTAATTTGGTTTCTTATGGAGGTTTGAAGGATGATCATGGAAGCTTGGTATTTCAACCAATTTGTAAGATTACATGGTTGAATAAAATTGCCTTGTCCATATTAGTTCGTAGTAGAAATCAAAAAGAAGGAGAAGAAAGAGATTTGTTCAATAAGAAATACATTTCTCTAATTGAAAACCCAAATGATCTTCGTGCTCTTAAGTTTGTTGAAGTTCTTGACAATGGAGTTCAATGTGATGTTCCTGATGTTCAAGAAAAAGGAGTTCAAGTTGATTCTCAAGATGAAAAAGTTTTTTGCTCAATTGGAGTTCAAACCGATGATATTTTGTGTTCTTGTGATTCGTTTGAAGGAATGATTCCTTATCGGAAGCCGGTGATCCAAGAAAATCACAAGTATCAAAATCCAAAAGATTTGATTCAAACTCAAAATGTTCATGTTGTTGAAAGTGGGTTTGTTCATGGAGTCAAGTCTTCAAGATGCAAAAAGATGAGAAAGAAAAAGAAGAAGAAGATGAATCGAAAAAACAAGCGGGTTTACTCACAAAAATCGTCATATGTTGTGAAGCCAAAATCCGTGAAGCAAATTTGGGTTCCAAAGCAACAATCTCCAAGTGTTGAATTGAATTCGAAGTCAAAACCCAAAAGTGTTGGTGGTTCTTTTGTAGATGTTCTTGGATCATTGAAGAACACGAAGACACCAAGAACGAGTTGTACATCTCGCATGGTGGGTGGTACAATGTTCGATTTGGAGATTTTCTCATTCCGATAAAAGAACCAAGATCTTCCAAATTTGATTCGTTCGTTGAAAACGGATCTCGATTCGTCAAAAAGGTATCTCAAATTTTGAAATGGATTCCAAAACATCCATGATTTCGATTCGTATTTTGCAAAGTCGACTGAGAATGATGATTTCAGTGGCTTGATTTTGATTGATACATGGATATTGAAGATCGATTGGGTGTTGGGTTTATATACAGGAATAGATTTTATTTGGATGGATGAAGAACGAACAGATGACGAGATTGGATTGTTGATTTCGAATATTTGGAGTCAACGATTTGGGATCGCAGTTGGGGATCAATGTTCGAAGTTTTGAAGAATTGATTGTTCGAATGGTTAACTGATTACTGGATTTAAGAACGAAAAACGAAGAATTGGGGAGTATTGTTCGAACATTTAGAGTCGATGTGTGATGATAGAACGGACGAATTTTTTTTTCGTTTTGTGGTGATTTTTGGATGTCGACGAGTTTTTGGATGTTTGGGTTGAACTAAAAAATGAACGAAAAATGATCGACTGTGATTTGGTGAATAAGATTCGAAGAGAACAGATGGGTGAATTTACGAAGGGTTCCTTTGTTTTGGATTGATGAATCGGAGAAGAATTGTAAGGAACAAGGGTGTGTTGGTGATTCAGACACGAAGGGTTCCTGTGTTTGAATTTTCAGTGATGTTGATTTACGAAGACTGGGAAATTTTGGATAAAAATTCGAAGGGTATATGGATGAATTGAAAAACAAAGATGTTTGGATTTAGATGTGATCTGTGTTTCTGAATGATTCGAAGGGGTGTTTGTTTTGGGGTGAATATTGGGAAAAATGAAGGGTTCCTGGAACGAAGACATAAAAAAAAAACGAAGGTTTTTGGTGATTTAGATTCAAAGATAAACTGTTGTTTTCGATTTGAGGTTACTGAGTTTTTATTTACGAAGAGTGGAGGGGAGAATGAATTTTGAAATTGAAAACGAAGAGTGGAGGGGAGAATGAATTTACGAAGGGTGTGAATTCGTCCCTTAAAAAGAATTGGGAAGAAACCACTCAACTTACGAAATTGGTCCCTGATCTTACGAAAGAGTGACAGTTTTTTCAACTCTTCGAATGTTTGGACATACTCTTCGTACGTTTTGGAGCAAAATGCCAGATTTTTCGAAAATAGTCCCTGAGGCTTCGTAAGTTTGGCAGTTTTCGCCCAATTTCGAAAAATGACTAATTTTTGCTGGAAATTGAAGATTGTGCATTTCTGGTCCCTGCAGTTTGTGCAAATTAAAGCTTTCTACCCAGATTTGAAAAAGGGGGAGAGTTTTGCATATTTTGCTGTTTTGGGCGCAACGGGTCCCTGCAAGTTTCAAAAAGTGACAATTTCTACCCGGATTTTGAAAAATCTTGCAACTTTCACCCAAAAAGTCTATGAAACTAATGATTCATTTTTGGTACACATCAAGGGGGAGTATTGTGAAGATTATTCCTTGGGCGCTTCTCATCCTTAGTGGGTTTTATAATCATTTTTTGATTATAAAAAGGGGGAGAATGATGGGTATTCAAAGCTTCTCGGGTTTGTCGAATATTCATTTGCGGATTTGAAGACCGGTGTTACTTCGAGGGGGAGTTTGGTCTTGATCGCGCTAGCTCGTTGGAGATTAAAGCCGGACATCCAATCCTAACTTTGAGGGGAGAATGTTAGGGTGCAAAGTCATGCTTGGATGTAATGTTTAGGCTTTCCTCTTTGTATGTGTAAATGGGTTGAGTCTTTCCTATAAATAGGAAGTGAGTGACTCCCATTATGGAAAGGAACACTTATGAGAGCATTAGTTTAGAGAGAGAAATATTGCAAGACCCATTTGTACTCTTTCTATGAAACTAATGAGAGCTTAAAAAGAATTATTTACTTCTTGTGTTCTTGATTTTACATGATGATTCACTAGATCTTTCTAATTCCGCACATGCCATCATAATCAACACCACTACAAAAATACATCGCTCGCTTTGAGGTTCAAGCTTCTCGTGAGTCTCTCGTCTAACAAAAGCTTCACAACCCCAAACCTTGATATATGCCAATGAGGGAACGTTCCCTGTCCACATCTCGTGAGGTTTTTTGGCAACATTCTTTGTTGGGACTACATTAAGAATATGGGCAACAGTCTCTAAGGAATACCCCTATAATGATATCAGAAGCGAAGCTCGACTCATCATGGAACGAACCATGTCCAATAAGGTTCGATTACACCTCTCAGCCACGCCATTAACTTGTGGGGTTAATTGTGAAACAATTCCACATTCCTTGATGTAGTCGTGGAACTCAATACTAAGATATTCACCACCCCTATCAGATCTGAGCATCTTGATCTTCCTGCCCAATTGATTTTCGACTTCATGCTTGAATTCTTTGAACTTTTCAAAGGTTTCTGACTTATTCTTGATTAAGTAGATATATCCATATCTGCTATAATCATCGGTAAAAGTCACATAAAATCGATTTGCATCCCTTATGGTGGATCTGAAGGGCCTACACACATCTGTGTGTATGAGATCCAAAAATCCTTCAGCTCTTTTACAAGAACCCGTGAAAGGTGACTTAGTCATCTTTCTAAACAAACAAGACTTGCATGTATCAGCTGACCTTAAGTCAAATGATTCCAACACTCCATCGTTTTGGAGTTGGGCAATGTGCTTCTTGTTGATATGTCCAATACAACAATGCCACAAGCATGCTTTGTCTAAACCATTAGACGAATCAATTTGTAACAGACTATTTCCTAAATTGTCTACAACCATAATAGTTTCATACACGCCATCACAAGGTAATGCTTCAAAATAAAATACACCATTATAATAAGCATAAATAGAACCGTTCTGTTAGGTTTAGAGCACTATTACCCTAAATGCCTTGGATCTATATTTTCTCTAATTATGCATGCATTTTTCAATTTTCCAAAGCATACATCCTAACTAGCATACATATGAACAAAATAGCTACTTAGATAACTTGCCTCTTTATAGGACTTGTAGGGTGTAGTTCTTGACCTTTGAAAGCTTGAGCACCTCAAGTGTGATGCCTCTAATGTGTCACAAACACCAAATGCAAGAGGAGTCTTGATAGAATAAGTTACTTAGTGCAAAATCAATATCACTCTCCTAGAATGAATGGTGTATACGATTTTGGTCATGAGGGGTTCCACTTATAGTGCTAGGGTTACATCTTTGCAAACCCTAATGACCTTTCATATTACTTAGGTTCCATGGATTAAAACCTCCATGGACTATCCATTAACTATCACATTGGTTTAGTCAATCATAAATAACCATGGATCATTAGCCCACACTATAAGAATCATTGATTTACATAATCAATCCCCATATATTTAATTAGTCTCTTTTGATCGCAATATTAATTTCAAATTAATTCTTATCAATACTAATTAAATAATATGATTTTTCAATTAATATATTATACTTAGAATATATTAATAAATCATAAATAACCTTATTCTCAAAAGTCCATCCTATCAAATAGCACTGATGAAGGCAACCCAAAAGGACCATGCTTCTATCGGGTCACGTACATCCCAGTTATAGTTATGGGCTTAGACACCAAATCCAACAGTCTCCCACTTAGATAAGTCTAATAACTATAGCTGCCAATGCAACTTCAGGATCCGACTTAGAATTCGTAGCTTTCAAAAGTCGTTGTCTACTCTAACCCAGTCAATGACGCGTCCTTTAGAGAAGGGATCATATATTCCTCTGTTCTCAAGATATCTATGCAGAAAAATACATGGAACATAGTCATACTTATTGTCGTGCAATTTGTTTCTCGATTTCCAATTTGTTTGGCATAGAACATAACTGAACACATCAATTTAGTTCTGACTGGGCCCGACACATAGTCAAAATAGAATCACTGAGGGGACCAAGATATCGCTTTTAATCCTCTTAGGATAAAAGGAACAAATAAACTTCGACATTATATGCTTGTACTAACTACTCATTAATTCATGCACAACGACACATTTTATAACATCAAGTTACTTATGTGTTTTAGTATCAGCAATGCATAACCAACTCGTAGTTAACAACTCATATATCTTAGTTTGAATATTATATGATATTATCATCTCACAATCACTTGTGATAAATTCAATGAAGTGATTCAGGTGAGCGTGGGTTAATCCACTACTCAAATCTTATTTTAGGAGTACTCACGAATGGTGTAGCAAACTTTTGCTATGTCTAATACCTTAGACAATCTACAAGCCAACTCATGACAGTCTAGCCTCATTACCTACTTTGAAAGTATGATCGACTGTGGATGGTTTGAATAATCTTATTTTTCGGGAAGTCAAAACATGCAAAGTGAAACACAAGAATAATACTAATCCTATATGGCCCCAAAACTTTTGAGTATAAATAAAATACCTTTTATTTAATCACCATATTGATTACACAGTATTCATTGTATATTATTTCAATTTATCAACTAATACTTGAATTAAAACAATAGCTATCCCATGCTCCAAGCATGCACACTATGTTTACCTACGATCCTTACTTTGTGAAATAGATCAATTGTAAACATTTCCAATGATACTAATTTCACAATTCCAAATCCTTATCGTAAGTGTAAGAATACCATGTTCTTGCCACTTACTGTAATTTGTTAGATTCTAAACTTATATGCAGTGATCCTTTTGTAATGACTATGTACACAAGTCACAAAGACTTTTTCAATTACAAAAATTTCCATTGGAGATTGTTACAAGACAATTCCATAGATCCGAAGTCTCATATTCAAAGCACATTCCTTTGAGCATCCTTCTTGCATAAAAGTTTCTAACTTTCTCATAGATTCTTGATATCAAACTCCCATTATGGAAAAATTTCCATATTTTCCATATGACAACTCATTGTTAATAGAATCTTGTCTATTCATAATAATGTCAATATGGTCCATCCATTACTATACTTCCAACTATCCATAAGCAACCAATCTTTGGCGAACCTTGGATTGTTCTTAGCAGTTGCTTAATAACTTTAGTCATATCCAGTTCTAGTCCATTTTCCCCATTAATGCCCTAGGCGTTTGGAAAATTAGAACACATGAATATTATAGCATACACAATCGATCCTATACCCGAAACATATATGATAAGATTCATAATGTCTTACATAAAGACATGATACTTGACCAGTCTTTTGCTATAATATTTCCATATATATAATTTCCAATGTTGAAGAAACATTACTTGAAAAACAAATATTCAAGAGTTAGTGTGATTTCTTATCAAGACAAACACTTTTGACAATCGGTCTTATTTGATCTTTATTTTATCCAAAACATTACAACTTACCAATTTCAAATGTACAAGAGTAGAAAAAATTTTACTCTACATTTGCTGATATGTCACTCAATATACAATCTTGGAGCATGACTCTAAGATTTGATTTTGGAACGAAGTATGATTCATCTTAATTGATTTAACCATTTCAACAATTCCTGATTCCTCTTCATAACAAATGCACTAAGGCATCCTTAGAGGATCAAATTTTGATATGGTTTTCATAATCATTAAGATGATCATAAAACACGATACTCAAGTACTCTCTCATCTTTTCAGATTGGAGAAACTTTTATCTTTCTGCCGAATTTGATTCTTCTCATTCGTTCTGCTATACATTGAGTCTTTTCAATGACTCAGAATTATATTTAATCTTGTAAGCATAACCATATTTACTAACTTTAGTAAACCATAATGAATAGTATTATTGTTCTTTGTGGTGGACCTGACTAGTGCACAACCAAGTCTATCTGATCCCATAGTCATTCACTTGACTCACCTCTGTATGTGAACAAGGAATTAGTCCTAATTTCCCAAAGATGAAGGTTGTCATTCATCATACAATACAAGTTGCATGATCCCAAGTTTCTGTCCAATTGAAACTTGGGTGATGAGAATCTTTCTTTATTTGGTAAATTTAGACACTACCACAAACGAAAGAATCAAATCCATATTGCTAAAAATATAAACATCAATTTTCACATACGCCATTGCAAGGAAATATAAAATAAGATAATTTTTTTCTTTATTTTTATAATTGCGGAAAAACTTTTCCCTACAATGCAATTACAAATGAAAACTATGTTATTAAAAAATTCTCAACAATCTATCATAACTCTTAAGCAGCTGCTCAAAAATCCGATCATCAAACCATGCGATCGAAATCCATCTCTTCGCGATCGGACTCTGCATACCTTTCCTTTAAGCTTCCTTTGATCCTACAAAACATAAAAATGTAATCTTATCACATCATGTATTAAGAATCTACAGATAAGAACTTAACAGAGTTAGATAATGGATATACCTGGAGCAGAGTCAAACTTTTTGACCTTACCATTCTTGTGATCCTTCAGGTAGATACGGCAGCTTCACAACCAATTCCCCTTCTCTTGGCAATAGAAACATATGGACTCTTTGGGGATGGTACACGAGACAATCTCAGACTTATCCTTTACCTTTCCCTTGGAAAGAGAAATCTTTTCTGGACTTCCAATGTTTCCATTGTTAATGTCCATGGAAGTTTGGGAAGTAGATCTTCTAATCAAATTTGCTTTACCAGTGCGCCAAATCATTGCAGACTCAGCAGCAATAAGCAAATAGGTAAGATCAATAACGGTCACATCGCGGTCTATCATATAGTATTCTTTAACAAACTGACTATACAAATCAGGAAGTGACTGAAGAACCAAGTCAATAGCCAAATTTCTTGAGACATCGACTCCTAATATTCCCAGCCTGTCAATGTGTGACTTCATCTCCAAGACATGTGCACACACAAATCTTCCATCTTCATGTTTGCTCGCCAATAGGGCATGAGTGACCTTGAACTTTTCAAGTCTTCGAACATGTGGATCAGGGAGAATAATTGGTGGAGGTGGAGGAAGTGATATACGATATTGTGGAATATCATCTTCATGTGGAAAGCCTTTTCCAACTGATTTGGAAAGACCACAGTTGTCTAACCTAGACATCCATAAAGGGAGAAATTCAAGTTAGTTGATTTAAGTCCTTAATATTACACCCAAAACGAAATATTAAGGCCAGGAACGAACACAATATTTTACAATTGCGAAGAGGGCTGCCGTAATCCAATTGTAAAATATTTGAAGGTAGGTAAATGACGATTTACCAATTTCCACCATGAAAAACAAAATGGATTATTAAGTTTTAACTGGATCGAAATTCCAAGATCCTTTGAGATTCATTGAGCTTTTCAATGCCGTGTTTAAATCTCCATTATACCCTTCAAGTTTGTGACTGGGATGCTGAGGATCACAAACAAGGTGTGAATAACCATGCAAATTAGCTAGGTACACTCAATGTTACAAATCACCCAATAAATGTGGCGGTTAACCACACACCCTCCATTAATCTATGATTAACATCAAACTACCCTTTGACATACATTGTCAGTCCCTGATTAGTGTGCCGGTTCACCACACACGCTCCACTAATGACTGAACAAGGTGCAAAGTTCAATTTCATGGAATAGCACCATTTTCACATTTTTCGTGAAGTAACTAAGATTGGTAATTTAATAAAGTTTAGTTACTTTATAATTTTCATTATACTTATAATGAGAATTAATGTCCTATCCTACCTGTTCGGCTTACGACCCTCCACCAGTCAAGGAAGCGGTGGGTGAGAGTGGACACCCATTAAACTGCCATTTTATAGGCAGTATCCTTATACCCCCTTATAGACTGCCTTCGTGAATGAGGCCTACTAATGGTAAGCCTGACTTGTCTTATATATATATATATATATATATATATATATATATATATATATATATATATATATATATATTAACTTTTAATATAATAATAGTATATGGGTTGAATTTTAACTTTTTAAACTCTAAGGATTAGAATTAAATGTTTTGTTTGTGAGACTTTAAAATTTCCAAAACATAAGGACAAGTTTTGAAACTTTTCAAAACTCTTGGTTTCCATACCTTATGAGTTAATGTTGGTTTTATGATAATACTTTTCATGTTCCATAACTTGAGGACAAGTTATGGAACTCTTTAAAAAACATTTAGATCGATTCTAACTTGGAAAATTATCATATAATTTTTAAATCATGATCTAAACTAACTCATAAGGAAAAATAGTTTCAAATCAAATGATACAAGTAATTAGCTTAACATATAAATTAACAACTATCATAAGAATTTTGACATCTATCTTTTGATGACTCTTGGAATTAATAACTTATGAGTTTAACGTTATTTTAATGGATGAGACTTTTCAATTTTCATAACTTGAGTACAAGTTATGGAGGTCATTAAAATCATTTACATCGATTTTCTACAATTAAAATTATCATATGATTCAAGATTGATCTAGCTAAGCTCATAAATAAGATAACATCAAGTCAACAATTTGCAAGCAACTTTGTTTATCATATAAATCAACAATTATCTTAAAACTTTGACGATTATCTTGTAATTGGATGAGCATAACTACCATATCATAAAAAACATATTTAAGGATGTAAAACAGTTTGTAGTAGTGATTCCAATCCAATCTAGGCCAAGAAAACTCGAAATTCTACAATCAGAGCCATGGACTCGACGAGTGCATGAACTGACTCGTTGAGTTGCCCTTGTTACTGAGTGGACTCGGCGAGTTCATTAGTCAGAGGCCAGAAAATTGATTTTTTTCAACTTTGAAAACTAACAAGCATCAAGTATAACAGGAAACAACCCTAGGCTTTGATACCACTGTTGGGTTTAGAGCACTAAAACACTTCTATGGTGCACATGCAACCCTAGATGCTTTGGATCTATGTTTTCTCTAATTATACATGTATTTTTCAATTTCTCAAAGCATACATCCTGACTAGCATACATATGAACAATATAACTAGTTAGATAACTTACCTCTTAATATGATTTGTAGGGTGTAGTTCTTGACCGTTGAAAGCTTGAGCAACTCAAGTGTGATGCCTCTAATGTGTCACAAACACCAAATGCAAGAGGGGCTTGAGATAATAAGTTACTTGGCACAAAATCAATATCACTCTCCTAGAATGAATGATGTAACCGATTTTGGTCATGAGGGGTTCCATTTATAGTGCTCGGGTTACATCTTTGCAAACCCTAATGACCTTTCATATTACTTAGGCTCCATGGATTAAAACCTCAATGGACTATCACATTGATTTAGCCTATCCTAAATAACTATGGATCATTAGCCCACACTATAAGAATCATTGATTTACTTAATCAATCCCCATATATTTCATTAGTATCTTTTGATCTCAAACTTAATTCCATATTAATTCTTGATCAATACTAATTAAATAATATCATTTTTCAATTAGTATATTATACTTATAATATATTAATAAATAATAAATAACCTGATTCTCAAAAGTCCATCCTATCAAATTGAATTGATAAAGGCAACCCAAAAGAACTATGCTACAATCGGGTCAAGTACATCCCAGTTATAGTTATGGGCTTAGACACCAAATCCAACACATTCTTATTATCAAAAGAATATCTAAAACCTTGTCTGTATAAACCATGAGAATAAATAATATTCCTTGTTATTTCTGATGAGTGGCAACAATTTGTTAAATCTAAACCTAACCCACTACTAAGCACTTAAGAGTAAATCCCAATCTTGGTAACAGGCGACGATCTCCTATTTCCTATAATCAGGTTCATCTTCCCATGCTCCACATCCTGACTTCTTCTTAGCCCCTGCAAGTCAGAACAAATGTGGAAACCACATCTTGTATCAAGGACACAAGAATTAGAATGCGATGAGTTTTTAGATTGAATAATGTAAATACCTGCCTAGGTTGGCTTAACCTTGCAATCCTTTATGTCTTGATAGTACTTGGGGCAACCTGTCTTCCAATGCCCCTTGTCATGTCTATAAGAACAAGTAGCCTCTTTAGGATTAGAATCAGGGGGAGCTTCATAACTAGATTTTTGTTTAGAAACTTTGCTTAACTACCTGGTTTGATACTTTCACTTCCAGTTCTTTTGAGGGAGCTTTCCTCTTCTTCCCCTTCCCTTGCCCAATGGCCAAGACGGGAGCAACAACATTGGTAGGAGGAGTGGATGAAATACTCTTTCCCTTGATTCCACTCTCAATGGTTCTCAGCAAGCTTTGGAGTTGACTAAATGTGACTTCCTCCTTGTTTAGATGATAAGTCATCACAAACTAATCATAACTGCTAGGTAATGAGTGAAAGACTACGTCAATAGCCAATTCCTCATCAAAGTTGTAACGCCCGTGTTTCTAGGCTAGACATTAATATTGACATAATGGTCTAGGTTAACCTTTGTAACTCATTTAGAAGAAATGAAAAGGAATTATGTGAATTTTATGTGAATTATGTGTTTTATGCTTAATTATTAGGGTTTAATTAATTAAGAATAAAAATAAGCGTCAAAATTAAAGTGTGAGATAAGCCCGATATCTTTACATAAAGTTGTAGTGGTCGAAACAAGGATTTTAGGGATATAAAAAATGCCGAAATCCGAATTATAACGAAGAAGTTATGACCTGTCGAAGTTTCGCGACAAAACCGGCACGGTGCTGAATGTCGTAAAAAGTGAGTTTTTGATAAACTACTTTTTAGCCTTACTAATCTAAACGAAAGTCGTAGTATTCGTTAAACCGAGAAGTTCGATAAAAAGAACGCCCAAATCTGACTTCGTATGAGGAAGTTATGATTTTTCGAAGTTTCAGCTTAGCAGTAGACAGCTAAAATCTCGAATTTTAGATCGAGCGATTTTTAGCCGACACAACCTAAACGAGAATCGAAGGTCTCGTCATTAGGAGCACAACGGTAAAAAGTCTGACGAAAACGGACGTCGGATGAAGAAGTTATGAATTTTTAACGGATTTCCTGTCCCGGTCTGTTAAAAATGATAATATAAAATTTAAAGTCAAAATTAGCCGACGAAGTCTAAACGGAAGTTGTAAAGCATAATTTTAGCTACGCGTGCATATAAAGAACGTCAAAAACGGAGCTCGTATGCGAAAGTTATGGATTTTAGAAGTTTTGGCGCGAAAAACGAGAAAAATCCCCAAAACCGAGGAATTTCGCACACGTGGACTTCGGTCACGTCACCCTCGCTTCGCATCCGACGCGTGTCCAGAAATTGCTGAGACACCGAAGCCACCTGGCGAGGCATGTCATGATCTTCGCGAGTCCGAGGTTTGGTCCAGTAGAAATGCGACGCGTGCCTCTTTCCCTCGTGCGTCCGAACCCTCGCAGGTGCCACGAACCCCCTCATCGGATCCGGACTTCGGTCCAATCACCAGCTGCCAGCGAGGCCTTCGCATGCGCAGCCTACGAGCGAGCCACCCCCTACGAGCTTCGGATCTGCTGCCGCGTGTCTTCTTCCTGACCATCCGATCAGAAGCCTCGCCCCTATAAATAGAAGGGTGCGAGACCTCCCGGGTAACTTTGAATATTTGTCAATTTTAACCCCTAAACCCATATTTTCTTCATCTTAACATCCCCCAAACCCCCGGTATCGATTGTAAAGACCGGAATACTCCACGAAGTGCCCGAGAAGCCCGGAAAATTTATTTTTTCGGTTTCGAAGCCCGACTTTTGCAAAACCCGGTTTCTCAATAAAACTCCCGGTTTTATTAGAAACGATCGTTTTAGGAAACGAATTGCTGCCCGATTATCACCAAATCATGTGAGTGTATAGTCACTTTCATTTTACACATAGATATGAAGTATTTAACTTATAATACGTGCTATGTGTATATATATTAATTGTTTATTTGAGGTGACTGTTGAGTTGATGTTTTATACAAGTTTTAAACTGTATAAGTATTTTTATCTACAAATATGTTGGGTAGAACATGGGTAGATAGTGATGTGTGATAAAATAAAATTTGAGGAGAGGCCTCGATGACTTTTGAGATCAAGTCATCTAGCGGAGTTTGGATGACGACCACGGACGTTCTAGACGGTCTAGTGGGAAACATTAGCAGGTCCGCAACCTGTAGGTGTTAATGAACTTGGGTGTTCATTCGTTGTACTCCATCCCCCTCATGGTTGCCTTTAGGACATGTATGGCTGAGGAAACCCCTTAGCAGTAGTGTCCATCCCGATGATATTCATTAGGCTAGGTCCCTTGTGAAAAGTGTTTAGGAACATAAAGTAAGGATAACGGGAACGGGTAATCAGGGTTATTGTTGATTGATGAACTTAGTAAGTTTATTATTATTGTGGGTTGAAAACCCTATATGCTCACCAGGCTCCCAAGCCTGACCCACTCAGCTTTTTATGTTACAGGAAGTGGACCCCGAGCATAGTCGGAGGACGACGAGAGATTTTTGGATTATACGCCAGTAGTTATAAATAACTGTTGAAAGGCTTATAATGTCTTGTTTATGCTTTTGACTTGTATCGGAACATGACATCCCGAGGTTTTGATATATATGGAAAATATATACCTTCTTAATGAAGGATTTTGATAAACTTTTATCATATGTTGTTTGGGGACCAATTCCGCAACATCTTTTAAAAAGATTTCTCTGATTTTATTTTAAAAAGCATAAATTAGATCGGTCTTTTCTGGCCGAGAAATTAGGGGATGTCACAGTAAGTGGGTTAGATCTGATCCCACATCGGCTGGGTAGGAGAACTAAGCATTCCTTATAAGGGGTGTGGATACCTTCCCTATCACAACGCGTTTTAAATCCGTGAGGGCAGCAGATCCCATAAGAACTCTGCAGTTAAGCGTGCTCGGGCGGGAGTAGTACTAGGATGGGTGACCCCATGGGAAGTCCTCGTGCCGAGTGGCCCAAAGCGGACAATATTGTGATACGTGCCAGAGGGGGATGTTACAAATGGTATAAGAGCAAGGGCACGGGTCGATGTGTTCGACGGGGACGTCGAACCCTATAATGGGGGGGGGGGGGGTGAAAGTGGGTTAGATCTGTTCCCACATCGGCTGGGAAGGAGAACTAAGCATTCCTTATAAGGGGTGTGAATATCTTCCCTATCACAAAGCGTTTTAAATCCGTGAGGGCAGCAGATCCCATAACAACTCTGCAGTTAAGCATGCTCGGGCGGGAGTAGTACTAGGATGGGTGACCCCCTGGGAAGTCCTCGTGCCGAGTGGCCCAAAGCGGACAATATTGTGATACGTGCCAGAGGGGGATGTTACAAAAGTTCACATTTAGCTTCAGGAGAAGATCCATATATCTTTGCATGAATTGCAAGTGGCTCATGACAGACTCTCCGTCCTTCATCTTGCTGGTTATGAGGGTCTTCATAATTTCATACCTCTCTTGACGAGCTTGTTGATGGTACTTTTCCACCAATTCCTTGTTAATATAATATGGCCAATACTCCTCATAGAACCTCTGAAGCTCAGGAGTCATAGGGGAAACCATAATGCACGACACTTTGGTCGCATCGTTGTAAAGTCTCCTGTACTTAACAATTTCTTCAGGAGTAGCTTTAGTTTCATCGATCTCGTTCAGCTCTTTTTCGAGAACATATTCCTTGTCCTCGAATATCAAAGCCATATTGATGTTGAAAATCCAATCATTATAATTGGATCCATCAAAGGTGACTTTTGAGCAGATGCTCAAGAGAGAGAAGTGGTTGGAGTTGTTGTTAGAGGAGCCAGAAGCGTTGTTGGAAGTTGACATCTACAAAAAGAAGAAGGACAAGTTTTAATTAGATAATGAAATTCTCAAATAATACCCTAATGAAATATTAAGGCTAGGATCCAACTAAATAATTCACAATTCAGAAGAGGGATGTCGTCATCCAACTGCAAATTATTTAAAGGTAGGTAAATGATGATTTACAAATTTCACCACCACGAAAAACGAAATTTTATGCGAATTATGTTTTAAATGAAATTCCTAGATCTTTTGAGATTCATTGAACTATTGAATGGCATGATTAATCTCAATTATGCCCTTTCCATTTGTAACTAGGATACCAAAGATCAAAAACAAGGTGTGAATAACCATGCAAATTAACTTGGTACTCCTGATGTCATTTATCACCTAATTAATATGCCGGTTAACCACACACGCTCCACTACTCAATGATAATTTACGAGCTACCCATTGCTACCCTTTATTAGTCCATATTAGTGTGCCGGTTAACCACACATGCTCCACTAACGACTTTTATAAAGTGCAATGTGCAATTTCATGGATTAGCATCAAATTCACATTTTTCTAAAGTAACTAAGATTGAGAATTTTAAGAAAACATTTAGTTACTTTATTTATTTCATTATACTTATTAATGAGAGTTTAGTGTCCTATCAAACCCGTTCGGCTAACGAGCCTCTACCAATCAAGGAAGCGGTGGGTGAGAGTGGACACCTATTCAATCGCCTTTTTATAGGCAGTTTCCTTATACCCCCTTATATATATATATATATATATATATATATATATATATATATATATATATGCTTCGTGAATGAGCCCTACTAACAGTAAGACTGACATTTTTTAGACACACACACACATACATATATATATATATATATATATATATATATATATATATATATATATATATTAACTTTTAATTTTACAATATATATCATGGTGTATTTTAACATTTAAAATACTAAGTTTCTAAAATTTAAAGTTTCCAAAACTAAACTATTCAATTCAAATTTAAAATTTCGAAACCATGGCTGTATTTTTAAAACTTTTCAAAAATACTAGGTAAAATTTTTTAATAATTAAATTAACAAATTAATTTTATCGTTAACTAAAAATTTAACCCAATCATGTATCCATGATAAGGATATAAGATTACCGATAAAAATTTCCAATTTTAAACCATTAAAACAAATTTAAGGTAATTATCCTAATCAATCCATGAAAGGTTTGTCAAAGCCGAAAATCTGAGATCTAACAGTGCAACCCCTCGAGTCTGGGCAATGCACTCATCGAATTGATGTCAACTCGTCGAGTTCGATGAACATAATGAATATTCTGTTCTCCTCTCCTTTGAACAATTGACAATTGCATCATATTCAATAGAAAACTAACCCTAGGATCTGAAACCACTAATGTTTTTTGAGCATAACAACAAATCCTATGTGTTCATGCAACCTAATGCTGTGGATCTAGGTTTTCACTAGTTGAACATGAAAACTTGAATACAAAATAGAAACTATAGGAAGCTAATACAAATTTCGAAATCTATACAAAACTAGAGTTTAGATGCATATCATTGTTATTATGTAGTAATAACAATGAAACCTTGATGATCTTGAACTCTTGAGAGCAACTGCCTCAAATGTGACACCTCTAATGGCTTACAAAAACTCTTTGCAAGACGATGAGAGGAGTAAGGAGGAGGTAGCACCATAATTTCAGATTCACTAGGGTTAGGAAGCATATATCCGAAATCCTAAGTGGTTGGGGTCTTTATATAGTTATTGGTTGCTTAGAGCCAAAGCTAGGGTTTGCTGGAGGAAACCCTAATTTCCAGCTTAAGGCCTAAGTAGCCCATGCACTCCCATTCATAAGGCCTTGGATGAAAACTTATAGGGCCTCCTTATAATTTTCATCCACTCCTTCCATGGAGTCCATCAGTCCAATTTCACAACTATCAATAAATTGCAAAACAACCCCTTATACTTTTAATTAATTCCTTTAACCCCAAAATTAATTCCAATTTAATTTATGATTAAATATTAATTAAACAACATGATTTCTAATTAATATATTATTTTCATAACATGTTAATAAATCATTTATATCTATTTAGTATTCCAAATAATAAGTTCCACTTCTCTCCAGAAGTCATCATGTTAAGTTGCTAGAGTGAAGGTAACCCAAAAGGACCGTGCTACTATCAATTCAAGTACATACCACTTATAGTTATGGGCTTAGACACCTAATCCAACATATTTACCATCAACTTTTTTAACTCCTGGTAATCAATGCACATCTAGTATGAACCATCCTTCTTTTTCAAGTAAAAATTTGGTGCCCCCATGGTGAATTGCTTGGTCGGTTAACCTCCTTGCCACAGAACTCCTGGAGCTGAGAGGACAGCTCCTACATCTCAGGCGGTGCTAAACGGTATGACGCCTCAGCAATCGGGGCTTTGCCGGGAACCAAATCAATACTCAGCTTCACATGTCTCATAGGAGGCACACTGGGTAAATCCTCCGGGAATACATCTAGAAACTCTCTGAGTACAGGCATTCGAAACTCAACCCCCCTGACCTGAGTGTCAATCATGTAAGTAAGATAACCCAAACATCCATGCTGAAGATACTATTGATCCCTGGCAGCTGAACAAAAGGTTGAACCAACCTTGGTATCCTTACTATAAAGAACCAATTCTCCCCCACTTTGGGTTCAAACTATCACCTGTTGTCTTTTACAGCCAATAATGGCACCAAATATTCTCAACCAATCCATCCCTACTATCATACACACATTCTCCATAAGGATAGGAATTAAATCGATCGTGTAAGATACCCCAAATATCTCCAAGGTACAATCTTGAAAAATTCTCATTGTAGAAACCCCATGTTTGTTGGTGATGGAAACCCACAACAGACTCCGAGAATAATATCAAAACTCTTACTAAAGGACTGAGACACAAAAGTCTGAGACAAAAAGACTGAATCACACCCAATTCATATACTAGTAATGACGCCAGACACCTCCCTGGCCTCCTCTGATGTGAGGTGAAAAGCTTGACCCATGGCCTTCCAGGCCTCAACTCTCCCCTAGCGTCCATCTTTATTCCTCAAAGTAGCTGGTGCTAGAGCCTGCACTGGTATTGTGGAGAGCATGGGACAGTTGGCCTTCACGTGGCCAACCTGATCATAGTGGTAGCAAATCCTTGTGCTTGGCACTGGGGCCTGCTGACAACAATCCCTAGAAATTTGGCGCTCCTTGCCACATTTGTGGCACCCAAAAGCCGATTGACAAGCGCCCTCATGCGCCTTCCTGCACTTGCCACAAGTGTGACCCTTTTGACCTCTAGATCATGAATCAACGAGGTTGAACCGCTTTACTGCAGGCTGTGGCTGAACCAGAGTCTGCCTCTGCTACTTCGTTTGGGTCTTGATTTCAATCTCCCACCTCTACGCGGCATCCTGAAGCTTAGAGAGGTTACGATATCATTGGGTAGACAAAAACTCCGGAATCCCAATCTTGAGTATACTGAAGTAGTGCGATATCTGGGTGTTCTCCGAAGCAGAATACCTAGGGCAGAAAAGAGCTCTCTAAGTAAAAATCTTGGTGATCTCCATCACCAACTTCATCTTCTGCCTCAACGTAGATACTCCTAAGCGAGCCTCTTCCTCTTGACCAAGGGAACATACTATTTATAAAACATCCCCGAGAACTACTCCCAAGTAACACAAGCCTTCTACTCAGGAGTTTAATAACCGGTCACCAGCTTCCACCAGTCCTTCACACCAATACGGAGAAGGTTCAAGGCGCACCGGACGCTCTAGTCCTCCGGACATGAACTTGTGAAGAAACAACTATCCACATCAGAAATCCACCTTATTTCCATGATCGGGTCCTTGATCCCATAGAAACAACTATCCATACCTGATGTCCTGCAGCATCAATAACTACAGTAGTTGCAATAGGAGCAGCCTCAGTCACAACGGCCTATCGCTTATCAAAAAGCTCAATCATCGCGGTCTTGATAGACCTAAAGAACTCTGTGATAGCCTCCCTAACAACCATAATCACCTAATTAGTGATCATCTCCTAATGTCATCATCGATCAATCCTTGCCTCTTTGGGCCACCAACTCCTGATCCAGTGCCTCTACTGATCGACATATGGAAAACAAACCAAAATTCTTCAGAAAAACCAAAATTTTTACTATTACAATCATTACATGAAGACTAGATCCTCGCGGTCCGTGACTTCCTTGCTACACATATAGGTCCTGTGCTTCAAGTAGTAAGGGCCCATACTACTTTCCACACCTACATGTATTTGTCTCAAGGGGTCATCACGGACCACCCGATTGCAAGACCCAACATCTAGAATACGCATACATCCTACAAATATTCTCAAGAGTGGCTAATCCTCCCACACACTATCCTTCTACAATCCATACTTAGTCATGAAACTTCAACTAACCCTACAGCCGCTCATGTATTCTAATCATACATAACACTGGACTCCATAGCTAGTCGAACACTTGATTCTACCCTATGCCCACATTTAGACAAGGAACAAGAAATAAGGCTAAATCAAACATTCTTATCCTATAGAATCTTAGTTATGTACAATTATGATTCACACACTAAGAAACCACAATCATAATGTCAATTCTATATGGCATAACAACAAATTTTCCTAGGCTATCAGGCATCATACGTCAGCCAATAATATCATAGAATTCTAGAAGATCCCTAGCCTACAACTACCACACAATTCTATCATAATCATCATATGCAAATAAAATTGTGGGTATCTTGGGGAAAACGTTTTTGCTCCGACTGATCATACACATCTCGTCATTCCTTGGTTACTTTCGAAAATTATTTGAAAACTTTTGTAAATCCTTAATTTGTGTATTGACTCACACGAATGTTCATCCAATTCTATCAAACTGGGCTCTGGTACCAAATTGTCACATCAAAAAATCAAAGAAAATTTTTTTTATTTCAAAACCAATCCAAAATCCATAACTTTCACAAAAACATAGTTTCCAAAAGTCATAAACAAGGAATCAGAGTATCCCAAAATCATAATCACATAAAATTGTAGGAGGATGTGCACGATCAAGCCTTTTCCTTGCCTCTGTCCTTTGAAGTACCCAAAACCATAAAATTAAACTGTAAGCCAAAGCTTAATGAGTTTCCCTAAAGTACCACTCGACACACATATAACAACATGCATACTAGGTCTACAACCATCAAATTAGTTACCCCTAAGCCCATATCATAAGTCTGGATTACCCTTCTGACCCACAACTTATGTTTGGATTGCTGCCGAGCACACATCATAATTCTAGATTGCTCTCCTGACCCATATTTAATGTCTGGATTGCTCCCAAGTTTGTTGGCTTTCGTACATAGCAATATTGCCTCAACCCAACAATACTATGTCGACATATGCAACAGATAAACATATGAATAGAAACTAGATAACCATGCAAATCTAACAGACCAGTACTGCATAGGGACGCCATACATACCAGGATACATAACCAAGTAAGCCGACATTGTTGCCTTCTACCCACAAGTATAGTGAGGAAAACTCACATCATATTCTAAAGATAGTTGAACTGATCACCGCCCTGAATATTGACTCTCTTGGTCACCTATACAATAAACAGGGAACCAACCTCAATATACCACTCAAAATACTCTATTTAACCTAAAGTCAAACTTGGTCACTGGTCAAAGTCAACCGTCAACGATTAAAATCCACACTTAAAAGCCATACAACCATACGTGACGTCGTGAAAAACTAGTGGTCACGTCGTGACCCAGTAAGACAAAATAGTTGACATATTCCATTCTCATGTCGTGAGCCACAAGGCCTTATGTCGTGAGATACGTTCTGAACAAATTTATGCAATGGGCTAGTAATCCTTTTCGACAAGAAACCATATTTCTAGAATGTCTTATCTACTCCAGAACATCATAAAGATTGTGGCTTTTTGGACATGCATGTTCAATGTATGTCCCAAACACAAACTAGGGCACAAATGGATGAAATGGCATTAGAAGCTCATGCAAGAGTCTCAAAACCCAACCATACTTCAAATACCACAATTATTTCATCAAAGAGACATTGGAGATCCATAAATTTGGTAACGTTATGAATTCCAAACAATATATCATTCTATACATGTAAGATAATGCATAAAAACCTAGATATAAAATTAGAGACTCAAAAAACAATGAACTTAGATAGTTACACGGGCCCAGAAGGTGTAAAGATGAATGATGGTGAGGCTTGAAAGCATAAATAATAATTTAGATGCTCTTCCTCATCTTGTTTGCTAGAAATCACCACATGCTTTAAATATGGGAAAACTCTGAAAATTAGGGTTTGCCTCGCAGCCAGTTCTAAGGGGTCACGTTGTAACCCTCAAGCATATGTGCGTTCTTCTAAATGGGGTCACGTCGTGACGTTGGTCTAAACTTAAGAATTTAAATAGGAAATTCCACACCGATGCTTATCTGGAACTGGGTTTTACATATTCTATATTTTGTGTGGGGAAAAATAAAAGGCAAGTGTGGGGTATTTTGATATATCCTAAATTATACATATATAAATGGACATTTTCAGGTACTTTTATATGCTTTTTAATTAATTTATTTATATTTTGCAAATGTTATGGGCATATTGGTGATTTAGTAGCTAAAAAGGGTCATTTTGTACATAATTTCATGAAGTGTTGAAAAAGAAAGACAACTGGAATTAAGCATGGAAAGGAATCTAAAGATTATGTAGAGAATTTCCATAGTTTCTATTTCTCACCGCGATTTATGTCCATTCTGAAGAACTATAAATAGATCCCCAAATTTTTCGAGAAAAAGAATATATCAGAAAATAAGAAGAATACAAAAGATTAGGACCAGAGAAAGGCCGTTTTGAGGGTCTCTTGGCAAAATCAGTCGACTAGATGATTATGGAGTAGAAAGTTAAAGATCAAAAGAAGAAATCATTTGGTTATCGATCTGTTTAGTTTTCGGTCTATAATTAGTCAAGCTTTTGATTTCATATATGCTCTTTTCAAAATTTGGGATTAAACCCTTTATGATTTTTTTTTATATTTATGAAACCTAGTTTTAGAGATTGATTGATAGCTGGTTATTAAAATTTGTTTAATTTAGTATTTTTATACTCAATTAAAGACCCCTACGTATTAATACTAATTTTTTATGCTTATATAATTGACTCTATGATCTAAGAATAGGCTCATATTATGTATCTTGTATCATGTTATTTTGCCAACATTAGTAGCCCAAAACTCCATTAATGAGGTAGGTGGTAGAACAAGAGGTCGACCTGTTAGGTTTTAGTATTTGTATGTTTTGTTAAGTTTGTATGTGATTGTGTTCGTAGCTTGTTATGTCTTATTATAAATTCTTCACTTACATATGCGAGAATAGTTGTTTTGTATTTGACATATTTGTTCATGTTTAGGTTCGCAACTTTGATGTTGACTTAGATGTTCCTTTCTGACTTTCCTCCATCCCTATATATAGGGAAGTTAGTTAGTAGAGAGAGTATATTTTGTGTATAGTTCTCTACATCTTGTACTGAATTGTTCGCTTACTCTCTAATGAAATCGTGATCTTATTTACCTTCTTGTGCTGTTAATCTTTCATATCTTCATGATGTTATCTGACTAGAATCTACCAGTTCCAATTATTCTAACAAGTGGTATTAGAGTTGGAGATTTGTGAGTTGTTTTTCTAGTCCTGAGTTGTTCGAAGTTCTTTGTGTTCTTCATATTTTTAGTTTGAATTTTTTTTATCATTTCCACATTTTGCAAGTATTTTTGCAAAATTGATCTTAAGTTCTTTGTTCAAAATTTTCTCTACGATTTGAAATCTTTCCTTTTCTCACATATATGATTTAAATTTTGTTTCGATTTGAAACGTTTTTGAAAATGTCAAAAGATGATTCTAATTTGATTTCTTTCAATCTTCCGGGTAGTATTGGATCTACTACTTAGATTCTTATCCTTTTTCGAGATGACTATGAAGTTTGGGCTTTACATTTTGAAGATTATGTTGTTTGAATTAAAACTCATGGTTCAAGCATTTGACATTCAATCATGAAAGAAGCTCACAGGTAATTGAAAACAAAAAATATTGTTAAAACTCATGAAAGACTAGATGACATCATTGCTGATGGTAAAGGTATGACATTAGAAGGAAAGGACAAGTTGCAGAATAATCTAAAAGAAATCCGAATCTTGTGGTTTGCTCTTCTTCCAAATACTTTTTGATTGGTGTGTTCTCTTCCTAATATTAAAGAAATATGGGATAGGTTAAAAGAATGATATTCAGGAGATGCTGATCTGACTCATTCTATTCAAGCTACACTTCTCTCTGAATTTTGATCTTTTGAGTAGAAATCAAATGAAACGATTCATTAAACTGTTAATCGTTTTAATCATTTGTTGAGTAGAATGCTTAAGCATGATCTGAGAAGAAAAACAATTGAAGAAAAAGTAATTTTTCTTGAATTTTTATGATATGAATGGAAATATATTGGATCAACTATCAAAGAACATGAACAATTCAAAGATTATTATCTTGCTAAGGTCGTAGAAATTCTGAAATCTCATGAGGCTGAGGATCTTAAGGATGAAGATTTTGTTCCGAATTGCGGTCCATTGGCATTTGTTGCGAAAGACGAGGGTTCAAAAGTTATGAAGTCCAAGGTAGTGGATGATTATTCAGATTCTGATGGTACAAATGAGGAATTCACCAGTGAAAATTAGAGATCTCATGGTCAGTAACCCCAAGGAATTTTGTATGAAAATTTTCTCTAAGTTCAAAAGTAAAATTCCAACAGAAGTGATAATGGAGGAGGAGACCTCAAGAATCAAAACTCAAGTTATGACAAAGCGAAAGAGGAAGGATACAATTCATATAAGAAATAAGAAGAATAGAATGAGAAAACGCTACTTGGAGTCTAGAAATATGATTGTAATTACTATCACGGTAAAAATCATTTCGCAAAGGAGTGCATGCTAAGAAAGAAAAATGAGAAAAAGGAAAAAAAAGGATGAATCTTATTATGTGCAAAAGATTGAAGAAGTTTGCAAGTTAAAGCTAAATGAAAAAGTGTTGCTTGTTGGGGAAGATGATGTAATGCCCTTAGATTACGACTAGTCAATTTAGAGACAATAAGCGTCAAAAACAACTTTTTGATAGAAAATTATTTAGAATGAATAATCTTAACTAAGTTTTAGTATATGTCAAAAGGTTTTCGTGCATATAAAGAACGCCGAAATCCGAGTTATAACGAAGAAGTTATGACCTGCCAAAGTTTCGCGACAGAACCGACACGACACAGTGTGACATAAATAGGGAAATTTCATTAGAGAAATATGTAACCCAAGTGATCTAAACGAAAGTCGTAGAGTTCGTTAAACCGATAGCATGCATCAAAAGAATCCCCAAATCTGACTTCGTATGAGGAAGTTATGATTTTTCTAAGTTTCAGTTTAGCAGTATGCTGCCCGAAACTCGAATTTGAGATCGAGTGATTTCTAGTCGAAGCAATCTAAATGAGAATCGAAGATCTCGTCATTAGTAGTTCAACGATAAAAAGATAGATGAAAACGGACGTTAGATGAAGAAGTTATGAATTTATAACGGTGTTTTCCTGTCCCGGCCTACTAAAAATAAATTCAAAATTAGCCAATAGAGTCTAAACGAAAGTTGTAGAGGATAGTCTCACATACACGTGGATATTAAGAACGTCAAAAACGGAGCTTGTATGCGAAAGTTACGCAAGTTTGAAGTCTTCTTAATCGAGTACACCCAACGTAATTTTGGAGTACGTCCAGCGTACTCGGAACCGCCTCAACTACGCATGCAATGACGTCACTCCAGTACATACGCATGCAATGACGTCGTGTATGCCCAGCGTAAGGCCTAGTAAGCCCAGCATACCTAGATTTATGCCTAGTGTAATCCCACATTCAACACCCTATAAATAGAATGCGAGACTGCCTTATTTCTTTGCTCATTTTTTCTTCTTTCTCTCTCGTTTTGCATCGTTTTGCGTGCAAGAAATATCCCGAAGCCTCGGTATCATTCCCGAGCCCCAAAGCAAGTCCCGAAGCTCCGAAGATCCCGAGAAGTACAATTCCCGAGCCGAAGCTCTGCCCGCAAGAAGCCAATTTTTTTGTGAAGATCTTCCAGATCTACTGAAGAATACTACTTCTACAAGACGTAGTGCTGTCCGATCATCTTCTGATCAAGTAAGTGTATAGTTACTTTCTTCTAACACATAAGCATGAAGTGTTGGCTATGAAATACGTCCTAAGTATTGGCTATGAAATACGTCCTAAGTGTTTATATATTGTTGATTATTTGAGAAGGATGTGGAATGAATGTTTTATATAGGTTTTAAATGAGTTCAACTGTATATGTATGTTATATCTACAAATATGTTAGGTAGAACATGGGTAGACGAAATAGTTGGTGTGTGATGAAGGATGAATTTGAGGATGAGACGAAAGATAAACCTCGGTAGCTATGGATTTAGTACCATATAGATGAACTTTGGTAGCTATGGATTTAGTACCGTATAGAAGAAAGTTGGTAGCTATGGACTTACTACTTACACTGGTAGCTATCACTTTAGTACCCGATGAATGAACCATAGCAGCTTTGGAATTAGTGCTCTACGAAAGAACCTTGGCAGCTATTGTCTTAGTGCCTAATAAAGATTCCTGGCAGCTATTGTCTTAGTGCCTAATAAGGAATGAACGGATACATGACTCTTAGGGTAGACCCTTAAGAGTAAGGAAGATAATGAGGATGGGTAATTGGAATGATCGTTTGATGATTAAATATATATATAAGATATAATATTATGGGTTGAAAACCCTATATGCTTACCAGGCTCCCAAGCCTGACCCACTCAGTTTTCTTTGCATTACAGGTAATGACACAAGAGTATAAATTGGTGGGCTTGACGAGAGATTTTGGATTTTAGATCAGTAGTTATAAATAACTGTTGTAAGATCTATTTTATATTGTGTATGCTTTTCGTCTGTATCGGAACATGTCATCCCGAGATTTTTTTATTTAACGAAAATACATTTCTTTAAAGAAATGCTTTGATAAATTCTTATCATATTTTGTTTTGGGAACAAATTCCGCAACTGTTTTTCTATAAAAGATTACTCTTATTTTAAAAACAAAGCATAAACAAATCAGTCTTCTCTGGCTGTGAAATTGGGGATATCACAGTTGGTATCAGAGCATTAGTTTAAACGAGCTAGGAATTTGTAGGATTTCTAGACTTAAACTTAGAATGCTAAGAAATGATTGTGAGATGAGTGTCTACCATATTTTAGACACGAGCACTAGTATATTTTACGAAAGATGCCTAAAATGCTTTTTTGTGCTAAATGTTATATGTTTGCTATATATGATATTGTTTGTTCGGATCTATGGTTTGTTGCCGACTGGATCTGGAAACCTTATGTGTTTAGGATTCTAAGCGTACGACTACGATATTAGAATTAGCATGTAAACGTTTCCGAGTGATAAGGATGATTTAATTATCTATCGTGATTGAGGATTTGAATTCACCATATTCGGTGTATAGATAAAAAATGGTAAAAACCAGAAGTGGAGTTGGAAACTTGAACGAAGACAGGAATCAACCACCTGTGAATGAGCGAGTACCTGTTGTAACAGCAGCACCATAGCCAATGACGATGGCTGGGGTTCAAGCGATGATGCAGATGATGTTGGATCGCCAAATGGAAGAGACAAGGTAATTACTCCAACATAGTCGTGAGGAACTGTCACTTCAAGTGGAAGAGCCCGAAGTGAATGGAGGGCATTCGGAGGGAGGTAACTACAGTGGGACTGTTGGACAAGTAGAACCCCCAGTGGCAGAAAGGAATGACCCAGAAAGGGAAATAAATAGGGATGGGTGTATGTATAAGAATTTCTTGTGCGCCAAACCGCCAAGTCTTTCTGGGAGCCCAAAGCCTATGGAGATTATAGACTGGATCTCCGAAATGGAGATGGTGTTTGAAAGTTGCGACTGTAGCAACAAACAAATGATTGTCTTTGCAGTTAGACAACTGAAGAATAGAGTCTTGAGCTGGTGGAAGTTACTGGTAGGTACGATGCCCCGAGGGGAAGCACTAAGGATGTCTTGGGAATCATTCCTGGAGCAGTTAAAGATGCAATACTACTCAGAGATAGATCTGATTGATCTGAACAATGAATTTCAGAACCTGAAGAAAGGTAAAATGAGCATTGATGATTATGCTACTACATTTACCGAAAAGATGAAGTTATTTCCATACCTAGTGCCAACTGAACTCTCCAAGATTGGGAGGTTCGCGAATGGACTGCCAGCCAACTTTAGCCCAACAGTCAAGATGACAACCACTCTGAAAACAGTTGTTCAAGCAGCTAAGAATGTAGAGACCTAGCAGAAGGAACGGGGTACGGAGAAAGCTGAAGTTGGAGAAAAGAGGAAGCTTGAAGGATCCTCAAGACCTGATAATAAGGGAAAATTCGCAAAGTCTAACCTGGATGACCAAAGGTATGGAGCCAAGTAGTGTGAAAAGTGCAAGAAGAAGCACTTTGGAACATGCAACGAAGAAGTAACCTGTTACGAATGTGGAAGGATCTACCACTATTCAAAGAACTGTACACACAATGATAAGGTGTGCTACGGATGTGGAGGCAACGAGCACATGTCTACAGACTGCCCAAAGAAAAATGAAGCAGCAAGGCTAGAGGCACCACCAGCCAAGGGCATTCCACATGATCCTCGACGAAGCAGAAAACAACGCAAGGATTCAAGGATGAAGACTTCATATAAATATATAAAGTCTGTATCAGGAAGTGTAGCCTACTAGAGGCATAGTATAGGGTGAACTTGAATGATTGTGTGATTTTTCTTGTATGGTGACTTGGTCGACTGCGGGACAATACTTGGGACGAGTATGAGTAGGTGTGAATTGCAGTAGATGCATATACTACCAGAAGCACAGGACTCGCACTTGGACTAGGGAAAGTCACAAGGTTACCAAGAAACTAGTAATTCATTCTGTTTTATTCGAGTATGCCATTACCCTTGTTTCGGTAATGAGTAGTAGGATGATTATTATTCCGACCCTAGTGGTCATGTTCAAATTGAGTCCGACTACAGTAAGTATGTTACGGGGTTCAGAGAACCAAGTTTGATCTAACATCTGAATTAAGTCAGAAGATTGGAATCATTTTACAAGCCCTATTTCGTTGATGATTCAGGGACGTAATCATCCTAAGGGGGTGATAATTGTAATGCCCGTAGATTAGGGCTAGTCAATTTAGAGACAATAAGCGTCAAAAACTACTTTTTGATAGAAGATTATTGATAATGAATAATCTTAACTAAGTTTTAGTATATGTCACAAGGTTTCCGTGCATATAAAGAACGTCGAAATCCGAGTTATAACGAAGAAGTTATGACATGTCGAAGTATCGCGATAGAAACGGCACGACACAACGCGACGAAATAGTGAAATTTCGTTAGAGCAATATTTAGCCCTAGTGATCTAAATGAAAGTCGTAGAGTTCGTTAAACCGAGAGCGTGCATAAAAAGAATGCTCAAATCTGACTTCGTATGAAGAAGTTATTATTTTTCTAAGTTTCAGCTTAGCAGTATGCAGCCCGAAACTCAAATTCGAGATCGAGTGATTTCTATCCGAAGCAATCTAAATTAGAATCGATGATCTCCTCATTAGTAGTGCAACGATAAAAAGACAAATGAAAACGAACGTCAGATGAAAAGGTTATGAATTTATAAAGGAGTTTTTCTGCCCCGGCCTACTAAAAATAAATAATAAAAATAAAGTCAAAATTAGCCGACAGAGTATAAACGAAAGATGTAGAGCGTAGTCTCACCTACACGTGGATATAAAGAATGTCAAAAACAGAGCTCGTATGCGAATGTTACGCAAGTTTGAAGTCTACTTAATCGAGTACGCCCAACGTAATTTTGGAGTACGCCCAGCGTACTCGGAACCGCCTCAGCTACGCATGCAATGACATCACTCGAGTACATACGCATGCAATGACGTCGCGTACGCCCAACGTAAGGCCTAGTACGCCCAACGTACTGAATACGCCCAGCGTACCTAGATTTACGCACAACGTAATCCCAAATTCAACACCTTATAAATAGAATGTGAGGCTGCCTTATTTCTTTGCTCATTTTTTCTTCTTTCTCTCTTGTTTTGCATCGTTTTGTGTGCAAGAAATATCCTGAAGCCCCGGTATCATTCCCGAGCACTGAAGCAAGTCCCGAAGCCCCGATGATCTTGAGAAGTGCAATTCCCGAGCCGAAGCTCGGCCTGCGAGAAGCCAATTTTTTTGTGAAGATCTTCGAGATCTACTGAAGAATACTACTTCTACAAGTTGTAGTGTTGTTTGATCATCTTCTGATCAAGTGAGTGTATAGTTACTTTCTTCTAACACATAAGTATGAAGTATTGGCTATGAAATACGTGCTATGTGTTTATGTATTGTTGATTATTTGAGATGGGTGTGGAATGGATGTTTTATATACGTTTTAAATGAGGTCAACTGTATATTTATGTTATATCTACAAATATGTTGGGTAGAACAGTGGTAGAAGAAATAGTTGGTGTGTGATGAAGGATGAGTTTGAGGATGAGACGAAAGATAAACCTCGATAGCTATGGATTTAGTACCGTATAGATGAACTTTGGTAGCTATGGATTTAGTACCGTATAGACGAAAGTTAGTAGCTATGGACTTACTACTTACACTAGTAGCTATGGCTTTAGTACCCAATGAATGAACCAGAGCAGCTATGGAATTAGTGCTTTACGAAAGAACCTTGGCAGCTATTGTCTTAGTGCCTAATACGGAATGAACGAATACGTGACTCTTAGTGTAGACCCTTAAGAGTAAGGAAAATAATGGGGATGGGTAATTGGAATGATCGTTTGATGATTGAATATATATATATATATATATATATATATATATATATATATATATATATATAAGATATAATATTGTGGGTTGAAAACCCTATCTGCTCACCAGACTCCCAAGCCTGAACGTAATGCTCATAATTTCCCTCTAGACTTAGCTGCTATCGAAGCTCCATCTACAAATGGATAAACCCTGACCCACTCAGTTTTCTTTGCATTACAGGTAATGGCATAAGAGTATAAGTTGGTAGGCTTGACGAGAGATTTTGGATTATAGATCAGTAGTTATAAATAACTGTTGTAAGATCTATTTTATATTGTTGATGCTTTTGGTCTGTATCGGAACATGACATCCCGAGATTTTGTTATTTAACGAAAATACATTTCTTTAAAGAAATGTTTTGATAAATTCTTATCATATTTTGTTTTGGGAACAAATTCCGCAACTATTTTTCTATAAAATATTACTCTGATTTTAAAAACAAAGCATAAACAAATCGGTCTTTTCTGACCGTGAAATTGGGGATGTCACAGATGATAATGATGACGAACATCTTGAAATATGGCGAATAGACTCTACGGATGACGAGGTAAGGATGCCAAATTATGGGGAATGTTAACATTGTGAAAGAATACAAGAATGTGAAAGAAGCTAAAGTTATGAAAGGAGCAGACGTTGCAATAGGAGGAAAATGTTTGATAGCCACCAACATGAGCTTAGAAAGTCATGGATATTCCATAGATGAAGGTGTTGTTTAGGATGTTTTTCTATTTGCAAAAATCATTCGTGAATATGTGGCTTAAAGTGAGAACCTGATCAATAGGGTACACTTGAATATATTAATATTCTTATTGTCTTTTCTTGAATTTAAAGGGAAAGAAATTGATGCAGATTGTTACAAATGTGAATCTTTGGTATCATCATATGAATATTTACATGACTCATATAAGATTGGAATAGAAAAGATTGAGGAATTCATAAAATCAAAAGAGAATAAATTAATGATTAAGGGTATTTTAACAGAAGATGACAAACAACAAATCAAAATAAAATCTATAGAGAAGTATAACTTATTGTTTCAGAAATTGAGTTCAGAAGAAAATCAATCTTGTGAGAATGATTCTGAATTTGGTGAAAGCGAAATGAGTGAAATTATGTTGATGAGGAAATTGATTGTTCTTCTTATGTGAAGAATATTGATGAACCCAAAAGAATTGATTTCTAAAAATTTAATTGAATTTGAAAAGATTGTTGACAATCAAGGTTTAAAGATTTTGGAAGAAAAAAATGTTTTTTTTCCGAAAGTACAATCAACTCCAAATCATGTTTTTGTTAAGAAAGGACTGGAAAAAGAAGATACAACTAAATTGACATCAATTGTTAAAACTGATAATACTAATTCTTGTGAGGATTATTTTTGGGTCTAAACAAGTGATAATGCTGAGGAAACGAAAGGTCTATCAGAGAAGACATCTTGGAAAACAAAAAGATAGATACATTCCAGAACCACTAAATGATGTGAACATTTAGCATGTGGTTAATGAGATGGATGAACCTGAAACTGTGATAAGCAATTCAAAAGAAGTTGTTTTGAAAAATTCGAAAGGAAAATCAAACTTGGATGATAAAAAAACAAAAGGAAAAATTAATGAAAGAAAAAGCCAATTAATGCAAGATACAAAAAGAATTTGAGAGAAAGAAAGAATTTTTGGAAACAAAAGAAAAATAACCATATTATGTTAATAATAAAAAGAATGTCGATTCTTGTTCTTTATCTCATAAGAATGATCAAAAGTCTATCAATTCATCAATATATTTTAGTCCAAAACGTTATTCATCACAAGTCAAAAATGCAAGTGCTCATTTTGGTCCTAATTCATTTTATTTAAAGGATTCGAAATCAAATTAACCAATTTCAAAACAAGTCTTTGTTCAAAAAAAATTAATTTCGGATCAAGATGTTCTTTTAAAGAATTATGAGGAAAAATTAAAGGCAGAGAAAATGAATTTTTGAAAAAGGTCAATCGAAAAATAAAGGCTTATCTTCAAAAGAAAACTCTCATAAGTGAGATAAATATTTGTAATGCCAAAACTCAAGTTTTCAACAAAAAACATGATGAAAATAAAGTTTTGACATCGAAATCATTTTGGATTGACAAAACTAAGTTCATTCCTGTTTCTATCTCAATATCAAAAGCCTCATAAGGGCCCAAGTTGGTGTGGGTTACTAAACTTGTGTAATTTGGTAGGTTATGGGCAATGAGCAATATGATTCATAATGGTATATTGATAGCAGCTGCTGATGTCACATGAGATTAAGGAAATAAAAATTGAGAGAAGTTCAGAGTTTGAAGGATGCTAGAGGAGTAAAATATGGAAATAATGCAACTGGTTAATCAAAGGATATGGCATAATAACTGATGGATAATTTACCATTCAGAAGGTAGCATATGTGGAAGGATTACAACACAACTTATTAGTGTTTCTCAACTTGTTGTAGGTTCTGGTCTAAAAGTCTCGTTTGATGAAGAAGGATCAGAAATCATCAACAAGGAAATTAAAAAAGTGATTTTGAAGTCAAAGAGGAAAGGCAAAATGTATCCTCTCAACTTGAATCTAATTCAAGGGAAACCTTCAATCTGTATACTTAGGAAAGCTTCTCCAGATGAAAGTTAGCTATGAAACAGGTGACTTTTGCATCTCAACTTCAAAGATATCAACAAGCTTATTCTTGGTGATCTTGTACGAGGTCTTTCACTTCTCAAATTTGATAAAGATCATTTATGTGTTGCTTGCGAAATTGGAAAACAAAGTAGAAAGAGTCATTCTTCAATCATGAATACAAAGATCATTAAACCACTCAAATTGATTCATACTAATTTGTGCGGTGCATACTCTATCGAAAGTAGTGGTGGTAAAAATATATTTTTGTTATTGTTGATGACTTTTCTCGATTTACTTGAGTATTTTTCTTTAAACAAAAGTCTGAAACTACAAAAAAGTTGATAGATTTTGTAAAGCAGATTGAGTTGCAGTTATGAAAACATGTTTAGAAGATTAGAAGTGACAATGGAACGTAATTCAAAAATCAAGCATTTGAGGATTTCTTGACAAACAAAGGAATTAATGTAGAGTTCGACGTCTGTTGTGAGGTGTTGAAGTGTAGTTAGACCTGATTAGATTCGAAGTCAGTGTTTTGTCTTTTGAAAATATGTATTACATAAGGCATTATTTAAATTTTGAATCGATGATGTCTAGTCCTTATGTTTTTTGTACGTGTCTGTATGACCCTATAAATAGGCGTAGGTATAAGGGTGAGGGTAACATTTGTATTCTTGTGGGAACGAGAGCATTTTACTCTTTCAGAAATCTTGTACTCATTCAAAAGTAATCAAAAAGCCAAAAAAAATTATATTTACATCCTTGTTCTTAATTCATTCTTTACTCTAATTTTGTTCTTAACATTCGATTCATACGAAGTACATTTGGTATTAGAGCAGAATTTTTTCAGTTGGTTTCTGGTTTTCGTGTATTTTCAAAAGTTTTGAATCTCTTTGACAGATTCATCCATTAGATTCTATTTTCTGAAGCTTTTCATAATTTCAGTCTGTACAACAATGGCGAACTTTAACATGAATACTATTTCTGGTTTTTCTCATCTTCTCGGATCTTCTACCAAAATTCCTATATTAATTCCTGAATATTACGATCAATGGGCGGATAGAATGGAAGATTATCTCAATGGGTTTAATGAAGATCTTTGGCGTTGTATTATGAGCGGAGACTACCTTTCCGAAAGGCTGGAACAGATAGGAACAACAAGTTTTTCTACTGATGTTGGTGTGAAAGCTGACAAACAGTAAGAAAATGATAAGAAGTGTATGCATGAACTTCATGGTGCTCTTCCACCGGTTGTTTATAATTATGTTCGAGGTTGCAAATCAGCAAAGGAGATCTGGGATACTTTGAAAGTGAAGTATCAGGTAAGTGAGAAGACGAGGAAAAGTTCTGTTAAACAGTGTCTCCTTGAATTGGGTGAATTCAAGCAAAAGGACGATGAAACAATCTAACTTTATTACAATCGTCTAAATGAGTTGATCTTCAAATGCAATCGTTATGGATTCATACGTTCTACTATCGAGTATAATCTCACTTTCTTAATGGGTCTTCGAAAGGAATGGATAAACATTAGCTTGATTATCAAGACCCAGCAAAGCTTCGATAACTACTTATTGGGAAATCTCAATGTTATAAAACCTCCTGGGAGTGAAATCAATGAGATTGCTGAAGAGAGAAAAATGAATCTGGGAGGCCCTCTTGCATTGATTTTGAAGCTGTCTGGACAAGAGTCTGAGGTCAAGTCTGCTGAGATTGTTGGTTCAGATGATGAGGGTTTTCTTATGAATTCGGAAGATGAAGTTGTGGTGTATTATTCCAATAACAAAGTCAAGAAGTTCTTTAAGAAGCCATTTAATCTGAAGTTCAAAGGAAACAATGATTTCAATGGAAACTCATCGTCTGGGAAGAGTGCTAGAGAAGAGTCGAAGGTTGAGAAGAAAGAGAGTAACATCGCTGATTAGAAGGTGGAGAAGAAAATTAATGGAGATTCTAGTTTCAACTGTAATTACTGGAATGGTGTGAATCATCTTGCAGTTGATGGTATGCGTAGGAAGAAAGAGGAGAAGAAAGAAAAAGTGAAGGATAAAGCCTACTATGTCGAAAGGTTAGAGGAAGTAAGAGCTAGGACGAAGGGAATGTCACTAGTTGCAAAGGGATGTGGTGATGGATAAGGAACCTATCAAATCTGGTCATCTGGTTTCGATAACGATGAGATGAGGAATCCCGCACATGGAGCTATATATATTTGAGGTTTGAAGAAATAAGTTATGATTAGGAGAAGGTAACTGGAAAATGCTTCGTGTCAACTAGAGCAGAAAAATCTCCAATGACTTCGAAGGTACGTTCTATTCTCGAATCCTTTGATATTCCTTTTAGTTCTTATAATTCTGTTCTATATGACTTTGATGATACTTTATATTATGTTAATGACATGCTTATTTCTATTCATAGCGCAGCTGAAAAATCAAAATCATTGTTGGTAGAAACACAGAAACGTTTGGAGACAAAGAGGAATAGAGTAGATAATCTAGAATTGAAATTGAAAAACATTAATCTAGATAGGGATATTGTTAGTGCAGATAATTATGTGTTAATGAAACAACATAATATTTACTGCAATAGTGCAAAATGATTGTATGCTAAACTAACAGATCTTCATCATTCCTCTGATATTAGTAAAGAGCACCATAGGAAACTATTACCCTTCTTGGTATTTGAAAGGGAGAGAATAGATTCAACTTCTTATGATTGTGAGAAAAAGATCTTTGAATATGATAAAGTCCCAAATGATTCTTATGCATATGGAATTGTTAAAATCGATGAATGTTTAGATGCTAATGATTTGGTACATATTGTGAATGAGACCTTGTCTAAGACTAAACGAATCAAAATTTTCAAAAATATGAGAATTCGACATTTGATTCTCAACACACTTTTGCTGATATCAAAGATGATTCTGACAATAGTAGTGAGATTCGGGAAGAGGAAACTCTTGACTGTTCTTAGTTATTTGTCATTAATGTCAATTCGATGGCCATGGGTGAAGAATTTTGTAATGATTCATTAGAAAAGGTGAACACTGATAAACCCTCGACATCGAAAGCTCCTGATTATGATCATGTGGAAGTCAAAGACTATGACAATGATAATGATGAGCAAGAAACAACTATTCCCAGGTTTGTTTGTCATATATTCGTCTTTCAAGTACACCGATGATTCAGTGTTTCCCAATCAGCTGTTTGTCACTACAGGAAATGGAGACAAAGTGAATCCTGGAATCAACAAAATTGTTGATGAAGACAACAAAGGAGTAACAAAAGAAGGGTTTTTCTCAAACCAAAGCATTGTAAAAATAATCTAAACAAGAATTCATCTACTTTTCAAAGGCAAAAACCAAAAAGAATTTGGGAATTGAAGACAAAAAAAAAAAAGAAGCACAAGTAGATAAACAAAGAAATAGACCAGTTTCTCAAAATCAAAAGACAAAAGCACAAATTTTCAATGAAGAAATTCAAAAAGTTTCAAAAGAAGGAGTTTCGATGTCTAATGCAAGATACAAGGTCTGTTGGAAAAATATCAAGTCATTTAAGAAAAAAAAAGCATTTTCACAAAAATCGTCTGAACAAAAATTGACTGACAAAGTTAAGAGTTTTTCACAAAATAAGTCTTTTGATCAGAAGAAAACTGCTCTAAAACAAAATGATTTTTCGAAAGTTCATTTGTGACAACCCGAAATTTCCATTCTATACAAACCATATCCAACTAATAGAAGTAGAACAGTTATAGAGAATTTCCAGACTTTTGGGTATAAGTTTGAGTATTTCAGGATTTACACTTAAGGAGATATCAGGAGAGTGGATGCACTAGGGTTTTGTGCAACACTGTTATTCCAAAACTCTAGGATATTAGGGATAAAAATATTTTTTGCCAAAAATCCCAGGAGTATATATAGGATTCTGAGCCATATTATTTCATTAGTTCCACTTTCAACTAGAGAAAAGTCGAATTCTCTCTCAAGGATCTTCGGGATTTCGTCCCAAATCGTAAGTACTTCCATCCTAGTGTGTAATAAGGCTAGTTATGTACTTAAAACACTAGAAATTGTAACAAAACCCCTAGATTTAAGAGTTTATGGCCCAAGAACATCTTGGACCGTGAACCCTTCTTTAAGGAGAAAATGATGCCCTAGACCTTTTCTTGAAGTGTGAAACTAGTTGGACTTGTACCCTAATGTGTTTATAGCCTAGAAATCATAAGGAAACACAAGGACAAAGGAGTTTACGGCCAAGACAAGTTCGTGGGTCGTAAAACCCTATTAATGGGGCAAATTGCACCCTAACTCCTTCCTTAAGCCTAGAACCCAACTTAGATCATATCCTTGAAGTGTTAAGGACCTTAAGCATCCAAGAAACCATGTTCCCATATATTTTACGTCCGTAAGCTCATAAGGATTGGTCCTTAGGCCGTAAACTCTATAAAGGGGTGATATTGTGCCCCTAATGCTTCCACATGGCTAGAACTTATCATATAGCCAATCACCAATGAGCTAGGAACCTCAAAACATCAAATGGTACTCCTTACCATGGGTTTACGGCCATAAACTCATGGGGGAGTGGTCTCAGGGCCGTGAACATTAAGAAAAGCCATTTTAAGGCCTTAAACCCACCCAAACACTTGTTTAAGCCTAGAAGCACTTCACCACTTAAGTTGTAATAGCTTTGAGCTTCATTTAGTGCCCCAATAGAGAGTTTACGGCTAGGAGTTTACTCCCCTGGGCCGTAAACTCCAACACACATGGTCTTTAGACCATAAACTCCCGTATGAGGTCTTGCACTCTTTTGTTGCAACCCGATAGCCTCCTAGCACTAGACCAAAGTGTTTTCCACGCATTAGGATATTTATACATGGTTAATTAGTGTTTTAAATCACTAATTATTTATATACATGTGTCTTCATATGTAATTAGGATCATTGTGTGTGTCTAAAGACTTCACTTGACACCTTGCCGTCCTACCTCTTCAGTTCATCCGTACCACTCACAGCAGGTGAGTTCATACCGCCTTAATCAATGTTTTAACTGTTTTTATATGTTTTATAGGGGGGGGGGGATACAAGTAGAATCATGCTAGTTATTATATCAATCACATGTGATTAATAAGCAACATTCAAATGATTGGCTACTCATTAGCCGTTTTACCAAACAGTTTCCTTCAAATGTTTTTCATAAACGTTTTATAGATTTAAAACTCCTTATTAAACTGTTCATTTTACTCTGTATGTTTCATTTCAAACTCATTTACAATTTTGTTTCAAACAAATGTTTCTTTATAATTAAACTGTTTTATCAAACCCAAGCTTTCAACCCGTTTTATATATTGACATCAAGTCGATCTTTTCTCAGATAATAATTATGTTCAAAGGTTTTACAAAACTTATTTTATGCTTTTATATTATCAATTGCATGCCTATATATGTATAGTTATATAAGAAATGTTGAAAGGACTTAGGAAGGCTATCCACCATATTTCTTTTTCGCGCTTGAGATGTGGTCTGGTGGGATATCGGGTACCCGTCCGAAGGTCGTTTAAATATTAGTTATATATCCTGTGTACATATATAGTCATAAAGGTTCTTCGAGTTCATTTAATACCCGTAGGTAGCAAGGGTATACATCCATGTTCATACGTACCAGTTACATTATTAGTAAGCTACCATATGGGTAGTTTAGGAAGATATTAGAACCATTACTAGAACGCGATATCATACAACGAGTAAGTTCATTCATGAGTCAATACTTGCTAGATAGAGAGAACATACATTACAGCTAGCACACGCAGAACATTACAGTACATTACTATACAATTACATGAGTACGTTTACCTGATTACTTTTACATGAGTACATTTACATAGATACGTTTACATAAAGACCCGGTTATAAGCATGACAATATATGTATAGTTATATAAGCAATGTTTAAAGGACTTAGGAAGGCTATCCACCCTATTTCCTTTTCGCGCTTGAGATGTGGTCTGGTGGGATATCGGGTACCCGTCCGAAGGTCGTTTAAACATTAGTTATATATCATGTGTACATATATGGACATAATAGTTCCTTTCAGTCAGTTCAGTACCTTTGGGGTAGCAAGGCATACGTTCATATACTTTTACATGATTACGCTTACATGAGTACGTATACATAGGTACGTTTACATGAGTGTGCTTACATATACGTAAGTAGGACAGACATCACTAGGTGTTATAAGTTCAAGATCTAACTATACCGATGAATCGCAACACATTGTGATAGTTATATCGGGTATACATGATCATAGTAATGTGGATGGCCACGGCTTGCATATACGTAGGGGTCGTGTAAAGGTCCAAAAATCCCTTTGACAGGGGAGCGTCTAGCCTGGGATCTAGCCATCACATTATACCTTATCCCTCAAATAAGGCAATAGGAATACAGAAGTAGTCATTTATTACAAATACTACAGTACTTAGAAGAATTACCCTAGACTTAAGGTAATTAGTACGGTTGTAGTTCGACACTACACCATAGTACTATTTCATTTTCCCATTACATTCACTTCGTGAACATTCACACGACGCACGGTAATGTAGAAACTATATTTTTGGTTAATGATAGTCAGATTTGGGAAAATACACACTCTTACAAGAGACACACACCCAGACACTAGATGCCTTGGTAGAAGGATACGATTAGTAGGAAACATAGGGCTTCCTAGGATCATTCAAAACATTTTCATACTTACAGTTCATATATATATATATATATATATATATATATATATATATATATATATATATATATATATATATATATATATATATATATATATATTCAATACTTACATTTCATATACCTACAAATACTTACATACAAATTAAGACACTAAAGTACATATGATCTCACCAGCATTAAAGTTGATACTCTCTTTCAAAATAACTTGTATCCTTAGGTCAACCATAGACAGGTACCGATGCAAGGTTCAGGGAAGATGGTGGTCGTTCAAGACGCATCTTTCATTCTGATTTATGCTTTAGTGTTTATCATAACTTGACAGAACTCACTTGTATTAAAATTATATTATTAATGCAATGGATGATGTTGTTGCTTGTTTACTACTTTTCATTGTTGTGATACTGTACATGACGTCCTCCGCCCCAGAACGTTTCCGCCGTTCATGGTTTTAGGGTGTGACATCATTCAAAAGTTCCAAAACCAGTTCGAACATCAATTGGTCACAAACAAAGAAATGAAAGTTTTGTTCAAAACCAAAATCAAAGGAATTTTGTTTCTAATCATCAAAATGCAAGGTTTTCACAACACAATTTTCAAAGAAATTGTTTTCAACATAAGGTACAAAGAAAATTTCGTTAATTTCATGATCAAATAAGTTTTTCATAAGAACAAAATGTTTTTAACTAAACATCAGTTGGTTATAATAAACATTTTAAAAATCAGTTTCAAAACACTACAAAATCATCATTTCCTAAAAGAAATCTTCTAAAGTTGGATGTTAAAGGAAAGATAAATGAACTATTTAAACCAACACAACCTCACTTTCCAAATCCAGATTCAAAGCAGAACGACAAAGCTTCATTTGTTAAAGGGAAAATTGAAATAAAGAATATCAATCATTGGCTCGAAGGCACAGAAAAGCCATACCAATCAGGAAAGTTTTCTCAAGAGGAAATCATGTATGCTTTTGACAGCTACTTGAATGAGTCACAAACTGAGAGTTCTTCATCATTGGAATTGAATCCTTTAGTTCGAAAATGGAAAGATGTTCTCAAAGTAATGGTTGAGGCAAAACGAGTTGTTGATGGAAAAGGGAAAGTCAGTGTTGAACCTAAACCAATGAATGATTTTATTTCGATACCTAAGACTGTAGAAGTTGACTTAATCGATAGTATGAAATCGAAGGTTCGAAGTTGGTTGTTAGGATCTTCTTTTCACAATCCATTTCAATCTAATAACCAAGGACCCAAAAAGCCTTGCAGACCAAAATTCTTTTAATTGAACGGCGGTATTGTGTGACGAGCAATATGATGAACATTGATATATCAACAGCGTTTGCTCTTGTCACCTAACAGGTCAAAGGAAAATCTATGTGATTTTAGAATTTTGGAAAATGTTGGAGTTGTGAAGTTTGGAAATAACCAAAAATGCAAGGTTAAAGGTTATGGGAAGGTTATGAATGGAAAGTTTACGGTCAACTGGGTGGTATATGTCGAAGGTCTTCAACACAACTCGATATGTGTTTCACAGCTTATTGTGGGCACTAATAATCAATTAGTCTTCGATGAGGAAGGTAGTGTCATCTCGAACAAAGAAACAAAAGAGGTCTTGCTTAATTCTAAGAGGAAAGGTGATATGTTCACACTCAAAATAAAACCAAGTATTGGTGTTCCTTCTGTCTACTTACTTTCTAAGGCATCTTCTGGTCGTAGGTGGCTGTGGCATCGAAGACTCTTCCATCTAAACTTTAAAAATCTTACTAAATTGGTTTTACATGATCTTGTGTGTGGTCTTCCTATTTTAAAATTTGATGACGATTCGTTATTTTCAACTTGTGAATAAGGAAAACAACATCGTCAAGGTCATCCCCTTGTGATTGATTCCAAGATCATCGAACCGCTGGAACTTCTTCACATTGATCTATGTGGACCTTCGATTGTTGAAACTCTCAACAAGAAGAGGTACATCTTGGATATTGTCGATGATTTTTAAAGGTTCACTTGTGTCTTCTTTCTTCGACAGAAGTCTTAAACTGCCCAAGTAATGATTGATTTCATCAAGAACATCGAGCTCAGTCTAGGAAAGAAATTTCAAAGGATCAAAAGTGATAATGGCTCAGAATTCAAGAATCAAGTTCTTGATTCATTTCTGGCTTACTTAGGGATAACGTATACTTTTTTATCTCCTTACACACCACAACAAAATGGTGTTGTCGAAAGAAGAAACATATCTCTATGCAAAGCATCAAGGACAATGCTAACTTATGCGAATTTGCCTCAATATTTGTGGGCATAAGCAGTTTCAGCAGCGTGTTTAACTAAAAACCGATCGGTCATTCATCATCATCTTAACATCACCCTATATGAAATCATCAACAATCAAAAACCAAATGTGAAAATTTTCCATGTTTTTGGTTGCAGGTGCTTCATAATGAATCTCAAAGATAACCTTTCTATCTTTTAGTCCAAAGATGATGAGGGGATCTTCTTGGGATATTCACACAATTCCATAGCATATCGGGAGTTGAATAAGCGAAAAAGGAAGAATGAAGAAACTTTCAATCTGACTTTCGATGATTACTATGTCAAAAGTGTCGAACAAACTTTTGAACAGAAGCCTATCATTACAGAAACAATTGATAAGTCTGCAATTGCTAATTCTTTTGATCCTGATTACAATTTAATTTTTGTTGTTCCATACAAAGCAATAGATGTAGAAGTTCATGAAGATGATAATCGGCTTCCTGAAGCATCGAAACATTCTGATGATTCGACGATGACTAGGGAAGATGATGATTCTCATTCTACCTTAAACTCTCAAGTGCATATCGAATGTCAAATTGTGTTTCAAGGTGTTCAAGTGGAGGGGGAGCACTTGAATTCGATATCATAAAATCATTTCAATGTGTCTCATGTTGAGGGGAGCGTTGTCCAACTAACAATTGATTCGAAGGGGAGAAGAGATATTCGAATGCTGATTTCAAGGGGGAGCATCACAATCCACATCTAATTGTCGAGGGGGAGCAAAAAGTATTAATACCTAATGTTTCTAATGCACAAACTAAAGTTTTTCAAGATGTGTCTAATAATGTGTCCAATACAGGTGAAGGTTTTGAAATGGATGAAATGTTTGAAGATGCACCTTTGGATTTCGATCCTGTATATCCACCACTGGATAGATGGACGGAAAATCATTCTAAAGAACAAGTTCTTGGTGATCCTCAAGCTGGATTTTTGAAAAGGGGTCAATTTCATGCTAAAAACAAGATACTGAATGAACACAAAGAATTTTGCATGTTTAATATTTTTATTTCGAAAATAGAACCGAAGACAGTTAAGGTTGTTTTGGAAGATCCTAATTGGATTTTTTCTATGCAACCTGAACTTGTTGACTTTGAATGAAATAAGGTTTTGCGACTAGTTCCAAAACCTGATAACGTTTTGGTCATAAGATTAAAATGGATTTTTAAAAATAAAAATGACAAAGAAGGTAATGTTGTTCGAAACAAATCAAGACTGGTAGTTAAAGGATATTCGCAACAAGAAGGTATTGACTATGATGGAAATTTTGACCCTATCACGAGACTCATGGTTGTTCGAATATTTCTTGCTTATGCAGCACACAAAGAGTTTGATGTGTATCAAATAGATCTCAAGTGTTCTTTTCTAAATGGATTCGTAGAAGATATTGTTTATGTCTAACAACCACCAGGTTTTGTATATGATAAATTTCCTGATTGTTGCTATATTCTCGATAAAGCTGTTTATGGATTAAAACAAGCACTACGAGCCTGGTATGCAACTCTTACCAATTTCTTAAAACTCTCTAAATTCAAGCAAGGACCAGTTCATCCCACTCTATTTCAAAAGAGAGTATGGGATCATCTAATGCTTGTTCAAATTTATGTAGATGATATTATTTTTGGCTCGACTGACCCTTTATTGTCTAGCGAATTTAAGAATATGATGAAAAGTCAATTCGAGAAGAAGATCAAGATGATGATGATGTGATGGTGTCGTTTGATGAAATTCACTTCAACCCAAAACAAGATAATATTCCAGATCACATGCTTATATCTAGGAATTAATTTAAAATTTTAAACAACAAGTTGAATTCGTTGTTGCAAATTTAAACAGACACAACCAGTTGACATTCAGTGTCTAGAATTGAAGTGGATATGTTGCTTAAGTCACAAGAACATCGATTGAAAGTGGCTATGGAAAAGATTGAAAAGCATCATGAAGATAGCTTAAAACTTCAGACTGACAATTTTCAACATTAGGTCACCAAGCTTCATGATGTAGCCAAAGAACACCATATCTTTTTATCAAAGAAGTGCAGAAGGTGGAGGAGTCTGCCAATCTCAAAGTAGCAGAACTTAAATATGAAATGAAAAAAGACGTTGTAAAGCTTGAAGAGAATTATTCTAGTCTTCATCGCAAAGTAGATGTTATTGCTGAAGCAATAAAGAAGCTTGTGGAATATAAAACTTCTTTTTCTATACAATTGGAGATATACAACATAAAAACCTAGTTAGATGATTACCTCTTTGATGTAGCTTGTAGAAGTTGGCCTTTCAAGAGCTTAGCACCCCAAGTGTGATGCCTCAAACAAGTCACAAACACTATGAACAAGTGGAGGATAATGAGAGAGAAGTTATGAAGCATAAATTGGCTAGGGTTTTAACCTTAGGAGTCTTAGAGCTGATTTTAGCGAGCTAGGGGTTTAACTTATAGTTTGGAATTCTTAGAGTTTCAACTTGTAAGCCCCAATTCACTTGGGCTTTTAATCCAATAACTCATTAGCCTTTTGGATTAACTATTCATGGAATCTCACAAAGAATTAGTCCAATCCTAATCAACATGGATAATTAGCCCAAACTATAAGTATTACTGATTTGCCTAATCAGTCCCCGTAAATTTAATCAGTCTCTTTTGAACACTAAATTAATTCCAAATTAATTCATGATCAATACCAATTAAATAATTTGATTTCTCAATTAATATATCTTATAATATATTAATAAATCACAAATACCCTCTTTCTCAAAATCCATCCTTTCAAATTGTTCTGGTGAAGGCACCCCGTAATGGACCATGCTACTCTCGGGTCAAGTACATTCCAATTATAGTTATGGGCTTAGACACCTAATCCAAAAGCTACACCAGCAAAGTAACTTTCACAAGGGGAGAGAGAAAAGGATGTGGATGTGTTGGATGTTCGAAAGATACAAATAAAGGAACGGTTATTAGGAAGGTGATGTCCACTCAAATACCCACTTCACTTCTGATTTCATTAACAACAACCTCAACTACAATCATTTCAAGACCTAGTACAAAAGGGATTGTTATAGGAGATAGTTATGGAGGTTCTGGTTCAAGCTCTATGCCACCTCCTTCGAAAAACAATCAGGGAGACAAAGGAAAGGGTGTTGAAGTTACTCCTTCAGACGAAGAAAAGAAGAAGCAACAAGCCTTAGAGATCGAAAGGAAAAGGCAAGTCAATAGTATATTGTGGAGAAGGCAGAATAATCCACCAGCCTTAAACAAGGGTGATCCCAACAAGCATTAGTGCTACAAAACTATTGAGGAAATCGTTTCAACTGGGAAGCTTGAGTATTTTCATAAAGTACCAAAGAAGAGTTATGAGATTGAGAACTCTGATTTTAATCAACTTGATTTCCCAATAAATCATATGATGTACATATCTTCTCAATACAAGTTGGTTGGTCACTTCAATGACAAAGAAGAATATAAAAGACTGAAGATGCGATTTCATTCAGTTTTGGGGGAAAGTGAAGAGGGGGTATTGTCATATGTGAAAATCACAAAAGTGATGTCTATTACATGTGAGAACTTGTTCGAAGGCATACTATAGAATTTTCGATGTGGTTGTTAGAGTGAATAATGTAGTTTATGATTTTTCTATTACTGATTTCCCATTGATGAACTTAAATGACTTGGTCATTATGACAGAGATTTTAAGCAATGTGGATGTTATGAAGCTGCTAGAGAACAATAAGGATGATTTTCTCATTGGCTTTGCTCATATCAAGGTGTTCATTGATAATTATTTTGATTGCCTCTCAATCACTGATATTGAGTTGGCTATGGTTGTCAACAAGATTTCAAAAGTTCCTCAATCCTTTCTAAAGGGGAAGATCAACATTGATGAATATGAAGATGGGGAAAATCATTCCTCAACCTTTGGGAGTGGTGTTTCGTAGCAAAAACAAGAATGTGAGGATGACGAAGTTTTTATTTCAAGTATATGATGTAGAGAGGTATACAAATTCCCAATATACAAGCTTTCTTGTTCGAGTTAACAACTGCAAAAGGAATGACGCAGTTGACAAGGCTAAAATTCGAAAGACAGTACTTATGAGTTTATAAAACTCTTTGATCGATTAGATCATATAACAGGTAAATCAAGAAAGCAAAAACAGTAAGATAAAAACACAAGAATGGATCTGAATGACTCGAATGATTCAATTAACTCAATCCTCAGCAGTGCTCGATGAAGAACTTCCGCTGTAGAGGATATTAGGGTTACAAAAGATAAGAACTTTGAACGCTATGAAAATCTATATCAAATTTTACGTTCCAAAATGCATGCAAGCATCTATAAATTTTAAACCCTACAAAGAACTCACGAATGGACAGGCCCATACCGGAGACTAAACTGGACTAACTATCGAGCCCAAGACGCAACACTAACTGGACCTAACAATCTCCCCCTTTGCGTCAATTGGAGTGAGACTGTCACTTCTTCTTGCTGGGTCCAGCTGCAGGAACCTTCTTAGTGGTATCAAACAGACGAGGGATAAGAGCGAGGATTGTCTGTCTGAAGCGAATGTACCACTGAATCATATCATCAAAGTACTTCTTGTCATCTGCCGAATTCTGCTTGCAACGATGAATGATTCCTAAAACATGTTCCAGGCATGCAGTGGTGTATAAATGTTTGTCTGCCAAAGCGAACAGGCATTTTTGGCTTTCGTTTCTGGTAAACATAACAGAATTGCGTTTCGGGTCAATCTTCCCCATTTGCATCATGTTTAGGTCACTGGCATAGCCAACAGGTGAGATAGTGGGCTTTTTCTTGAAGACACTAGCGATCTCCTGATCCATCTTGGCAACTTCCATTATGTAGCATACAAGCATCCTCTTCAAGTGATCAATGATCGGACCATATTCTGCTTCATTTGTGAGGAGGATGTTGTGCAAAATTATCCAATCATGTGGATTCAAATTGGGAAGATCAGCTAGCGATATGGCATGTTCGGTCTTAGCAGAACCCCCTAGCACCTTGAACCGAACGTTAGTGAAGTTCCCTTCCCTAAACGGCTTGAGGACCCGAACGTTGATTATTTTCTGAGTGCTCCAAGTTTGATACTGTGGTTGAGCAGCTCTCAGATAGAACTCGACCAGATCCCTGTCAACCTTTGGATGAGGATGAGGGATATCAGCAATGTTGTCAAAGGCATGGAAGATGAAGGCCTTTCGAGTCAGTGGCATGTCGAACTAAGAATCAATAGAATTGATGCGATCCAGTGAAATCACCGGTTTGAGCCACAAGATGCTTGGAGTTTCAATCGCTTCTTTCAGCAGCTTCTCAAGAGTCCACGGAGGAAAAAGGGTTTTCCTACTCTCAAGATGGTCATGAGCCTCTTTCAATTTTCTTTCAGTTGCCTCAGCCTCTTTGGCAACCCGAGCACTCATATTAGCGTCCTTGTCTCGACCTTGCTTCTTTAAGAGATCTGCAATCGTCTCTTTATCATCATCGCTCTCTTCAGCAATTTTCTTCCCCTTGTCTTTGACACCCGAACCTGAGGCTTGGCCTGTTGAAGAGGTTCGGTTGTTTTTGTTGCTGTAGAAGTGGGAGGCGGTTGAGATACATGCTCTCCCCCTTGTTTCGGAATGGACACGAACTCAAGGAGCCCTTCAATTTTGCTCAGGAGAGAAAGGGCAGGAGCAAGGTTTTCAGCGAGATCACGCCTGACTGAGTAATTCAGTATGGGATCGTGTGCTTCAAGGATGTTGGAAAGAGCGGCATGGACATCCGAAACACATGAAGACACAATCTCTCGTTCAGATCGAAGAGATTCAATCTCCTTTTGAGAATTGGAGAGTTGAAGATTCTTGACCTTTAGAGCAGTGGTCTTTTGAGGGAGAGCGTCCATGAGGGAGTTCTCAGCAGCTAAATCTTCTTGTAGCTTAGTAAGGCACTCCTCAATAGTCGCCTTAAACGCTGAGTTGTCCTCAGTGAGAGTTTGAAGAAGAGTGGCGAAGGACTGCAGTTCTGAGGCAACTGAGGTAGCCAGCTTGTTGACAATGGGTTGAAACTTTGTTTTGTTGGCATCAGCAGTTTCCTGTAAAGACTGCAAAAGAGAAGAAGCATCAGCAAATAGTTTTTCGACTTTTTCGGTCGCATCAGCACAGGCCTTGGTGGAGGCGTCAATGGCGGCAGTGGCTGAGCTGATGGAGGCTTCATGAGATTTAGAGAAAGCATCAACAATCTTCTGAATAGCAGCTTTAGAGATGGTAGACTGTGATGAAGAAGAGGAAGAAGCAATGAGCAAATCAATCTTCTCGTGAAGCTCCTTGAGATGCTTCTTGGTGACAGGAGCATCGTCGTCATCGTCACTTTGCACCTGATACGGACTGTAATAGACCGAATCAAATGTCATGTCCTCCCCACCAAGAAAAGGTTCTTCATTTTATGCGGAGTGAGCAGGAGAGGAGGGTGGATGGGATGGTGGAGGCTCGGTTGTGGAAGTAGGTTCGGGTTATGATGTATGTTCGGTAGTGGGAGTTGGTTCGGGTGCTTTAGTAAGAGCCCCCGTATTAGATACATTGGTTCTTACTTCAGCGGTTGTTGTGGTAGCTTCAGTGAAAATGGGAGGGGGTACTGGGATAGAGGTAGGTGGTATTTGAGTGGTGGAGGTTATGGGAGGAATGGAAATAGGAATGGTGATTGGTGGAGAAGAGACAGGTGAACTGGAAAAATATACTTATGGGGTAGGCGATCGTGGAGGAGTGTTACCACATGGGGACTCGTCAGAGTCTGAATTTTCTTCCTCAGATTCGCTTGAGGAGGAAGCAAGTATCAGCTTTCACCTAGGTTGGGTTTTTCTCTTCTTCAGTGGAGGAGATTGAGCCGCCTTGGTAGGTTTACGTTTCTTCGGAGAAGGCCCTTTCGCTCCCTTGCCAACCTGCTTGTCTTTGCCCTTTTCATTTTTCTTTCCCCTTGGAGCGGGCTTATTAGCTTCGTGGATGGATTTGATCATCTCAGGAGTGAGCTCTCTAGGACCAGAGCGACGAAACTCCTTGTAAGTTCGGATGATACGGCTGTCGCTAGGAACGTCTCCAAACATCGACTCAGGGATGGAGCCAATGAACTGAAATTTACATGCATCGGAGACTATTATCTTCGTGGTATGGAAAGTACCAATCGAAGAGAGTGGAGAATCAGCAACAATGGGGACGTGATACTTGTCCATCACCCATTTTGTGACCAGAGTCCAGAAGCGAGCATAGGAGATCTCAGAATGGCGAGATGTAGAGGCCAGACTTTGAATCAGTTGCTGCCATAAGATCGACCCATAGTCCAGATTGATACCGTTGTATACCCCATAAAGAATCGTGATGAACAGACGACTTGCTCCGTCTGAACCGGCACTGCGTTCTGATAACCCCTTGAATAACACGGTAAATAACCCGTTCCATTGAGGAGGCAAGCACGATTTCTTGAACTTGGTTACCGTCGTCATAACCTCAGTGTATCCCATGTTATAGAACATAGAAAACAGGTGACCCACTGGAATGGATTCAGGGTTAACCCTAGATGAATCGGGTTCAAACCCTAAAAGTGAGCAGAGTCGCTGCTTGGAGATGGATGCCTTGTGATCAAGAATGTCGAAGAAAATTCTATCGACAAACTTATCATAATGAGTTGTGGCGAAGATTTGCGATAAACACTCCATAGGAACAGCTTCAACTTTGGTGAGAGAGGGAGCAAGCGGCGAATATTTGAGGCATTCGATGATCGGGAACATGAAGGCATCATAAACGTATGGAGTAAGATCGATGATCAGACTCTGTTGAGGACGAATCGGCAGAATGTGGGAAGTGGCATGAACAGAAGATGAATCCGCCATTGAAGTGAAGAATTTGGGAGAGATGATGAACAGTAGAATACTCAAAGCTTTTCTTGCTCTCTGAATTTTGGGTGCAGTAAAGAGGTAAATAATGGTTGAAGTTACCTTTTATACTGTGGCGAGAGGAGAGAGAAGAATCTATTCCCAAATCTTCGAGGGAAATACGAAGGGTTTTCTAAGGTGATTGATGTGTGACAGTTGGTAGCCCTGATGAATACGCAGGAGAGAGAAGAACTGTCCTGATTCACACGCCTTCCCATCAGGCGTCGTTTTAAAAAAAAACGGTTCCACTTCGCATGCCTGTCCTTCAAGCGTCGTTTGAAAATCAAAGCGATTGGACTCTCGGCTGAGTCAACATCTTATCCCTTTGGAGGGAATGTCATCTTAAAGCAAAATGACCACGTGTAACAATGTAAGCCACAACTCTTAAAAAAAATGCCTTGTAAGTAATGAAACCAGAATTATGGAAAATCAAAAAGATTTTCGTGCTTAGTGTGTAAAAGAAAAAGAAATAAAGCAACACATATGTGGGAAATTGTGATGTCCATAAAGACACGAAACAATGGATCCCGGGAACGAATCGCTTCCTTCAAAGTCAAGAGAGACCTTAAAGTGTTTGTTTGGTTTCCCGTTGAATAACGATTAGACACTTATTGAGAAGTGTTGAAAGGCTTCTTTTAATCAGGCTAATTTGGGTGGCTTTTGCTTCAGTTCAGAATTCCTGATCTTTGATATAAGACAGAAATCTACCAAAGTACTTGTGAGACCAATGTAGTCTGTTGAACAAGTAGGTTTGAAAAGAATTTAAGTGACATGGTGGAAAAATTTGTTGGTGAAATCTCAAAAAAAATTAAAACTGGATTCCAAGGGAAGAAATGTTATGGGATTTAACAATTTCATAGGAATCACACAAAGATAAAATTCAGAGATTTCAAGGTACAGTCTTAAGGCTGAATTCGTCACTTCTTTAGTGAAAGCTAGATCAAAGTTAATTGTTCACCGTCAATGCATAGAAGGTAGTGAATTGTGGGTTTCACTCAGCACGTAGTGGCACGAAGCTAAGATCATGAACACAAAAATTGTGTAACCATAATCCTCGGTGGTAATTTCTGAGAGTCTCAAGGTTTACGTGTATGAGATCGAAATATGATGGAGAAAAATAATTGAGATGGTGTAAAGAAACCAAAGTACGTCTGCTATTTAAATAAGGACCAAGCAGAAAACTCTTATCTCATGTGAGAAGAGAGTAAGGTAGCTCATGATTAGAATAAATGTAAAAGCCTGATTGGGAAGACAAGGTTTGTATATACCAAGTCAGTAAGGCTGTTATTCAGAATCTGGTGAGGCTTTGGACACATACAACAGCATGCTTCTAGGGACACCTAACTAATAAAAGAATTTCCCACAAATACGAACATAAAAAAATAAAAGTTGTTTTTGGAGTTTTTGATTTTAAAAAAAATAAAGATAAAAAAAATAGACACACAAAATAAAAATGGAACCGAACCCGAGCGTTCGGTCTATTTCGGTTGCAAAAAAAATGAAGTTTGAAAAAGAAAAGGACTTTGAAAATAAGAGAGATGAAATTTGAGAAAAGGATACAAAAGGTTTACAACCAAAGAAACTACCTTTGAGTGATAAGCGAAGATAAGAGAATAGGACCGAACCCGAGCGTTCGGTTCATTTCGGCACACATGTGAACCGAACCCGAACGTTCGGTTCATTTCGCTTCCAATTTTAGTTTTGAGAAGTAGTTTTTGGTACTGACTCCGATTCCATCATTCCTAGCCCTTGTAAAATTTTATTGAAACTCGCTTCAGGAAGAGATTTGGTGAAGATATCGGCCAGTTGATCAGTGGTGCGAACAAAGTGAATTTCGACGTTTCCATCTTCCACATGATCCTTTATAAAGTGATACCTCAGTGCTATATGCTTGGTCTTGGAGTGTTGCACTGGGTTATGACAGATCCTAATTGCACTTTCTGAATCGCAATATAGTGGGATCTTTTTCATATTGAGTCCATAATCACGAAGCTGGCTTTGGATCCAAATCACTTGAGATGTACAGGAGGCAGCTGCAATGTACTCTGCTTCAGTTGTAGACAGAGAAACACATGTCTGTTTCTTTGATTGCCAGCTAACCAACTTCCCATCAAGGAATTGACAGCCTCCTGTGGTGCTTTTCCTGTCTAAACCACATCCTCCAAGGTCTGCATCTGAGTAGGCTTGAACAAAGAAACCTGAGTTTGATGGATACCATAGACCGAGGGAGGTGGTTCGTTTCAGATACCGGAGTATGTTTTTCACTGCAAGCATATGTGGTTCACGAGGATTCGCCTGAAACCTAACACAATAACACACAGAAAATATTATATCAGGCCTGCTAGTGGTGAGGTACATTAAGGAACCAATCATCTGGCAGTATAACGTAATATCTACTGCCGGTTTTTCCAAGGATGGTGTGAGTTTGGTGTCGAACGCCATTGGAACTTTGACCTTTGAGTCTCCCATCATGCCAAATTTAGCAAGAAGAGTCTTGGCGTATGCTTCCTGGTTGATAAAGATGCCTTCGGGTCCCTGTCTAATATTTAAACCAAGGAAAAAGTTAATCGGACCCATTGAGCTCATTTCAAATTTGGTCTCCATCAGCTCTCTGAATTCAGCTGTTAAGCTAGGATTCGTTAAGCCAAAGATGATATCATCGACATAGATTTGAACTATCATAAGGTGGTTACCTTCCTTCTTACGAAATAAGATTGGGTCAACCGAACCTTGTTTGAATTTTGACATCTTTAAGAACTTAGTTAGCGTTTCATACCATGCCCTAGGTGCTTGTTTCAGACCGTAAACTGCTTTGTCTAGAATATAACAGTGATTTGGGTACTTTTCATTCACAAAACCAGGAGGTTGCTCCACGTAAACCGTTTCTTCAAGTTCTCCATTCAGAAAGGCGCATTTTACGTCCATTTGGTATACCTCGAAGTTCTTGTGTGCAGCATAGGCCAGAAATATTCAAACATATTCCAGCCTAGCTACCGGAGCAAAAGTTTCTTCGTAATCAATTCCTTCTTCCTGGCAGTATCCTTTCACCACGAGACGAGCTTTATTTCGAATTACATTACCTTCCTTGTCCATTTTGTTTCTGAATACCCATTTGAGACCAACGACTGAGGCATCTTTAGGAGTTGGAATAAGGCGCCATACCTTGTTTCTTTCAAACTCATTGAGTTCATCTTGCATGGCTTGTACCAAATCGGAATGATCAAGAGCTGAGTTAACAGTCTTTGGCTCAATTTTGGATACGAAAGAATTATACATGCAGAACTCTACTTTGGAGAATAGAGATGATTGCTTTGCCTTCAGTTGGGATCGGGTCAGGACCTTTTCAGATACATTACCCACTATTTGAGATACAGGATGATCTCTGGTACATTTAATAAGAGGAGGATAATTTGGATCATAAGATGGATCCAATTCGGCGTTGACCATTTCTTCCATTTCAGATTGACTATCGTCATCGAAAAGCATGTCGGAATTCTCCCCCTCGACTGATGAATTTCTTTGGTATTCAGGTTGTTTCATACCTTCAGGTGCAACAGAACTCTCAGGTATGGCTGGACTTTCTGGTGCTACAGGACTTTCGGGTGTAGCAAAGCTTTCAGGTGTAGCAGGGCTTTCGGGTGCTACAGGACTTTCGGGTGTAGCAGGAATAGAATCCTCCTCCTGAAAGTGTGAGTTCGGTTGATTTGAAGAAAATGGATTCTCCCCCTCAACTGAAGTACCTTGCTGAGGAGGTTCGTTTGGAACTTGTTCTCCTTCACCTATTTGTTTGGATGCATCTTCGACGATTTTCTTCAGATGATCGATTTTGTTGTCTGTTGCCTTGGCTTCCGAGAGAGTAGCTTTCTCAGGTTCATTGAATAAATCCACAAACTGATCGAACAAATTAGCAATCGTGGCGGTGACTTGACCAGTTTGAGAGAAAATCTCTCCAATTGCTTCTTCAGTCGTCTTTAGCTTCTTGATGTAGCTATCATTGAAAGTCACATAATAAGTTTCTTCAATCTTTCTAGAACGCTTATTTTAGACCCGGTATGCTTTTGAAGTAAGAGAGTATCCCAGAAAAATTCCTTCATCAGCTTTAACGTCAAACTTGTTACGATGTTCTTTGGGGTTGAAGATGAAACATCGTGAGCCAAACACATGGAAGAACTTTACGTTCGGCTTCCTGTTATTGATGATCTCATAAGGTGTAAGAGAGAAACGCTTGTTGAGATAATACCTATTCTGCGTAAAACATGTTGCATCAATAGCATCAGCCCAGAAATATAATGGAAGAGAAGCAAAACTTAGCATAGTTCGGGCCGCCTCACACAAGGATCGGTTTCGCCTTTCAACAATTCCGTTTTGTTGAGGCATGTAGGGGGCTGAGAAGTTGTGACTGGTTCCTTTTTCTGCCAAAAAGTCTTCAAATTCTTTGTTCTTGAACTCCAGTCGATTGTCGCTCCTAATGTTGCGAACGACTTTTCTCAGTTGCACTTCAACCTGCTTGATGAACATCTTTAACTTAGGAGTAGCCTCATATTTGTGCTTCAGAAAGAACACCCATGTAAAACGTGAGAAATAATCAACAATAACAAGAATATACTTGCTACCGCCAATGCTTTCGATTGATGATGGACCACACAAGTCGATGTGAAGCAACTCAAGTGGTTCAACAACTTTTGTGTTTATAATAGAAGGGTGACTTTAACGACTTTGTTTCCCGATTTCACATGCAGCGCACAAGTGTTCTCAATCAAACTTGAGCAAGGGAAGACCCCGAACATGACCTCCGGTGACAAGCTTGTTGATGTCTTTGAAGTTGAGATGTGAGAGCCTTCGGTGCCACAACCAACTTTCGTCAGAATGAGCTTTGGATAAAAGACATATAGCTGGATTTCCTTTGATTGGTTTGAGATTGAGAGGAAACATTTCGCCTTTTCGTTCTGATTTGAGAATGACCTTGTTGGATTTCTTCTCTATAATCTCTGAACCTTCATCGTCGAAAGAAACCTCGAGACCGGTACCGCCCACCAGTTGAGATACACTGATGAGATTATGCTGCAACCCTTCAACGTATGACACCTTTCTTATTGTGAAGTCTCCATTGGTTATCATCACATAACCCTTTATCGTTCCATAAGAGTTGTTACCGAACTTGACATTCCCACCATTTTGAAGAGATCGAAACTCCCTTAGCTCTTCCTTCCTTCCTGTCATGTGACGTGAGCAGCCACTGTCAATGTACCATTCTTCGTCGAACTGCTCGTCACTTATAACCAGCAAAAATTAAGCAGATTTAGGAACCCAAAGTTTCTTTGGTCCACGTGAGCCTTTCACAGGAACAGGAATAGTAAGAGAAACATCAACAAGATATGTTCTTTTTATTAATGTTGTTTCATCTTTCCTCTTAATAGTAAATACTTTGATTTTGTTAGGGTTAGCTACAGACGTTTTGGTTTCAGATTTTGGTGTTTGGGCATTAGACTGCTTTCGGTCATCCTTGACTGAGGAAATCTTCGATTTTCCTTTCATGTTCGTTGATGATTTTGAATTTTGTGCAGGAACAGAACTGGGTTTAGAAAAGGATTGAGAATGAGAGGAATCAGAACGAGTGAATTTAGACTGGGGGTTTTTCCTGACTTGAGGTTCTAAATGACCCTTTTGTTTTTGGTCATTTGAGGGACCGAACCTGGACCTTCGGTAGCGTTTGCCTTGGAATCCGAACCTGTCCTTTCGGTTGTTGTTGCTCTCGGGACCGAACCTGTCCTTTCGGTTGCTGTTGCTCTCGGGACCTAACCTAACCTTTCGGTTCTGTTCCTCATGCGTCCTGAAAGTCTTTTTCTCTGACTTTGAATTTTTATCAGGATAAGAGAAATGAGTGTTTTGAGAGCGCCAAAACTGCTTTCGCTCTGAGAGATTCTTTTTGTATCTTAGGTTTCTCTGCTGCTTTTGATTTTTCACCTGTTTTGGTTGTCTATGGATATTAGCTTTTTGTTTTAGCTTCTTGACAACCCATTCACTCTTCATAGATGAGGTTTCGCTTGTGGAGGTGACTTCTTCTACAGGTATTTCTTTTGTGCCGCTTGTACTTGGCACGTCAAAATTGTCAGGCTTATTCAGCGGCTCTGGTACATATCTTCCTTTGGTTTTCCAGGACGTTCGCTCTGACAGACCAACGGTTTTGTCTGCATTATCTATAGGAGCGGACCAGAAGAACTCATCACAGCCATCTACGTTATCTTCGTTCACTATGGCAGTGAGTTCGGCTGTTTGATGTTCGGTTACTCCTGTGACTTTATACACCTGATTTGGAGTAGTTCTGACCTTCTGAAACACAAGAGCTTTTTCTTTAAGGGTCGGGGACTTATTCTTGGACAAACGAGTGAATTCCACAGAATTTTTAGAAATTAGATTTTTGTGGTTTTCGGGTTCGCTCTTTACAAACTTAGAGCAGTCGACTTTCACCTCTACAGAAATTTCACTCATATCATCGTCCTCATTAAGTTCAGATGCGTTTTCAACATCAATTTTATTTTCTGAACTTAAATTGGCACTCAATGAGTCAAATTTTTGTATGGTTTCGGTCCTTAGTTTCAGCTTATCGTTTTCATCCAAAAGATTTTTAAGCGTGTCCTTATGGTCTTTTGACTTTATAAAAGATTCTATTTTGTCCAGACCGTACATATAAGTAGGATTCACATCATTGGAAGATACAACACTTTCACAGTTGTATGCTTCGGCATCGATTTCATCCTCCTTAATCTCAAGGAAGGGTAGAATCATGCGATGTATTTCTGCCCTATTTCACAATTCAGATGCAGTTGAGTAATGTTAGCGTAAGGTCTTTTAGCAATCAAACAAAAAACATTCCTTTGTTCTAACAATTTCAAATTGTCTCTTTGCAAATAAATGTTTTCATCCTTAGACATAATTAGCCCCGACTCCTTCTGCTCAATCCACATTTGAGATGTATTTCTGCCCTATTGGATGACACCCTGCTTATTTGGTCAGTTAGGTTAGAATTTGTGACCCGTGTTTGAGTTAAACAACTATCTAGATTTGAGATTCTTGAATTTAAGTTATTTAATTCCTTTTCATACGATTTCTGTGGAATTTTGACCGAAATAAAAAGAGATTGTACCTTCTTGATCAGTTCATCAAGTTCACTGATCTGCACACTGAGAGGTTTTGCTATGAAGCATAAGTCCTCTCGCCCCTTGGTGTCCTCATTTCCACCATCAGTATTGTATCCCCTCACGTGAGATACGTCAGTCACCATCAGACACTTTCCACTACTTTCACCACCTCTTGCTACATACGCCTTTCCATGCGAAGGCTTTCTCACGTCATCATCTTCTGAGTCGGTCGACCACACCTGTACGCCACCGAACTCGTCATCCTCTGCCAAACCCTGTACAATAAGAGCATTCATAGAAGGATTAATAGCAGCTTTCTTCCTCTTAATCTCTTCTAGCTTTTTCATCAGGATTGCCTCTTCATCTTTCTCCTCATCTTTCTCCGTCATTTTCTTGAAAACGCAATCTTTGGCGTAATGATTCTTTCCTCCACAGTAATAGCAGCTGACACTAGAATCCGCTTCAACCTTCACTTCTTTCTTTGGTTCGTCAATCTTCGGCTCCTCCCTTACCTTTTCTAAACTATAGCTTCCCTGCCAATTTCGGTTCTTATTGGTAGGAAACCTCTTCTTGATGAACCTTTTTGGATTGGACACCATCATAGCGTAATCTTCTGATGTTAGATCGTTGTCCTCTGGGTTCAGATCTTCGTCTTCTACTGCATTCTTACTTTTAGACAGGAGGGCCAAGGACCCCAATTTTGAGACAACACTCTTCTCTTGCATCACTATCTTTTCTTGGGATTTCAGAATTCCCACCAGTTTCGCCAGCGAATATGATTTTAATTGTTCGTGAGCTTTAACTATAGACACAACAGCTCTCCATTCGGATCTTAAGGCATCCAAAAAGGTAACCTTTTGTTCAATAAACTTCCTTTCGATATCATGTTTGATCATCTTGCTGAGAAGATGATTGAAGCGATCAAACGTCTGAGTAACGGACTCATCGGAATTTTGCTTAAACTCTCCAAACTCAAACAAAAGCAAAGTCTGAATAGAGTGCTCCAAATCTTCATCTGTGGAATACAGCTCTCGCAGCCGATCCCAGATTTCTTTAGCGGTACTGCAGGAACTCACCAACCTAAACGTGTCAGATTGAAGAGCGAATCGAATCAGTCTTAATGCTTTGATGTCGCATTGAAACTTCTCCTTTTCGTCCTGAGCGACGTCTTTCACATCCTTTAACAGATCGTTATACTCCTTCTGAGTTTTAATAATTCTGGATGTTCCTGAATGAGCAAATGGTCCAGACACAATGGCTTCCCATATTAGATACCCATTATCTTCAGATCCGATGACGTAGTCTTCGAAATGATGCGCCTAAACCTCGTAATCTTGAGTGTAAAGAATTGGAATCTTTGTTGTTGATCCAATACTGTTTGAGATGTTTATAGGATTAGATTTGGAATCGTCCATGCTTGATCGTTTAACATGTTGCAAGATCAGACTTGTAATATGTAATATTAGGGGAAAACGAATAAATAATGAGATACGTCAATTATGGTGTGACGGCTCAATAAATATCAGTTAATGCGGAGTAAACCCTAATCACTTCTTTCACAGAAGAGATGTGTATGAATTACACAGCCTCCTGCTCTGATACCAATTGATGAGTTTATAAAACTCTTTGATCGATTAGATCTTATAACAGGTAAATCAAGAAAGCAAAAATAGTAAGATAAAAACACAAGAATGGATCTGAATGAGTCGAATGATTCAATTAACTCAATCCTCAGCAGAGCTCGATGAAGAACTTCCGTTGTAGAGGATATTAGGGTTACAAAAGATAAGAACTTTGAACGCTATGAAAATCTCTATCAAATTTTACGTTCCAGAATGCATGCAAGCATCTATAAATATTAAACCCTACAAAGAACTCACGGATGGACAGGCCCATACCGGAGACTAAACTAGACTAACTATCGAGCCCAAGACGCAACACTAACTGGACCTAACAAATACTTTGGTATGTGGAGATTCGTGTTGTACTTCTTTAGACTATGAAGATAATGACATTATTTATACTTTTCTCAGTAAGGGGGATATTTTAGGGTGTGAAATGTCTAGTGAGAAGTCAGAATTCATTTTAATCTATTTGGGTGGGAAGTCATGTATTTCGAAGTGATGTATTTTGGAAAGCACTGTTGATATCGAAGTTCAATGTCTAGTCCTTGTATATTTTTTGTGCGTCTGTAAAACTCTATAAATAGAGTAAGTATACGGTAGAGAGGAGCTTTTTGCATGTTTCGTTCTTGTATTCTCTCTCTTGAACTCGTGTACTCTTACATACGATTAATGAGCCAATCAAATATTATTTACGATTGTGTTCTTATTGCTTTCAGTGATTGATTGTGTATTCTAAACTCGATTTAAACAAACTTCAGATCAATCAAACATATAAGTGTAATTTTGGAATTTTATAAATAACTATTGTATATAATGTGTTGGTTTAAAATTTTCCCATCAAGTATATAAAATATTTACAACCAAGCATTTAATAGCATAATCCATCTCATAATATCAAGCAACTTTTGAAACGTCTGTAGTTATTAGGGACTTGTTTATTTTTATCTAATCGTGTAGAAAAATAGCTAAAACAATTATTCAAGAAAATTTCATAGCTAGAACATCTATGGATTTTGCTTCCATGGCAAAATCCCATAGACATATGAAATTTTATTGTAGTAATTGTTCTAGGATTTTGAGTTTAAGTAGATGAGTATATGATAATATTTAGTATTTTTTTTTGTCGGTACAAAAAGACGAAAAAGGTGAAGCTACGGTACAAAAATTCAGATTGTTTGTGGGTTGTCTAAGATCATTTTTCGAACTGATATTTCGACCATATGTATAGGCATCATTAAAATCAATGAAGGATAATCTACAAGGATACATTCAATTCTAGACAAAGACACGAAAGCTAAATTCTTAAAGATAATGATAAATTCTCAAAAATAGAGAGAAGAAAAAAACGACTATGAGAATATGTCCCCTACATTCCTTTAGAAAAGCAATATGTATATTGAAAAAAAATAGATGGTTATATTTGAATTAATTGTAGTTGAAAACATGATTTTCTAGCGACGATCAGCGGGACCACCGCTAGGGGCATGACCCCCTTGACCCTCTTCATTTGTTGTTTTGAGACCAAATTTAAATATGCACTTCGTACCGCCAAATTAATATATATATATATATATATATATATATATATATATATATATATATATATATATATATATATATATATATATATTAAACTTATGAATCTTAGGAATAGTAAAGTTATCATTGTTTTGACAAAATTTGTTCCTGCACTTTGCTCTTCATTCTTTATCTATTTTGACAGTTTTTGTCCTTACAATCAATATTTTTATATTTTTTAGGAACCTTTTAATATTTAAAGCTTGGCCACAAAACTTTAACAGTTTGACAACTTTGATCCATTTTCTAAAAATTAATATATATATATATATATATATATATATATATATATATATATATATATATATATAATGAATCTTAGGAATAGTAAAGTTAACATTTTTTTTTGGCAAAATTGGTCCCTACACTTTGCTCCTCATTCTTTACTGATAATTCCTACCCCTTTAATTTTTTATCCGTTTTGACGCTTCTGATCCTTGCGGCCAAAACTTTTTACATTTTTTCATAAAAACATGAAAAAAATGGTCCAGAGCAAAGCCCGGGCTTTTCATCCTTGCACTTCCTACGTCTGTTATATTTATCGATTCGGATACAACATTGAAAACTTCTAGCCCACGCGTAGCGGGGGTAACCTTTCTAGTTTACATTAAAAATAGCTAACAATCTCATTTGCAACTTATATTAATTCTGATTACACTTAAATATGTGTTAATAGTAAAATGACCAACAATATTATCATATTTAATTGTATAACTAGTTAACAAACTATAGGTTTTGTTCACATTTAGCCATTTTCATTTTTATGCAAAATATACCATCAACCTTGTTGAAATTGTTCACATTTTACCGTTATGATTAGTTGCAGGTAACACGGGTAAAATGTAAACAGTTTCAACAAATTATATGAATTATAATGTACAAAAAAAAAAAAAGACTAAATATGAACAAAATTAAAAGGTTTTTAGAGATCCAATATTTATGTGAGAACTTTAGATTTTTTTTCCTGTTAATTTTGATCAAAACTGACACCACCACACAATTACTAGTGTATTATCTAAGTGAGCCGCACCATAATAATAATAGTTTTTATGGTAATCCGCATATATATATATATATATATATATATATATATATATATATATATATATATATATATGTGTGTGTGTGTGTGTGTGAATATTCACAAATGTGCATATATACACAATCCATATTTATAGTTTCATTTTTTTTCTTTTTGTATTTTCTTGACCCACCATTAGTCTAAACGTTGTTTGTTAAGTTATTTTTTGGACAAATCAATGTTTCTTAATACACTTGAAATGTTGATTTTTGTTAATCATATTTAACCGAGAACCAAACAAAATATCATCAGAATTGTTTTAATCAAACCTTATTTGGTATGATTTAAATTAATATTTCAGAAGGAAAAAACTGATTAAACCAAATTAAATAAACATTAATTAAAACGACGAGTAAAACTCCTGCATACATTGATAAACTAGTCTGATAGTTTAGTTTTAAATTACGAAATAAGAAGAAAAAACATGAAAACAATAAATATAAATATATTCAAATTACAAAATAAATAAATAAAATAAAATAAAAAACTAACAAAATCACCTTTTAGTATGGTAGTGTTGGTTTTGAAACACTTTTGCCGAAAAACAGTTTTAAGTTCTTACGCAAATATTGGTCATCATAAAAACTTTGAATTTTGTTTGCATTTAGTCTTTTTTTTCTTTGCACACCATATATTATCTAACTTGTTGAAATTGTTTACATTTTACTTGTAACACCCATAATAAGAAAGACCAAGAAAAGAAAGGAAAACCCTAAGTCAAAGGGTCAACTCGTCGAGTCCAGGGAGGAACTCGGCGAGTCGGAGCGGGATCCGGGGGATCGATTAAGTAGCCGACTCGGCGAGTCGGCAAAGAGGACTCGGCGAGTCCGTTCTTAAGAGGGAAACCCTAAATCTGGGACTTTGTGCACTATTTAAACATCTCATTCTCCTTCTATCAGCCTCATTTGTAGCCCCCGTTGTCCAGAAGTTATCTCACGAAACCCTAGTGCTCTCTTTGAGTGTGTGAGCCAATATTGAAGGATTTTGAGTGTTCTTGAAGCCTAGAAGGAGAAGAAGGAGTTGAGGGTTCACGAGGAAGGTTGTGGATCCAGAAGATTCATCTATTTTGCTGCTCATTTTGGTAACCAAGCTCCTTCCTTGTCTTGTTATTTGTTAGATCTCTTCATGTCCCTCTTTATGAGATTTTGGACCAAGTATGATGCATTTCGGGATTTGGACGTCCTCAAGATGGATCCCTTCAGCTCTAGGTGTGTCTTGGCCTAGAGACCCATAAAGTATCAGTTTTTGGTGTGTTGGTAAAACATCTTTGCCCCAAGCCCTAGCCCTAGAGTGTTTTAAGCCTATATCTCTATGGCTTCACATAAAGTTTGCAACTTTACGTGAGGAATAGACTTGGGAAGAGTGGATCTACAGGTTGGAGCCCCAACACGGCTCGAAAAGCCACTGTATGGATTAAGAGCTGAAGCGACTCGGCGAGTAGTATGAAGATTAGGAGGAACTCGGCGAGTTGGAAGAACAACTCGGCGAGTCTGTTGAAGATTGCCTCGGACTCGGCGAGTCCGTTCTTGGACTCGGCGAGTCAAGTCGCGAAACCCTAAACCCTCCAAGTTAAGACTCGGATCAGTGAGTTGAGTGGGGACTCAGTGAGTTAGACAGGTCATGACCCGAAAAACGGTAGACTCGGCGAGTTAGGGGCTGACTCGGCGAGTCGAGTCGCGAATGAAAAGATTCTGAGCTAATGAAATCGGCGAGTCAGTAGGCAGATTCGGCGAGTAGGGTTGACCTGGAAGGTTGACTTTGACTAGAGGTGACTTAGTTGACTTTTGGAGAACAGTTAAGCTAAGTGATATTTTTTTTGATATTGGTAGCTGGGGGAGCTAGTGGAGCAGCGGTTCAGGGAATTTTTGGTTAGAATCCAGAGGGGTTACCAACAAGTTCAGCAGTACGAGGTGAGTTTCCCTTTGTGTGAATGGGTCTAAGGCCACAATGCCAAACCATGTAGATATGAGTAGGAAGACCCAGGGGTTAGCCCTAGGCACGGTATGCCAGCGTGATAATTAGGACCAAGGTCCATCGATAGCGGGCAGGTGCCCAGGGAATGGTTTGCATGATAGAGTATACTTGTTGTCTGTGTGATACTTGTATGTGCCTGGTAGGGAGGTGAGTGTGGGCAAGGTCTCGTATCTCACTAATAGCAGAGTGTGGACAGTGTTCCACATCTCATTAGTAGGAGAATAGGGGCAATGCCCAAGTTAGGTAAAGAGTGAGTGTGGGCTGGGCCCGTATCTCATTATCAATAGGAGCGTGGATGGGGTTCCATGACTCATCAGTAATAGGACAAGGGCGAGGCCCAAGATAGGCGAGGCCTCATGACATGATTTATTAGTATATGTTAGCTTATGTGTTATGATATGCCTATGTGTTAGTATATGTTAGCGGGCAAGGCCCAGTGACAGGCGAGGCCTAAGTGAAATAGATCTATATCCGAGCAGGGCTCGTAGCTGGGCGGGGCCTGGAGCGGCGGGGCCGTTGTAGCGAGCGAGGCCTGAAGTAGCGGGTGTGGCCCAGTATAGTGTTTATGTAGGGTATGTGGTAGGTTGGGGAACTCACTAAACTTCATGCTTACGGTTTTCCGTTTTGGTTTCAGGTACTTTCGGTAGCGGAGGGAAGAGCTCGGGGTGATCGCATGACACACACCATAGATTAGTCAGCCTAGGATGTTTTACTCTGATAATGAACATATGTTTTGGAAATGATACTCTAAATTCATGTTATGACTTATGATATGTTTTTCATGAATATGGTTTTGGTAACGATTTAAAGAAAAATTTTAGTCTTGAAAATTAGGACATTACATTACCATTGCAACCTGCAATAGCCGGTCACAAGGATAAAATACGAATAGTTTTAACAAGCTTGATGGTATATGGTGTACAAAAGAAGGAAATAGAGTAAATGTGAGCAAAATCAATAGTTTGTTACCATATTAGGTCATTAACGTAGTTTACACCCGTTGTTACCATATACAGTTCTCTTTTTGCATTGATTTTGTGTGCGCTTTTCAAAATCTATAAATAAATTCATAGGCACATTTGGGCATTACTCTTCATACATGATCGCTAAGTTTACACAAAATTTCGATTTTAACATTGGTATTTTTTGTCTCAAATTAGACATTATATTTTTCAGTTTGTTACTATTTTGATCACTTGTCAACCAAGTTGCCTGTTGAAATGACATGATGATGTCAATTTTGATGACATGACACGCTAATATGGCACATCGGTGTGTCAAAAATGAAAAAAATATCACAAAAGGATACTAAATTTTCACTTTTTCCAATTTTGACATTGGGTTTTCACTTTTTTTTTTAAATTGACACTTGTTTATTTGTTCCAAATTAATCATCATTTTTTATTTTCAATTTTGTTCAATTTGATGACGCGACATTCTATTTTCTATTCCAAATCGAATATCATTTCTTTTGTTCCATTTGAAACAATATAAATATTTTTTTAACAGTTGAAACCTTATATATATATATATATATATATATATATATATATATATATATATATATATATATATATATATATATATATATTAAAAACCATATTTTTGTATAAATACAAGTCTTTTTAAATTCAAAGCATAATGCTATTTATAAATACGTATTAATTATATTATAACTAAAATTTTCATGCATTGTTTGGTTACGTGGCGCTGACGTGACATGATAACGAAGTAACATGAAACCATATTTGGGATAATACAAGAAAACTTAATTTGGATTTAATGCAAAATGTAAAATTCATAAACATAAAATATCATGTTTTGTTTGATGTTATGTGATGGAAGAGTTTTTGCATAGTAATGTTAAGTAAAGAAATATATCTCTAAGAACCAAAAATCATGAATATACACAACGAACAGTTATTTCGTAATTAAAGCAACCCCAGAACATCGTTTTCTATAGATCACATGGGTTTATCTAAATGTGCATTCCATACCTCAAAACTTCTTTTAAAGTTATGTATTTAATAAAATATGTGGTTATAACGTAATTAATACATATTTATACATAATATTATGGTTTGAATGTAAAAAACCGGTGTATTTATACAAAAAAAATATGGTTTTTAGCCGAAAAAAATATATTTATATGGTCTAAAAAAACCAATATATATATATACGGTTTAAATGAAAAAAGGTAAACAATGAACAAAATTGTAAAAATTGTCAAAAAAAACGGAAAATTGTGAGAAAAGTTCCAATATTTTTAGAAAAGTTTCACTTTAGTTCCAAAAAAAATTGAATAAAAAAGTCTCAATTATTTGATTTTAGACGATAATATGTCATTTCATGTTAAAAGAAAAAAAAATTGTTAACTGAGCCAAAATGAAATAACCATAAATTTTATGTTAAAAACAAAATTAAACTAAAATGTAACTTTTCCGAAAATATTATTTTTGAAAATTTCCCTTTTAAAACTGTAAAACTAAAATCTTAATGTCTATTATATAATTTTCTTTCAATTTTGACATGTCACATTCATGTGTGTATGCTACATCATAAAAAAATGACATGTTATCATGCCACGTTAGCAACTAATTGGGTCTAGCCGGTTATGTGCTCAAAATAGTAACAAATTGTAAAAACGCAGTGTTCAATTTGAGACAAAAATAACATTAGTTTATTCTAATTTTAGTGTGAAGTTAATGATTTTTATAAAATTTATTCTTAATTTTTTATTTTATTTGATTATTTGTCATCAATTCGACATTTTTATGCTTGTTATTTGATTATTTGTTATTAATTTACACATCATAGAAATGATATGTTATGAGTTGGTCAGTCACTATGCCATTATCGTTGCAAACATATGCGAACATTTTGGCAACATTATCGAATGAAAATATCTATCAAATTCGACCACTCGTCTGATTTTTTTTAGTTTTCTTTTAATTTTCATAAAATCCTTTAAAGATATGAGATACGCTATGTCCAACATACACTAATTTTATTTCAATAATTCCCTTATCTACAAAATTTGTTAATGCAATCAACAGATACATAAGAAGGTTCTCTTTTCTTCCACTAAAAATAGATTATGCAAATAACAAATTCATAACAAAGTTTCGTTACTTTTACAACCTTCAGTTAATTCTCTGATTGACTATTTGACTTTTCTCACTAATTATAAGTAAATTAAAATTAAAGCAACAAGTAGTTGTAACAGTTAGATGACAATAAACAGATTCTCTAAATTAACTTTTATTTACTCTTGTCTTGGCCAATAACGAAGATTTTCTAACTTGGAGTATTCGTTAAGACTATGCAACTTTATCTTTCTAGAACACTTGATAAATTAAATATGATTGAAAATAATTTTCGTCGTTCGTCCATTGATGCACCTTCAGGCACGTGTTTGTTTAGAGCAGATTTCATTTTACGAGTGTAACCAACAAAACGTAAATTTGTGTGCACAAGGTAAGTATTAATAACGATTAGATAGTTTAAACTTATGGAAGATAAGTTATATACAAAAAAATTTAAATGCATACATTAAATTTTTTAAAGGGCCTACATTACTATATATATATATATATATATATATATATATATATATATATATATATATATATATATATATATATATATATATATATATATATATATATATATAGTAATGCATACATTAAAAATTTAAATGCGTACATTAAATTTTTTAAATGAATACATTAAATTTTTTAAAGGGCCTACATTAAATTTTTTGTGTATTATATTATTTTTAATATATAAATAAACAAAGCTATATATTTTCTATATCGCAATCATCAACTTTTATTTCTACGGAATAATCTTTTGTTTTTTAAGAGGACATTGAAATATATATATATATATATATATATATATATATATATATATATATATATATATATATATATATATATATATATATATATATATATAAGAGCTTGAAGAATATGTGGCTGGTATATACAAAATATTAAGTATAGAACCAAAAAAAGCTACATAGTTTTAACAAAATGTAATTAAATCTCTCCACAATCTTTCTTCTATCCTCTATTAGATTTGATAAGTTGTGTATATTTTTATTGAGTTTTAAATATTTAATTTTGCACCACAAACCATTTATAAGAATACATTATCAACTACCTTTAAGTCTTCTTATTCAAATTTATTATAGAAAACTATACTGAAAGATTGAAATTGTTCATGAAAAACCCAATAAGCTTCTTCCCATAACACATCAAAAAGAACCATGCAAGTATACATAGAGTAGGTATCAAAAAAAGTTATAAAGCCTAATAAAGGTCTAATATAGACAACACATCCTAAACACATAGATGTTATGGATAAATTATGAAATCAAACATAATATGAGCTCAAAAATAGTAGAAAAAAGCTATAAATGAAAAAAAAAATTATATCTTCTAATAAAAATAAAGTCAATTATCATAGTTCTACACCTAATCTTATATACATGACAACTACATATTTACTTTTCTATATATATATATATATATATATATATATATATATATATATATATATATATATATATATATATATATATATATACTAATAAAAGAGTAGCTGTTTTGCCATGTGTCATCATATTAGACATCCTACTTAATATGATGCCATTTGTCAATCGATTAATTCTTCATTTCAAATTTATTAAACCTCCTAATTAATATGATGTTACTTGTCAATCTATTTATTTTCCATTTTCCATTTTAAATTTTATATTATTGTTTACATTAATTCACAAATAAAAGTTATCCGGTATAAATTAAAAATTAATTTCACATATTTATTTGAATCAACGAATATAATTTTACATATCTAATAAACATATCTATTAATTAATAATTTAGTTAAAATAATTGATTAACAATTTTGAATTTTTACAATGAAATTTTAATAAATTTTATAACCGTGGTTCTCACGGGTTATAAACTAGTACTCTAATAAATGAAGATTTTTTTGCCACATGTAACACTCTCATTCAATTTGCCAAATGTCATTTTGTGGTTATTTTGAATTAATTTCTTTCCACATGTAATTTTATGGGTTTTTCTATTTTAATAAATTTCACATAATATATTTTAATATAGTAATTACAATAAATGTAGTAATAAATGAATATCAATTTCATTAATAGACTTACCTTCTTATTTCAAAATTCCCAAATTAAACCTCATTAGTTTATTTTGCTTATTTATTTAAATTTAAAAGAGAAAAAAATCAACTTTAATTATTCATTATTTTTTAAATTTTCCTAAAAATCCAAAGTTCTAAGTATTTAGACATTTATGTTTAATTTTTTTAAATTAACCCATGTAATATATATATATATATATATATATATATATATATATATATATATATATATATAGGTTTAGGTTCAATGAAAAATGATTAATTAGGGCAACATATGCTGGAACCAATGATCAAGTGACACGTGTCCATTTCTTTATTCATAAGCAATGTACTATGGAAGTTATTTATGTAGTTATTCCAAAGTAATGTGTTGTCATTCTTTTATTGGTTCCAACATGTGTTGCCCTAATTCTTTATTTTCCATATAACCTTTCCCTATATATATATATATATATATATATATATATATATATATATATATATATATATATATATATATATATATATATATATATATATATATATATAAAACTGTTTTTTTTATCTACAAAATGAGTGGTTAGGATTGTGTCTCTCCATCTCACAAAACATTATATATATATATATATATATATATATATATATATATATATAATATTTTGTGAGACAGAGAGACACAATCCTAACCACTCATTTTGTAGATAAAAAACACTTTTAAAAAGAAATATATATATATATATATATATATATATATATATATATATATATATATATATATATATATATATACCTTACACAGCCATACATATACAATTAGGGACGAGCAAAGGAACCGACCCGACTGGAACCGGCCCGAACCGGAACCGGGCCGGGAACCAAACTTGGTGGAAAATAGGAATCAAATTGGACCGTCGGTTCTACCGATTCCGGTTCCTATCGGTTCTTGCCGTGTCTTCAAATGTTGGAACCGGTCCTTGAGAAATAGCAACATACGGTTTCCGTTTTTGTCGGTCCTACTGGTTCGGGTTCGGGTTCCTAGTTCCAATAATCCACAAGAATATCGTCCCGGTCTTGACCCAACCGGTTCCATCGGGTTTCGGTTCCGGTCGGTTTTGCGGTCCATATGCTCATCCCTATATACAATGCATGCACACTGGGCCTACATCAAAAGACTGATCGCCCTGAGCCAATAGCATAAAACTGAATCGCTCTCGAACCTGTAGTATAAAGCTGGTTCGCTCTTGCGTTTGTTGGCCTACAACACAAAGTAGTACCGTCTCATCCCAAGCATACCATGCGGACATACGCAAATAATAATCAATAACTAGCAAGTACAGGTAGTCATACATATCTACCAAATCTAACAGATCACTATAGTATACCAACATCCACACATAAGGACACATACTATAGTACAAAGTATAGTTAGAAAACTCACCTCAATCTGAGGACAAGATGAACTATACACTTGAGCTGAAGATATCAAGTATCCTCATGCAAAACACATAATAAGTCCCTAATTAATACTTAAGGTAATAATTAACTCCCAAAAAGTCTTGATTCATAACTAATCCTCCTTAGGGAAAAATTCCATTTTGAACATCCAAGATAAAATCCCAACACAATTGACTAAAAGTGAAACTGGTCAAAATGTCAATGTCAACCCTCATATGACCTATGTTTATGGCATCCAAAATCCATTGAACTCTATAGAGTTCAATAGATTGTCGCATCAGCCATTAAACATCTATACAACACCACCCAAAACCCATTAAACACTTATTCTGTCCCAATCACCTCTTTATTCCTTCTATTTAACCATTCAATGATCATTTAACTCCTCCATTCAACTTTACACCATGTCATCACCCACACTTCATTCAACTCATATTCAATACTAATCACCACCCTATTCAACTTTTATACTACTTGCATTGTGGATGTCCTTAGTGTAACATACTACTCTACGCTCATCGTGTAACACCCATTTCAACTATGAGTTAATTTATAACATTAAACTTTCATGCTGGGTGGCCACAACGTGGTTTAGCTTCACCACGACATGTCAGTACTTTTTATGATCGTGGTATTTTCCTGAACCGCCATGGCATGGCCAAGGGTGCCATGGTGTGGCATATATTTTTGGAGAAAATCTTAATCCTTGGGCTTTGGGCCCTATTTAAAGGACATTATTGCTAGTGTTTTGTGATCATTTAGCCTCCAGCACCCTCCCATGCTTAGAAACCCTAATCCTGGCCTCCTTTGTATTTTATGAGCTTATTTTTGGTTCTTTTGTGAGCATTGAAGGAGAAAGAAGCCTTTTGGTGTGATGGTTCGCCTTTCAAGCACCATTCTCATCTTTTAGCTTATCTTCTAGACCTTGGTGAGTGTCCAAGACTCAATCTTTATGTTGCTAAGACTCTAGATCTCTATATTTGTTCCTTATTCTTCATGTATTTGTGAGTTTGGGTGGTAAGGTCTCATAAAGTTTGCAACTTTATAAGTCTCTTGGACATTTCGAGTGTTTGGTGTCTTCGATCTAAAGTAAGAATGAGTTTTAGTGCCATGCTTAAAATTTTGTTCACAAAACCCTTATTTTGACCTAGCATAAGTTCAAGACATGCATTGGACATGCATGTCTACAAAGCACAAATTTTTATGATAAGTGTTGGTGCTAGAAACTCTTATGGAGCTGATGGACAAATAACTTTGAAGATTTGGTGTTTAATGATTAAGTCCATGTTATGTTTTGCTTTGTTTAGACCTAGGTTTTGAGATCTTGATCTCTTGGAAGGTCTTAGGGGATAAAGTAAACTTTATCCATGTAGATCACAGGAGGGACCATATCTGAGCTTTAGAGCTCTTAGAATCAAAGAAAACGACTTAACCCATAAAGTTGTTAAGAAACTAGTGCATGCCGTGTGGCCTTAGGTCACCACAGTGTGTTGTCTGGGAAAATTCCCATTTGTGTTGTCGTTTATGGGCCACGACGTGATCATGGATGGCTACGACGTGTTGGGCAACTAAAGTTAACTTTGATGGCTGACTTTGACTGTTGAATTTTTGACTTGATTTGACTTATGGTCAAACTCCTAATTTTGGAAGGAGTACTAAAGGTTTACCTTGTGTGACTATATAGGTGGTGTAAAGCATTTGTATTTTGCATTTAAGAGAAGTAGTAGTGGTTATCGTCTGAGAGGTGAGTCTTTTCACTGTACTCATGGGTCGAATGAACCAATGTTGGCCCAATGGTTTATGTTTGTAGGATGTTAACTGCTTTGTGACTCTTGCATGTGTTTGTATGTTTTATACAGGTTTGGCTTGATTATGTATGTTATGGGATGGGCCCGATTATATATGTAATACCCCCTTCTGGCACGTATCACAATATTATCCGCTTTGGGCTCCCGGTGAGAAAACATCCCGGGGGATCACCCATACCTAAATTGCTCTCTCCCGGGAGGGCTTAATTGCAGAGTTCTTATGGGATTTGTTATCCTCACAACTTTAAAATGTGTTGTGATAGGGAAGGTATCAACCCCCCTTATAAAGAATGCTGAGTTCTCTTTCCTAGACGATGTGGTATCAGGTGCAACTAGCCTTCCTGCCTTCACCCCCCATTATAGGTTTCAAGATCCTCTTCGAACACATCGACCCATGTCCTAGCTCTAATACCATTTGTAACATCCCCCTATGGCACGCATCACAATATTGTCCGCTTTTGGCTCCCAGCACGAACACTTCCCAAAGGGTCACCCATCCCTGAATTGCTCTCGCCTGGGCACACTTAACTGCAGAGTTATTATGGGATCTATTACCCTCACAGATTTAAAATGTGTTGTGATAGCGAGGGTATCAACACCTCTTATCAGATATGATTAGTTCTCCTTCCTAGCCGATGTGGGATTAGGTGTATCTAGCCTACCTGCCTTCACTCACAATATAAGTTTCAACGTCCCCATCGAACACATCGACCCGTGCCCCAACTCTGATACCATCTGTAACATCCCCCTCTAGCACACATCACAATCTTGTATGCTTTGGGCTGCCGACATGTAAGGTCCTAGAAACAGGATCTTAACCAAAGATCACGCAATCTAAAAATCAAATAAGATGAGAATAGAGAAGAAGAAGAATAAATCAAAGCTTGCACACATTTGTATTCCGAAAAACATTTGGTACAACTCTGATAAGGACCGTAAACACAATGCATCAACAACCACTAATAGACATAGACTGATCCAATATATAGGGGAGAAAACATGACCGTAAACTAGACTTGGCTGTAAACAGGTTTACGGCCGTAAACACACTCTTGACCATAAACTCACTAAAAACACTTCTATTGAAAGAATCAAAGTACAAAAGACCTATACATCCAAAAGCCTAGCCTAAACCATAACATGGACCATTCAATCTCCGCCTTGGTTTGGGGATAGCTGTAGCTTAGTCTCTTTCAATTATAAGCACGCCAGACCCTCCCATTGACCCTTGCCACATCTCCTTCTCAATAATATCAGCCACCATTGATGTGTACTCTTTAGCGGCAGGTTCGAAAATGTATTCAGCAACCTTGATCTGATGTAGGGTCGGATGATGAATATCCCACTTCCCAAATTGAAGTAGGTCTTGTTTGTCATACAAGCGAAAGCAGCCATCCTTGAACTTAATGACAGCAGATGCAGTAGTTTCATCAAAGACCCAGTAATGTATGTTTGTGAGAGATCTATCACTGAAGTTCTGCAGCACCGGAATCTGTCTGACTTGATTGGTTGGTGGCCACATAACCGTCTGAAAAGGATGATTTGTCTTGGGATCCAATACCTTAGGGAAGCTCTTAATAAATGACTCGGCAATCTTCATACCATATAATCCCTTATTTACTTGATCCTCCAAGAATCCCTTGAAATGATTTACCTTTGGATCTCCAGAAGGATTTGCAAATGGAGCACTTGCTAGTTCTAAAAGATCAACCCTAGTCCAGGAACTGAAATCATGGAAATCTTTGTAGTACTCCACATTTTTGCTTTTTCGTTTCACTAACCACATGTTTAGCCCATCATGATAGCCCCATGAGACAATTCCTATCCTATCACCATACTTATGTCCAAATTTCTTCCTTTCATGGTTAGTGACGGTGATTTTGGGTTGATTTCTAGGAGCATTCTGATCGGAGGATTTCTTGAAAAGAAGTTGCTCTTTCTTGTCAGAAGCTGCTAGCTTGGCACACTTGAGTGCAACAACGTTTGGTGCTTGAGCAGGTTCCTTGTCGAATCGATCAACAATTGTAGTTCTTCTTTGAGTAGGCGGGTCAATAGGTGGTTCTTGTACTTTTTGAACAAACTGGCCAACGTTGGCATTGTGAACTGAAGACTTGAATTTGTCGCCAAACTCTTCTGCCAGTTTCTTCTTAAGATCAAAGTAACTTGCAGTCAAGGCTCCCATATGGGTTTGTAGATCTGAAATTTGATGAGTTTTTAGAGTTTTATCCGCGTTAAGATCTGCAACCTGAATTTCAAGTTGGACCTTTTCAGCTTCAAGATCAGCCACCCGGATATCAAGGTCAATATTCTTCTGATTCGGCATGCTGATTTCCTTTTAAAGGTCAGTTATGGTGGGATCATCCTCTTTTGAGTGGCCTTCCTCAATAAAAATTCCCTTAGCTTGGGAGGAAGGCACTGAACTTTGTTCATGGGCCAATTGTAGAGCAAGCCTTTCAGAGGCAACATCATGATAGGGCCTAAGAGGAGATGATCCTGAAGGGACTGAGGAACCACCAGCTTGATAAACTGAGCTTGGTCCGACATTGGTTAGAATAAGAGAAGTAGAAATAGAAGTAGTAAATGGTGGAGGTGACAAGCCTTGAGATAGTTCAGGCACAAATACACCCGGTCTGGGATCAAGTCTTCTCCTCTTCAATGAGGGCGAGGAGGTCTGAGTTGTCAAAGGTTCACTCACTGATGGCTCAATAGTAGGAGAAACATTCTTAAAGGGAGGAATCTCTGAAGATGTCTCCATTGTAGTTGAAGCTTCAGCCGTTTGTTTTGGAGAAGGAGGCATAGTCTCAAGAACGTCATCTGACTTCCTTATCACCGTTGTTGGATGAGCAATATCATGGATAATGTCAAAGAAAGTGTCAAGATCCTCATTTGACAAGATATTTTCATTTCCTCCAAGGTTCAAGGAAATATCATCCTCGTCAAAACCCATAAGATCCAAATCTTCAATAGAATCAATTTCTTTATTGAAATCACTCTCAACCTATACAAAGTGAAGGTCATGCTCTTCAGCCACAATGGTAGCAGGTGTAGCTTCATCATCATCGTGATCGGAAACTGTAATGACATCATCTTCTGAAGACACCTGTTCTGAAGATACTCTGTCAGAAGACCCGTGAGATTCAGATGGTTCATTCAACTTAGCAAACATTCCAAACTTCACCAGGGGAAACTTTCCTTGAAAAACGACATTTCCTTTTCAATTTTGTTTGATCAATCCAACAGTATGTGGACCAAGAGACTTCATATCCAGGACATCACCATCTTTGACTATTTCAGGAAATTGCTCATCACTGAACACCTGAATAAACCTGGGATACATCAAGAATGTGTCTCTAGTGTTCGCGTTGATGTTAGCAACAAATTCGTCAAGGATAAACTTTGAGAAGTTGAAGTTGATTCCAGCAACAAGAGCGGTAATGGCTCTTATGTTTCTTAAAGAGATCTCATCAGCACCAGTTTGTCTGCCGGATATGCAATTCACAAAGATGTAAGCCAAGAATCTTCAGTACAATTACAGTAGTTTCTTTATTGTGGGAGGAAATTTGCCTTCATAACCCATCTTGTCAAGAATTTCTTGAGCTTCATCAATTGCGATTTCAGTAGAGAAGGTTGATTGATCATCAATTTGTAAGGCGTCTCTGATTGATTGATCTATTATAACAACTTTGCACCCTTTCACATCAACTTCAAAAGATATAGATCTATAATTTCCTCTCTTCGGCTTAGCAGATTTCCAAAACTCCTTGATGATTCCTTGATAGACTACAGGATTCATGGTAAGAGCAGTGGACAGGAAGCATTCCCTAAGCCCATGGATCATTGACTTGAACTCTCCATGCACAACAGGAGGTTCAGCCAGAAGGATTGCCAGGTTGTGAATGTAAGCAAATTTGAGCTCTACCATTTTAATCTGCATAAAACAAGCCAGATGAAAAAAAGAATATATTTAACTATTTAAAATTTTCTCATGTTAGCAATTCAGATTGCCTTTTAAGTAAAACACACAAAAGAAAATAATTTTATTTGACCAAAAGGAAGTTCACGGCCGTAAATAGCCTGGCTGTAAATGGCTGGCCGTTAACATCTTGGCCGTAAACGGCTGGGCCGTAAACGCCGACAGCTGGTTTTTCTTCGATTATAGCTTCAAAACACATCGATTTGATGTGACAATCACATATCCATGATCGGAATTAGCATACTTACAGTTTCAATGGATCAATTTTTCAAAAATTCACAAAAAAAACTTCGAGGGAGAGAGAATTTGGGGAGTTTACGATCGAGAACTCAAAAAATGAGAGGGTGGAGTTGATTTCGACTGTAAACTCCCTTATATACCCTATTGAAAAGTTGGGCTACAATCCACACTGTATAAAACGAAGTCCAATACTCCAATTTTTTTAAAAATAAAACATTTTGAGGATATAAAAATAAAAAATAAAATAAAGTAAACTAAAATAAAACAAAAAAACAAAAAATAATATTTTTATCAAAAATGAAAAAGGAAAAATTAAAAATAAAATTAAAAATTGAGAATTAAAAATAAGTGTTGTTTTATCTATTCTGATACTGAAAATAATTTTGTAACATTGGGACCAAAGTTATTAAACAGCCTTAGTCCGCTTATCGATACCTCTACCTTCATGTCTATGTCTGGTCGATCGTTGGTATTGTGGTCCACTTAAACACGAAAGATTTGTGATAAGATTTAGGATAGACAATAAGTGACAAGACATTAAAGCCTGTGAACTTAGATAATTTTACTAAAAGACCATTCAGCTGACGATGACCAATAATATTGTTGTCCACCTAAGTTAAGCAGCGAGATCTACAGACAATCTATAGGTGTTCAATTTTAATTGTATTAGAACGTGTTTCCCGCTTCCTGATATACCCCAATAATCAAGGACTTCCAGAATATTCCTTACTTCAGGTGAGCAGACAATTATTAAGGAGGAAAATAGATTTAGAATGCATATGTTGTACACTCAGGTCGGATCTCTTCCAGTCACGCAGAGAGTGAAACATATTACTAACTAGATTTAAAGGGATTGAGAAGTAGAAGGTTGCATATGTTGTGTACCACGTCGGATTGTTAATCACACAAAGGTCACACAAAGGAGACAACATATGGCTAACAAGAAGGAAGAATAACATAAAAGAAGATGTAGAGAGACAGAGTTGCATATACTACAGTCCAGGTCGGATCTTTCGATCACACAAAGGAAGTAACATATGACTGACAGTAAGAAAGAAACAAAATAACTTTCTACAGACCTAATTTATCGGAATTCCCCAGTCACCCCGTCAATACCAGAATTAAGGAGAAAGTCCGCACATCGAGGAAAAGTCAATCCACAATTCTAAATACGGATCATTTAGTGTATCCGCAGATTCCCATGTATATCTCTCTGCTTAACCTACCCAAACGTCGTATTGTCAGACTCAATGGAACTATCTAGGTTAAAGTTTGTCAAGTCTCTAAATTCCTTAAGTTCATCTGATCCTAGTCAAGTCCATTTAAAAACCCTTCATGTCTACCAGTGCATTAAACACTGAGCACAGACAATTCAACTTAGTCACCTTACACAGATTCAGATTATCTGTTATCACATGATTATATCACTTCCCAAAACATCACTTACAACCAAAAACTATTAACAGCATAATTTTTAATTTTATAATTTTCTAATGTTTTTGGGTTTTTGGAGTATTTTCTGAAAAAAATAAAACAGAAATAACACTATTTTTAGGATTTTTAATTTTCGAATTTTTGTTTGGTTTTTGTTTATTTCTCCCCCTAAATTTGTGCATGGTTGAGAATGAAATTAAAATGCGCAAATTTAAACAAACCTAAAACAAAAATTAGTCCTCAAAACGAATCATTTTCAAAAAGCTCACAAGCACATCAAATCGAACTTTGTTGAACGACTTTGTGAACAAATCCTCCACATTATTAGCAGTGGGAACCTATTCCAGCTGAATGAGCGAACGCTCATAACAATCTTTGATGAAATGAATTTTTATGTCAATGTGCTTGGTTTTCGAGTGTTGGACTGGGTTTTTAGCAATCTGTATTGCAGCCTCATTGTCACAAAATATAGGGGTTTCTAAATAATTCAAACTGTAATCCAACAACTGATGTTGGATCCATATAACTTGAGAGCAACAAGCAGAGGTAGCAACATATTCGACTTCTGCTGTTGAGGTTGAGACGGTGTGCTGTTTCTTGCACTGCCAAGACACCAGCCGGTCACCAAGGAATTGACACCCTCTTGATGTAGATTTCCTATCAAACTCACAGCTTCCATAATTACTGTCAGCAAATGCATATAAATCAAATTCAGAATTTTTCGGTTACCAAAGACCCAAATTTGGGCTGCCTTTGAGATACTGAAAGATTCTTTTAACAGTAATAAGATGTGAAAGTTTAGGATTAGCCTGATAGCATGTGCATTAAAAAAAACTGCAAACATGATGTCTGGACGGCTTGCAGTTAGATACATCAACGAGCCGATCATCGATCTGTACTGAGTTTGATCTACGAATTCGTCGTCAGTTTCTGGAGTCAGCAGGGGTCTCTTAGCCATTGGCGTCAAGGCTGGTTTTGCGTCTTGAAACCCGAACTTCTCAAGTATATTGACCACATACTTTGCTTGATGGATCAGGATTCCGGTTGATCTATGTTGGACCTGAAGCCCCAAAAACATGGTCATTTCCCCTAACGAGCTCATCTCGAACCTCTTTTTCAACACTCCTTCGAATTCTTTGCATAGTTGTGGACTTGTAGACCTGAAGATAATGTCGTCAACATAGATTTGGACTAGAATTTGATCATTACCCACATGCTTGATAAAAAAAGTTTGATCGATAGTGCCGCGAGAATATCCATGTTCGAGCAAGTGCTTCGTGAGAGTTGCATACCACGCTCGAAGAGCTTGGTGTAACCCATACAACGCCTTGTCCAACTTATAGACATGATTGGGAAACTTCGAGTTGATAAACCCAGGAGGTTGATCAAAATAGATTTCTTCCTTCACTTTACCATATAAGAAGGTTGTCTTGACATCCATCTAATAAACAGTGAAGTTCATGTAGGAAGCGTATGCAAGGAAGATATGGATAGCCTCCAAACGAGCCACCAGAGCATAAACCTCAGTGTAGTCAAGACCCTCGATTTGCCTAAACCCACGAACCATCAATCTTGCCTTGTTGCGCACTATGAATCCAGAATCATCCTGCTTATTGAGATATACCCAACGTGTGTCAAGAGACTTTTTGCCCTTAGGAAGTTCAACCAGCATCCAAACCCCGAGTTTTTCAAATTGATTTAACTCTTCATGCATAGCATCTACCCAGCTAGGCTTATTCAGAGCCATTTCAACTTTCTTTGGCTCTATTTGAGAGATAAAGCAAGAATAAAGACATTGATTAATATCTCCACTCTAACTTCTTGTTCTAACATCGTCACCCAGCTGGCCAATGACATTCTCGATCGGATGATCGCATTGAATGCGTGAAGGTATTTCCTGGCTGATGTCATTGAGTGAAACGGGAAGATTGTGAATGTTAATAGCTCCATCATTTGCCTAATGATCCACTTCAGACGAACCGGTCTCATTAGTAGGATCTGCCACAAACTCATTTGCGATTTGCTCAGGAAAGAGAAGTTCCATAAAAGTTTGAGTAACAACGGAAGAATCTTTGGACATGAACTCTCTTTCATCAGGAGTTAGAGGTGTAGCATCAACATCTAGAGCATTTTGTTGACTCGAAGATTCTGGACAAGTAATTGGAATAGATGACTACACCGCAGGAATTGCAGAAGACACTATCGACGGTCTGTAAACAACTTCTTCGTCTTCATCTTCAAGTACATCTTCGAACCAGAAGTAGAACCAGATAAACCATCTGACCACCCATTGAACGATTTGAACAATGATTTGTAGTCAAATAGCCAATCAGGACCCACCCTAGCATCCGTTTCATTCTCCTCCAGCCAGCACACATCGAAGGATTCTATAATTTGCTTTGTTCTTTTGTTGTAGACTCGGTACGCAGTGCGAGCAGCATACCCCACAAAATAGCAGTCATCAGCTTTGGCATTGAACTTCGGGTTGGACTCCAGGTGAAGAAGGGTACAAGGGCAACCAAATACACGGAAATGGCTGACAGATGGCTTGTGACCATATAGAATTTCGTATGGAGTCTTCATTTGGGCTTTGTTGATCAAAACACGATTCTGAACATAACAATCGGTGTTGATCGCCTCAGCCCAAAAGAAAATAGGTAATTTGGAGTCACACAACATCATCCTTGCAGCATCTTGCATCGTTCGATTCCTCCGTTCAGCAATGCCGTTTTGTTGAGGCGTGCGAACAGAACTATATTGACGTACACTTCCCTTTTCTGCGCAGAAGTGATCAACAACCGCATTCTTGAATTCAGTTCTGTTATCAGTACGAAGTGCCTTGACCCAATTATTGGTTTGGTTTTCAATCATTACGATGAACTACTTTATCAAATCAGATACCCCAGCTTTTTGGATAAGAAGAAAACCCACGTGAAACGCGAGTATTCATCGATCACAACAAGACTGTATGAATTCCTGTTGATGTTTAGGACATTGACCAGACCAAATAGATCCATGTGCAACAATTGCAGCATCTGGCTGATTGAATTTATCTGTTTTGGCAGGTGTGGTTATCTATGATGCTTTCCTTCGGCACATGACACACACTTTTCAAATGATATAAAGTCTCTGATAGGCAGGCCCCACACCATTTCATTTTTAGCAAGACGATTCAGATTCTTGGCGTTCGCATGACCGAGTCATCGGTGCCACAACATAGCATTTTGTTCTGAGACTTTTGAAAAGAGGCAGGTGACTTGCTAAGGAATGTTGATATTCATGTCTTTAATGTATGGATTTCCATCCCGCTTTGATTTAACAAGAATCCAATCATCTAGGATGACAATGTCTGGCTTTATGATCAGACACTCTTTATCACTAAAATGCGTTGAATAACCTTTGTCGCAAATCTGAGAGACACTTAACAAGCTATGCTTTAACTCGGGAGCATAGTTGACGTTCTCAAAACTCAGCACTCCGTTCGTCATAGTTCCTCTTTGTGTAATTTTTCCGCCTTCTCCACCTGCAAAGGAAACAATCCCCCCCCATTAAAAGGTTGAATGTTGTTCAATTGGGAGATGTCTCCTGTCATATGCCGGGAGTAGCCGCTGTCGACGTACCAAGGTCTGACGACATTCCTCCGCAACCGTCCCTACAAATGAGCGGGATCATTTAGATATGGGGACCCTGTTCATTACTTTCCTGGGTTGACCCTTTACAATTACAGATTTATCTTTTGACCTTTTTGATTTAGAATCATCATTTAAATCATTCTCAAAGGATGACAATGATTGGTTGGAAGTTAATTTAGGCACCCACTGGTATTTAGGTTTCTTAAAAATCATGGGTGATTTTGAGGTATGTTTCTTTTCGGTTTGCTTTGAGCATTTGGATTTTCTACCAGAAGTGGTTGAAGATCTAGATCTACTCTTTGACGAAACCGACCTTGACATAGCCTTGGTCAATTTTGGCAAACTGTTTGTGACTTTGTTATTGAAAACTTGTTTGTTCTTTTGAAAATTTTCCCTTTTCTTGTTATGATTATCCTTCCAATCATCATCTCGAGGATGAGATCTTGAGGACTTTCTAGTTAAAGACCTTCCTTGAGACTCGTTCTCTCTCCTTGGTGAAGAAAAATGCACAAACACTCTATTAGAACAATTTCGAGCAATATGACCGACAGTACCACAATTAAAACAAATTTGCTTATTATCACTAGACTTGATACCGCCTTGATCAGACTTTATGCTCTTATCTACTTTTCTAATTTTTCTGCATGTGCACGTGTAGGAGTTAGACTGTGTGACAAATGTACTAGTGTCAGATTTGATAGATTTTTCAAAAGCAACACCACAATTTTCAGAATTATCAGTTTTAGACATCACATCATCACAAACAAAAACATCAGTCTTAACATTAGACACAGACTCATCACAAATGGGAACACCAAACTTAGACACCAATTTACTAGACTTAGACTTCTCATCTCCTTGCTTTCCTTGGCTTACTGTCATATATGCATTTGAAGTATAAATGTTAGTATCCAAAACCCTAGCACTAGGTCTTGTCGCCTGTTCAGCAGCTGGTTTACCATAAATCATGTATGGTTCTCTATCAATTTCTTCTTGGATCAAAGGAGTAGGAATATAGTTGTGATTAAATGGAGGAGGGACTCTCTTATATCCTAAACCTACTTGTTTTTTTTTTTTTTTTTTATCATTCTACTGCATTTGTTCTTCAATTATTTTTGCAACCTTTTCATTTGACAAATCAAACTTCTTAAAATTAAAATCAACATTTTTAAAATGAATTTTCAATGTGTCAAGTTCTTTGGTTACAGCAGCAAGTTTATTTTTGATGTGATCATAATTCTCACACTTGTTGCTGTAATCTTCTTGCAGTTTCTTGAAATCTTTAATTTTAGACTATAATTTTTCTTTTAATGGATTTTGTTCTTTCTTAATAGTGTACCGTTCATATTTTAAGTCCTTATTTTCTCTCTTAATCAACTCAATTTGGTCACATAGGAATTTGACAATTTTAATGCATGATTGAGATCAAGCAATTTCACTAACCTCCGGCTTTGCAGGCTCCGGCGTGGTTTGAACGATGAATGTGAATTGGAGTTCCATCATTTCTGCTTCTGGGTCTGTTTCAGCTTCTCCTTCAGCAACACAATGGATTTGGGCGAGATGAGCATTTTCAGGTCCTGAGATGCTCAGAGCCTAAATTTGATTCTCCCAGTCAAATGACTGAGCCACCATGGCAAGATTTATTGTCTGATTGTTGATGGTAGCTCCTCTGCTGCTATTCACTGGCACCATATTTCTTTCACCATTTTCCCTTCTGTCAGGCTTTGGGCAATCTCTAGCGAAATGACCGGGTCCATGGCAATTGAAACAGTGAAGTTTGCATTTGTTGAATCCAACCTTCTTTTCTGCATCCATGCCCCAGTTATTTTTGCCTGTCTTTTTGGAAAACTGTTTAGCTCTAAACACGGCCATATCAATTTGCCATGTTATGTCCATTTCTTCACCATCTTCTGGATGAATTTGGTACAGATCGGTAAATGGCAATTGAGGGGACAACTCACCAGCTACAAAAGCATTATAACAATTTTACAAGACCAGTTGCAAAAGCCAAACTTTTAGCATTTTCATTGGGAGCTGGAGTTCGGGCAGGAGCTGAAACAGCAACTGGAACAGATGTCTTTGAAATGTAAGGAACTTGCATGTAGGACATTAAAGAGTGAGAACTCTATATAGCTGGAGTGACATATGATGATGGTTGGGAAGCAACAAATGGTTGAACTTGAGGAGTGGTGAAAGATGAAAAGGCATTATTGGATTGAATTCCCAGATTTGCAGTGGAGTATGAATTGACATGGTTGATCTCTCTCTGCTTGTCATCCAATTCACAAGCTTTAATGATTGCCATGGTTTCAGCTAAACTTAGATGATTGAGATCTTTTGTTTTCTTAATCACAGCAACATTCATATCCCAAGACCTTGGCGGAGAATTTAGCAACTTTTTGTTTATTTCTGACTTAGACACAAAAATTCCGGCTGAACTCATTTTAGTAGTGAGTGTAGTAAATCGTTGAAACTAAGCCTCCAGAGTTTCTCCAAGTACATAGTTTAACATATTGAACTTTTGTCTCAACATATCCTGACGGCTCTCTTTCATGTCTTCGTTTCCTTCATAAAATTCAATCAAAGCTTCCCACAGAGCTTTGGCTGAAGTGTATTCTCTAAAACCTTGTGCAATCTCTGGAGATAATGCCACTGTGAGTGTAGCCAATGCCTTTTCTTGCTCTTCAATTTTTTTAAAGTCATCATCCGTGTAGTTTTCAATTTTCTTGTCAGTGATTGTTCTATCTTCAAGTGTTGTGGTGATATGAATTGGTCCTCTTAAAATGCTTCTCCAAATTTTGATGTCTTTCATTTTAATGTACTTTTCCATTCAATACTTCCATTCTGGAAATCCCTCAGCAGATAGCAAAATGTGGAATTCGAGTGGTGGTTCCCATTATGGTGTCCAATTCATGATGTGTTGATGAGGTTTGGGAGTCCATTTTTTTAATGAAAATAATTTGAAAAATAAACTAAAAGGTCAAACACACAGTTTGCGGTCAGATGATTACGACCGTAAACAGGAGTTTACGGTCAGATCAGGTTTGCGGCTGGTAGTTTTCCGTTATGATTGCAGTTGACCTCAGTTTACGGTTGATGAATAATGCTAGTTTGCGGCCGTAAATAGGAGTTTACGAATTTGAACTCTTGACCATAAATACACAATTCTTGATGAAAACGCGAGTTTTAAGCATATCTGATTCCCTTTTGCCACGACAACACCAGAACAAGCCTTAAAAAAATGATGAAATAATGCTCCTTTGACCGAGAACGTGATTGAAAGATGATTTGACACCGGATTTTCTCTGATACCAATTGTAAGCTCCTAGAAACAGGATCTTAACCAATGATCAAACAATCTAACAATCAAATAATATGTGAATTGAGAAGAAGAGGAATAAATCAAAGCTTGCACACGTTTGTATTCAGAAAAACGTCTCGTACAACTCTGATAAGGACCGTAAACACAATGCATCAACAACCACTAACAGACACAGACTGATCCTATATATAGGGGGAAAACATGACCGTAAACCAGACTTGTCCATAAACAGGTTTACAGCCGTAAACACACTATTGGCCGTAAACTCACCAAAAACACTTCTTTGCAAGACTCAAAGTACAAAAGACCTATACATCCAAAAGCCTACCCCAAACCATAACATGGACCCTCACGACATGAAAACATCCCAGGGGTCACCCATGCTTGAATTATTCTCGCCCGATGATGCTTAACAATAGAGTTCTTATGGGATTTGTTGGGCAGGTTAGTTGCACCTGATCCTACATCGGCTTGGAAAGAGAACGAAACATTTCCTTATAAGGGGTGTGGATACCTTCCTTGTCACAACGTGTTTTAAAGTTGTGAGGGCAAAAATTCCCATAAGAACTCTGCAGTTATGCATGCTTGGGCAAGAGCAATTCAGGGATGGGTGACCCCCTGGGAAGTTTTCATGTCGGGAGCACAAAACGGACAATATTGTGATGTGTACCAGAGGGGGATGTTATAGATGGTATCAGAGCTGGGGCACAGGTTGGTGTGTTCGACTGGGATGTCGAAACCTATAATAGGTGGTGAAGGCGGGCAAGCTAGCTACACCTGATCCAACATCGGCTGGGTAGGAGAACTAAGCATTCCTTATAAGGGGTGTTGATACCTTCCCTATCACAATGCGTTTTAATGTCGTGAGGGTAGCTGATCCTACAAAAACTCTGCAGTTAAGCGTGTCCAGGCGAGAGCAATTCAAAGATGGGTGACCTCCTAGGAAGTCTTCGCACCGGGTGCCCAAACCGGACAATATTGTGATACATGCCAGAGAGGGTATTACAATATGGGTTGGGCCAGATTATGTACGATATTTGTTGGGCGCGAATTGCATGGGATGGGTCTAAAGCAATGAGTAACGCCCAAAATGCGGTGTAACACTTGAATCTTGGTAAACTTCTCTTTTTACCTTACATTATTTAATTTGTCCCATTTTGACCCTTGAGTTGTACGCGGGGCATACAATAAGGTACGCTTAGTGTGCAAGCAGTGAAGTGAATACGTGGGGCGTACTAAGTGGTAAGCTTAGCGTACTCATACGAGGGTGTTGATCAGGGATCTGTAGGTGTGCGGTAGGCGTATAGAAGTGTACGTGGGGCATACGTTAAGACCTTGAAAACCCTAATTTCCACGATTGGCCACTATTTAAGCATCCTTATGGACCTAAAACACTCATTTTATCAGAATCCTTTCCTCCTTACCCTACACTCAAACCCTAATTCCATACTTGTGTGTTTTTGAGCTTAGAATTCCATTTTGAGGTGCATTTAGGTCCTTTGAAGGAAGGTGATCATCTTCGAAGCATCATTAGAGGCGTGAAGGCTTAGAGATCCAGAACCCCATCATCATTTTGCAATCATTTGAGGCATAAAGTCTTGAACTTGATGCTTTTTAGGTTAGATCTTTGTTGGTTTTGGGTTTATGGACCCTTTTGGTCCCATTGATGAGATCTTATGAGTTCATAACGTTTCTGAAGCTTAGAGTTGCCACTCTTGGTGTTATTTTGGTCATTGGGTCATAAGGTTGCAATTTTTGAGGTCTAGATCCATCCATGCATGAGTTAGGGCCATTTTTATGATAGTAGAATCTTATATTTCTAGTTTGGATTCATTTTGGGCATGCAAAGTCACCAAGTATGTGACTTTATGGGTCTAGACATTGATTAGGACTCAAATCTGTGGATTAGACCTTTAGGCTAAGCCTTAAGTGCTTAATGAAAAAAGTTGGCTTAATAAAGGAGTACGATGGGCGTACAAGTCTGTAGATTGGTATGCATCTTCTCCTTATCTCTTTATTTATATTGAACTGTTTACTTATATTTATGTGTTTTATTTTAGGATCGTTCCTTGTGAGCGATATCTTTACTCTGGTATTATTTGAGTCGGATATTACCCGATCGTTTGTATCTTTTATGCTTTGCAAGAGATTTGCTGGATCTCCAAGGCAGCTGGATTTTCCTCTAAATGTTGAGATAAAGGTTCATCGAGTTTGTATTGTCCAATTATTCAACACGAAGTATCTGGTTGATCTGGTTCGCATTCCTCTATATGGGAACAAGGTCATCATGGTCATGGATTGGTTGAGCCCTAATGGGGCAGTGATCGACTGTGAGCAGTGGTTAGGATGGGTTCGGACTCCAAGTGGGGGAGAGTTGGTTATTAAGGGTGAGAGACTGCAGCGTGGGCTAGTTATGTGTTCTGAAGCGAGGGCCAGACGCTATCTTCATCAGGGTTGCTCGAGTTTCGTCCCCTATGTCATTGATACCCTGGATAAGGGTTAGGCGACTGTAGATGATGTGCCGATCATTCTGAATTATCTGGATGTGTTCCCAGAGGATTCACCAGGGTTACGTCCGGAGTGACAAGTGGAGTTCAGGATTGATTTGGTTCTAAGTGCGGCTCAGATAGCCAAAGCACCATATCGGTTGACTCCTCCCGAGATGCAGGAGTTGTCTACACAACTATAGGACCTATTAGACAAGGGGTTTATTAGGTCAAGCATTTCGCATTGGGAAGCCCCGATTCTATTTATGAAGAAGAAGGAGGGGTATCATCGTATGTGTATCGACTACCGGGAGTTAAATAAGGTAACGATGAAGAACCGTTATCCCCTTTCAGGGATTGGTGAGATTTTCGACCAACTTCAGGGTGCATCTTGGTTCTCCAAGATTGATATGCGATCGGGTTATCATCAGATGTAGCTCTTGGATGAGGATGTACAAAAGATAGTTTTCCGAACTCGATATGTTCATTATGAGTTCGTGGTGATGTCATTTGGCTCACCAATTCTCCGACCGCGTTCATGGATCTCATGAACCGCATGTGCAGACTGATGTTGGATTGGTCTGTGATAGTCTTTATTGATGATATCTTGGTCTATTCCAAGACTCAGGAGCAGCATGAGGAGCACTTGTGGGAAGTACTTGAGATATTGAGGAGGCAAAGACTTTTAGCAAATTTCTCCAAGTGCGAGTTCTGGTTATGCGTGGTGGAGTTTCTGGGGCACCTTGTCAAACAAAAGGACATCCTGGTCGATCCAGCCAAGGTCGACGCCGTGATGCAGTGGGAGGTTCCAAGGTCTCCATCTGAGATTCGGAGTTTTCTTGGTCTGGCGTGTTACTATCGGAGATTCATCCAGGATTTCTCCAAGATCGCTGTTCCATTGAACCGACTGACCAAGAAGTCGTTGACATTTCGCTTGGGGCCTTAGAAACATGCATCTCTTAAGACTCTTAGACAGAGGTTATGTGAGGCACCGATTCTGACCCTGTCAGAGAGTGTTGATGATTTCGTGGTTTATTGTAATGCCTTTTTTACGGGTTTGGGTTCAGTGTTGATGCACCGGGGTCGTGTGATCTCTTACGCTTCGAGGCAGCTAAAGCCTCATGATACGAACTATTTGAAGCACGATTTTGTGTTGGGGGCCGTTGTTTTCACCCTCAAGATTTGGCGACATTACCTCTATGGGTTCGTTATACTATTTACACGGACCATAAGAGCCTGACATATTTGATGGATTAGCCGAACATGAATATGAGGCATCATTGTTTGTTGGATGTGGTGAAGGATTATGACTGTGAGAACCTTTATCACCTAGGGAAGGACAATGTGGCGGCCGATACTCTCAGCCACAAGGCGGTCGCTGCTCCGATCAGAGATATATGCTTGAGGGTGACTGTGATTACTCCATTGTTGGAGCGGATCCGCGAAGCTCCGATCGACACTATGAAGGAAGAGCATTGGAAGAGTAAGTGCATTGTGGGTCAGGTGGTTTACTTCGATTATGATAGTCGTGGATTGTTGACCTTACATCAGCAGGTTTGGGTTCCTTATTGGAGCGATGTATGTCAGGTTCTGATGGAGGAGGCCCACAAGTCGAGGTTCTCCATCCATTCAGGGCGACGAATATTTATAAGGATCTGCATCTTGATTATTGGTGGCGATACATAAAGCGAGGTGTAGCATGGTATGTGGAGTGGTGCTTGACCTGCAGGAAGGTCAAGGTTGACCATCAGCGACCTCACAAAAAGATGCAGCCGTTGGAGATTCTGTATGGAAATGGGAAGACATCACCATGGATTTCATCACGAAGATTCCCAGGACCGCGCGTGGAGTGGATTATATTTGGGTCATAGTGGATCGATTGACCAAGAACGTGCATTTCATTCCGATTCACGAGAGTATTTTTGTAAAATGGTTGGCTAAGATTTATATCGGGGCGGTGGTGACACGTGATGGGGTGCCAATATCAGTGGTTTCTGACATGGATGTTCGTTTTACTTCCAAGTTTTGGAAGCAGTTTAATGACGAGTTGGGCACTCGTCTCCATTTAGTACGTCATTTCATCCGCCAACCAATGGTCAGAGTGAGCACATTATTCAGACCATTGAGGATATGTTGCGTGCTTGTGTGTTGGTTTTTGGTGGGAGTTGGGATACATATCTTCTATTAGCGGAAGTTTCATATAACAACAATTATCACGCTAGCATTTATCGACCTCCTTTTGAGATTTTCTATGGGAGGAAATGAAGGACCCCGATTTGTTGGGGCAAGGTCGGTCAACATGTTATGGGGAGTACTGAGGTGGTGCTCAACACCACTAAGCTGATTCAACAGGTTCAGAGCAAGCTCCACACACTCAGAGTCGGCAGAAGAGTTATTCTGACAGGCGTCGGTCAGACTTGGAGCTCCAGGCGGGAGATATGGTTCTCCTGATGGTGTCGCCTTGGAAAGGTTTCATTCGGTTTAGGAAGCGACCGGTGGCAATTTGGGATCAGAAGACGAACAACTTGAGGAACAATGTTTTAGAGCTGGTGAAAGTGCAATGGCAGCACCAAAAGGGGTTGGAGTGGACTTGGGAGCCGAAGGAGGAGATGAGAGAGCATTATTTAGAGTTTTTCGGGGCAGCGGACTTCGAGGACGAAGTCTGATTCAAGTGGGGGAGAATTGTAACACTTGAATCCTTGTAAGCTTTTCTTTTGACCTTGCAATATTTAATTTGTCGTTTTTTGACCCTTAAGTTTTATGTGGGGCGTACAACAAGGTACACTTAGCATACAAACAGTGAAGCGAGTATGCGGGGCGTACCAAGTTGTACACTTAGCGTACTTATGCGAGGGTATAGATCGGGGATCTGGAGGTGTACATGGGGCGTACGTTAAGACCTTGAAAACCCTAAATTCCAGGTTTGGCCAATATTTAAGCATCCTTACGGACTTGAAAGCCTCATTTTATTAGTCTCCTTGTCCTCCTTACCTTACACTCGAACCCTAATTCCATACTTGTGTGTGTTTTGAGTTTAGAATGCCATTTTGAGGTGCATTTTGGTGCTTTCAAGGAAGGTGATCATCTTCGAAGCATCATTAGAGGAGTAAAGGCTTATAGATCCAGAACCCTATCATCATTTTGCACTCATTTGAGGTATAAAGTCTTGAACTTTATGCTTATTAGCTTAGATTTCTCTTGGTTTTGGGTTTATGGACCATTTTGGTCCCATTGATGAGATCTTAGAGTTCATATCGTTTCTGAAGCTTAGAGTTGCCACTCTTGGTGTTATTTTGGTCATTGAGTCATAAAGTTGCCATTTTTAAGGTCTAGATCCATCCATCCATGAGTTAGGGCCATTTTCATGAAAGTAGAATGTTATATTTCGAGTTTGGATACATTTGGGGCATGCAAAGTCACCAAGTCAGTGGCTTTATGGGTCTAGACATTGCTTAGGACTCAGATCTGTGGTTTGGACCTTTGGGCTAAGCATTAAGTTCTTAATGGCAAAAGTTGGCTTAATAGAGGAGTACGATGCGCGTACAAGTCTGTAGACGGGTATGTATCTTATCCTTATGTCTTTATTTATATTGAACTGTTTATTTATATTTATGTGTTTTATTTTAGGATCGTTCCTAGTGATCAATATCTCTGCTCTGTTATTATTTCATTCGGAGACTACCCGATCGTTTGTATCTCTTGTGCTTTGCAAGAGATTTGTTGGATCTCCAGGGGAGCTAGATTGTCCTCTAGATGTTGAGATTACAGATGATAGGTCTATTCTGGTTGCGAGGGTTTATCGATGTTGTATTGTCCAATTATTCAGCGAGAAGTATCCGGTTGATCTGGTTTCCATTCCTCTGTGTGGGAATAAAGTCATCATGGGCATGGGTTGGTTGAGCCCTATTAGGGCAATGATCAATTGTGAGAAGTGGTTAGTACGGGTTCGGACCCCAAGTGGGGGGGGGGGGAGTTGGTTATTAAGGGTGAGAGACTGCAGTGTGGGTTTGTTACGTGTTCTGCAGTGAGGGCCAGGCACTATCTTCATCAGGGTTGGTCGAGTTTCGTCACCTATGTCATGGATACTCGGGATAAGGGTTAGGTGACCGTGGATGATGTGCCAATCGTACGGGATTATCCGGATGTGTTCTCGAAGGATTCGTCGGGGGTACCTATGGAGAGGCAAGTGGAGTATAGGATTGACTTGGTACCAGGTGCGGCTCCGATAGCCAAAGCACCATATCGGCTGGCTCCTCCTGAGATGCAGGAGTTGTCTTCACAGCTGTAGGACCTATTAGACAAGGGATTTATTAGGTCGAGTAGTTCTCCTTGGAGAGCCCCGATTTTGTTTATAAAGAAGAATGATGGGTCTCATCGTATGTGTATCAACCACCGTGAGTTAAATAAGGTAACCAGTGTTGTAAAACTCTCCGAGTTAGCCGATTACTCATCCGAGTAGTCGCTACTCGGCCGCTTACCGAGGCGAGTTATAAAATCCCGAGTACTCCCCGATCGGCCCCTTACTGACGTGAGCACTATTGTAAAACTCGATCAACTTGGTGATTAATATGTATAATATACATAATGAGTTATTATTTAACACACACACATGTGATTATTACTACATATATATCTTAAATTTTCAGTAATTATTCACAAAGTGAGACCATTATGTGCTTTTCAATTTTTGTGTATTCGCATGTATCTGATTTTTTTATATATTTCAATCAACTTATGATTTTAACGTATGTTTTTGACATATATAATTTCCCTAAAAGTATTTCTACATGAATTACCAAATCCAAGTACTCCCCGGGTACTCCCGCTTACTCCCGAGTACTCGCTACTCGGTAGTCGGCCGAGCAGGTACCGAGTAATGAGTTCCGAGGATTGGTGATATTTTCGACCAACTTCAGGGTGCATCTTGGTTCTCCAAGATTGATTTGCGATCAGGTTATCATCAGATGCGGTTCTGGGATGAGGATGTACAAAAGATAGCTTTCCAAACTCGATATGGTCATTATGAGTTCGTGGTGATGACAGTTGGCTCACCAATTCTCCGACCGCGTTCATGGATCTCATGAATCACATGTGTAGACCAATACTGGATTGGTCTGTGATAGTCTTTATTAATGATATCTTGGTCTATTCCAAGACTCAGGAGCAGTATGAGGAGCACTTGTGGGAAGTCCTTGAGACATTGAGGAGGGAAAGAATTTTTGCAAAGTTCTCCAAGTACGAGTTCTGGTTGTGCAAGGTGCAGTTTCTGGAGCACCTTGTCAACCAGAAGGGCATCCTAGTCGATCCAGCCAAGGTCGAGGCCGTGATGCAATGGGAGGTTCCGAGGTCTCCATCTGAGATTCAGAGTTTTCTGGGTCTAGCGTGTTACTATCGGAGATTCATCCAGGATTTCTCCAAGATCATTGTTCCATTGACCCAACTAAACAAGAAGTCGTTGACACTTTGCTGGGGGCCTAAGCAACATGCATCTTTTGAGACTCTTAGATAGATGTTGTGTGAGGCGCCGATTTTGACCCTTCCAAAGGGTGTTGATGATTTCGTGGTTTATTGTGATGCCTTGCTCACGGGTTTGGGGAAAGTGTTGATGCAGCGGAGTTGCATGATCGCTTATGCTTCGAGGCAACTAAAGCCTCATGAGGCAAACTATTCGACGCATGATTTAGAGTTGGGGGACGTCATTTTTGCCCTCAATATCTGGCGGCATTACCCCTGTGGGGTTCATTATACTATTTACACGGACCATAAAAGCATGAGATATTTGATGGATCAGTCGGACCTGAATATAAGGCAGTGATGTTTGTTGGATGTGGTGAAGGATTATGACTGTGAGATCCTTTATCACTGAGGGAAGGCCAATGTGGTGGCCGGTGCTATCAGCCACAAGGTGGTCGCGGCTCCGATTAGAGATATATGCTTGAGGATGACTGTGATTACTCCATTGTTGGAGCGGACCCGCGAGGCTCACACTACAAGAAAAATGACTTACAATCACACCAAAAAAGTGTGGTTATATGTGTATAGTGACATTTTATATTTTCACTGAAAGTGTAACGGAAGGTGACACCATCGTATGGGTCTTATGGTCACTCTAAAATGTAGTGTATGTATGCTATGAAAACATGTGGCCGTAGTATAAAAGTGTGGCAAATGTGTACGGAATTTTGTTCCTTAAATATCTAATATTGTAGCGTTAAACAGTTAGTAGTCACACATATTTAGTTAACGTCGTGACTATATATCACCAACATGTGGCATTCATGTTGTTTTAGTGTAGTTGTTTTGTTACATATAGTCACACAGTTTGAATTTTATTAAGACTATTTTTTATCTTTTGTACACTTGTAATTATGGTGAGTGTGACCATGTTTGCTAAATGGCGACAAGTACTTTACTTTCATATGTGACAAATTCCTAATTATTAGTCACAAAAAACAATCAACGTTTATGACTATAACCTAACGTATAGAGACAAACAATTAAGTGAATTAAAATCATAAGTATTATAAAGTCACACATTTTGTTAAAATTAAGGATAATTCAGTATCGTATTAAGACTATTGGGTATATTTTAGACACATATAATTTACGGTGAACATGTATGTGTTCAGTAAATGGACACTTATAATCAATGATATATGTGACGGTTTACTAGTATTTAGTCTCAACAACAATCAATTATGGTATTTATTTGCCACATAAATTGTTTTCCATGTTGTTATTGTTTAACTTAGTGACAAAAAAATATTAATAAACATCATTTTAAATCAATTGTAGTCTCATAATTTTTGTATATTATGACTATTGTTAACCATTTAGCCACACGTTACAAACTGATGTAAAGTAACCATTGTATATTTTTAGAGACATTAAAAACGTATAAAACATGGCAAAAATCATACTACAGCCACTATAACTTACTATTTACTGTTACTTTTTATACATTCTAGACACATCAAAAAAATTTAAATTAAAGTAACGAAACACAACAATATGAAACACAAACAAAATTCATAATTTGATATTAATAATAATTGAAATCGAAATCCATATATATACATTACATTCCTAATTAAAATAGCAAAGAAAGGAAAATTGTCCTACTTTAAAGAATTTCAATAATGGTTAAAAAATCAAACACATCATAAAGCAAAACCTAAACATAACTAGCTAGACATTCATTTTGTTTGTATTGCTCCTTGTCTTCTTGAGAAGGGAATTAGATGATATGTAAGTTGGCTTCCTTTTCGTTGTGTTTTGATGTGATATAATTTCTGGTGCCTATAACAACAACATTGAAACCAAAAAAATTAGTTCATCATAAACTTAGTATAGTACTTTATGAAGAAAATAAAGTTTAATGCACAAAGTAGTGAACATATTGAAACAAACATTTGACTCGGTTTGAACAAGGTATTTTGGCCATGGAACAAAACTTTTATATGCATCCTTAACTAATGTGAATTCTCCAGTTTTATGGGGTAGAAATGCATTTTTTTACAACCACTACATCAATGGAAACTTTATAGCACTCATCTTGTAGAGGAACTCCATGAATGAATTATCTTTCTGATGTTAGGTGAATGGTACCACGAGCAACGATGTTTCTTTAATACGGATATGATAGACTACACTTGATTGGCTACAATGACAAGTAATATTATAATCTGAAAAAAAAAGACAGAAATGTATATTGATCATGTAAAAAAACACTGACCTGGTGAATGGGTTTATTTGGTGAAACTGTTGGTATGTCATGATTGATAGTGGCAGTCTTAGACTCAACAGCTTTTCTGGTGGTTTTTGTATTAGCCTAATATAAAGATTTAAGACATATATAAAATTATATTTTAATATAAAAGATTAAATAAAAGTATTGAAAACTATAAGGTTAGTATATACTACTGTTGCAGATTTCATGGAAATCAATTCTGCATCGGGAGTTGCAGTTGCAGATTTTGTTTGAATAGGTTTTTTGGTGGGTTTTGGAATAACCTACATAATTTAAAGTCCAACATGAAAAATCATAAATTAGTACCAATATATATATATATATATATATATATATATATATATATATATATATATATATATATATCAACGATGATCTAATAAGATGATAACACACTGGTGTTACAGGTTCTGAAGGTTCATTGATTTTGAGACTAATAGGAGACATTTCATTACTTTGTACAATCTTCTCACTTGAAATACCCTAGAAAATATAAAGAAACAGGGAAAATGTGTAAAAGAAATGCAATTTACAACTAACATTGACAACATATATTTTCAATAAGATTACTTACAATTGTATGAGACAGATTTGGAAAGTCAGCTCCTTTTGCATTAAGATGAGCCAAAACTAGCCTTAGTGTTTGATCTTGTTCATTAACCTTTGTAGACAAAGCCTTGAGTTAAGCATCTTTTTTCGCAAGCTCAAGTTTTCCATTATGTAGTGCAACTTTAAGATCCCTAATTTCTTCCTTAGATGACCCTTTGCTATGAGGAACATTGAGATATCTGTTGTAAGTGACACCCGTGCCGACACCCTTTAAAAATCTGCCCTTTTCCTTACCAGAAACTAAGGTCATGGCATCCGTTTCTGGTTCAACATTTACTTGTCCTTCTTTTATCTGCTTCTCATGTTCCATCTACCAAACAAAAAAATAATAATTATTGTCTTAATAACAATGATTAAAATATTTAAAGTTAAAGAAAATGAAAAGTGTAGTGAAGTTACTAGTCTATCAGCCATGATTTTAACATCTTCATCCTTAAATTCTCCTTTACTTTCACGCCCTTTACACCACATAACTGACCTTGGGGGCATTTCCTCCTTTGAAATCACATTCTCTTCAATCTTGATAAAAAAAAATTAATTTTTAAAGAATATGAAACAAAAGCATGTTAAATAAAATGCTATGAAGTTAATATAGCTAAAGACCAAGCTTACCAACTTCCTCCTAAGAGTAGTATACCCCCCTCGTCCCATCCGATGAGCATACTTTGACATTTTTCTCGCTTTGATAGTCCTTTGTGACACATTCTGTAAAATAAAAGTAAAATATTTGTCACGCACTTTTATAACCAAGTTTATGATAAATATATGAATAAGTTTTGAAAAAAGATTTTAACATTAAACTCTTGAGATTGCGTATAAGTCACAAATTTGTTCCAATCATCTTGTTCAGTGATTAGTGCACGATAATGAATGGGAATTTTTTCAAGCTTTTTGGGATTGCCTAGATGTGGCTTGATGTAATTTGCATACAACTTTCTTCTAAAGTTCCGTAGAAGAATATCAAGTCTATTCATCACAAATTGTTTTCTACTTTCATGAACCACAAAATAGCGCTAAAACAAAAAAAAAACAATGAAAATGTTAGTATTTAATACTTGATTTTTACATATAATATGTTATACAAATTAAAAAATTGAAGAAAATATTTACTGTAATCTCTTCCCATAGTTTGTCCTTCATTTCCGGTTTAACTTATTTCCAACAAAGAGCACTTAATCCCACCTTCTCGCGGACAAGATCACCCAAATAGCTAACAAAGACTGCATTATTCTTCCCTGTAAACTTACCGAATTCATCAAACCTAACACGTTTTTTTTACCACCAGAATTGACATATTCAGTCTTCAGTTTTGGCAATCGAGTCATGCCCCTCATCCTATTTGACCTTGTAGGAACTGTTTTATGGATTTCTTCTTCCGAATCTGATTGGCTATTGTAGTGAATGTCTTTATTTTCATTATCCTCTGTCTCCGAATCATAAACTTGGTTTCCATCATCTTGCTCATTTTCTATATTATATTTCAGGGATATCCTCATGTTGTTCCTTGTCAACCTCCGTGATTCTTCTGTTGACAAAACATATTGAAAATAACTTTGATTGTTTATAAGTTTAATGATAATGTATGAATAATAATATTATAGACAATTGCTCACATAAACATTTCATCGAACAATTGGTGTGCAACAAGCACACCAATATGAGGAATCAAAATTGTTTGTGTTATGCATGATCCATAATCAATACAATCAATAACATTGAAATAATACGTACACAAACAATATACTTACACTAGAAAGCTTGATGAATGATGAACTGAATTATGATCCTTTTGGGATATAACCTAACACTAAACAAAACAATGGTGGAATAAATGACGGTCTATTAAATACTAAAATGATTTAACAGGTCCTAAATTGATGGATGTTACCAAAAAATTACCGGAATTTCCTTGATCTGACGGATTGATCTTCATAATTTTGGCGGTGCGATAGATGAAGATTTCCCGCTTTGATTTGGAGCCCAAAAACCATACGAAAAAATGTTTGCCTCCAATTAGTTTTGTTTAAATTCATTTGACGAATTCAAATGTGTTCCAAATTTTGAGCTGATACTAATCCCACATGATTTGAAGCAAAAATCGTGGTTTGGAAACATGTTCTGCCTTCTCAAACATTATTTTGATTTATTTAGTAATATTATAAATATTACATATTTGGTCCTTCTAAGTTAACAATTTATTCTTCGGAAAAACATTTATGACTATTCGAAATGAAAAATATTTAAAGTTAAAAAAAATAAATATACAACAGAAAAATATTTTTATATAACACAAATAATACTAAGGTCTAGTAGGCTTAATTATTTTTTATAATAATTTATATGCCATAACTCCATAAACCAATGACTATCCTATGCTATTACACACCTAACACCCGTACAAGACCTAATGAGGTCCAAACCCACAACCAACACCCATACATGACCTAATGAGGTCCAAACCCACAACAAACACCATTACATGAGCTAATGAGGTCCAAACCCACAACCAACACCCATACATGACCTAATGAGGTCCAAACCCACAACCAACACCCATACATGGCCTAATGAGGTCCAAACCTAGAACCAACACCTGTAGATGACCTAATGAGGTCCAAACCCACAACCAACACCCGTAGATGACCTAATGAGGTGCAAACACACACACATCAGTAAAGAAGTTGTAACATATGCCAAAAACACTTATTATGGTGTTTTACAAGAGATTTGAGTACTAGATTATCATTTTAAAAGAATTCCAATTTTCATGTGTGACTGGGTTGACAATAGAAACGAGGTAAAAAGGGATAAATTGGGGTACACACTAGTTGAACTAAAAAGATTAGGCCATAAAGGTGATGCCTTCATATTGGCCTCACAAGCATAACAAGTATTTTACGTGACAGACCCACTCGATCAAAAAATGTCTATTGTGTTTAAGACACCTCCCAAAAATTACAGCGATACATATGAAGATGTAGATGAAGAATTTACTACTATTGTTCCTCATAATGATAACATATTGCCACATGTAGACACACTTGACTTGCAGAAGGAAAATGATTATTTTTGTACTGATTGTCACAGTATTCTTATACGTATGGTACGTGTTTCTTAATGTCATGAATTACATTTGTAGCGATAATATTTTTCCTTCTTTTAACACTTAATGATCTTTATTTTTTGTTTGTAAAAGGGAAAGGCAAAAACTTGAGCATATCATTATGTGGAGAATAAGAAAATGACAAAAAAATGACGATGTACTTTACTTAATATCTTTTTACCATATTATACCATCAAACTATTCTGGTGTAATATTGTTATAACTCAAATATATTTTTTTTCCGTTTTTTTACTGTTATATTGTTACACATGTTATAACATAAACTGCATGTAATAGCAATGTACTTTCATTATGCAATGTTAAACAAGTTATGTTGTATTCATTTCATTTATTTATCATAATATTCTGTTAAAATAAGTTGTATTCTTTTCATTTTTAATGGTGTATTATCTAGTGCAATTAAAAGAATAGATGACAAAAAGGGCAATTTGGTTCTTTCTTATAACTCTTATTCAATACGACATTATTTTTCTTTTATGACTATATTTACATATAAACACATATAATAGTTGTAAACGTAACTAAATGCTACCTACACACTATTTGTTTCTTTTTAAAGCCAATTCATAATATTTTGACACACAAAAATAAAAGGTACATGACCATAAGTAACATATTCAATGAATGACCCCTAATTATAACGATAAGACATTATTTTTTTATGACTATATTTACATATAGACAAATATAATAGCTGTAAACGTAACTAAATGCTACCTACACACACAATATTTGTTTATTCTTAAAGACAATTCATAATATTTTGACATAATAAAAGGTACATGACCATAAGTAACCAATACTAACTTCTTTTAATTTCTTGCGTAAACTAAATACAACTAGTACAGAACTGCCCTATGGACAAATAAATAATTAGTGTGACCATATGTATCACCTTTTAGCTACTTTTTTTGTAATGTGGCTAAAAAGGCACTAGGTTATAGACACACAGAGAACTAACTTATGTGACGATACTTTTATCTACTCTCTCTCATAAAAAAAGTATGACAATCTTAATCGATACATGTGGCTGATTGTGACCTATGATCTCAGTGTTCGAGTGTGACTAATATTTGTCACGTTTGGTATAATTATGTGTGGTAAAAGTGTTGATTGTCTATATAATGGCCACACAATCTAATTTAAATGTATCCAAAAACAGTCTCTAAATTTTTTTAGTGACCTTCGGCCACACTTTTAAGAAAAAGTGTCACAGGCCGTTTTTCGAAAAGTGTGATCGTAGGTCATTTTTGTACTAGTTTCAGGTCGAGGCTATGATGGAAGATCACTGGAAGAGTGAGCGCATTGTGGGTCAGGTGGCTTACTTCGATTATGATAGTTGTGGATTGTTGACCCTGCATCAGTGGGTCTGGATTCCTTATTAGGGCAGTGGATGCCAGGTTCTTATGGAGGATGCCCACAAGTCGAGGTTCTACATCCATCCCGGGGTGACGAAGATGTATAGGGATCTTCATCTTGATTATTGGTGGCCCTGCATGAAGTGAGATGTAGCATGCTATGTGGAGCGGTGCTTGACCTGTAGGAAGGTCAAGGCCGACCATCAGCGACCTCACGACAAGATGCAGCCATTGGAGATTCTGTATGGAAATGGGAAGACATCACCATAGATTTCATCAAGAAGATTCCCAGGACCATGAACGGAGTGAATTCTAGTTGGTTCATCGTGGATGGATTGACCAAGAGTGCATATTTCATTCCGATTCAGGAGAGTATTTCCGCAAAATATCTTGCTGAGATTTATATCAGGGAGGTGGTGGCACGTGATTGGGTGCCAGTATCGGTGGTTTCAGACTGGGATGTTCATTTTACTTCCATTTTTTGGAAGCGGTTTCATGATGAGTTGGGCAATCATCTCCATTTTAGTACATCATTTCTTCTGCCGACTGATGGTTAGAGTGAGCAGACCATTCAGACTGTTTAGGATATGTAGCGTGCTTGTGTGTTGGATTTTGGTGGGAGTTGGATACGTATCTTCTGTTAGCGGAAGTTTTGTATAAAAACAATTATCACGCTAGCATTTATCAACCTCCTCTTGAGATTCTCTATGGGAGGAAATGCAGGACCCCGATTTGTTGGGGAGAGGTCGGTCAACAGTTCATGGGGAGTACCGAGGTGGTGCTTAACACCACTGAGCTGATTCAGTAGGTTTGGAGCAGGCTCCAGACAGCTCAGTTTGGCAGAAGAGTAATGCTGATAGGCGCCGGTCAGACTTGGAGTTCCATGCGAGATATATGGTTCTCCTGAAGGTGTTACCTTGGAAAGGTGTCATCCAATTCAGGAAGCGTGGCAAGCTGGGCCCCAGGTTTATTGGTCGCTTCAGGGTTTTGGCTCGGGTGGTCCGGGTTGCTTATTGTCTAGATATTCCAGCCAAGCTCAGTCAGATTCATAGTACATTTCATGTCTCTCAGCTATGGAAGTGTTTATTGGATGATTCCACAGTTGTACCATTGAAGGATATTTAGGTGGACGACCGCTTGAATTATAGAGAGATCGGTGGCAATTTTGGATCAGAAGACGAACAACTTGAGGAACAATGTTGTAGAGCTGGTGAAGGTGCAGTGCTAGCACTGCAAAGGGTCAGAGTGGATTTGGGAGCCAAAGGAGCAGATGAGAGAGCATTATCCAGAGTTGTTCAGGGCAGCGGACTTCGAGGATGAAGTTTGATTCAAGTGGGGGAGGATTGTAACACTAGAATCTCATTAAGCTTCTCTTTTCATCTTCCAATATTTAATTTGACCCATTTTGACCCTAAAGTTGTATGTGGGGCATACAACAACGTACGCTTAGCGTACAAGCGGTGAAGCGAGTACGTGGGGCGTACCAAGTGGTACACTTAGCGTAGTCAAGCGAGGGTATTGATCGAGGATCCATAGGTGTTCATGGGGCGTACATTAAGACCTTGAAAACCCTAATTTCTGGGTTTGGCCATTATTTATGCATCCTTATGGACTTGGAGCCCTCATTTTATCAGTCTCCTTGTCCTCCTTACCCTACACTCGAACCTTAATTCCATACTTGTGTGGTTTTGAGCTTAGAATGCCATTTTGACGTGTATTTTGGTGTTTTGAAGGATGGTGATCATCTTTGAAGCATCATTAGAGGAGTGAAGGCTTATAGATCGAGAACTGCATCATCAGTTTGCACTTATTTGTGGTATAAAGTCTTGAACTTGATGCTTCTTAGCTTACATCTCTATTGGTTTTGGGTTTATGGACCCTTTTGGTCCCATTGATGGGATCTTATGAGTTCATATCCTTTCTGAAGCTTAGAGTTTCCACTCTTGGTGTTATTTTCGTCATTGAGTCATAAAGTTGCCATTTTTGAGGTCTAGATCCATCCATGCATATGTTAGGGCCATTTTCATGAAAGTAGAATATTATATTTTGAGTTTTGATTCATTTGGGGCATGCAAAGTCACCAAGTCAGTGACTTAATGGCTATAGACATTGATTAGGACTCAGATCTGTGGTTTGGATCTTTAGGCTAAGCATTAAGTGCTTAATGGAAAAAGTTGGATTAATAGAGGAGTACGATGGGCGTACAAGTCTGTAGGCGCATTGTACAAGCCATTAAGCGTGTACACGCAATGTATAGTTAAGTACACCCTATGTACTCAGTTAGAATGGGCTTCGCACTTTTGGGCCTCAGTTTGATCCATTTCGTGGACCTAGTTGCTTTGGGCCTTAGATTGAAAGTAGGCTTTTTTACTAAGGAAATTATTGGGCTTTAGGGTAAGGCCCGTTGGAGGGGTTTGGGGCTAATTTGGACATTTAGGCTATAAGTGGGCCACAAGTGTGCCATGGAAGATTAGTTAGTGCCAAGGGTAAAATGGTCATTTTACCCCAAGTATGGAGTATTGGATACTAATTGGAACCCAAGTATTGATTGGGTGTTATTTTGTAATGATAGCTCAGGGTGTCGTCAAGGCAACAACTAGGCCCAATGCTGGCCCTTCCTGTTTATGTTGAGATGCTAGGACTCTGCGTGACCTTTGCATGTGTTATGTGCTGCTTTGTGTACCGGGCGAACCTCGATGTAGGTCGAGGCTCGATGACTAGAATGTGTGCTATTGTTTCATGATATTATATATGTTAGCATGGTTGTATGTTATGTACTGTATGTATATAGTGGGCGAGGCCCAATATCAGGCGGGGCCTAAAGAATAACAAATATGTATTCCAAGCGGGGCTCGATGTCGGGTCGGGCCCGGAGTAGGGCAGGGGCCTAGTGTATGTTTTGCTATGTATGGGGTGGGGTAGTTTGGGGAAATCACTAAGCATTGTGCTTAATGTTTTTAGTTTATGTTTCAGGTACTTCCGGTTACAAAAGGAAGAGCTCGGGTTGACTGCATCGTACACACCATGATATTTTACTCTGATTTTTATGACATTTGATACATTGGTTTTGTTAAGATGTATGGATGATATTTGAAAATACTATTCTATCTATTTTAAAAATGAAATTTTTGGGACCATATTTTAGGATGTTATAATCGGGCTAGGCATTTAAAATATGGTATATGTTTCATATTAAGAAAAATAGGAAAAAGCAACCGAATCGTCCGTAAATCGTAAAAATAAGTGCGCGAAAACACACACACACACACACACACATATATATATATATATATATATATATATATATGTATGTACGTATGTGTATATATATATATATATATATATATATATGTGTGTGTGTGTGTATGTACGTATATATATATATATATATATATATATATATATATATATATATATATATATGTATGCAGTGTTGTAAAACTCCCCGAGTTGGCCGATTACTCCTCTGAGTACTCGCTACTCCCCCCTTTGCCGAGGCGAGTTACATAATCCCGAGCATTCCCCTATCGGCCCCTTACTGAACTGAGTAGTGTTGTGAAATTCAGTCAACTTGGTGATTAATATGTATAATATATTTAATGATATATTATTTAACACACACACATGCGATTATTACTACATATATATATCTTAAATTTTCAGCAATTATTCACGAAGTGAGACCATTATGTGTTTTTCATTTTTTGTGTATTCACATGTATCTAATTTTGTTATATATTTCAATCAACTTATGATTTTATCTTATGATTTTGACATATATAATTTCCCTAAAAATATTTCTACATAAATTTCCAAATCCGAGTACTCCCGAATACTCGCTACTCGGTAGTCGGCCGAACAGGTACCGTGTAACGAATTCTACAAACTTGTATGTATGTATTGAATGTATACCTCAACATGATCCCGAAAATATAAGTTTCATAGAAATCTGGGTTCATATGAGCGATATATGAAGTTTATAAAATATAAAAATCAACCGCGTAATTAAAAATTATTAACATCAAAAGGTATGAAGAGATTGGTTGATTTTTGGGTAAAGTCACGAAAATGAAAGTTGTAGTACTCCTTAAGATATGAATTTTGGTAAAAGGAACACCAAAATCGAAGCATGTGTGAGAGAGTTATAATTTTTATAAAATCATTAAATCGTATAAAAATAAGGGCTAAAAATAAAGTCAGAATTAGCCGATGGATCTTAAAGGAAAGTTGTAGTACTCGTTAAGAGCTACACGTGGAAAAAAACGTCAAAAACAGATTTTGTAAGAAGAAGTTATGGAATTTACAAAATCTGTGTTTTGTCATGCATGCAGTGCATGCCAGGTGCACGACGCATGCTTGTAGAAGGTGAAAACGCGGACCACGAAGAGCCTGACACGTGGCACAAAGTGGTTGGGGAGACAACACCATAGAATGTGCGATGTGAACCCCTATTGCATGTTGTGCAACACAAATTGTCTATAAATACCACATTTATGCTCCTTCCATTCCCCACATTTCCCCTACAACTCTCTCTCGATTTCCTTCAGTTCTAGCCCATTTTCACTTAGGTTTAGCCTTCAGCGAAGCCCTGTAATCCTTGAAGTAGTAATAGCTAGCAAGTAGAAGCTCTACTAGTGCAATTTCCAGACTTTTGTCCAAGAAATCTATTTAAGTTAGGCTACACTCTCATTCTTTCAATGTAACTTATATTTATAGTTATAAGTCGTTATTATAAATCTATAAATAAGGTTTATTAGTAATTCCATGTCGTTATACTGATTGATCATCTTTCGGGAGAGGTGTTTAGAATAGTTATGTTGGCTTGGTTGTTGGATTTCAGAGAACCTATTATGCCGAAATGATCCTGTCTCCTAACTGTCGTTCTTGGCTAATCCATATTTGATAGAAATCTTAGTATTCATTGGGATTAGTGAGGAATCTAGAATATCATTAAGACACAAGTAGTCCCTCTCATGGACATGATTTTCATACAAGTATTAAATATATGTTAGAAAGCTAAATGCTTATTCTTTGTTTTATGTGTTAGAAATGAATATAAGAATATATGACATGGGAACCATATATGGTTCTATATATGATGAAAAGTTATATGTCTATTTTCGCATGATCATAATAATAGAAATATCATTAGGGAAATAGACACAAGTATATTGATACTTAAAATACTCTACGCTAAATATATATACACTAAGATATGTTAGTGTTATATAGACAGAATTTCTATTAGAGGTTTGGTATCTATGTCTGTTAATAATATAAGACTAATTCAATTAAGTCTGATATCGGGTAGTCCCATTTAGGATGTGTGTGTGTGTGTGTAAGTTAGGAATAGAGAGTAGAATTCTATTCCTTGACACTTTCAGGTGTTGACATACATTAGCTTCGTATGGGAGTACGATATAGTGTTCCCCTTGGGATGACTAGATATGGTGGGTCCCGATCAGATAACTGTGGTGATATGTCTACTTATTCTTGGATAACCAAAAATGGCAGGTCCTGATCAGACAACTCTAATGATATGTGTACATATTCTTGGATAACCAGAAATAACAGCACCTGACTAGACAATTGTAATTCTATGTGTGTATATTTCTAAACGGTTCATCATGTAGGATAATCCACCCTGATAATCATAGACTAGGATCTATGAGGATCGATTGGGTGCAGTTAGGATTAGGTATGAGGGTATGCAGATATCCAAATTGGATGCACATCTATATTGTTTGGTAAAATTTGTTTTAAAATATTATGATATATATATATATATATATATATATATATATATAAAATATCGTTGTGGGATTGAAATCCATATGTACTCACCAGGTTTCCCAACATGACTCAGTTAGCTTCTTTGTATCATAGGTAGCGATATAAAGTTACGTGCATGATAAGAGATTCAAGGAGATGTAGATTGTTAGTATATTGAGACATCGTTAGTCTCCATTTATGCTTACGTTTTATATCAGTTATGAAATCCCGAGTTTTAAAATTATAAACAAAAAACTTTTCTTCGAAAATGATTTTATAATATCATTATCATGTTTTTCGGACAACTTCCGCTTAATCAATCTTTTTAAAAGAATACTTTGATTTAATAAGCATAAACAAATCGTTCTTTTCTGGCAGAGAAATTGGGGATTTCACAGTTGGTATCAGAGCATTAGGTTAACTGAACTAGGAATTTTAGGTAATTTCTAGACTTAAACATAGAATGTTATGCAATGATCGTGAGACGTGTGTCCATATCATTTATGGCAGTACACCTAAATTAACACATGCACTAGCTTACTTTAGGACAAGATGCCTAATTTGCTTTAGGTGTGAAATGATTTGTAGCATGCTTTTGGTTGCCTAAATTGCTATTTATTAATTAGATTTAAGGTTTGTTTCCAACCTAGATATAGGAAATTTTATGTGTTCAGGTTTCTAAACGTTTAATTATGGTATTAGAACTGGCATATAACTTTTTGGAGTAATAAGGAGGCTTACGCATCTAAACCTTCTCTATCTATATTCTCGTCTCGGTACATCGAATGCCTGCTTTTGTGTACATAATATCATGATAAGAACTTGTAACAAACTGAGCTATTGAGAAGGCTTATGATAGTGAATGATACCTACCGAAAGATATTAATGTTAGAACTTTTGGTGTAACTCTTGAAGTCATCCCATCGCCTGGCGCTTCCACCGCCAACCAAGTACAAGAAGAATCGTGGTTGAAGATACGCAAGAAAGAAACCCTAGAAGAGTCTATTAGGACATGTGCTTATTTGGACACATTAGTATGTGTTAAATTTTTCGATGATTTTAGGAATATAACCTAATGGATTGCAAGACAATACTTGAGACGAGTAAGAGTAGGTGTGAAAGGTAGTAGAGGCCTATACAACCGGAAGCACAGGACTAGCATCTTGGATCAAAGAAAGTCATAGGGTTTCTAAGACTATAACGTCTGGTTCCTGGTACGCATTTAATAATAATTTATTCACTTTTTTAGACCTACTCGACGAGTTGGGAGCCCCAAACTCGTCGAGTAGAAACCAGAATGGCCGTGGGATTTTAAGTTGCCTACTCAACGAGTTGAGAGCCTCGACTCGACGAGTAGGGCTGCCATGATGAAACCCTAATTTCTAGGTTTTGCACCCTATATAAGCATTCTAATCCCCACTTGTTGGCCTCATTTACAGCCTCCAAGTCTCGAGTTCTAATCCAGGAAACCCTACTGCCTTGTATGAGCTTCTGAGATGTTTTTGAGTGAAGATTGTGTGTTTTGAAGCGTGTTGAATAAGCAGGAGCTTAGAGATTCATAAGGAAGCTAGTAGATCGAGAAACAACATCTCATCCTCTTCATTTTCTAGTAATCAAGTCTCAACCTTGCTAAATAACTTGTGAGATCTCCTTCTTATCATTTTATAGGGTTTTTGGTCCAAAAAGCATGATCTTTTGGACATGGACATCCCAAGTGGGTATACTTTAAGATCTATGACCTTTAGGGGCTCACATGGCATAAAGGTGAAAACTTTATGGCTATCGAAGCCCCATACAAGCTATAAGTTTCCATTTTAGCCTTTTAAGCTTCAAAAGGACATGCATGGGGAGAAAGTTAGGAACTTTACGTGTTCATGGAGTGCTTAGTGTTTGGATCTAGGAAAATATGCCTTAGTTTGGAGTATGGATGGCTTGTGGACCAAGATCTAGGTCCTAAAGGTTTAGGGTTTGAGCTAAACCTATGAAGAAGGGCTATTAAAGGGTAAAGTTGGAAACTTTACCCTCAAAAGGATGTTCTAAGTATGCATGAGAGATAACAAGCCTAGATCTGAAGAGGGGCTTAATCCTTTAGTAGGCCTGAACAGACTGAGGAACTCGTCGAGTCCGTAGAGGAACTCGAAGAGTTGAGTCGTTTTGTCCCGATTCTGTACCAAGTAGAAATCGACGAGTCGGAGGAGGAACTTGACGAGTGGACTTGTTTTATCGCAAGTGTGAGTAGCCAGAGAACTCGGTGAGTCGGTGGGATGACTCGACGAGTTGGATCGAGGAGTTAGGGGGATGACTCGACGGTTTCAGGGTTTTGATTTATAGAACTCGACGAGTTGAGTCAACCCAGAACGTTGGCTTTGACCAGAACGATTGATTTTGACCAAGGGTAAAACGGTCATTTTACCCTAAGAAGGATTATCATTTTTTTGACTAAGTGTTATTGTGAAAATGATAGTCGGGGAGTCATTGGAGCAGCCATCAGAGATTTCCTCACACGAGATTTCATAGTTAGCTTACGAGGCGAGTTATCCTCCTGTAGGAACGGGTCGAAGGCACCAATGCCGACCCGTTTATATATGTTAGTATGTTCCGGACTAAGGTCTGATGTCGGGCGACGCCCGATGTAGGTTTATATTTTTTCCGGGTTACTATCCGATGTCGGGGAAAGCCTGAGGAATGTTTATATTCTTGAGGTCTTTGTGATTCTTGCATGTGCTTGTTTATATGTCTCGGGCTTTAGTCCAATGCTAGGGTAAGCCCGAGGAATGCTTATATGTTATGTTATATGTGTCCGGATTTCAGTATGATGTCGTTCGGGGCCCGAGGAATGTTTATATGTTTATGTTTATATGTAATTGTTTATATGCTTATGTATATCGAGCTTTGCCTGATGCCGGATTTCAATCTGATGTCGGGCGGGGCCCAATGCCGGACTTCGGTTCGATGCCGGGCGGGGCCCAATGTAGTGGTCTAGGCCCGATGCCGGACTTCGGTCCGATGTCGAGCGGGGCACGATGCGGACTTCAGACTGATGTTGGGCGGGGCCCGATGCCGGACCACGGTCTGATGCTAGGTGGGGCCAGATGCAACGGGCAGGGCCCAATGTATGTTATTATATGATTTGTGTATGGTATGTGATAGTTTGGGGAGACTCACTAAGCTTCATGCTTATAGTTTTCAGTTTTGGTTTCAGGTACTTCCGCTAGTAAGGGAAGAGCTCGGAATGACTGTATGGCACACACCACAGCTTTTAGCCTGGGATGATTTACTCTAATGCTTTGACATTTGATTTTTATATATTGACATATGTTTTACGATATTTTTGTAGATACACAATATTTGGTTTTTCTTAAATGGTTTTAAAACGAAATTTTTGGATCGTATTTTGGGATGTTTCAAGTTGGTATTAGAGCCTTGGTTTGAGGGATTCGGGCACACTCTCAGGTATGTCTGAACTCAAACTGAGGACTTAGCATAAAAATTATCAAAAGTAAAATCATTTTGACAAAAAGAACTTAGAAAAAGGAAAAGAATTTTGAAAAGAGAAAAGAACTATGCAAAAAGAAAAGGGTGCGGTGCATGCAATCAGCCGAGCTCATGTAAGTACTCCCAAATTACCCATACAAGTTTATGTTTTGATATGTTTATGGAAACTACATGCTAGATTATGGCTAAGGATCTAGGAAGGATGTCTTATGTGCCTGTTATATGTTTATCATCTTAATGAACTGCATGCTAGTACAGATTAGACAGTGATATGATGGCCTGATCAGGACATGTTTGATTATGTGTACTTAATGCTCCAATGTTGCTTGCTTTGTGCTTTTAGGAGTTCTAGTTATCTTTAACTAACTAGTAAATGAATATGTTAAGTTACATATTGCAATGACTAAATAATTTCAGAGGCTTATGTTTAGCTCTATTTCGCAGCTCTTGTTTGAGTCCAACGGTTGTAGGGTAGGACCTCTCATTCGAAGAATTATCTAGTATTAGTGATATGTAATGGTATTTGCGAGCTAGTTAGGGGGGAGATAACAAGGACTTCTGATGCAGCTAATGGCGGAGAGTGGGATGGTGATTAACCTAGGGCAAGCCTAGGATGAGATTAGCATGTGAGGTAGTAATAGTAGAAGGGACTTCGTGAAGTCAAGGCAAGTTTTGAAGAAAGTACGGATAGATGTGGAAGGTAGTATGGGCCCATACTACTGAAAGCAGAGAATCCGTACTCGAATTAAGGAAGGCTGGGATGAACCCAGGGAACTTGTAGTGTGTATGATGCTTCGATGTATGATGAGTATTTTGTTGGATTAATGTCTAAGTCTATAACTATAATTGGTAAGATTTGACCCGACCCGGCATGGTCCATTTGGGTTGCATGGCATCGGGACAATTGGATTGACAAGATGAAGAAAAAGGATACTAGTGATTTATATTAATATACTATAAGTTCTAATATATTAATATATAATCATATTATTTAATTATTATTGATCAATAATTAATTTATAATTAATTAAGTGATCAAAAGGAATTAATTAAATATGGACTCTTAGATATATATGTGTGATGGGCCAAGTTCATTTAAGTTGGGCTAAGCTTTCATGGATAGTCCATGGAGTGTTTAACCCATGGATCATAAGAAATGAAAGGTCATGGGTATTAGGGTTTAACCCTAATCTCCACACTATATAAAGAGGTCCTTGGTTGGTGAAATTGGCACTAATGTGGGTACACTAAGAGGGCTAGCCTATTTCACTAGAGAGAATCAAGTATCCTTATTCTCAAGGTTATTCCAAGAGTTCATGGTGTTGTGTGAAACATTTGACGTGTCACACTTGGGGCACTAGGCACTCAAGCTTCATGAAGACAAGCTACATCAAAAAAAAGGTATGTATTCTATCCATTTGATTACCCAAGTATCAATTATTGTATGCTAGATAGGCTAATACATTGGAAAGTTCATAATTGCATGTATAATAGAGAAAACATAGATCCAAGGTAGTTAGGGTTGCATGTACAGTTAGGAGTGTTAGAATGCTTAAAACCCAACATATTCTGATGTTTGTTATGGTGTATTTTTAGTATGGTGACGCTATGCACTAGACCAGTTGGCACTTCAGGCGCTAGTGAGGCATCGAGCTCGAGCTCTAGAGTCAGGCAGTTAGACGAGCAGACAAGAGAGTTCATCATCCGAGGTCACGCGTATCATTTTAGACCGAACTCCTATGATCTTCAATACGATCAAGGAAGATATCCTAGAGCATTTGAATGCTGAGTGCATTTCGCACTGAGGTAGCGTCCATGATGGGGTCACGCACACTTTCATTCAAGGAGTTTAGATCCTATGGAGCTCCCAACTATCATGGGGCTCGTGACCCCATTGCTAGCGAAAGATGCTTGGTAGATGTCGCCAACGCCTTTCGCACCAACAGATGTCCCGAGGGGGACAAGGTTCGACTTGTTTCTTGCCTGCTGAAGGACATGGCACGAGATTGCTTGGAGGAGGTTGGGAGAGCTATTGGTGATGATACCGCTACTGATGCGATGACTTGGAGTGATTTCTCGGCCAGGTTCAGGATGGAGTTTGCACCTGTGATTGAGGTGCATTAGCTGGCAAGGGAGTTTCAAGGACTCCAGCAGACTACGAATACGGTGGCCGAGATCATCACTATGTTCAGGGAGAGGGCCCTTCTCGTTCTGCAGTACGTGGCGAACGAGGAGATGAAAAAGGCCCGATATAACGAGATGCTGCGGAGTGATATCCGCCAGTTTGTGAGCTGATCCAGCTGCAAGACGCTAGAGAATATGATTGCTAGGACTTGGGAGAGGAAGCTGGATTTTGAGATAGAGAGGAAGAGGAAACCAGATGGGGTTTAGACAGGCAGTTCAGGCAAGAAGCCCAAGGTATGGAAAGTGCGGCAATATGCACGAGGGGGCATGCAAGGCAGGGATTTCGGGCTGCTTCAAGTGCGGTCGAACTGGACATATGAGTAGGGATTGTACTGCTACCACCAACACCACAACAATTTCAAATCTAGTTTGCTTTCAATACAATCAGAGGGGCCACAAAAGGGCCCAGTGTCCAGGTTTAGCAGCGGCAGGACAGGTGGCGGCGCCCGATCCTGCTACGTTGAGGATTACAGATGGCCATCAGGGTCGGGTTGAGGCGCCTACGGCTAGGAGCAGGGCTTTTCAGCTTACTGCAGAGGATGCACGTGAAGCTCCCGATGTTGTGATGGGTATGTATTCTTTCCTTATCTCTTTATTTGTATTGATTATCGATTATGTTTACTTGTTTTGTTATAGGATCGTTCTTAGTGAACGGTATATCAGCTTTGATAATGTTCAATACGGGGGCCACCCGATCTTTTGTGTCGCTCGCGCTTAGAAAGCGATTTGTTGGAGCTCCTGGGGAGCTAGACTGTCCATTGGATGTAAAGATAACGGATGATAGGATCGTTCGGGTTGCGAGGGTGCATCGAGGATGTACATTGCGGTTGTTTGACGAGCAGTTTTTCGTGGATTTGGTCCCCATTCCCCTGCGAGGGAATAAGATTATAGTGGGCATGGACTAGTTAATCCCTAACGGGGTAGTGATTAACTATGAGCAACAGCTAGTGAGAGTTCGGACTCCTAGTGGGGGAGGTTTAGTGATTCAGGGCGAGAGGTCACCATGTGGACCAACTTTATGTTCAGCAATGAGGGTGAGGCGCTACCTTCAGCAGGGTTGCGCAGGGTATGTCGCCTATGTTATGGATACCCGGGATAAGGGTAAGACGACAGTGGATGATGTATCGATCGTGCGAGAGTACCCATATGTATTCCCAGAGGATTTTCCAGGGATACCTCCGAAGAGGCAAGTTGAGTTCAACATTGACATAGTCCCAGGCGCGGCTCCAATAGCCAAGGCACCATATCGGTTGGCTCCTCCCGAGATGCAGGAGTTGTCTACGCAACTGCAAGAGCTGCTAGATAAGGTATTTATCAGGACGAGTAGTTCGCGATGGGGAGCCCTGATCCTATTTTTGAAGAAGAAGGATGGGTCACATCGGATGTGCATAGACTATCGGGAGCTGAATAAGGTAATGGTCAGGAACCGTTATTTCCTCCCAAGGATTGATGATTTGTTTGACCAGCTACAGGGTGCATCTTGTTTCTCCAAGATTGATTGGCGATCGGGTTATCACCAGATGCAACTCAGAGACGAGGATGTGCAGAAGACAACTTCCAGGACTCGCTATGGTCAATATGAGTTTGTGGTGATGTCGTTTGGGCTCACCAATGCTCTAGTCGCATTCATGGACCTCATGAATCACGTGTGCAGACCGATGCTGGATTGGTATGCGATAGTCTTCATTGATGACATATTTGTTTATTCCAAGACTCAGGAGAAGCATGTTGAGCACTTAAGGGAGGTGCTGGAGACATTGAGGAGGGAGAGACTTTTTGTAAAGTTCTCTAAGTGTGAGTTCTGCTTGCACGAGATGCAGTTTATGGGGCACCTTGTAAACTAGAAAGGTATTCTAGTCAATCCGGCCAAGATAAAGGTCGCGATGTAGTGGGAGATTCCGAGGTCTCCAACTGAGATTCAGAGTTTTCTTGGTCTAGCAGGTTACTACCGGAGGTTCATCCAGGATTTCTCCAAGATTTTTGTTCTCTTGACTCGACTGACCAAGAAGTCGGTGAAATTCCGTTGCGGCCCTGAGCAACAGGCAGCCTTCGAGACTCTCAGACAGCGGTTATGCGAGGCACCGATTCTGACCTTGCCAGATGGAGTCAGTGACTTCATGGTTTACTGTGACGCTTCGATCACGGGCATAGGTGTGGTATTGATGTCGCGAGGTCACGTGATAGCTTACGCATCGAGGTAGTTGAAGCCTCACGAGGCAAACTATCCGACATATGATTTACAGCTGGGGGTTGTGGTCTTCGCCCTCAAGATTTGGCAGCATTACCTCTATGGGGTTCATTGTACCATTTATATGTACCAAAAGAGCTTGAGGTACCTCATGGATCAGTTGAATATGAACATGAGACAACGTCGGTGGTTAGATGTGGTGAAGGACTACGACTGTGAGAACCTTTACCACCCGGGCAAGGCCAATGTGGTGGTAGATGCTCTAAGCCGTAAGGCAGTGGTGGATCCGATTAGAGACATATGTCTAAGGATGGAATTGATTACCCCATTGCTAGATTAGATCCGGGAGGTGTAGGTCGAGGGCCTAAAAGAGGAGCGTCGGAAGTGCGAGCGGATCATAAGTCAAGTGGCATCCTTTGATTATGACAGTCGTGGCTTGTTGAACCTACATGGAAGGGTATGGGTTCCGTATTGGGGCGGTGTATGAGATGTACTGATGGATGAGGCCCATAATTCTAGGTTCTCTTTCCATCCCGGGGCAACGAAGATGTATCAGGATCTTCGCCCTGATTACTAGTGGCCCTACATGAAGTGGGACATAGCATGGTATGTGGAGTGGTGCTTGACCAGCAATAGCGACCCCACAACAAGATGCAGTCGTTGGACATTCCCGTGTGGAAATGGAAGGATATCACTATGGATTTCATCACCAAGCTTCCCAGGACCGCACGTGGAGTAGATTCGATATGGGTCATCGTGGATCGGTTAACCAAGAGTGCTCATTTTATCCCGATATAGGAGAGAATATCGGCTGAGAAGCTATAGAAGATATACGTTCGAGAGCTGGTGGCACATCATGGAGTGCCCGTTTCGGTGGTTTTAGGCCGAGATGTCCGATTCACTTCCAGGTTTTGGAAGTAGTTTCACGACAATATGAGTACTCGTCTCCACTTCAGCACTGCTTTCCACCCTCAGATGGATGGATAGAGCGAGAGGACGATACAGACTCTCGAGGGCATGCTACGTGCATGTGTCTTGGACTTCAGTTCCGTTTGGGATACGTATCTTCCATTAGCGGAATTTTCATATAACAACAGTTACCACACCAGCATAGACCAACCTCCCTTTGATATGCTCTACGGGAGGAAGTGTAGGACCCCAATCTATTGGGGCGAGGTCAGTCAGAGAGTCATGGGGAGTACTGAGGTAGTACTCAAGACCATTGAGAGGATCTAGCAGGTTCGAAGCAAGCTCCAGACTGCTCAGAGTCGGCAGAAAAGCTATGCCGACAAGCACCATTCAGACTTGGAGTTTCAGGTGGGCGACATGGTTCTCCTGAAGGTGTCACCTTGGAAAGGTGTCATCTGGTTTAAGAAGTGGGGAAACTTGGTCCCCAGATACATTGGTTCGTTCAGGGTTTTAGCTCTCGTAGGCCGGGTTGCTTACCGTTTGGATCTCCCAGCAGAGCTCAGCCAGATCCACAACACTTTCCGTATCTCTCAGTTGCGGAAGTGCTTAGTGGATGACTCAACGATTGTGCCTCTAGAGGATATACAGGTTGATGACAACTTGAATTACATCGAGAGACCAGTAGGTATTCTTGACAAGAAGACGAAGGTGTCACACCCCAAAACCAAGAACGGCGGAAACGTTCTGGGGCGGAGGACGTCATGTAAGGTAATCACAACACAGTAAATGTAAATAGGCAAACAACATCATCCATTGCATTAAATATATAAATTTAATACATGCGTGTTTTGTACAGTTTTAGACACCAAAAATATAACGTAAATCAAAATAATAAAATGATGAGTCTTGAGTACGCTCCATCATCTCAAAACTGGCATCGGTACCTGTCTACTGATGACCTGAGAATACAAGTTATTTTGAAAGAGTTTATCAGCATTAAGCTGGTGAGTTCATAAGTATTTTAGTGTCAATGTTCGTTGTCAAAAACGTTTGAACCTGTCTCAATGTATAAGTTTGTAAAAGTTTGAATCTCTCAGAAAATCCTATATTTTCTATAAAAGTAGCCTTCTACCAAGGCTAAACTGTTTTGTAAACTCGTCTGTTGTAAAAGTGTTTACTTACCCAAGTATAACTATCATTTGTTAAAATATAGTTTCTACATTAATGCTTAAGTGAGATTATCACCAAAATATGTAATGGGTAAATCATTGTAGTACTGTAGCTTTGTATAATAAGAACTACTGTTGTACTAATTACTACTACCTTAAACCGAATTTATATTAAGGTATAATGTGATAATTGCACCATACTATCGACTGATAACAACGACATAAAGAACGGTCGTAATAACGGAATGACGTTTGGCACCCGCAGACCTGCAGGTCCGGCTGTAGCTAGCAGCAAGGTGTAGGATAGTTAATCCAGTATAGATCTATACGCAAACTCAACGCTCTCCCTCCAAGAGAATTCTGGCTACAACTCGGGCCATGACATTTAAGGCATGCTCCGATACAGTGGATCACATTTGTTATCGTATTCTTGCATATGTGATGAAATGTTTCTTGTTCTAGTATAGTTGTATATGTTCTCATAGTATAGTTGTATATATTCTCATAGTATAGTTGTATATATTCTCTTCCTAGTATAGACTCATGAAGGAACTGACTCATTGATCTAGCAGTTGTAATAGTATGGTTATGTGTTACCCCGATGGTAACTTGTTAACGGTGCGTCTAGTACGTATGATTATGGAAGTACTTTTATGTCTATATATGTATATTTGATATATAATTAACATGGAAACGACCTTCGGATGGTCACCCAAAATCCCACCAGACCACATCCAAATCGAGGAAAAGGAAATAGGGTGGATGGCCTTCCTAAGCCCTTTAAACATTATTTATACGTCTATACATATATGGGCATGCAATTTATAATATAAAAGCATAAATAAGTATTTATAAGACATTTGAAACATAAGTATTATTTTTAAAGAAAGATTGACTTGATGTCAATCTATAAAACAATTTTGAAGGCGTAGATTTGATTAAAACAAATTAAGTATAAGGAACATTTGTTTAAATCACAGTTGCAGTGTAAATTCGAAAAGTAAATGGGTTTGGAAAACATTTAGAAGTAAAACAGTTTGATAGATAGTTTGAATAGTGGTAAAATCACTGGTTTCCCTAGTTATTAATCACATGTGATTAATGCAATCACATGTGATTGAAACAATAACTATAAGTATTTAACTTGTATTCCCCCCCTTGAAAGCATATAAAAGCATTTAGAATATTTAAAAAGGTTGATTAAGGGGTATGAAACTCACTTGATTGATTGAAGAAAGTGAGATGGAAAACCGGGCAGAGTTTCGTCTCGGAAAACGGATTTTTCTCAGGATTCTCGGGAATCTCGAGAGTAAAATCGACCCTCGGGACTTGAGCAAAAAGACCAGAGCTTCGGGTTATAACGGGCACGGAAAACGAGGCAAGGTTGTGAGAGAGAGGAGAGAAATGAGCAACATTTTCGGAAAGCCTCGCATCCTATTTATAGGAAGGCTGAACCGCCTCCGAACGCGGGGCGTACGCTCGTACGTACGTCATGCATGACCGAAGCCTCGACTGCCTCGGTTCGGATGGGACAGGTTGCTGGGTACACGGGTCGGATGGGACGGCGGGTCGGACGGGACAGCGGGTCGGACGGGTCAGAGCTTCGGACGGGTCGGACGGGTTAGATTTCTTCGGATAGTGCGACGTGGACGATCCGAGACCCTCGATCTCAGTACGCGGGGCGTACGAAGGTACGCAGGGCGTACTTCGGTCCAATCCGATGACTCCCCTTCGGATATTACCGGGAATTTATAATTAAATTTATATTTATTATAAATAAACTTCAAAAATTCATATCTCCCTCATACGAACTCCGTTTTTGACGTTCTTTATATCCACGCGAAGGTGAGACCATGATCTACAACTTTCGTTTAGATTCCGTTGGCAATTTCCGAAATTATTTTTATTATTTATTTATTAAAACGACGTGACTAAGGAATTTCTTCAAAAATTCATAACTTCCTCATCCGAAGTCAGATTTGGACGTTCTTTTTATGTACGCAAACCTTGATATGATTCCTACTACTTTATTTAATCCGAATAAGATTTTAGGAAGGTTACATTTTGACCTAAATTTGATCGGATTTACATTTCATTGACTCGAAATATCGGGTTGTCACAGAAGGAGCTAAGGAACAAGAGGGTTGAGTTGGTAAAGGTGCAGTGGCATCACCGCATGGGTTCAGAGTACACTTGGGAGCCTGATGAGGAGATGAGGGAGCACTACTCGGAGTTGTTTCCAGACGCAGCAGACTTCGAGGACGAAGTCTATGAAAAGTGGGGGAGAATTGTAACGTCTGATTCCTGGTACGCATTTAATAATAATTTATTCACTTTTGTAGAGCTACTCGACGAGTTGGGAGCCTGAAACTCGTCGAGTAGAAACCATAATGGTTGTGGTGTTTTAAGTCGCCTACTCGACGAGTAGGGCTGCCAGGATGAAACCCTAATTTCGGGGTTTTGCACCCTATTTAAGCATCCTAATCCCCACTTGATGGCCTCATTCACAACCTCCAAGTCTCAAACCCTAATCCACAAAACCCTATTTCCTTGTATGAGCTTGTGAGTTGTTTTTTAGTGAAGATTGTGTGTTTTGAAGCGTGTTGAATAAGGAGGAGCTTGGAGATTTAGAAGGAAGCTAGTAGATCCAGAATTTTCATCCTCTTCATTTTTTGGTAATCAAGTCTCAACCTTGCTAAATAGCTTGTTAGATCTCCTTATCATTTTATGGGGTTTTTGGTCCAAGAAGCATGATCTTTGGGACACGGACGTCCCAAGTGGGTATACTTTCAGATCTATGACCTTGAAGGGCTCACATGGAAAAAAGGTGAAAACTTTATGGCTATGGAAGCCCCATGCAAGCTATAAGTTGCAATTTTAGCCTTTTAAGCTTTAAAAGGCCATGCATGGGGAGAAAGTTAGGAACTTTATGATGGGTTTTAGCCATAAGAACTTTCCTATGTGCGCATGCAAAAACCCTAATGCTTGGATCTAGGCTTTTTAATTAAACATGCTTTGAATCCAAGACTTCTAATGACTAATTAGGTTAAATAACAACATTGAAACAGATCTAGAACCATACCTTTGAATTCCTTGTTGATCTTGTAGTCTTGGAGCTTCTAGAGTCACAATTGTCACTCCTCTAGTGGCTTACAAACACCAATAGCAAGGAAGATGATTTAGGAGATAGGAGAGGGGAGGAAATCGGCCAGGGTTCTCTTACTTAAGGTGAGATGCCCATTTCCCTTAGCTATGGGGTCTATTTATACTTGTAGACTCCTTAAGGGTTACAACCTAAACCCTAATTGGATAATCTTCTCTTAAGGCTATCCAAATCCTTTCCTTAGATAAGCAATGGACGATTTGAGCTATCCTTTAGCTTCTAGAATCCGTCCCATCTATATCTATAAAGATTTACAGTCTAAAGCTTAACTATCAAACAATTGACAGTTTATACCCCTTTATTTAATTAATCTCTTTAAGTCACCAAATTAATTCTAATTAATTCTATGACTTATATTAATCAAATAACAATATATTATTCTTTATATTATTCTCATAATATATTAATAATATTTGATATCTCTTAATAAATCATCCTATTAAGTTGCTATGGTGAAGGCAACCCAAAAGGACCATGCACAACCGGGTCAAATACTTGCCTAATATAGTTGCAGCCTTAGACACTATTCCAACAGTCTCCCACTTGGATAAGTCTAGTAACTATATGCACAAGTACAATTCGGTTTGCAATCGTGGCTCTCAAAGACGCTGTCAAACTCTGATCTAATCAATCTTGTCCTTTAGATAAGGGAACGTACAGTCCTCTGTTAGATGTCATGCTGACAATCCTATGGAATGGTTAGTCAAGCATTTAGGTTTCTCGATCTCTGATTTATTTGACATAGAACTTAATCGAACACATCAATTCAGTTCTGACCGGGCACAACACATAAGTCAAATCAAATCATCGAGCGGCCGAGATATCGCTTTTACCTTCTTAGATAAAAGTTACAGATAAACTTCGACTTATATGCATTTACTTATTCATTAACCAACTATACACAACAATGCGTTTTATAACACCGAGTTACTGATGCGTTTTCGCATTATCAATGTACAATCAATTAACAAATAACAAACCATATATCTAGGTTTTAAGACTATATGATATTATCGTCTTGCGATCACCCTTTTATATCATATTCCATAAGGTGATTCCAGCAAGCGCGGGTTTGTTCCAATGCTCAAAACTAGTTCGTAAGCACTCATGAATGTCGCAGCAACCCTTTGCTATGTCTAACACCATTTAGACAATCTACACACCAATTCAAGACAATCTTCATTCATATCTACTTCCAACATATGAATGATTGTGGACAATTTGAATAGTTCGATTATTCTTAATAAATTCAATTATTCTGGAAGTCAAAATATGCAAAATGAAACAATAGTTAAACAATTAACATAAGATAGTAACATTACTCATAAATAAAACTCTTTTATTTAATCATCAAATGTTAATTACATTTATCTATTGCACGTTTCTAATACTATCTAATCTATGCTAATATCATTCTTCAGCCCAATACTCCTAGCATGCTGCAAGTGCTTAACCCTACTCAGTCCCTTCGTAAGCGGATCTGCTGGGTTATCTTCTGATGATATCCTCTTCACTACGAGTTGTCCTTCTTCTACACGATTTCTAATGAAGTGATATTTTCTGTCGATATGTCTTGATCTACCATGATCCCTCGGTTCCTTGGTCAAGGCAACCGCTCCTTCGTTATCACAGAAAATCTCCATGGGCTCCTTTATGGCAGGTACAACTCCAAGATCACCGATGAAGTTCTTTAGCCATATTGCCTCCTTCGACGCTTCGCTCGCTGCAATGTACTCTGATTCGCACGTTGAATCAGCTACGGTTTCCTGCTTGGAACTCTTCCATGTCACTGCTCCTCCATTTAGGGTAAAGACCCAGCCCGACTGCGAACGGTGGTTGTCTCTGTCGGTCTGAAAACTGGCGTCACTATACCCTCGCACCTTCAAGTCATCACTCCCTCCGAGGACTAAGAACCATTCCTTCGTCCTCCGAAGGTACTTAAGTATATTCTTCACCGCAATCCAATGGGCTTTGCCAGGATTCCCTTGATGTCTGCTAACCATGCTCAAAGCGAAGGCTACATCAGAGCGAGTACAAGTCATAGCGTACATGATTGAGCCAACTGCGGAAGCGTATGGTAATCGGCTCATTTCTGCTATCTCAGCTTCGGTACTCGGACTTTGAGTCTTACTTAACTTGGCATTACTTTGTATCGGTAATTCTCCGTTCTTCGAGTTTTCCATACTAAAACGTTTTAGTACCTTCTCTAAGTAAGTATTCTGACTAAGTCCAATTCGTCTCTTACTTCTTTTTCTTACTATCCTTATTCCCAAAATGTAGGAAGCCTCTCCGAGGTCCTTCATAGCGAAGCACTTCCCGAGCCAGGACTTAACCTCCTGCAGAGTCGGGATGTCGTTTCCTATGAGTAATATGTCATCGACATATAGAACAAGGAAGCTTACTATACTCCCACTGGCTTTGACATATACACAAGATTCATCTTCGCTTCGTACAAATCCAAACTCTTTGACTTTCTCATCGTAGCAAAGGTTCCATCTGCGAGACGCTTGCTTAAGTCCATAAATGGACTTCTCAAGCTTACACACTCTATTCGGATGCTTCGGATCCACAAACCCCTCTGGCTGAGCCATGTAAACATCCTCAGCCAACTTTCCGTTAAGGAAAGTGGTCTTGACATCCATTTGCCAAATCTCATAAGGCTGTAAGGGCGGGCTGCTCTACATTCAACCACATCACAGTGACCCCCGAAGCAAATCATGAAATGCGGCAATAGCTAGCATCACTCTAATAGATTTTATCTTCACAACTGGTGAGAAGGTCTCATCATAGTCAACTCCGGGAGTTTGAGTAAAGCCCTTCGCAACCAATCGCGCTTTATATGTGTGTACGTTTCCATCCACGTCGGTCTTCTTCTTGAAGATCCATTTGCACCCAAAGGTCTTACGTCCGGGCAAATAATCAACCAAATTCCAAACTTGGTTATCATACATGGATTGGATCTCGCTATCCATTGCCTCTTTCCATTTCGCAGACTCCGGGCCTGCCATGGCTTCCTTATAGCTATTAGGTTCATCGAGATCTACTAGTGTACCATCACTAATATACGTGTCCCCTTCGGTAGTAATATAAAAACCATAAAACTGGGGATGAACTCTAACTCTATCGGAACGTCTAAGAGGTAAGGACTCGTCAATCGGTTCAACCGGAGTTTCCTCCTCGGGTTGAGTGCCAGCAGTAGAGGTTCCTTCATCTATCGACTCTTGAATCTCTTCAAGTTAGATTTGCCTCCCACTGTCTCCTTGGCTTATGAGTTCTCGCTCTCGGAAAACTCCTCTCCTCGCAACAAAGACAACATTGTCCTCGGTCTATAGAAGAGATATCCAAAGGATGTCTGCGGGTAGCCGATGAAAATACATCGCTCACTTCGAGGTTCGAGCTTGTCGTGAGTATCTCGTCTTACGAAAGCCTCGCAACCCCAAACCTTGATGTGTGCCAACGAGGGAGCTTTCCCTATCCACATCTCGTGAGGTGTTTCGGCAACCTTCTTAGTAGGGACTCGGTTAAGGATATGGGCGGCAGTCTCTAAGGCATACCCCCAAAAAGAGATAGGTAGTTAAGCACGACTCATCATAGAGCGAACCATATCCAATAAGGTTCAATTACGCCTTTCTGCCACACCATTCAACTGCGGTGTCCTAGGAGGCGTCAATTGCGAAACTATTCCACACTCCTTGAGATAATCGTTGAATTCAAGACTTAGGTACTCTCCTCCTCGATCGGATTGAAGCATCTTGATTTTCCTGCCCATATCTACTATAATCATCGGTAAAATTCACGTAGAAGCGGTTCCCATCCTTCGTGGTTGATCTAAACGGTCCACATACATCGGTATGTATTAGGTCCAATAGACCTTCACCCCTCTCACACGTACTCGTGAAGGGTGCCTAAGTCATCTTCCCAAGTAAACAAGACTCGCATGTGTCATCTTCCCTAAGGTCGAATGAATCCAACACTCCATCCTTTTGGAGTTGGGCTATGCATTTCTTGTTGACATGTCCAAGACGACAATGCCACAAGGATGCTTTATCCATACTAGTGGAAGAATCTATATTCAAAACATCATTTCCTAAGCTATCAAAAATCATAACAGTTTCATATATTCCATTACATGGTATAGCTTCAAAGTAAAAGACACCATTTAGATAAGCCAAAATAGAACCATTCTCATTATTAAAAGAAAATCTAAATCCTTGTCTATATAAACCTGTTGGGTTTTGAGCATTCTAACACTCCTAAGTGTACATGCAACCCTAAATACCTTGGATCTATGTTTTCTCTATTATACATGCAAATAAGAACATCCAAGGTATTATCCTAATCTAGCATACAAAACAATGAGTGTAACAAGATAGAATACATACCTCTTTGATGTAGAAAATCTTCATGAAGCTTGAGTGCCTAGCCCCAATAGTGTGGAAGCCTCAAATGGAATCACAATCACCAAAACACTTAGAATAACTTGAGAGAATTCTACAACTCATGAAATCGGCTAGCCCTTTCTTCACACACTAGTGGCCGATTTTGGTCAAGAATAAGATGCTTATAAAGTTAGGGTTACACCATGTAAACCCTAATTGACATGGCCTTTCATTTCCATGATCCATGGGTACAAATACACCATGGAGCATCCATGGACCATCCTATGGGTTTTAGCCCAACTTGGTTATCCATGGAGCATTAGCCCACTATACAAGTATGGATGATTTACACAATCAACCCATATATTTAATTAGTCTACTTTTGATCACTTAATTAATCCTAGATTAATTCTGGATCAATACTAATTAAATAATCTTATTATTCTTATTATTAATATACTAGAACTTATAATATATTAATAACCATAAGTGTCTTATTTCTCTCATTATAGTCTATCCAAGAGCATGATGGTATGCAACCCAAATGAACCATGCCGGGTCGGGTCAAGTCTTACCAGTTATAGTTATGGACTTAGACATTAATCCAACAGTCTCCCACTTGGATAAGTCTAAAACTATTATTACGTATGACTTCAGGAACCAACTGGCAATCGTAGCTCTCAAAAGCTTCTGTCGAACTCTGACCTTGTAGATGAACTCTGACCTTTGTCAATGACTTGTCTATTAGATAAGGGATCATATATTCCTCCATTCTAGATATCATATGGACTGAGACATGGATTATAATCATTCTCTCTGTCCATTTGTTGTTTCCCGATTTTCGATTTATGACGACTGACTAATTGAACAAATCAAATCAGTCCTGGCCCGGCCGAGCACTTCCATTTGTCATCATCAAATCATCGAGGGGCCCACAGATATCGCTTTTATCCCGAAGGTAAAAGGAACGGATAAACTTCGACTCATATGGCTTGTTCTGCTACTTGTTGAATCATACACAAAGGCACGTTTTATAGCACCGAGTTACCAAATGCGTTTTCGTGCAATCAATGTACTATCAACTCATAGTAACAACTCATATCTCTAGGTTTGAAGAATATAAGATATTATCGTCTCATGATCACTCGTGATAAAATCCATGAAGTGATTCCAATGAGCGCGGGTTGAATCCAATACTCAGAACTTATGAGCACTCATGAGTGTTGTAGCCCTTTGTCCAACACCTTAGACCTCTACAAGCCAACCCATGACAGTCTTAATTCATATCTGCTTCCAACATATGACCGACTGTGGATGGTTTGAATAACTTAGTCATTCCGGAAGAATAACCTAGTTTATTCGGTAAGTCAAAACATGCAAAGTGAAACACAATAATAATTGAATCCAATATGGTATCAAACCCTATGAACATAAATAAAACACCTTTTATTTATCACCATATTATTACACATTATTCATTGTATACTGTTTCAGCTATCAACTTTAATCTTGAATTTAAAACAATAGTTGTCCCATGCTCCAAGCATGTACACTATGTTTTCTTAAACACTAGTCATGCCACACACCAAGTATGCATACTATGTTTGTCTATGATCTTTACTTTGTGAACTAGATCAATTGAACATAACTTCAATGATTCTCTTTTCACACTCCCAAATCTTTACTGTAAATGCAAGAATTCTAAATTTATGCCATTTACTGAAATATGTTAGATTCTAAACTTATATGCATTGATCCTCTTGTAATGATTATGCACAAAGTCATAAAGACTTGACAACAAATATTACAGAGCATTCCAAAGGAGATCAACTCCTTGGAAACATCCTTCTTGCATTAAGTTTCCTTAATCTTACACAGATTGAAATTTCTAACTTTGAAACATTTCCAGATTCCATTTTGACTATCACTTCTGAACAAGAGTTTCCTCCTTACAGATTATGTCAATATGGTCCTTCCAGAATTATCACTATACTTCCAACTATCCTTGAGCAACCAATCTTTGGTAAACCTTAGATTGTCCATGACAATTGTTTAATCCTTTTAGTCATATCCAGTTCTAAACCTTTTCCCTTCTTAATGCCCCAGGCATTTGGAAAATTTTAGAAAGGATGAATATAGCACATGTAATCGATCCTATATCCGAAGCATATGGGACACAATTAATGATGTCTCACATAAAGACTAAACCAGTCTTTTGCTATAATATTTCCATTTCTATTTGTCAAGTTCTCATAATTCAGATTATGAAAAGGGATGCCGTAATCATAATCGAATTTTAGAACGCAAATAATGGACTCATATACATAATTTCCTTATGTTGAGCCATTCCAACATGAAATTCATATATATCCTTGACTAAATGATTAAAACCTCACGATCTAAGCTTATAGATTTGAGATGAAGTATAATTTCCTCTCCCTTAATTATAGCAAAACAACTTTTCCAACCCCTGCAACCTCACGAATTGAAACTTTTTGTTTTCTATAATTAACATTGCTAACTTGCAATACTTATCATAATTATCATGCTCCCACTAACATGATGATTATTAGCATAACACTTATCCTCCCACTAGCTTTGACATGTACTCAGAAATCAGCTGGACTTCTAGAAATCAATACTTCATTGACTTTCTTACCAAAGTTCAGATTTCTGATACTAGATTGTTTTGATAAAACTTTATCAAAAATCATACACCTTCCCTTAGATAGCACACTTGTGTGTCTAAACAGTTATGAAGAGGTATGCCGTAATCATAATGGTTAGACCTTTTTGCCACTTCTCACAAGTCCAGGTTAGTGTGCCGGTAAACCACACACGCTCCACTAACGACTTTGAGAATGCAAATATCACAATTTCTATCTAGATAAAATCTACTTAGTGAAAGTGTTTCCTCACCATCATTTTCATGAATCGAAGAGAAACCTTATGACACTTAGATTTATTTGGTGTATGAGTTCCTACCCATATGAATTTGTCAAAACCATAATCACAAGACATAGATAATGACAAATCCAAAACCATATGGATTGAACTCAATCTTAATTTCTTGCCACCTGGCAGCTCAAGGGCCTGCCATTGCTTCCAAGTTGTTGTGCAACCAATTGAGAACTCTAAGAACTCATATGCAAAGCCAACTTTAACTGGAATGGGCACAGAATATGTCAACATGATAGGTTATAAACCTCAAGTCGTGTGCTAGAGAAGAACTTCAGGTTTTATTCTTGATTAGTTCTTGAGACTTTCAAGACCTTTAAGACTCCCACTATCCTCTTGACCTATAAGACTCCCTTGTCAAACATCCAAGAGACAGTGTGGATTCTAATCAAGACAAACACTTCACACAATTGGCCTAAGTTGGTCTTTGTTTTATCCAAAACATCACAACTTACCAATTTCAAATGTACAAGAGTAGGAAACTTTTAATCTTACATTTGACAAGTGTTTTAAACCTTCTTTAAGACATGTCACTCAAATGACAATCTTGGAGTATGACTCTAAGACTTGTATTAGAACGAAGTATGACTCATCTTCTTGATTTAACCATTTCAACAATTCAAGATCCCTTTTCTTAGTCATAAGAATGCACTAAGATTTCCTTAGAGAACTAATTTTGATATGGTTTCTTAATCATTAAGATGATCACAAAAAACTGATACTAAAGTACTCTCCCATCTTTTCAGATTTGAGAAACTTTTATCCTTCTGCCTAATTTGATTCTTCTTATTCGCTCTGTCATACATTGGAACCATTTTCCAATGTCTCAGAGTTACACTTAAGCTTGTAAGTATAATCATATTTACTGATCTTTTGTGAACTATGACGAATAGTTTAATCAATCTTCTTGTGGTGGACTTGACCAGTGCACAAGAATGTGTACTCGATCCCTTAGTCCTTCACTTGACTCACACATCCATGTGAACAAGTAATTAGTTTTAATTTTCCAATACTTGAAAGTTCTCATTCATCATGCTATACAACTTGCATGATTCCAAGTTCCGGTCCAATTGAAACTTGGGTGATGAGAATCTTTCCTTATTTGGTAAATCTAGACATTACCACAAATGAAAAAATCAATTTCATATTTCCACTCTTGCTCTTAATGGAATCATATAAGCAACAATTTTTCCTCAAAAGCCATTGTAAGGATATTTTAAAATAAATAAAATCAAAATTTTCCTTTTATTTTAAAAACTTTGCGGAAAAACTATCCTTACAATCTATATGAAAACTTGTTGTTATCTATTCCTAAGCAGTATCTCATAACTCCTAAGAAGTAGCTCAAGAATCCGATCTTCAAACTATGCGATAGAAATCCATCTATGCGATCAGATTCAGCATATTCTTTCTTTAAGTTTCTTTACTTTTCTTTGATTCTTAAAACATCACCATGTGACCCAGTCACATCATGTATCAATAATCTCAGAATAGAAACTTAACAGAGTTAGATAGTGGACTTTACCTAAAGTAGATTCAAACTTATTGACTTTAACATCCTTAGGTAAATTTGGCAGCTTCGCAACCAATGCCCCTTTCTTTGGCAATATAAACATATGGACCCTTTGATAATGGTACACGGGACTATCACAGACTTAGCTTTCTCTTTACCATTTGGTCAACCGAGTTGACTATAGCCGATCCCTTTCCATTGGGAGGAGAATGCTTTACTAGATATCCAATGTCATCATTGTCAATGTCCATAAAGTTTTAGGAAGTTGATCTTAGCAAATAGATAAGATCATTAAGGGTCTTGTCATAGTCTGTTTCATAGGTGTTCCAAAAGAACTCACTATGTGACTTAGAATGTGGTTGAACCACCAACTTTCTCAAGACTTTGACACCCAACTCTCCCGGCTTGTCAATATGTGACTACATCTCGAAGATGTGATCACACCTAGCCATTGCCTTGCCAATAGGGCTTGAGTGACCTTAAACTTTTCAAGAACTTATGGGTTAGGGAGAATAATTGGAGGAGGTGGAAGAAGTATGATTTCCAAGGGACATCATCTTCATTTAGGAAACCTTGTTTCAAGAGATTTGGGAAGATCATAGGTGTCTAAACCAGACATCTTTTGGGAGATATTCAAGATAGTTGATTTAAAGTCCTTAATATGACACCCAATATGAAATATTAAGGCTAGGACCCAACAAACTATTTTATAACTTAGAAGAGGTATGTGACAACCCGATATTTCAACTCTTTGTAACGACCAAAATGGGTCAAGTATTGTAACCACTTCTGAGTAATAAAATTTACTTTCATAATAAAATGTACAAATAAGTTCTATTTAATTTCCTTCTATGATTAAATGTCTTTGAACCATGATCGTACGTGATAAGAACGCCCTAATCCGACTTCATATAGCGAAGTTATGATTTTTCCAAGTTCGGCTTAGCAACAGACAGCTAAAAACTCGAATCGGAAATCGAGCGACTTTTGGCCGGAATGACCTAAACGAGAATCGAAGGTCTCGACAATGGTATTCCAGCGGTAAAAAGTCTGGCAAAAACCGACATCAGATAAAGAAGTTATGAATTTTCAAAGAAATTCCTTAAACACGATGGGTTTTTAATAAATAATAAAAAAATAATTTTGGAATTTGCCGACGGAGTCTAAACGAAATTTGTAGAGCGTAGTCTCACCTACGCGTGGATATAAAGACCATCGAAAACGGAGTTCGTATGAAGAAGATATGAATTTATGAAGTTTATTAAATAAATTAATTATTTATTTTAATCAAAATTCGGATATTATCCGAAGGGGAGGCAGCGTCCTCATCCGAGGTACGCGCTGCGTACTCCTGTACGCCCTGCGTAACCGAGAGGATTGGCCTCTGATCGTCCACGTCGCACTATCCGAAGAATCCGACCCATCCGAAGCTCCGACCCGTCCGACCCGCCGTCCCATCCGACCCGCGTACCCAGCAACCCGTTCCATCCGAAGCCGAGGCAGTCGAGGCTTCGGTCATGCATGACGTACGCGTACGCACTGCTTACGAGCGTACGCCCCGCATACCGAGGCAGACCAGCCTTACTATAAATAGGATGCGAGGGTTTCCAAGAAAAGGGCTCATTTCTCTCCTCTCTCTCACAACTTTGCCTCATTTTCCGTGTCCGTTCAAACCCGAAGCTCTGGTCTTTTTGGCTCAAGTCCCGAAGGTCGATTTTACTCCCGAGATTCCCGAGAATCTCAAGGAAAATCCGTTTCCCGAGACGAAACTCTGCCCGGTTTTCCATCTCGCTATCTCCAAAACTTTCAAGTGAGTTTCATACCCCTTAATCAACCTTTTTAATTATTCTAAATGCTTTTATATGCTTTCAAGGGGGGGATTACAAGTAAAACACACGAGTATTATCGTGTGTTACATAAAGAAACTCTTTTATATGCTGTTATATATTCAAATCACATGCGATTTATAAACCTTTAAGGAACTTTTATATATATAACATTTGTTACAATAGCATTCTATCTTTTGAAATATAAAGTTGTTGTAATGCATGTATAAACTAAACTTTTCTTAGGTTATTCTTGTCTATCTTAGACTCTACACCAAAAATCTATGCTTTCATAAACAAGTGATTCTTTTTCTAGGTATTTCTAAACAAACAAGACACACTTTTTGAAAACTATAATAGGTATAGTTTTACGAATAGATTTCTAACTCTTATGTACTAGAAACATATATTTCAAGAAGTTTACTTTCGTATACAAGAACAAACGTAACATTTTAACAAGTAGATCTGTTTTTATACCACGGTTTTGTGAGGCACTAACTTCATGTACGTTCGAGTACACATTTCAAGTCCTGTATTATATACCAGAATCCCTTGGAGGGGGAGCATGGTGTTTGTGTATAGATCTATACGGGCTTGACAACCCGCGCCCTGACTGTTAGCTGCAGTCCACCGTTTGGGGTGACAAACGTCATAACATTCCAACGCCTGAAGAACGTTGTGTATAGGCATTCCGAGTCAATAGTATGGTTATAAAACTCACAAGGGGTATTAAAAATGCATTGATTTAAAAGGTTTTCAAACTCATTGGTTATTTTACATTTACATATATTTTGGAAACAAATATTGGTCTTGAGTGAAGGCTACTTTTATACTAGTAGAAAATATAGGATTTTCTAAACACAAACAAACAAAGATAAAACATCTCATTTCATTCAAACATTGTCACTTAAATACTTATGAAATTCACCAGCTTAAATGCTGATCTACTCTTTCAAAATTACTTGTATGTCCCAGGAAATCAGTAATTTCAGGTATTCATTTCGCTTTTTGATGAAGGGATGCTGCGGCGCCAGTTTAATCTCGTATTTTGACATCATATTGTAATTGAGTTTTGAACATGTAACTTTTGACAAATGTAAACTTTCAATTATATATATGATGGTTGTATTGCTTTCTTTACTATGTATTCATTTGTTACGTTACCACATGAAGTCATCCGCCCCCGAACGTTTCCGCCGTTCAGGTTTGGGGGTGTGACAGATTGGTATCAGAGCAATGTTTATAGTGAACTAAGTATATCGAACCACATAAGGTATACAAACTATAAATGCTTAAGGGACTAATACTCTCTGACAAAACAAATTTTCTTTTTACGCTTAAGCAGTTTTGCGTTCAACTTAAATTGATAGTTCATTTAAGTACAATTACATGCATACCACAAACTATTTTCATGTTATACAACTATACAAGTATTTAGACAAGTTGACACTACGATTGAGACTCGATATATGTAATCAGATTTTGGACAAATATAGCGTGATCAACTATATTTGCCCAAGATTTGACCAACGTATATCGAGGAATGATCGTAGTAAGAAACAAGTCAAACCTTACCAAACCATTACAAGAATCAAACACAAGAATTTAAATACTATAGGAGTATTTGCTATCTAATTTAGTTTAACTTACATGTTTTACATGTTTCGACTTTATTCAATTCTTATAATCCTATTTCTCGTACAGTCAAATGGCTGGATTTCACCACCCTGGCGACCCCTACTTTCCCAACCAAGGCAACGGAGGATGGATCGAAGATGATCCCGAAGAGGACGAGGAACCCATAGAAGTGGGTGATGACTCCGGTACCGACTCAGAGCCGGAAGTTATCGATCCACCACCCATTCAACCTCCCGTCTTCGTAAGGAACTTTCAAGGACCGACTCCCGTCTGGGGAAGTCACCTCCACCATTGGAGCCAACAACAAAACCTACGCCCTCCCTACGGCATGTGCCGGGACTTCTATGATGTTCGCGGCGGAGGTTCGACTGATCGAGCACTCCCGGTAATGGTGGGTAAGTTAGCCAATCAGTCCTATCAGTCTGAAGTACAAGCTAGTCGACTCCGGGATATCAACGTGGAAGTGCAGGTTCACACTTCTGACATCCGTAGGCTGGACAAGATGCAAGACAATGCTCAATTCCAAACCGAAGCGTTTCAAGCGCAAATGATTGCAGCCCTCGCCGAACTAAGGGAACAACAAGCCGCTTTCGATAGGCGTCTAATGGAGTCAAAGCAATCAGATGCGGAATCAAGCTCCAAGCGCAACCTTCGACGCAAGTAGTGCTTGGCAAGGACTCAAATTTTGTTATAGCTTAGGACCTCGGCTAAAAGTCTTTAAATTTCTCGAACTTTGTAATCGGAGACCCTTATAGGGGTCAAATTTTCATGATCGTTGTAACAACTTTTATATTAATATATGTGGCACTATTACTACTATGTTAAGTATTTCGTTCAAACCTTGAATGGTCTTTGTGAAACCAAATACTTGTTTCATACCTTCAGTCTTACAAATAACTTTCATTCTTCTATTTTAAGACTCATACTATCATCTGTTGTTGAACTATAGCGATTTAGTTCATGAGACACATACATTTTCTATTCTATGAAATTCTTATCCTTGTCTTTTCAAACTATAGTTGAAGGATGCCTCCGCATAGGAATCCAAGGCGAAACAACGGTGAAGAAGCACCTATACCACCACCACCTCCACCACCCCAATTTGATGCTGTAATATTTCAAGCAGCAGTCACCGCAGCGGTGGCAGCTGCCATGTCACAGATCAATAACTCGAGTACTAATGGCTCGGGATCTGGCACACACCCATCCAACCATGGCGAGAGTCATGGACCACCTCGAGAATGCACCTATAAGTGTTGGGTTTTGAGCATTCTAACACTCCTAAGTGTACATGCAACCCTAAATACCTTGGATCTATGTTTTCTCTATTATACATGCAAATAAGAACTTCCAAGGTATTATCCTAATCTAGCATACAAAACAATGAATGTGACAAGATAGAATACATACCTCTTGATGTAGAAAGTCTTCATGAAGCTTGAGTGCCTAGTGCCCCAAGTGTGACACCTCAAATGGAATCACAATCACCAAAACACTTAGAATAACTTGAGAGAATCCTACAACTCATGAAATCGGCTAGCCCTCTCTAGAATAATACTAGTGGCCGATTTTGGTCAAGAATAAGATGCTTATATAGTTAGGGTTACACCATGTAAACCCTAATTGACATGGCCTTTCATTTCCATGATCCATGGGTACAAATACACCATGGAGCATCCATGGACCATCCTATGGGTTTTAGCCCAACTTGATTATCCATGGAGCATTAGCCCACTATACAAGTATGGATGATTTACACAATCAACCCATATATTTAATTAGTCTTCTTTTGATCACTTAATTAATCCTAGATTAATTCTTGATCAATACTAATTAAATAATCTCATTATTCTTATTATTAATATACTAGAGCTTATAATATATTAATAACCATAAGTGTCTTATTTCTCTCATTATAGTCTATCCAAGTGCATGATGGTATGCAACCCAAATGGACCATGCCGGGTCGGGTCAAGTCTTACCAATTATAGTTATGGACTTAGACATTAATCCAACAGTCTCCCACTTGGATAAGTCTAAAACTAATATTGCGTATGACTTCAGGAACCGACTGGCAATCGTAGCTCTCAAAAGCTTATGTCGAACTCTGACCTTGTAGATGAACTCTGACCTTTGTCAATGACTTGTCCATTAGATAAGGGATCATATATTCCTCCATTCTAGATATCATATGGACTGAGACATGGATTATAATCATTCTCTCTGTCCATTTGTTGTTTCCCGATTTGCGATTTATGACGACTGACTAATTGAACAAATCAAATCAGTCCTGGCCCGGCCGAGCACTTCCATTTGTCATCATCAAATCATCGAGGGGCCCACAGATATCGCTTTTATCCCGAAGGTAAAAGGAACGGATAAACTTCGACTCATATGGCTTGTTCTACTACTTGTTGAATCATACACAAAGGCACGTTTTATAGCACCGAGTTACCAAATGCGTTTTCGTGCTATCAATGTACTATCAACTCATAGTAACAACTCATATCTCTAGGTTTGAAGAATATAAGATATTATCGTCTCATGATCACTCGTGATAAAATCCATGAAGTGATTCCAATGAGCGCGGGTTGAATCCAATACTCAGAACTTATGAGCACTCATGAGTGTTGTAGCCCTTTGTCCAACACCTTAGACCTCTACAAGCCAACCCATGACAGTCTTAATTCATATCTACTTCCAACATATGACCGACTGTGGATGGTTTGAATAACTTAGTCATTCCGGAAGAATAACCCAGTTTATTCGGGAAGTCAAAACATGCAAAATGAAACACAATAATAATTGAATCCAATATGGTATCAACCCTTTGAACATAAATAAAACACCTTTTATTTATCACCATATGATTACACATTATTCATTGTATACTGCTTCAGCTATCAACTTTATTCTTGAATTTAAAACAATAGTTGTCCCATGCTCCAAGCATGTACACTATGTTTTCTTAAACACTAGTCATGCCATACACCAAGTATGCATACTATGTTTGTCTATGATCTTTACTTTGTGAACTAGATCAATTGAACATAACTTCAATGATTCTCTTTTCACACTCCCAAATCCTTACCGCAAATGCAAGAATTCCAAATTCATGCCATTTACTGAAATCTGTTAGATTCTAAACTTATATGCATTGATCTTCTTGTAATGATTATGTACAAAATCAGAAAGACTTGAAAACAATCATTACAGAGCATTCCAAAGGAGATCAGCTCCTTGGAAACATCCTTCTTGCATTAAGTTTCCTAATCTTAAACAGATTTAAAATTCTAACTTTGAAACATTTCCAGATTCCATTTTGACTATCACTTCTGAACAAGAGTTGCCTCCTTACAGATTATGTCAATATGGTCCTTCCAGAATTATCACTATACTTCCAACTGTCCTTGAGCAACCAATCTTTGGTAAACCTTAGATTGTCCTCGACAATTGTTTAATCCTTTTAGTCATATCCAGTTCTAAGCCTTTTCCCTTCTTAATGCCCTAGGCATTTGGAAAATTTTAGAACGGATGAATATAGCACATGTAATCGATCCTATATCCGAAGCACATGGGACACGATTCATGATGTCTCACATAAAGACTAAACCAGTCTTCTGCTATAATATGTCCATTTCAATTTGCCAAGTTCTAATAATTCAGATTATGAAAAGGGATGCCGTAATCATAATCAAATTTAAGAACGCAAATAATGGACCCATATACAAAATTTCCTTATGTTGAGCCATTCCAACATGAAATTCATATATATATCCTTGACTAAATGATTAAAACCTCACGATCTAAGCTTATAGATTTGAGATTAAGTATAATTTCCTCTCCCTTAATTATAGCAAAACAACTCTTTCCCAATTGAAACTTTTGTTTTCTATAATTAACATTGCTAACTTGCAATACTTATCATAATTATCATGCTCCCACTAACATGATGATTATTAGCATAACACTTATGCTCCCACTAGCTTTGACATGTACCCAAAAATCAGCTGGACTTCTAGAAATCAATACTTCATTGACTTTCTTACCAAAGTTCAGATTTATGATGCTAGATTGTTTTGATAAAACTTTATCAAAAATCATACACCTTCCCTTAGATAGCACACTTTGTGTGTCTAAACAGTTATGAAGAGGTATGCCGTAATCATAATGGTTAGACCTTTTTGCCACTTCTCACAAGTCCATAGTAGTGTGCCGGTTAACCACACGCGCTCCACTAACGACTTTGAGAATGCAAATATCACAATTGCTATCTAGATAAAATCTACTTAGTGAAAGTGTTTCCTCACCATCATTTTCATGAATCGGAGAGAAACCTTATGACACTTAGATTTACTAGTGTATGTGTTCTTATCCATGTGAATTTGTCAAAACCATAATCACAAGACAAAGATAATGACAAATCCAAAAACATATGGACTGAACTCAATCTTAATTTCTTGCCACCTGGCAGCTCAAGGGCCTGCCATTGCTTCCAAGTTGTTGTACAACCAATTAAGAACTCTAAGAACTCATATGCAAAGCCAACTTTAACTGGAATGGGCACAAACTAAGTCAACACGATAGGTTATAAACCTCAAGTCGTGTGCTAGTGAAGAACTTCAGGTTCTATTCTTGATTAGTTCTTGAGACTTTCAAGACCTTTAAGACTCCCACTGTCCTCTTGACCTATAAGACTCCCTTGTCAAACATCCAAGAGATAGTGCGGATTCTAATCAAGACAAACACTTCACACAATTGGCCTAAGTTGGTCTTTGTTTTATCCAAAACATCACAACTTACCAATTTCAAATGTACAAGAGTAGAAAACTTTTACTCTTACATTTGACAAGTGTTTTAACCTTGTTTTGAGACATGTCACTCAAGTTACAATCTTGGAGTATGACTCTAAGACTTGTATTGGAACGAAGTATGACTCATCTTCTTGATTTAACCATTTCAACAATTCAAGATCCCTCTTCTTAGTCATATGAATGCACTAAGACTTCCTCAGAGAACTAATTGTGCTATGGTTTCTTAATCATTAAGATGATCACAAAACTGATACTAAAGTACTCTCCCATCTTTTCAGATTTGAGAAACTTTTATCCTTCTACCTTATTTGATTCTTCTTATTCGCTCTGCCATACATTGGAACCTTTTCCAATGTCTCAGAGTTACACTTAAGCTTGTAAGTATAATCATATTTACTGAGCTTTAGTAAACTGTGACGAATAGTCTTATCAATCTTTTGTGGTGGACTTAATCAGTGCACAATACTATGTACTCGATCCCTTAGTCCATTACTTGACTCACACATCCATGTGAACAAATAATTAGTCTTAATTTTTCCAATACTTGAAGGTTCTCATTCATCATGCTATACAACTTGCATGATTCCAAGTTCCGGTCCAATTGAAACTTGGGTGATGAGAATCTTTCCTTATTTGGTAAATCTAGACATTACCACAAATGAAAGAATCAATTCCATATTTCCACTCTTGCTCTTAATGGAATCACATAAGCAACAATTTTTCCTCAAATGCCATTGTAAGGATATTTTAAAATAAATAAAATCAAAAATTTTCTTTTATTTTAAAACTTTGCGGAAAAACTTATCCTTACAATCCATATGAAAACTTGTTGTTATCTATTCCTAAGCAAAAATATCATAACTCCTAAGAAGTAGCTCAAGAATCCGATCTTCAAACTATGTGATATAAATCCATCTACGCGATCAGATTCAGCATATTCTTTCTTTAAGTTTCTTCACTTTTCTTTGATTCTTAAAACATCTCCATGTGACCCAGTCACATCATGTATAAAGAATCTCAGAATAGAAACTTAACAGAGTTAGATATTGGACTTTACCTGAAGTAGAGTCAAACTTATTGACTTTAACATCCTTAGGTAAATCTGGCAGCTTCGCAACCAATGCCCCTTCCTTTGGCAATATAAACATATGGACCCTTTGACAATGGTACACGAGACTATCATAGACTTAGCTTTTCTCTTTACCATTTGGTCAACCGAGTTGACTATGGCCGATCCCTTTCCACTGGGAAGAGAGAGCTTTACTAGATATCCAATGTCATCATTGTCAATGTCCATAAGGTTTTAGGAAGTTGATCTTAGCAACTAGATAAGATCATTAAGGGTCTTGTCATAGTCTGTTTCATAGGTGTTCCAAAAGAACTCACTATGTGACTTAGAAAGTAGTTGAACCACCAACTTTCTCAAGACTTTGACACCCAACTCTCCCGGCTTGTCAATATGTGACTACATCTCCAAGATGTGACCACACCTAGACCTTGCCTTGCCAATAGGGCTTGAGTGACCTTAAACTTTTCCAAGAACATGTGGGTTAGGGAGAATAATTGGAGGAGGAGAAAGAAGTATGATATCCATGGGACATCATCTTCATTAGGAAACCTTGTTTCAAGAGATTTAGGAAGATCATAGGTGTCTAAACCAGACATCTTTTGGGAGATATTCAAGATAGTTGATTTAAAGTCCTTAATATGACACCCAATATGAAATATTAAGGCTAGGACCCAACAAACTATTTTATAACTTAGAAGAGGTATGCCGTAATCCAAGCTATAAAATATTTGAAGGTAGGTGAATGACGATTCACCAATTTCCACCAAGATAAACGAAATGTATTATTAGGTTTTAATTGGTTTTGAAACTCCTAGATCTTTGAGATTCATTGAACTGTTCAAAGGCATGTTTCAATCTCGAGTGTGCCCTTCAGGTTTTGTGACTGGGATGCCGAGGATCAGAAAACAAGGTGTGAAGTAACCATGCAAATCACTTGATACGCTTAATAAATTACCCCTCAATCGATGTGTCGGTTAACCACACACGCTCCATCGATACTATGATAAATATTAAGTCACCCTTTACCTACCTTGTTAAGTCCAAGTTAGTGTGCCGGTTAACCACACACGCTCCACTAACCGACTTAAACAATGTGCAAAGTGTAATTTCATGGATTAGCACCTTATTCACATTTTTCCTAAGTAACTAAGATTGGGTATTATTAAGAGTTTAGTTACTTAGTATTTATCATTAATACTTTTAATGAAGGGAGAATTATAGTCCTGTCAAACCCGTTCGGCTAACGACCCTCCACCGGTCAAGCAAGCGGTGGGTGAGAGTGGACACCCATTAAGTTGCCATTTTATAGGCAACAACCTTATACCCACCTTATAGACCGGCTTCGTGAATGAGGCGTACTAGCGGTAAGACTGACTTTACTCTTATACATATATATATATATATATATATATATATATATATATATATATATATATATATATATATATATATTATTAACTTATAATATTATAAAGTATAAGGGTTGAATTTTAACTTTTAAAATTCTAAGGGCTAACTTGGAATTAAAGTATTCATAAGTGAAAACTTTACAAATTCCAAAACTTGAGGGCAAGTTTTGAAACTATTCAAAACTAATTAATTCCATAACTTATGTGTTTAAAGTAGTTTTAATCCAAAAACTCTTCAAGTTCCATAACTTGAGGACAGGTTATGGAAGACTTTAAACTAATAAAAGAACTAACTTTTTCTTTATTTTATAACTTATGGATTTAATTATGGTTACATATTTTTCTTTAATGAAGTGACTCTTGAACTTCCATAACTTGAGGACAAGTTATGGAGTCATAAAAAATTATTCAATGACATAAGACTCTTCATTTTGTAACCATTGCCAATTTTTATGAATTTTATGAGTCTTTAATGTGACTCTTCATGTAACTTGAGGACAAGTTACACAAACACATTTTATACTCAACTCTTAGATTAAAATGGATTGAAAACAACTATTTCAATTAACTTTTCTATTAATCTAAGCAACTCATAAGAACAAGATAATTCAAATCAAACTTTTTCATGTAATTAGTCTAAACCTTAAACTAATACAAAACATGAATCTATTGACAGTTATCTTTGAAAATGGATTAGCATGAACATTACCACATCAAAAAACAAGTTTACAAGTTCAAAAACAACTTAGGGTAATGTTCCTAGTCCATTTTTAGCCAAAAACGTCGAATATATGCTGTCTGGGGCTCCTACTCAGCGAGTGCATGAACCTACTCGGCGAGTAGGATGATTTTACTCATGGACTCGGCGAGTTCATCAGTGGACTCGGCGAGTCCAGTGCCCAGAAAGCCAGAAAATCGAGTTTTTCAGCATTTTTCAGCAATTTGCATCAAGTATAAGAGAAAGCAAGCCTAGGCTCTGATACCACTGTTGGGTTTTGAGCATTCTAACACTCCTAAGTGTACATGCAACCCTAAATACCTTGGATCTATGTTTTCTCTATTATACATGCAAATAAGAACTTCCAAGGTATTATCCTAAACTAGCATACAAAACAATGAATGTGACAAGATAAAATACATACCTCTTGATGTAGAAAGTCTTCATGAAGCTTGAGTGCCTAGTGCCCCAAGTGTGACACCTCAAATGGAATCACAATCACCAAAACACTTAGAATAACTTGAGAGAATCCTACAACTCATGAAATCGGCTAGCCCTCTCTAGAATAATACTAGTGGCCGATTTTGGTCAAGAATAAGATGCTTATATAGTTAGGGTTACACCATGTAAACCCTAATTGACATGGCCTTTCATTTCCATGATCCATGGGTACAAATACACCATGGAGCATCCATGGACCATCCAATGGGTTTTAGCCCAACTTGATTATCCATGGAGCATTAGCCCACTATACAAGTATGGATGATTTACACAATCAACCCATATATTTAATTAGTCTTCTTTTGATCACTTAATTAATCCTAGATTAATTCTTGATCAATACTAATTAAATAATCTCATTATTCTTATTATTAATATACTAGAACTTATAATATCTTAATAACCATAAGTGTCTTATTTCTCTCATTATAGTCTATCCAAGTGCATGATGGTATGCAACCCAAATGGACCATGCCGGGTCGGGTCAAGTCTTACCAATTATAGTTATGGACTTAGACATTAATCCAACAATAAGGACTTCACTAATGCCAAGCCCCGGATGTTTTATGGTACTGGTGGTGTGATGGCCCTGAGGCAGTGGATTGAAAGGACGGAGGCAGTCTTTGAAATCTGCTCCTGTCCCGAGCACAGCAAGGTCAAATTTGCAACTTTCACCCTTCTTGATAAAGCTTTAACTTGGTGGAATGGCCACGTTAAAGTACTTACCCTAATTGTGGCAAACTCCATAAGCTGGGAGAGCTTGAAGGCCATGATGATGAGAGAATACTGCCCACGGGGAGAAATTCAAAAGCTTGAGCACGAGCTATAGACTCTCGGAATGGTGGGTACCGACATCGCTACTTATACCAACAGATTCTGCGAACTGGCAATCCTTTGTCCAGATATGATTGCTCCCGGGAGCAAGAAGATAGAAAGGTACATCTGGGGACTGACGCCCCAAATGCGGTCAAGCGTGTTAGCTTCTAAACCTGACACCTTTGAAAGTGCTAAGGAACTGGCACAATCTCTGATCAACTACGGAGGTCATCAGAACTCAACCACTTCTGCACCAGCGCCACAGAAAGGAAACAACCACAACAACAACAACAACAACAACAACAACAACAACAACAACCATGGCAGGAAGAGAGCGTGGATTAAAGGGAAGGGTGGGTCTTCCCAAGAATCCGCAAAGAAACAACTGGTTTCAGTAAATGCTGCCATTGTACCTGCTACAGCCCCTACAAATACCTACCCAACAAAGCCTTATATAGGTAACCTCCCAAAATGCACCAAATGCAATTACCACCACCATGGACCTTGTCGAGATATGCAGTGCGCCAACTGCAGCAGGAAAGGGCACACATCCCGTTTCTGCAAGGAACCCGCAAAGCCGATCACTCAAGTTCCCGGTGCGGGTGTAGGGCAGGCTTGCTACGGTTGTGGCGAGGTGGGACACTACAAGAGAAACTGTCCTAAGGCAGCAGGCACCGGAGGTGTGGGACGAGTTTTGGCAATAGGCCACGACGAAGCTGTAGCTGACCCAACTATAGTTGCTGGTACGTTCCTTCTCGATAATTCATACGCATGCATATTATTCGATAGTGGAGCGGAGAGAAGCTTCGTGAGTCAAAACTTTATTCATTTACTTAAACCTAAACCTAGCAAGTTAGAAAATTCATTCACTGTAGAGATGGCCAATGGAAAAACCGAAAACACAAATTGCATATACATGGGCTGTACGTTAACATTAGACGGCCATTCTTTCCCAATCAATCTCATGCCGGTTCAAATTAAAAGTTTCGGCGTTATAGTCGGCATGGATTGGTTGAGTCTTCTTCGCGCCGACATCATGTGCTTTGAGAAAGCAGTCCGTCTTAACCTCCCTAACAACGAAACATTAGTTATCTACGGCGACAAATCTAGTGCAAACCTTCGCATCATTTCGTGCATCCAAGCTCGAAAGTGCTTGCGGAAGGATTGTCGAGCATTCCTAGCGCACATCGTTGATACGAGTCAAGAACTGAAGGACATCAAGAGCATCTCGGTAGTACGCGACTTTCCCGATATCTTTCCAGAAGAACTACCAGGATTACCACCGCAACGCCAAGTCGAGTTCAGAATCGACTTAATTCCAGGAGCTATCCCAGTAGCGAAGTCGCCTTATCGTCTTGCACCAGCAGAGATGCAAGAACTTTCCAGTCAACTTAATGAACTCCTTCGCAAAGGATTCATAAGACCAAGTTTCTCACCTTGGGGAGCACCGGTCTTGTTTGTAAAGAAGAAAGACGGATCGTTCCGTATGTGCATCGACTGCAGAGAGCTGAACAAACTTACTGTCAAGAACCGCTATCCTCTACCCCGTATTGACGACCTATTCGATCAACTTCAAGGGGCGAACTACTTCTCCAAAATAGACCTGCGATCCGGATATCACCAATTACGAGTTCTAGAGGGGGACATTCCAAAGACAGCCTTCCGAACTCGTTATGGACACTACGAATTCGTGGTGATGCCGTTCGGATTAACCAATGCACCAGCAGTATTTATGGACCTAATGAATAGGGTATGCCGCCCTTACTTGGATCAGTTCGTCATCGTCTTTATCGATGATATACTTATCTACTCTCGAAGTGAGGAAGAGCATAGTCAGCACCTACGAAAAGTCCTAGAAACACTGCGAACGGAGAAACTCTATGCGAAGTTCTCTAAATGCGAATTTTGGATTCGAAGAGTCGAATTTTTAGGCCACGTTGTTAGTGAGAAAGGTATACACGTGGACCCCTCCAAAATTAAGGCTATTGAGAACTGGTCGGCACCAAAGACACCTACAGAAATTCGTCAATTTCTAGGTCTAGCTGGCTACTATCGCAGATTCATAAAGAACTTTTCGAGCATTGCGAAACCCCTTACTTCATTAACCCAGAAAGGTGTGGCCTTTGACTGGGAAGCGAAACAAGAGAAGGCATTCCAGACACTAAAGCAGGCCTTGTGCACCGCACCGATACTATCCCTCCCCGAAGGGATAGAAGACTTCGTAGTGTATTGCGATGCTTCAAATCAAGGACTTGGTTGTGTTCTTATGCAGAGAGGGAAGGTTATCGCTTATGCCTCCCGACAGCTTAAGACACACGAAGTGAACTATACGACACATGATCTCGAGTTAGGAGCAGTGGTATTTGCTCTGAAGATCTGGAGGCACTACTTATACGGAACAAAGAGTACTATATTCACCGATCACAAGAGCCTTCAACACATTTTCGATCAGAAGGAACTCAACATGCGACAACGACGATGGGTTGAGTTACTGAATGACTACAAATGCGAAATTCGTTATCATCCTGGCAAGGCCAACGTAGTAGCCGACGCCCTCAGTCGAAAGGAATACACTGGTCGGAGGGTCAAATCTCTGACCATGACTATCCATTCCCACCTATCCACATAAATTAAGGAAGCACAAATGGAAGCTTTGTAACCTGAAAATGTGGCGGGTGAATCCCTGCGAGGAATGGAGAAGAATTTAGAAGCCAAGGGTGACGGAGCCTTATATTTCATGAACCGGATATGGACACCAAAACACGGTGGTTTCCGAGACTTGGTCATGACCGAGGCGCACAACACTCGGTATTCCGTCCACCCAGGTTCAGATAAGATGTATCTGGATCTTAAGAAGCTATACTGGTGGCCTAATATGAAAGCAGAAATTGCTACCTTCGTAAGTAAATGCCTTACTTGCGCAAAGGTTAAGGTCGAGTACCAGAAGCCCTCTGGCTTACTACAACAACCAGAGATCCCGGAATGGAAGTGGGAGCGGATCACTATGGATTTCATAACCAAGTTGCCCAAGACGACGGGTGGACTTGACACCATATGGGTCATCGTTGATAGATTGACCAAGTCTGCACACTTCCTGCCTATCAAAGAAACAGACAAGATGGAGAAACTTACGAGAACATACATTAGGGAAATCGTACGGCTACATGGTGTACCTATGTCCATTATCTCCGATAGAGATAGTAGGTTCACCTCAAGATTTTGGCAATCACTACAACATTCCCTAGGAACAAGGCTGGACATGAGCACAGCCTACCATCCTCAGACCGACGGACAGAGTGAGAGGACCATCCAAACTCTGGAAGATATGTTGCGAGCCTGCGTGATTGACTTTGGGAAGGCATGGGATACTCATTTACCCCTTGTCGAGTTCTCCTATAATAACAGTTATCACACGAGCATCAAGGCTGCTCCATTTGAAGCTCTCTACGGCCGTAAGTGCAGATCCCCTCTGTGCTGGGCTGAGGTGGGTGATACCCAATTAGCCAGGGGGCAAACTTCCGTCAGTACTCTCACCGGTCCGGAGATCATTCGGGAAACAACAGAGAAAATCGTTCAGATCCGTGAACGATTGAAAGCCTCTAGAGACCGAAAGAAGAGCTACGCTGATAAACGAAGGAAACCTTTGGAATTTCAGGTGGGAGACCGAGTCCTCCTCAAAGTCTCACCCTGGAAGGGCTTGATACGCTTCGGCAAGCGTGGAAAGCTTAATCCGAGGTACATAGGGCCTTTCGTGATTCTTGCAAGAGTCGGCCCCGTAGCTTACAAACTCGAACTACCAGACGCACTTCGTAACATACATTCTACATTCCATGTATATAACTTGAAAAAGTGTCTATCCAACGAGACTCTTGTAATCCCACTCGACGAGATCGAAATCAACGAGAGCCTCAACTTTGTGGAAGAACCAGTAGAAATCATGGACCGAGAGGTCAAACAAACAAAACAAAGTCGCATACCCATCGTGAAGGTTCGCTGGAACGCCAAGCGGGGACCCGAATTCACATGGGAACGCGAAGATCAGATGAAACAAAAGTACCCTCATCTCTTTCATGTTCACTAGTATCTTTACTACTTTAAATTTCGGGACGAAATTCTCTCTAACGGGGGGATGATGTGACAACCCGATATTTCAACTCTTTGTAATGACCAAAATGGGTCAAGTATTGTAACCACTTCTGAGTAATAAAATTTACTTTCATAATAAAATGTACAAATAAGTTCTATTTAATTTCCTTCTATGATTAAATGTCTTTGAACCATGATCGTACGTGATAAGAACGCCCTAATCCGACTTCATATAGCGAAGTTATGATTTTTCCAAGTTCGGCTTAGCAACAGACAGCTAAAAACTCGAATCGGAAATCGAGCGACTTTTGGCCGAAATGACCTAAACGAGAATCGAAGGTCTCGACAATGGTATTCCAGCGGTAGTCTTACCAATTATAGTTATTGACTTAGACATTAATCCAACAAAACCATGAAATGAAATGATGTTTCTAGCCATTTCTGGCGAATAGCAACAATTGTTCAAATCTAAACACAAATTATTCCTAAGCACTAAAGAATACACTCCAATCTTGGTCACAGGCAACGATCTTTTGTTCCCCATGATTAGATTGATCCTTCCTTGCTCCACATCCCTACTTCTTAGTCCCTGTACATTAGAACAAATGTGGTAACCACAACCGGTATCAAGAACCCAAGAAATAGCATGATTAGAATCGTTAGCTTTAATTGTGTATATACCTGCGAAAGATGGCTTGATCTTTCCTTCTTTGATTGCTTGCAGGTACTCTAGGCAGCTTCTCTTCCAATGTCCTATCTTGTGGCAGTGGTGGCATTCTGCCTCCTTCGGGTTAGGACAGGGCTTAGCGGGATCAACTTTGGTCCCACTAAAAGAGGCACCATCTCGGGCTTTAACCTTGCGATAGTTCTTCGATGAAGCCTTCCTCTTCTTTCCCTTACCTTGACCAATAGCCAAGACAGGAGCAGCAGGCGGATTGGGAGTTGGTGCAACAGACTTGTCTTTGAAGTTGCTCTCAGGGACCCTTAAAAGACCTTGGAGTTTGCTTAGGGTGACCTCTTCTTTGTTCATGTGGTAGGTCATCCTAAATTGATTGTACATCGGAGGCAAAGAGTGAAGCACCATGTCGATCGCCAAGTCTTCCCCAAAGTCAACATTTAACTTGTGAAGGCGGTCGACATACCTTTGCATCTTTTGTAGGTGCACGGTAAGAGATTCTCCATGACCCATCTTAGCGGAAATCATGTTGGTGAAAATCTCATAACGCTCTTGTCTTGCGTTCTGGTGGTATCTCTCCAATAAGTCTTGGTGCATCTCGTACGGGTACATGTCCTCGTAGGACTTTTGGAATTCGGAGTTCATGGTGACAATCATGATGCAATGTACCTTCGTTGCATCTCGCTCATGAGTCTCAAAAGCGGTGATTTCGGCCGGAGTAGCGATTTCAGGGTTGATTTTCTCGAGCTTCTCATCGAGGACATACTCTTTATCCTCATAGCGAGCAATGGTGCGAATGTATCTTATCCATTTGCTAAAGTTCGTTCCATCGAAGGTGACCTTTTGGCAAAGGCTCATCAACGTGAAAGAACTAGCAGCAGCGTTGTTTGCGTTCGACATCTACAAAAGAAAAAGGACAAAGATAGATTAGAACAAGAATCCCTAATTATCACCCAATAAGAAAAACTAGGGCTAGGATCCAACAATAACATTTACATACTAGAAAAGGGATGCCGTAATCTAACATGCAAATAAATTGAAGGTAAGTGAATGACGATTCACTAATTCTCCATCACAAAAAACTTAACTATTAGTCCTAAGTGTATTGAGAATTCCTAGGTTCGGATGAGATTCATTGAAACTATTCAATGGCATGTTTAAATCTCGATATGCCCCTCTTGTTTGTGACTGGGATACCGAGGATCACAAAGCGGGTGTGAATTACCATGCAAATTCACATGGTGCCTTCATTGTAACGATCACCTATTCGATGTGCCGGTAAACCACACACGCTCCATCGAACTATGATAAACAATGAATCACCCTTTGCCACCTTTGCTTAGAACCAATGAGTGTGCCGGTAAGCCACACACGCTCCATAAACTTCTTAGCAAGGGTGCAAAGTGTAATTTCATGGGATTGCATCAATTCACTTTTCCTAAAGTAACTAATATTGGGAAATTTTAAAAATGTGTAGTTACTTTGTATTACTTACTATACTTTTAATGAGAGGATGAGGTTGCCCTATCCTACCTGTTTGGCTAACGACCCTCCACCAATCAAGCAAGCGGTGGGTGTGAGTGTACACCCATTAAGCGCCATTTTATAGGCCGCAACCTTATACCCACCTTATAGATCGGCTTCGTGAATGAGGCCTACTAACGGTAAGACTAGCATTTAGTTATATATATATATATATATATATATATATATATATATATATATATATATATATATATATATATATATTATTCTAGTAATATCATATCAGTATAGGGTTGTATTTTAAACCTTTTAAAATCTAGGTTTTGAAATTTAAGTTGTCTAAATTAAAACTTTTAATCACAAATATAAATTTCAAAACTTGAGGGCAAGTTTTAAACATTTAAAACATAGAGGATCAAATAACAAATAATTCCAATTAACAATTAATATCCTAATTATCTATATTTGATTTTATTCAAGATTTCTTTGAAAGATAATTACCAAAATAATTAATTAATTATCATATAAGGAAATTAAATATTTTATTAGTTGATAAATACCTTTAACTAGATCAAGATAATAGTCATATATATCAAAAAATCGGATTTAGGTTGATCTATTATGATTAAGGTAAGTTTCCATAAGATAATTATGAAAAAAATCCCGAATCTGGCCATTCCTGACGCTTGGACTCGCCGAGTGCACAAAGGGACTCGCTGAGTCAGGCCTACTCGCCGAGTCCACTTTGGAACTCGCCGAGTCCATGACTCAGAAACACAAAATTCGAATTTTGCAGTTTACTTTCAGTTAATCAAGCAACAATTTAATGAAAATCAAGCTAGGCTCTGATACCCCTGATGGGTTTTAGCCATAAGAACTTTCCTATGTGCGCATGCAAAAACCCTAATGCTTGGATCTAGGCTTTCTAATTAAACATGCTTTGAATCCAAGACTTCTAATGACTAATTAGGTTAAATAACAACATTGAAACAGATCTAGAACCATACCTTTGAATTCCTTGTTGATCTTGTAGTCTTGGAGCTTCTAGAGTCACAATTGTCACTCCTCTAATGGCTTACAAACACCAATAGCAAGGAAGATGATTTAGGAGAGAGGAGAGGGGAGGAAATCGGCCAGGGTTCTCTTGCTTTAGGTGAGATGCCCATTTCCCTTAGCTATGGGGTCTATTTATACTTGTAGACTCCTTAAGGGTTACAACCTAAACCCTAATTGGATAATCTTCTCTTAAGGCTATCCAAATCCTTTCCTTAGATAAGCAATGGACGATTTGAGCTATCCTTTAGCTTCTAGAATCCGTCCCATCTATATCTATAAGAATTTACAGTCTAAAGCTTAACTATCAAACAATTGACAGTTTATACCCCTTTATTTAATTAATCTCTTTAAGTCACCAAATTAATTCTAATTAATTCTATGACTTATATTAATCAAATAACAATATATTATTCTTTATATTATTCTCATAATATATTAATAATATTTGCTCTCTCTTAATAAATCATCCTATTAAGTTGCTATGGTGAAGGCAACCCAAAAGGACCATGCACAACCGGGTCAAATACTTGCCTAGTATAGTTGCAGCCTTAGACACTATTCCAACACTTTATGTGTTAATGGAGTGCTTAGTGTCTGGATCTCAGTAAATATGCTTTAGTTTGGAGTATGGATGGCTTGTAGACCAAGATCTAGGTCCTAAAGGTTTAGGGTTTGAGCTAAACCCATGAAGAAGGGCTATTAACGGGTAAAGTTGGAAACTTTACCCTCAAAAGGATGTTTCCAGTATGCATGAGAGATAGGAAGCCTAGATCTGAAGACTAGGGACTTAATCCTTTAAGAATGCCCAAACAGACTGAGGAACTCGTCGAGTCCGTAGAGGAACTCGACGAGTTGAGTTGTTTTGTCCTGATTCTGTACCAAGTAGAACTCGACGAGTCCGAGGAGGAACTCGAAGAGTTGACTCATTTTATCACGATTGTGAGTAGTTAGGGAACTCGGTGAGTCAGGGGGATGACTCTACGAGTTGGATCGTGATTTCAGGGTTTTGATTTATAGAACTTGACGAGTTGATGGAGCAACTCAGCGAGTTGAGTCAACCCACAACGTTGAATTTGACCAGAACGATTGATTTTGACCAAGGGTAAAATTGTCATTTTACTCTAAGAAGGATTATCAGTTTTTGACTAAGTGTTATTTTGATAATGATAGTCCGGGAGTCATTGGAGCAGCCGTCAGAGATTTCCTCACACGAGATTTCATAGATAACTTATGAGGTGAGTTTTCCTCCAGTAGGAACGGGTCGAAGGCACCAATGCCAGACCGTTTATGTATGTTAGTATGTTCCGGACTAAGGTCCGATGTCGGGCGGGGCCTGATGTAGGTTTATATGTTTTCCGAATTACGATCTGATGCCGGTGAAAGCCCGAGGAATGTTTATATGCTTGAAGTCTTCGTGATTCTTGCATGTGCTTGTTTAAGTGTCCCGAGCGTCGGTCCGATGCCGGGGTAAGCCCGAGGAATGCTTATATGTTATGTTATATGTTTCCGGATTTTGGTCCAGTGTTGGGCGGGGCAAGAGGAATGTTTATATGTTTATGTTATGTGTTTATGTTTATATGTAATTGTTGATATTCTTATGTATACCAAGCTTTTCTCGATGCCAGGCGGGGCCCAATGCCGGATTTCGGTCCAATGTCGGGTGGGGTCGATGTCGGACTTTGGTTCAATGTCGGGCGGGGACCGATGTAGTGGGCTAGGCCCAAGTTTTGTTTATATTATGTACTTAGGTTATATTCTTGTTGATATTCTATGTATACCGGACTTCGGTCCGATGCGGGGCAGGGCCCGATGCTGGACTTCGGTCTGATGGCTGGCAAGGCCCGATGCCGGACTACACTCCGATATCGAGCAGGGCCCGATGCAGCGGGCAAGGCCCAATGTATGTTATTATGTGATTATGTGTATCGTATGTGGTAGTTTGGGGAGACTCACAAAGCTTCATGCTTACAGTTTTCAGTTTTGGTTTAAGGTACTTCCGTTAGTAAGGGGAAGAGTTCGGGATGATTGCATGGCACACACCACAGCTTTTAGCCTGTGATGATTTACTCTGATGTTTTGATATATGATTCTGATATATTAACATATGTTTTATGATATTTTTGGAGATACATGACTTATGGTTTTTCATAAATGGTTTTAAAACGAAAATTTTGGACCGTATTTTGGAATGTTTCAAAGACACTAGTAATTGATTATTTTGTTCATTTCCATCAATACCTTTGTTTCAGTAATGAATACGAGGATAAATTCTAACCTTAGTGGCATATCGAATCGAGTCCGACTAACCTACGAAGTAAGTTCGACGTAGTGTCTGACTTTAGTCAAAGATCAAAGAAGGAAAGGATAGAGGCAAATGACAAAAAAAATTTCAAATTGACATTATAGCATAGTAGCCAGTCACTAGAGATTTCCACCTGCTAGTATGTGATTAGTACATGAAGAAATGTATCATTCGTGATAGAGTATGACTCAAAAAGACTTGAGTCTAACCATTATAGCATACGATGAGAGTTCATTAGAGTAAGACCCATCGATATGTTAAGGTAGTCGAAGTAAAGATTTTAATCTAAGAGAAAGTGTAGATGCAAGACCATCAACAGTCAAGAAGTCTAAGAGTTAGAAACTTGGTAGAAAAGGCATGACAGTTACGTTATCACCTAGGATGGAAAGGTAACGTGCAGAGTCATTGTACAAGCCCATGTTTTGTTTATGATTCCGGGACTTAATCATCCTAAGAGGGAGATAAGTGTAGCGCCCGTAAAATCGGGCTAGACATTTAATATATAATATAAGTTTCGTATTAATAAAAATAGGAAAAAAAACATCCAAAACACACACACACACACACACACACATATATATATATATATATATATATATATATATATATATATATATAATATTTTGAAATTATACGTCAACGTGATCCCGAAAATATAAATTTCGAAGAAAAATCAGGGTTCATATGAAGGAGATATAAATTTTATAAAATATAAAAATCCACCGCGTAATTAAAAATATTAACATCAAAAAGTACGAAGAGAATGATTGATTTTTGGATAAAGTCACCAAAATGAATGACGTGCTACTCCTTAAGATAAGAATTTTGGTAAAAGGAACACAAAAATATTAACTCTGTAATATATAATTTAATTATCGTTAAGAGTTGTTTTTCGCTAACTTTAAAAAATAAAAATACTTAATTGTATGTTTATTTTTATCTATATGTCGGTATAAATTCGAGATGGTCCACGTCTCGACAAAAATTTAGTAATTTCATTCGTCATTTAAACAATAATCTAGCTTGTCTTCACGTAAATTTAAAATTTTCTTTCTTTAATTTTTTGTAAAAAAACCTTTTGCTTCTTTCTATGTAATTTGTTTTACGTTTGCTACTTATTTTCATGTATATTTCCTACGTATGAGTCATGTTCGAGTTTCTTTGCGTTTTCCTGCTTATTTTTATGTACACTTCCTATGTATGAGTCAGGTTTGAGTTCTTTACATTTCGGCAAAATGTTGTATACGTTTCCATGCTTATTTTATGTATGTTTTTTACATATGAGTCGGGTCACATATAATATATTTTATTTCGACGTATAAAATGGAGTTAGTCAGTGAATTTGTATATTTATCTACCAAGAAATACAACGGTACCTAACTTTTATCAATATAATGGTCAAAATTCAACTTATAAAACAGGAATGCATGGCGCGTATGTTCTTAACAACGGTATAAATTGAATGTTTCCACCGACACTTGTCACCCGTCTACTCTATCAAATAATATTTTTACCCTTGTATTTTTTAAAATACCCTGTAAAATGATATTCTTTACCTATCTATTTTTTTTAAATGTCACATTGATCCCTTCCGCTCTAAACCTGTATAATATCATTTTCACCCCTTGATTGTGTAAGCTTTCTTTGTTTATCCTTATAGTATACATATTCAGATTTTCATAATAACTGCGTTCTTTAACTTGAAAAATAAAACTAATTTTTATGTGCTTATTTTTTTGTATGTGTTGGTATAAATTCGAAGTGGTCAACATCTCAACATAAATTTAGAACTCTCATTAATTATTTTATATCAAACTTATATATTTATATACCAAAACATGAAAAATACAACGATACCAAACTTTTAACAATACAATCATTAAAATTTCACTTACATAACGGATTGACTTGCAGCGGCGGAAAAAATCCTAGTTGCTTATAATGATCTTGAAGGCGATTAGAAAACTATACATAATACTCGTTTACTGTTGGAATATGATTTAGGGAAATTGATTATTTGGCTTTTAAATAAGCTTGTAAAATATATTATTCTCTAGGAAATTTGCTAAGTAAACATAAATCATATTACTAGGCTTGTTTAAAGGTTTAGAGAGAACGATTAAGTAGTAGGCGTGTAACATCCAAAAATATGGTCCCAAAAATTTTGTTTTTAATAATAGATAAAATAGTAATTTCAATGTCATCCAATCATCTCAAATAAAAGCCAATGTATCAATCGTCATAAAATCAAAGTAAAACATCATGTGCGGAATCCCAATGGTGTGTGCGATGCAGTCATCTCAAACTCTTCCCCTTCGAACCAGAAGTACCTGAAACATAAACTAAAAACGTAAGAACAAAGATTTGTGAGTTCCCCCAAAATATGGCATACCATACATATCATGTAATAATGAGATACGATCCCTGCCCACACTCTGATAATAGTGAGATACATCCCCGCCCAAACTCGGATAACGGGCCCCGCCCATACTTATATAACGGGCCCCACCCAATAGACATACATATACAAGAACATACAAGTATCACACAGACAACAAGTATAACACCATGATCAAACAAGGTTCGGCCTTGGTGCCTTAGACCCGCATAACCTGGTGAGGAAACTCACCTCAAATACAGTAAGGTAGCTGAACGGATCCCGGCTCCGAATATCGACTCAACTAAACCCCTAAACATAAAAGATTTCCTTAAGTACAACACAAAATGTCCACAACCCCTTATAGGTCAAACTTGGTCAAAGACTAAGGTTAAAGTCAAAGTCAACAATCCGAGTTGACCCAACTCGCCGAGTTCATCCATGAAGTCGCCAAGTTTATCTATCAGTCTGCAAGGTTGGGGGAAATCGATCCAACTCACCAAGTTCCTCCATCAACTAGTCGAGTTCACCAGAAGTTCAACATCTTAATCCATTAAGTCGTCCTTAACAAAACTAAGAGCTTCATGACTTAGATCTTAACTGAAATAGCTTCAAGAAGGGTAAAGTTTCCAACTTTACCCCTAAGAACCACCAAAATGGGTTTTAAACCTAAATCCTAGACTTAAAAGGGCAAGGACTTAATCAATAAGCACTAAATCACCAAAGGCATAACCCTAAACTGTAGATCTACCCCTAAAAGTTGAAATACCATGTAAAGTTTCCAACTTTACCTTCAAGTATGCTTAGAAGAAGCTCAAATGTTCAAAAGAAGCCATAAGATGGATTTAATGCATGAATGGAGCCCTTAAGACCATAAAGTTGGCACCTTTATGCCAAAAGAGCGCAAGAGGACCATAGATCTAGAAGAATATCACTTGGGACGTCCTTCAACCCCACCAATCACCCAAACATGGCTAAAAGCATCAAAACCAACCCAAAAAGATATCTAATCAAATATTGAGCAATGTTAGAACTTTATACCCGAAATATGCTAGAAATGGTGCAAAGAATCAAGATCTTGAAGGCTCCTAGTTGAATCACCACTTTGCACCAAGCTTCTCTTTCTTCCAAGGGATTCAAACACACCAAAATACACTCACAAAGAGCTCACAACACTCAAAAAGGCTTTAGGGTTTCGAGATTAGGGTTAGGCACTATAGAGGTTGGAAATGAGGCCAACACCTAATACTTAAGGTGTTTAAATATGATGCAAAACCCTAAAATTAGGATTTCCTCATGAGCAGCCAACTCGCCGAGTTGAGACACCTCAACTCGTCGAGTTGCCTCATGAAACCCCGCAGTCAGGACAACTTCTACTCAACGAGTTTAGGCTTCCAACTCGCCGAGATCTCCAAGGAAAAACATAACAATTGCAAAGATAAATCATACCGGGAACTAGGCATTACAATGCATGTCATGACAACATATGATTTTATATATATGTCCGAGATCAAAACGGTCTAAAGCGAATCTAGGTGGAAAAAAAAGATAGTATCGTTTCGATCAGTCCCAAAAAGACCACACTTTTCCAAGACCCTCCGAAAACCAACAAAAGACTGGAAGACAAAATTATATATATATATATATATATATATATATATATATATATATATATATATATATATATATATATATATATATATATATATAGGGCTAGGTTATAATGTAGATGGACAACTATTGTACGGACGTGTAAACAATGCTATTCTTTGAGAATTACTAACAAAATAGGTTGTTGAGTAATATGAATACGTTCAACCACATACAAGTATTGTCATTTTTATGCATACTCATTAATTTTTATTCATTTTTTGTTCTCACGCAATGTTTTTCACTCATTTTCATTCTTATAGAATACAACTCAATAAACATTCTGACAGAATATGAATAATAATAAAATGTCTATAATAACCTTATTGACGATTCAATTCGTGAGAATGTGTGATAATGACAGTAGTTATGTAAGAATGAACATATCCATATTATCAAACAACATATTTTCTTTGTCATCCTCACAGAATAACATTGTCCACACGTCCGCAGAATAAACATCAATCCATATTTGAACCTAGCTCTCTCTCTCTCTCTCTATATATATATATATATATATATATATATATATATATATATATATATATATACATATATAAGTTCAACAATGAATCATTTTAAACCTTAGAACCAAGGAACCATTATATTTTTAACATTTAGAGTATATTCTTTATTGATAAAAATCTGAAAATACCTATCATAACTTTTTATCTTCTTTCAGTTGATATTAAATTCGATATATATATATATATATATATATATATATATATATATATATTATAATAATAATAAAATTTGATCTGTTCAGAATCACACTGTAAATCTATTCAGATTCACAATGTGAATCTGAACAGATCAAAAAACTAATATATCTTTACTATTATATAAATTATATTACATGTTTCTTGAAAATTAAGAGGAAAAATTATTAATCCACCATGTATAATCTTATTAAGCTTACATTACAAATATATACACACGCATCACATTTGTAACTTAGGGTCTTACATCCTTAATCCTTATGTGAAAACCCTAAAATTCGCTGCACATCTTCAGCCGTCGTTTCTCCTAAATCTCTTCCGTATTCCTCTTTACTCTCTTCAATCTCGGGCAGGCCTCCAAAACCACCAACCTCCTGACACCACTTCTACCTCCACCCTCCTGATGTTGTCGTTACGTCTACCAGCGCCCCTCTACCGCCTTGCTTCTACTTCTTCCTACACTACCATCACAACAATAACACACTCTTCACCCTCGCATCACGAACCGCATATGACCGTTGTCTCCACCCGTTCTCTTCCCTCACAAATGGAAGCATGGATAAGAAATCCAAATGAAAGAAGGTAAGGTATGTGCTCGGTTTTGGACATTCAGTGAAAGAAACCTTAGTAAAGGCGAGGTTGTGTTTCTCCCAGTTCTATTGTTTACTAACTAACATTTGCACCCGTTTTGGCTACTCTCCTTTTCTTCCCCCTCCTATGTCGACCTAATCAATGATGTTTTGTTAGAAAGAAATCCAAATTAAAGATCTTGAGGTGTTTCCCTTTCTCACTCTACATGAATGATATTTTACTTTGTCCTTTCTCCATGTATTTTCTCTATCCATGGGTTCAATTTTTATAACTTTTATGATTAGGGCTTGCAGAACACCATCAAAATGCTTACGATATTTCAATTTCTCCTTATCTACATCAACAATTCTTGTTGGAATAAAAGGTAACAAAGTAAATGCATCCTCCTTCTTGGTTCTTTTTTGGAATACTAAGTTGCATTTCATTTAATTTTTAGTATTTTGGTTTACCGAATTGTCTTTTTATGATTAAGGGAGAGATTGATGGATTTAATGGTTTCAGTATGTGAATGGGGGGTTAGAATTTGAACAAAATTAGGGATTTTAGGTTCAACATCAAAGTTTTACATTTTGAATCCTTTTTTACATGCAAGGGTGAATGGGGGGGTCAAAATAAGAAGAGTTTTTACATCGAGATCTACTTCAGGAATGCGTCCCAACTATGTTTCAGAATAATTAAGCAACTAATTCAGCTCTTAGTGCTCGGATGAAGGTATTATATATTCAATTTGATCGAGTTAGATTTTAGAAGTTTATGTGAAATCATATTCATATTAATTTGACCATTTTACTAATTTATGAGCTTTCCTTCTATTGGTAATACCTCTCTTTATGTTAAGGGTTTAGATGAAGAACTAATCTCTCTGAAGGAGAGAATGACTATCAATGAATGACTAATTGTTTGTTTGTTGTTTCATTTTTATAGAACATTTGAGAAACTGAGCCTATATTTGGGGAAATGGAAAGAAAAAATCAGGAATTTTAACATAGTAAATAGCTCAATTTAATGTCTAAAGCTTTCTTTATGTTCTTGAACTGAATGAAGCTTGTAGTTTACTTCAACAAGTAGACAAACATATGGAGACAATACCGATACTGAATTTGCAGAGTAGCGGTTGAAATTGAAATTGAATCATAAATAAGGAGCATCATGTTACATTGTAGGTTAGTTTGGTACTAGTTCATGTTGAACTTAACCGATGAGTTTCAAAATCTTTAATCTTTTTCATTTAATTATCACCAAAAAAACTATTCTCTAACATGATGATAGTTTTCAGATTTATCCGGGTGTGTGCCTCCAACAACCTTGGTTTATCTTAACTTATATATATATATTTTTTTGTAAGCTTTTACGTCTATTTAGTATTAGTATACGAAAATAAACATAGTAGTTAATTAAATTCCATTTGGTACTTTTTTCCTTCTACACATCAATTGGTTGTGTATGTATATGTTTGTGACCAAGCATTTATGTATGTGATTGTTTGTGTCAATGTCATTGTGTATGTCCTCTATGTATTTATTTGACAACTTTCGTAATTTCTCAGGGAATGTAGGTGTGTAGGGGGTAGAATCCTACTTTGCATTTACTCCATATTACTTCAATTAATGTTCATATACGTAAAGAGTGATTTGATCACATATATATGATTTCTTTCACTTTGGTAGGGCCTTTTACGATTGTTCTTAATTGGCGCAAAGAAATATTTGGAACGACGGTGATGGAACATTTGGATTTGGGTTTTTTATGTAATAGAGGCATATATAGTAATAGATATGTTCATCCTAGATGTTGTGGGGTCATTATAATAGGTTGTCATACTTGCTCGGAGTGGTGATTTTCATATTTAAATTATATGTGAAGTACAAGAATTAATGTTTCGCAATTTTAAGTTTACGCTTAGTTGACAATCATGTTATGTACTTGCTAACTGGTTGTTTTCATCAACAATAATATAAATTGTCTGATATGTAGATGGAAATTAATGCATATCAATAACGCATTCAAATATAAAAATTTAGATGAGGAAAGCAATTGATCAAATAACAGATAAATAAGAATAAAGTTTTGTTAAATACCCATCAATGAATTTTATAAACCTACTATGTTTTGTAAATTATTTTTATTGTTTGTATCACTTATATTATTTTTTGCTTAATATAATTTTTATACAAGACATTTTTTAAAAAGAAACTAAATAAAAATTTGAAATTCATACCTAGGGGTGTGTATGGGGCGGTTTGGTTCGGTTATTGGTTAAAACCGAACCATAACCATTATGATTGGTTAATGAATTTTGGTAGCCATTGGATATGGTTAATGGTTTTTATCGGTTAATGGTTAATATTGGTTAACAATAATGTTCAAAATAATATAAATGGTGAAAGTACATTGGCATAAAAAATGAAAATAGAATACCAAAAAGTCCTTGATGCCAATATTTGTAACCTAACTTATAGTAATAAAATAAAATGTGTACATTTAATACTTAGAGTGAGATAACACATAGTCACATTCAAAATAAGAAAAATTAAATAAAAATATAACACATTAAAAAAATTGACATCAATAATTTCATATATTGATAATTGATATTAATATTAAAATAAAGTCAAACAATCATAAACGTTCAATGCGATTAAATAAAAAAAACTATTAAAATAGCTAAACATTCATATTACATGTTATCTAGATAAGAAAAAGTCAATCACTCATACATTCAATGTGATTAAGTTAAAAACAATAAATAAATAAAGCCAAAAAAATAGAAAAAAAACGTTCTTAATATGAGAGAGTCAAGAAGAACCAAAAATTTAACTTAAATAGAAGTCCTTATTATTAAGTCAAAAAAATCCTTCGAATAGGACAATAAAGTCAAAACAATCTTTGATTATGGTTAACGGTGTGAGAAGTCTTCAGTTAGGATTATGAGTATGAAGATTAAACTAATTGTGAATAATGTTTACAAATTTTAGAATTAGCCGATTAGGAATTACAACATTAATCAACAGTCTAACTCAATGTATAATTGTAATATTGTGTGTGTCTGCACGATCAGCCTTTGATGGTCTGATTGCTCGTTCGTCTCATGATAAGTTAGGATTAATGGATTGTAGTTTGAAATTTTAATGGGTCTTAAATAATTTTTACTATATTATTTTATAAATAATCTATAATTTATATATATTAAAAATAAAGTTAGCGGTTCGATTAATAATGGTTCGGTTAAACTAGAAAACCATAACTGAACCGTTAGTTATCGGTTAACAAAAATTAGAAACCGAACCAACGGTTTTTAAAATGGTTCGTTTATTATAGTTCGTTTATATCGGTTAATTTGGTTTTGGTTCGGTTTTTTGGTTATTATGTTCACCCCTATTCATACCAAATTTCGTTGTTACGTACACAGGTTGTATATTAGGTTTTAATTGAGGTTAAAAAAACAAAAAGGTATACCATGTGTTTATGACCAAAAGTTTAATATCATTAAGGAATGTACAACATAAACACAACCACATTAAGAGAAAACCGTGTGTACATTTTTCTTAACCAAAAAAACCAATATATTATTATTTTTAATGTGAAACAATAATATATTTATACATTTAACCCAAAATGACAATGTATTTTCATTTTTAACCCAAAACAACGTATTTTTATTTTTCCCTGAATAAGTTTACGGAATGAAAAACTAATTGCTGTTAGAAATCAATCACTGGAAAAATTATATGTCGTGCTGCATCGCGCGGGTACCCCACTAGTATGTATATATATATATATATATATATATATATATATATATAGAGAGAGAGAGAGAGAGAGAGAGAGAGGTTCATTTGAGACCAGCTATATTTTGTGAGACATGGGAACCAAATCTTAGCTTTTCATCAAATTGATCTTGTGGCTTATAAAAGAAACCAATTAACAGTAATTAATCTAACTGATTAGTTAATTAAGGGTATATTAGTCACTAATTTAAATATAACCTTACTACCAGATGTGATACACAATTAGCGTCATTTTCACGTCATCTTCAAGAACATCTTCATCTACTTCGATTCTTCTACCAAGATTATCGATCATATGTGATCAACATTCCTTAATCTTCTCATGTAATCGATCTTCAATCTCCGTAAATCTTCACGTATTTCAACCATATCATCCTCTGATTTTTTTAGATTGATTGATCGAAGAATGATCATATCCTATCTACATCATAGCTTCTAAATTCATGATTTTTGTGTTGTTCGATTTCATCTTCTTCATTCTTCTACATCTGCAATTAATAATCGGATTGATTGGGGTTGATATTCATCCATCGACATTTGGGGGTGATCATCAGGTAGAGGTTATTTTCAACATTATACTTCATCAAATCACATATATCACCATCAAAATCTAATCGACTTTTAGCACCATGATCATCCATTTCAACAAAAAAGGTTCGTTTTTCTTCATTGATCTTCAATTTCAACAATTCTTCATCAAATCACATTTGTTTAGCTGTTTGAGATCTATTTTGAGCACTTTCAAGATTCGATTTCTATTTATCAGATTGATGGTTTTTACAGTTTGTCAAGGTTTGACTTTGAGCACTTTTAAGGTTTGATTTCAACACTTTTCAAGCAATGTGTTTTATAAAATTGACAATGTATGTAAAAAGTAATTACTGTTATTCAACAAATTCACTTAAACTATACATGCGTTCTACCTGTTTGATGAAAGTCCTGAATGAAAAAAGAGTCAGGTGTATCACCCCTTCTCGTGACTAAATTCTTCTTTAAGAATATGAGTATATTTCCAAAATATTAGTCACAGTTAGTGAAAAATAATGCAATGTTAATTACTTTTATTAAATTTACCATAGTTTTGTTAAAAATAACTTTCTTACTTCTTCAAACACATAATGTTGGAGGTCTATTCAACATAGTTTGGTTTGGATATCTTCTTCTTAGTTTGCAGAAAAAGGGTTGTACAAAAGAAAATATTGGCTTCTCATATATATGTTTCTAGAATATGATCATTACTATTATAGTGTCAAAAAAAGTTTTTTTGAACACAAAAGGTTAGAGATGTCTCGTTGAACAATATTGATTGCTCTTATTGATATGTGGTAACTGGTTGTACTCAAGAAACGATCATTGGATCAGAATATTTTTCTTAGTAATGTTTGCATTATGTGTTTTATGATCAATTACATTACATACTACATTATTATATTGTATCATTAATTACAATACTATAGCATGTTGACTTCAATTTGAAATATTTGTATAAACCATACTTCATTCTTATAATTCTTTCATTTTTTTGCAAGTGATTTTAGCTAAGGAATTCCTACTTGAATACTTCAAACTAGAAGTTTTTAACAAGTGCTGAGATGAATGGATATTTAATAAATCTTACAAGCATGTGATAGATTTTTTAAGGCTTTTGGTATAATGGTATCTGGCTATAATTTTGTAAGACCTTTTTGAAATTTGTCATTCCTCCATTTATCTAACAAAATAATTTTTGACAGATTTTATGGTACAAACATGAAATGTTGTTTTCAAGCTATCAGGTTTCTAGAATGCATTTTAAACATTTAACAACAAATTGGGTATTTATCCTAAATATATTCATTTCATTCTATAAACTTATGTGGCTCTCATCGGTTTGAAAAGTTTGTTATTTTGGTTTTCTACATAGTTGAAGGGAAGACTGGCCAGAACTAGAATATTACACATTATGTTAGAATATTACACCTTGTAACAATGTGATAAATTTTTTATGGTACAAGATTGTAATGTGGTTTTAAACTACTAGATTTTTAGAATACATTTTAACTTTTAGATAAATATTTGATATTTATCATATAACCACTCATTTCATTCTTTAAACTTATGTGGTTCTTTCTATTTTAAAAATTTGCTATTTTGGTTTCCTACATGGTTGAAAGGAAGGGTGGCATGGATTAGAATATAACATCTTATATTAAAATATTACACTTTATAACATAATTTCATAATATTACACATTAACATAATTTCATAAATTATTTTGATAAATTATTTTGATTTCTTGTAAATAATTATAGATATTCTTATAACTCTATAAATTGTATATTTGACAAATTTTTGCTGATCTTATATGTTAAAAACTTAATGTGTGTTTTTAATCTATCAGATTTATAGAATACATTTCTACTTTGAGAGACGAATTTGATATTTATCCTAAAAAAGTATTCATTTGATTCTATAAAGTTATGTGTTTTTCACGGGTTTGAAATATTTGTTATTTTGGTTTTCTTCACAGTTAAAGGGAAGGGTACCCCGAATTAAGATATTACATCTTATGACAAAATATAATACCATATAAAATTCTTTCAGAATATTAGTTATTAACATCATAAAATTTTGTTATCTATAAATTTTTTTGGTTTGACACTATAAGTTGTAAGTTGAAAATATTACATAATAATATCATAATATTACATATTACATTATAAGTTAATTCTAACATTACATAATCTATGTTGAAAATATAACATAATAATGTCATTATATTCAGTTCATTAGGATATTCAAATTTAATGTAGATATTTAAAATTCAACAATATTATGAAAAGTATACCTTAATATACAACACATTGATCATTAAACGAACAACGTTATTGTAACATTAATTTTTAATTGTAGAATATTAAATATTCTAAAATCAGAACATGACATATAATTTTTGAATATTTCATATTACTTCATTGTTAATGAAGTACTTTCTCAGTACTTAACAAAAATGTTCAAACCAAGTTGTTTCCAACAAAAGAAAAATGTCTAAAATCATATATTGCATATTATTTAACAAAAATATCCGATGCAATTTGTTTCCAACAAAATCAGAATGTCTAAAATGATAACATGACACATAATTTCATAATATTTCATATTACTTCATATATGTCAAATACTATTATAATATCATACATTACTTGAATACAATGATTAAAGCAAGTAGTTTATGAGTATGACAAAAGAACATCTAAAAAAGAATTAACATCTGACTCTTCAAATCAAAAAATATATAATATCAAGTTGTTAAATACAATTTTATAATATTAGAATGTTACATAATATAATTTCATTTTACACATTAAAAATATTGGAATATTACCAGTTTAATATCAGAATATTACACATAGTTTCAGAATGTTAAATTTCAACACAATATTAAATGTTAAATAGTTAGAATAGCCAGAATAATAACATATCAGTGAGTATTAAATTAACTACAAATATTACTAACATTCAAAGGCTTTACAACATACAAGAGATTCAATTAAATACCAAATCAAAAAATTAAATTCATAATCCATAGATTAATATAAATCAAAATCATATACAAATCAGAATCATATAAAAATATCTGGAATACTAACATATCAACCCATATTATACATATTTAATACCTACATGTCATTAATCAACAAATTAACTTCTAAAATCAAATCTATAATTCATCAAATAAGCAAATCCAATATTATTAAGACATTAAAAGGAGATAAAACCTAATTTATCAATTATTGAAACCTAAAGTACCTGTAATAGATGTAATTTCCTCATGTTCTGGATCTTTTAAGTCATCAAGGGAAGTTTTTGTATGAAAACTTAGATCTGAAGCCTTTAATTGAGAATCAACTACTTCTGACGAATCATCACACAAAACAGAGCTAGAATTAACATCAATTTTAGTAGAACGAGCCATGATTGATGCTCGATTAGACAAACAAAACTTCAAATTAGTGTACCAGAGCTTGAAATCTATTTGATTATTGCAATTTCTAAGGGTTTTGCTACCTTCCAATCAAACAAGAAGCTAAGGATTTATCGACTGATTTTTCAAGATTATTCCATCAACTTACACCCTTTGATAAGTAGATAAATGCAATTTTTTCTGGAAGATGGTGGGAATAAGATTGAGAGAAAATTTAGATTGAGAAAATTTGGGCGAGAACGATGAACAAACTTCTGAACGTGAATTGATTAGATATCATCCATTGGAGTACACAATTCCTATTTTACCCCTCCGTGTCATCAAATTAATCCTAAATTTTGATAAATTTTCAAAATTGTCACCGCCTCTTATCAGATTGTATGTTTTTATCTCAGCCTTAGATTATTTTTGATCAAGGGACATAAATAGGTCACAATGTCTTACAAAATATTATGGTCTCATATGTGTGTGTATATATATATATATATATATATATATATATATATATATATATATATATATATAAGATTCATTTGAGACTATGTTAATTTTGTGAGATCGAGAGATGAAATTTAAAAATAATTTTAAAATGAAAAATAAAAAGAAAAATATAAATTTTTTTAATTTTTATTTTCGTCATTTTATTTACCTAAAAAAAATAGAACAAATAAAAATAATAAAAATTAATGTTTTTTTTAAAATACGTGAACTATTCTAATAGAATATTACACTGTAAACATTATAATGTGATTTTTAGAATGTTATAATATTCTATTATTCTACTAGATTTGTCAGGTGTGTAAAATATTATAATATTTTATTAGAATATTATAGTATTGTAGTAGAATATTTCACAAATATTTCAAAAAAAAAAAAAACGGTAACTTCTTTTTTTAAACTTATTTTGGGATAAAAAAGTGACGAAAATTATATTTAAAAAATTCAAAAATTATCAATTATTTTTGCATTTTAAAAATGTTTTTCTTTATCTACAAAATGAGTGACTAAGATTGCGTCTTTCCGTTTTATAAAATATAGTGGTTTCACATTAACCTATATATATATATATATATATATATATATATATATATATATATATATATATATATATATATATATATATATATATATATATATATATATATATATATGATATCAATGGAAAGATGATAAAAAGTTATGAATTTCTATATATTTATATAAAAAATAAGGTTTAAAAATTAAAAAAATATTGGTTCCTTAGTTCTAAAATATAAAATGGTTCTTTGTTAAACTCAAAACCATAGCGGTAGATTTATATAAATTTGTGATATATATATATATATATATATATATATATATATTAAAAATTGACAGAATAAATGAAACTGAACAAAAAAAGCATTAAAAAACAGACAAAAAAAGACCAACACCGGTCCGAAAAAGACCGCCCAAACGTGACTTGTTTGAAAGAAGACTGGTCCCAAAAAACTTAGGACAATTCTAGACGAATCTGCAAGTCTAGGTGTGCATGGGTGTATATGAACTTGTATATGAGATCATAACTCATAAGGCTTTGTATATGGTCTTTTGAGACGACGTATAGGTGGTTGATATAGAGCGAAAACATTGATGAGGCCGGTTAAAAGAACGATCCTATCGGTTAAGAAAAAACGAGTAAAAGCAATCATGGCGTGTTTATTGGCTCTATGGAAAACCAATGATGATGCTGGTAGTGTCAACAAGAAAGAACCCTTTGGGCCGGGTTCATTAAAAACCATTAGTGCGGGTATGCATTTTAATCATTTAACACTCCCTCATACCACTTGTGGATAGAAATACCACGAAGAACACTATAAATCTCGTTAATCTTGAGAGACGGTTGAATGAATATTTTTTATTAAGGAGATAATAAAAACAATTATCTAATATCTTAATATATAATAAACTTCTCATTTAATCGTTTCTATTTAACATTTTATTTTAATCAACCCGTATAATATACAGGTTTCACAACTAGTATATAATAATCACATTTTATTTTAATCAACCCGTATAATATACAGGTTTCACAACTAGTATATAATAATCAAGTAAATAGGATTCCTAATAAAATTCTAAAAGTTAGCCAACAGACATCTCAAATAAAACTCAGTATCATGGGTAAAAATCCACTGTAGAATTCCAGTATAGCAACAGTTTTTTAGGAAGGTGCCGAATGTAGAAATCCCGTGCAAGCAGATTTTTTTGGAGCATATTCAACATAAATTGTGGAGAAAAGGTGACAAATGGAACATCATATCTTGCACGCACCTCGAAATCTTTTCAGTGTGATTTGATTCCCGAACACTAGTAGATAAGGGAACCTACTATAAATGGAGCTACTTAGCATTAATTGATTTTCTCATACAACCTTTTAAGAAAGACACGATGGGTATCTGTTAAAAGAAAAGTAAGCATGAGTCAAATATGAGAGCGACGTATCTGATGTGGGCATATATACAAAATAGGACCTCATGAGTCATGTCTATACTTCATGCAGCTTATTAATATAAAATAGAACAGTTTTCTATTTAAATAAAACCCATAAAAATAGAAATCGTATAAAAATATATGTCCTCTGATCCTAGTAGGACTCAAACTCCACTTTAAAAGCATATAAAAGCATATCATAAACGCAAGTTTTTAATGATAAAGCTGAAGCGTTCCTAACATTTGTGAGACCAACAAATATTTCTATAACTTTGAATTATCTGTTCCTAACATTTGTGAGACCAACAAAAATTTCTATAACTTTGAATTATCTATTATAAAACCACAATATTGATGTTAATTACTCTTTACAAATCACGTGGCTCGTCTATTGAATTAAATTATTAAAAACTAAGAAAATTGAAGTGTTGACATTAAATATCAAAATATATTTGTACAAACCTTCGCGTCTGCCGATAGTTGGACCTAGTGGCGGAGCCATGAATTTTAACACGGGGATAAAACATAATCATCTTGAAATTGCGTTTTTTAACAAAAGTTTTCGAATGGATGGTGGAATACCGATCTTGCTATTGTCTCTAATCTCTCGGTAGCAGTCACTTTGATTCATGAGAAGAAAAAAGGTAGGTAGCAAGATTTAATGTTTTGAGTTAGGGGTGAAAGGTAGTTATGCTTACTTACATATAGAAAATTAATATGTAAAGTTTACTATATAAAATTTATTTTAGGGGTACAGTTGTACCCCCATGCCCCATATAGTTCCGCCACTAGATAGACCGGTGGTGGTTGTAGGTCGGCAGAAGGTAGCGATTACCGATAGGAATCTAGAACCGTAGAGATCGACAGCGTCATAACGTGAAATTGGAACCAACGTTTCAATTTTTATTATTTGTTTAATTTTCTGTTTTTTTTTTGTTTAATTTTAAATTGGAGTTACGATTTAGGTAAAATTCTAAGAGGATTGAGTATTTGGTTATTGTGATATACAAAACTGGGCGAATATCCACGCGTAGCGTAGAATACAAAAATATATTTGAAATATTTACAAATATATGTTTTTCAAATATATCAATGACGTTGTTGTTAGCTCTTATATAATAAATTTTATAATAAGTTGATATAAACATTGTTTGTTTTGAATTATATAATAATGTAGACATCTTTTAAAATTCTATAATCTCAATTGTCTCAATGGCTTATACCTGCAGGTTACTCATAAATAAAATTAAATACAATATATAGTTTTATGATATTATAGTTTTTGTTATGATTAGTTAATTGTATAAAGTTTATTTACTTAAGATTTTGTAATTTTCATCATTGTAATTATTCAAAACATCAAACATTGTTTTTGTTTTTAAAGGTAATAATATAATTTTTGTGTATAATGTTACTTTCAACTATTGTTGTTGTAAGTCATTTTAAATATGGTATTTAAAAACTCTTAATTATTTTAATTTGGTTTCAGAAATATAACTTTTTAAAAATTTATTCGATGAATATTTTTAATTTCTTTGATTGTAATTATTTAAAACAACAAATATTATTTTTATTTTCAAGATAACATTATAATTTTTTTTATATAATATTATTTTTAACTATTCTTATTATAAGTTGTATTTAAGCTACTTATTTGAAAATTTTTAATGATTATATCAAAATAGTTTCATGGTTTTTTTGTTAATTTAGGATTACAATTTTGATTTAACACTATAATTTATAACTTTTAACTATTTATAGAATACTCTATAATTTTTTTTTTCAGTTTACTTGAAATTTTGATTTAAGTTAACCGTTTAACATTATATTGAATTTAATAATTTAACTATATTGCATGAACTCATTATATAAAATTTGTGACTTTCAAATGACAATTGTTCGCTTACAACAACATATATAAACTAATAAGTTAACTATAAAATTTAAAAAGTTATAGTAACAATTTTATAAATAGAACTAAATTATAATATTTTAATATTGTAGTTTAGTTAATTTATGATTAAAATGTAGTTTTTTCATTAACTTAACATTATTAACCAATTTATAATAATTATTATAAAGAAATTGAAAAATCATGGAGGTTTCAAATACATGTGGTGCAAGTAAAAATATCTCCTTTATATAAATTTAAAATTAAATATATGTTGGTTAGATATAGAAATGTCATAATTAACTTTGACATTATAATTCTTATACTAATTTAGAATAAAATATTGATTATTTTGAGTTACATGATCATATTAAATCTATTAAAACTATATAGGCTTAATCATCTCAGTGGACTCTATTAGCATGTTACTCATCAATAAAAATAAATAGGGTATATGAATTAATGATATTTATAGTTGTTGTAATGATTAGGTAGTTTAAAAAATAGATTTAAAAAACCATATTTAATTAACTTTTTAATTTCTATTATTGTAGTTTTTAAAATATCAAAAATTGTTTTTTTTTAAAGGTGGTAATATTACTTTTAACTATTATCATTGTAAGTTATTTGTAAGATACTTATTTAGAAATTATTAATGTTTATAAAAATAGTTTTATACTTGATTTGGGATTACAATTTAGTTTTTACGTTTAACGATATAATTTACAACTTATAACTATTTAAAAAATAGTCATTGGATAAGAAATAACATATCAAAACTAAGTAGAAGTAAAATATGTTAATTTAATATTCAAATTTAGTTAATTTTAGGATTACAATTAGCGTTTTACTATTTAACATTATTAACCAATATATAATCATTATTAGAAAGAAATTGAAAAGTAATGAGAATTTTAAATACATGCGGTAAAAAGAAAAATATATCTTTTAGATTTACATGGAAAATTTAAAATATTCACGACTTTTAGTTAATTACTTTTTTGAAGTAGTACAAAACAAATGTTAATATTTAACATATCTAATTAAATATTATCCACATCATGGTATATAACATATGATCAATAACATCTATATGAGCTAATATATATTAACGATTTAAGCACAACATACAACAATTGTATTAAAAGAATCCAAAACCAAGAAAAATATAATTTATATGTTGAAAAATCGTCATAAGACCTCAAACCAACACAAAAACCTTTAAGCTTGTTTTGTTTATGAAGTTTGTATGTGATTTGTATGCATGTCTACCCAAAGATTAATCTTTTTATAGTAAATGTTTAATTAAGTGCTTATTAAGCATAATATAAGTTATAAAACCTTTAAGTGATAAACGATTATTAAGAAGACTTATGAGTTGTATTAGTTAAAAGATGGGAGATTTCAAATAAATGTGGTTTGAGTAAAAATGTTTCTATATAGTTTTGGGAGTTTCATATGCATGAGATTCACGGAAAAATGCAAGCTTTATAAGATACTAGGCGAATGCTTGTGTGTTGCGCATAAGCATCTATATAGCTGAAATCTTTACAAATATATGTTTTTTTAAGTATAACAATAATGTTGTTAAATTTGATATAATAATTCATATACTAATTGGATATAATATATTGATTATTTTGAATTATATGATAATATAGACACCTATTAAAACTGCATAATCTCAATCTTTTGAATGACATCTACCCGCAGGTTACTCATGAATAAAATTAAATATAATATATGGTTTAATGTTATTTATAGTTGTTGTTATTGTTAATTATTTTTTTTTAAATGTATTTGCTTGACGTTTTAATTTCTATCATTGTAATTATTTAAACATCAAACAAATTTTTTTAAAGGTAACAATATAATCATTTATATAGATTTATTTTTAACTATTGTTATTGTAAGTTATTTTAATCTACTTATTTGAAATCTTTTAACGATTATAAAAATATCTTTAAGAAATATTTGAGTTAAATTAATATCACAATTTAGTTTTTGCATTTAGAACTACAATTTATCACTTTTAACTATTTACAAAATATTCTTTGGGTTTTTTAAGTGGAACTGAAATTTATATTGAAGTTGACCCTATAATGTTATATTTAAATTAACAATGTAAGTATTTTGTCAAAATTGTTCAGAAGTGGTAGATTTAAACAAATAATGGTTTACATACAACAACATATTAAATATAATAAATTAATTATAATATAGTAAAAGTTAAATACATAACTTTATAAGTAGAAGTAAAAATATTACTTTAATATTGAAATTTAGTTTATTTATTATTATACTTTAGGTTTGATACTTATTTAACCTTATTAACCAACTTATAATCATTATTAGAAAGACACTACAATTTATCATGTTTAACTATTTACAAAATATTCTTTGGGTTGTTTAAGTAGAACTAAAATTTATATCTAAGTTGATCATGTAAGGTTATATTTAAATTAATAAATTATGTATTTTATACAAATTTTTCAAAAGTTATAGCTTTAAAATAATAATGGCTTACATACAACAACATATTAGACCTAATAAATTAAGTATAATATGTTAAAAGTTCAAAACGTGACTTTATTAGTAGAAGAAAATATATTCTTTTAATATTGAAAAATTTAGTTTATATATGATTACACTTTAGGTTTTATATTTATTTAACCTTATTAATCAACTTATAATCATTATTAGAAAGAAATTGAAAAGTCATGGGAGTTTCAAATGAATGTGGTGAAAGGAAAAATAAATGAAAGTTTCAAATGAATGTGATGAAAGAAAAAATGCTTTCTTTATAAGTAATGTAGGCGTAACCTTGCGCGTTGTGCAAGAATACATTTAAGTGGTTAAAATAATTATGGGAAAAAATAGAAATATGTTGAAATTTACGTTTTTAGTCATGTTTTGGGCATTAACCGAATTATCAAATAACATAAAAATCCATCAACTTATATTTTAATACTATCTATTATAGACCTTACATTATAAAATTTAATTTTACTTTTTATAATATCCAATATATATTATAAGTTTTTGTATAACATTAATATAATCTCTTTTTCTTATGTCTGAATTTTTGGATAAAATAAGAAATAAATTGTTTTGAATGAGCTATTAATAAAGAGAATGAAACTAATAAACTTTGTATTACACAATTTATATTACACCAAAACATCCAATGTTTCATATATGAACTTTCTAATATTAAACATTGAAATTAAGAATGAAATCATACAAAATATATCATTATACATAAATGCCATCAAGAGTTTTAAAATAAGTCGATTAGTAAATATGATATTAAATTTTAATTACATATTTTGCAAGGCGTACGTTTGACTTTATGTTGGTGCGACAATAATCGTCTTCCCTAATTTGTACCTAAAAAATTAAGATGAATAGGAATATAAAATAGATATTACTAAACATTAACATAAATAATTAAAACGTTATGTGGATCACCTACCACCGGTTAAAGAAAGCATATATCTCTAGTGGTATCGATTACTATATGAAATTGAAGTAGTCATTCTATGTACACCTTGTTTTCTAATTACATAAACAAATATGAGTAACCAAACATAAAAATGTTATCTTTATGTAGGAAAAATATTTTACTTAACTAACAAATTAAATAATATAAGTTTAAGAGTTAGGAGTTTCAAAACACTAATATTTTTATTAATCAATCAATTAAGTAACACACGTTGAAATTTTTACAATCATTATTAAAAAGCATTTGAAATATTAGATTTTAAATGAATTTTGGTTGAAGTGTTTTGACCTCTATATATATATATATATATATATATATATATATATATATATATATATATATATATATATATATATATATATAAGAGAAAGAGATATATATATATATATATATATATATATATATATATATATATATATATATAAGAGAAAGAGAGAGAGTGAGAGAGAGAGAGATGGAAAGTATAACATACGTATGAGTTTTAATTAATTATCTTTTTGAAATGGTACAATTACAAAACAAAAAAACATATTTAAAATATTTAATTAAATATTTTTGACATCATCCTATATAACATATGATCAATATATTAACAATTAAACCACAATATACAACGACTGTATTAGGATAATCCAAAAACGAAGAAAATATAAAGACGAATTAGTATAACAAACTTACAAATTAAAAGCTCTAATATATATAATAGCATATCTCCAAAAGTGGTTATAAGATGTAACATCCGGATTTCCAGATATTTTGTTTATTTATTTATTTATTTAATTATTTTGAGGACTATTGAGCTACTCGACGAGTCGGTGCTCCAACTCGTTGAGTAGAGTCACGATGTGCCATGTGGGATTAATGACCTACTCGACGAGTCCGAGAGCCAACTCGCCGAGTAGACACTGGGATGAGAAACCCTAGATCCCCTGGGTTTGAGGCCTATTTAAAGGCACTTATAGCCTCATTTGCGGCTATAATTCCCTGAAAGAAACCTTAATCGCCCTTTGAGCTTATAGAGAGAGTGTGAGAGCTAATATTGAGTATTTTGGTGTATCTTTGGAAGAGAAGAGAAGGATTTCAAGCAAGGAGCAAGAGGAGGCTATTAGATCTGTTGTTATTCATCCAAGAGCTCCTGTTATAGGTATAAAGTTTGTACCTTTCTCATTTATTTGGGTAGATCTCATATTTTTTGAGACTAGGGCTTCTTTTCAATCTATTATTAGGACTTTGAGGGTGTCAAATTTATATGGAGGTTTGGACTTCAGATCTGGACCTTGTGAGGTCCTTAGCATCCAAAGGTTTGCTTTATTCAACCTTAATGGAATTATTGAGTGAAAACCCCTTTTTAGAGCATGTTCTTGGCATTTAAAGCCCAAAGTGTCATGCATAGACGTAAAGTTTGTGGCTTTACGTGATTAATGATCCTTGAGAGTGTAGATCTAGAGTTTGGGAAGGTTTTCTGCCTTAAAATCGACTGAATGGGAAGTGAGTTTTGTTATAATCCGGTGTATGTGCGTCCATTGTAAGTGTCTACAACCCTTCCTTTTGTTCTTGATCACTTTAAATTTCGACGCTTTGGATTGGTTCCTTGATTAATAATTGTTCTCTCTATATATAGTTTCCCGAGAACCCGAGAACTAAAGGTGGAGCTTTATATCAAAATCTTGAATGGCTTAGATTGATCATGACGTAATTGTAATTATCACTTGTTTCGATGGCATCTTAGACATTTTATAAATATTTACAAGGGCAAATTAGGAATTAAAAATATCAATCATAATAATTAATTTAACAAATTAAAAAAACCCACAAACACAAACACGTGTTTCTCACTTTCTTTGTCATCTATCAGGTTCTTCATGCCTCCATCATCCGCCTCCTTCCGATAAATCTCTCTCCATGTGATCTTTCCGCTAAGGATACCACCACATTGAGGATCGAATTCAATGCACAGACTAAGGATCGACGATCCACTCCATCTACCGCCTTCCTCCTCCTTCCATCCTCCATCTCTACCTGTTCTGACAAACAACAACGACTACCAATCCACGGTCCTCGTCTGGCATATCAACAATGTCAAATCTGTAACAACCCGGATTTCCAGGTATCTTTTATTTTTATGATTTGAGAGGGGACTCGGCAAGTTGGAGCTCAGACTCGCCGAGTAGGATCGCGATTCTGGACGCGGGATTCACCTAGACTCGGCGAGTCCAAGATATGGACTCGGCGAGTCCACGTTGTTTAATGAAACCCTAATTTCTCGGGTTTGGGACCTATTTAAAGGGCCTTATGGCCGTCATTTGTGCTCACCAGTCCCTTGAGTGAAACCCTAATCGAGTGTGAGCGTTTGGAGCAAAGTAGGAGGCCATTATTGATCTTGGAGGTGTCATTTTGCAAGGAAAGGGAGAATCAGCTAAGGGGAAAGCAAGAGGAGCCATTTTCTGAGAGTTTGGAGTCCAGAGCATCATTATTGTGGTAATACCTTCGAGCTATCATCTTCTATGTTGATGTTTGCATTGATTTAGGGCTTATTGACCCCTTTTGTGGCTAGATCTAGTGCTCCCTTGGTCCCTTAAGCGATTTAGACTATAGATCTGGACCCTTGGAGGTCCAGAGTGTCCCTTTGCCCAAGCTTTTTGGGAATCAATGGAGGTTTTGGATTTGAATCCTTATGCCTTAGGTCAAAATGCTATTTATGAGCCATGGGTGTGTTATGGACACCAAGTTAGAGGCTTTACGTGATGAATCAGTCTAGGAAGGCCAGATCTATGAATTGTTGGAGCAGATCTGACCTTAGAAGCAAGTTGGAGTGGTTGCATGGCATGGACTCGCCGAGTCCGACAAACAGACTCGACGAGTAGCTTGAAGATTGCCTTGAGTTCGCTCAGTGAGTGGTCCAGTCGGGTCATAGGTTGACTCAGTGAGTTAGGGTGAGTAGAGAGGGTTGACAGGTGGACTGAGTCGAACTGGGACTCACCGAGTTGTTCTTGAGACTCGGCGAGTTGAGTCGGGGTGGCCCCGCGATTCTTCCAGGTGGAACTCGTCGAGTCAGGGAGAGTACTCGACGTGTAAGAAGGGAATCCTAGAGAGTTGGTGAAAACGTCTAGACTCGCTGAGTTGCCCTTGTGCACTCGCCGAGTCCGGTCAAAGTTGACCGTTGACCGTTGACCAGAGTTGACCTATGTTGACTTCTTAGAGAGAGTCAACCTTAGAGATAAAAAGTGTTAATTAGAGACATATGATGTTATAGGAGGATTAGAGCTCGGAGGATCGAGCACGAGGGATTTCCAGGATTCGTGAGATACCGGGATACGCGAGGTGAGTCTTCTCACTATATTTTACCTTGAGTAGGTAACCAGAGTTATGTGACAGAGTATTTGTATGTTATGTATGCTATATGTTGCACTGCATCATTTCTATGTGATTTATGCTGTGCATGTTTACAGAGTTGGAACCAGAAGGTTCCTAGAGTTAGAACCTGAGGGTTCACAGAGTTTGGGTGCACGGACCCATAGAGTTATAGCCTCGAGTGGCTAATATGTGTTTTATGTGTGGTATTTTGGGGAACTCACTAAGCTTCATGCTTACAGTGTTAGTGTTGTTGTTTCAGGTACTAGCGATGACCGTGGGAAGGCGCCGGCCTGATCTGTACACACGCAGGGGACTTTTGATATATTTATGTGATCTTGGGATTTGTATGATATGAATTGGAATTTTAAACTTAATATTTTATGAAATTAAATGAGAAATGTTTTTATAATTGCGAAAAATTATTTTGAAAATTTACTGTGTCACAAGTTGGTATCAGAGCCTTGGTTTGAGGGATTCGAGTACACCTTCGGGCGTATTTGAACTCAAACTGAGGATTTGAGATGTATTTTCAAAAAGAGTAAAAGATTTTTGAAAAACGCAAGAGCAAGAGATGTGTGTACGACCAGTCAGCACCCGAACGGTGATTTCCCAAAATACCTTTATATTATGTGATATTGATATTGATATGATGTATCTGCATGCTAGAGTAGGCTAGGTATTGCTATTAGGACTAGAGTGGCCTGATTTGTGATGCCTTAGCCTAGGGAGAGGTGAGCTGCTACGAGATGCTTGAGAGTGAGTAGGTAGCAGCGAGGGGCTTATGAGAGATCTATTAGAGAGTGGTTTACGCATGATAGAGTACTTGGGACTTGGGATCCGAAGAGGAGGACTTGGAGTGTATTTTGGTGCGGTGCGGACAGTAGTATTGGGCCCGTACTACTGGAAGCACCGGAGCAGTGTGCAGCCCAAGTAAGAATCTTTGGAATACCAAGAATCAAGGAGGGAAGAGTTGACGAGTGTGAGTATGCTCTTGTGGATTCTAATTTATCGTATGTTGTATTTCAGAGGTAGATCATGGTGAGGACTCGTTTGATGCACGAGAGCAGTGGTACTAGTGAGGAGGAGATCCGTCGGATCATCCAGGAGGAGGTGGCTGCGGCCATCAGGGAAGAGATACCGGAGATGTTTGGGTCTATAAAGACCACACTGATTGAGACGTTTGATGAGCGTTATGCCGCTCTTTCTGAGGCTGCTGTTGCAGCGGCTACCGCAGCGATTGCTGCTGCGAGGCCGCAGGGTGGTGATGCGTTGCTGTTTCGGGAGTTCAGCAACACCAAACCACCAGAGTTTGATGGGACTCAGGATCCGGTGGCAGCTATGAGGTGGATATCTTATATTGACGGGTGCTTCTTCACTTGCTCGTCTCCTGAGCATTTGAAGGTCAGGTTCGCGCTGAACCAGCTTCGCTTGGGAGCGAAGGACTGGTGGAAGTTTGTGACAGCGCATTATACGCCTGCTGAGCTTTCGGTGTTGACCTGGGAGAGGTTCACTACCATGTTCCGGGATGAGTACGTTCCCCAGGTGGAGAGGGAGCGTTTGGCACAGGAGTTTCTGACCCTCAAGCAGGGTACTGAGTCAGTTACAGCGATCACGAGGATGTTCCATGAGAGGGCGATGTTCTGTCCTGAGCACGTGTCCACTGAGCAGGCACGTATGATCCGCTACTTGAGCATTTTAAGGCGGGATATTCGGGAGTTCGCTGCGAACTCCTCGTACCGGACATTTGCAGAGCTTCAGGAAAATGCCCGGAAGAGGGAGATTGAGCTTGAGACTCAGGCCAGGGAGGAGGTGGAGTCTCAGGGGAGGGATCGGCGACCGGCACCGTCTCAGCCGGCAGCCAAGCGGGCCAAGCCCGCTGATCCCAAACGAGGGAGCCAGAAGGGCCGCACTTGCGGGAAGTGCGACAAGGGTCATGATGGAGTCTGCCGAGCGGGATCTTGCTACAAATGTAGCAAGGAGGGGCATATGGCCAAGGACTGCCCCAAGGGGTTTGCAGTGTGTTTCCACTGCAACCAGACCAGACACCGGAAGGCGGAGTGTCCGCAGTTGCGCGGAGCATCTCAGGGATCTGCTCCTGCCGCCATCAGAGCTACAGAGAGTCGGCATGTGAAGGCTGAGGCGCCGAGAGCTCGAGGGAGAGCCTTCCAGCTGACTGCGGAGGAGGTCCGCGCTGCGCCCGATGTTGTGGCTGGTATGTTTCCTTTCATGTATTTATTTTGATGTTGAGATATTATGCTTATATTATGTTATGCGTAGGTACTTTCCTTGTGAACTCTGTACCTGCTTTAGTGTTATTTGACTCGGGTGCGAGTCGGTCTTTTGTATCTTTGGCCTTTAGCCAGCATATCAGTGTTAGTCGTGAGGCATTGAGTCGGCCTCTGAGAGTTTCCATAGTTGACGATAGAGTGATTTGTGCCACGGAGGTTCTCCGGGGATGTGTGTTAGAGATTTTCGGGGTTGAGTTTCCGATTGATCTGATTCCTATTGCGATGGGTGATGTCTGTGTCATTGTGGGCATGGACTGGTTGAGCCGATTCGGCGCGGTTATCGACTGTGAGTGTCAGCTAGTGTCCATACGAAACCCTAGTGGAGGAGTTCTTTCAGTGTACGGTGAGGGTACACGTTCAGGATCAGCTTTTTGTTCGGCCGCTAGGGCGAGGCAGTGTCTGCAGCAGGGCTTTAAGGGTTTTGTGGCGTATGTGATGGATACGCGAGCGACTTCCGAGAGACCGAGTTCAGTGGAGGAGGTACCGGTGGTGCGTGAGTTTCCAGATGTTTTTCCCGAGGAGTTGCCGGGTGTGCCTCCTGTGAGGCAAGTGGAGTTTGGTATTGATTTGGTTCCGGGGGCCACACCTATCGCTAAGGTGCCTTATCGTCTTGCACCTCCAGAGATGCAAGAGTTATCCTCGCAGCTTCAGGAGTTGCTGGGGAAAGGATTTATTCGGCCGAGTAGCTCGCCGTGGGGAGCACCTATTATGTTCGTCAAGAAGAAGGATGGTTCACACCGGATGTGCATTGACTACCGGGAGTTGAACAAGCTGACGGTCAAGAACCGTTATCCGTTACCGAGGATCGACGATTTATTCGATCAGTTGCAGGGAGCATCTTGGTTCTCCAAGATCGATTTGAGGTCGGGATATCATCAGATGAGAGTACGGGATGAGGACGTCCAGAAGACATTGTTCAGGACGCGATATGGGCATTATGAGTTCGTGGTGATGCCTTTTGGGCTCACCAATGCCCCGGCTGTGTTCATGGATCTCATGAACAGGGTATGCAGGCCGATGTTGGATCGGTCGGTGATTGTATTTATCGATGATATTCTGGTATATTCGAGATCTAGAGAGCAGCATGAGGAGCATTTGAGGGAGGTCCTTGGGGTTTTGAGATCAGAGAAGCTTTATGCAAAGTTCTCCAAGTGTGATTTCTGGTTGCGGGAGGTCCAGTTCCTAGGACATCTTGTTAATCAGGAAGGGATATTGGTCGATCCGGCCAAGGTTGAGGCGGTGATGAGTTGGGAGGTGCCATAGTCACCCTCTGAGATCAGGAGTTTCCTTAGGTTGGCAGGGTATTATCGGAGATTTATCAAGGATTTCTCCAAGATCGCAGTACCACTCACCAAATTGACCCGAAAGCGTGTTGCATTCTCATGGGGTCCCGAGCAGCAGACCTCCTTTGAGACACTTCGCCAAAGGTTGTACGAAGCCTCGGTATTAGCCCTCCCGGAAGGGATGGAGGATTTTGTAATATATTGTGATGCATCGATTTTGGGGCTGGGTGCGGTGCTGATGCAAAGAGGGCATGTGATAGCATATGCATCGAGGAAGCTGAAGCCTCATGAGATGAGATATCCCACGCATGATCTAGAGTTGGGGGCAGTAGTGTTCGCCCTCAAGATTTGGCGTCACTACTTGTATGGGGTTCGGTGTACGATATACACGGACCATAAGAGTTTGAAGTACTTGATGGATCAGCCCAACCTAAATATGTGGCAAAGGAGGTGGTTGGATGTGGTCAAGGATTATGATTGTGAGATCCTGTACCACCCGGGCAAGGCCAATGTGGTAGCCGATGCGTTGAGCCGCAGGGCGGAGAGCACTCCACTGCGAGATGTATGTTTGAGATTGATCGTGATAGCTCCGGTATTGGATGCCATTCGTGGGGCACAGGCCGAGGCTGTGCAACCGGAGATGCAGAAGAGGGAACAGGTCGTTGGTTTGGTTTCAGAGTTCGTTACGGATGGTCGAGGGCTTATGACTTTTTAGGGTCAGATTTGGGTACCGTTTGTGGGCGGTACGCGTACTACTTTGATGGAGGAAGCGCATCGATCGAAAATTTCGATCCATCCTGGGGCTACGAAGATGTATTTGGATTTGAGGAAAGAGTATTGGTGGCCCTGTATGAAGAGGGATGTCGCCTGGTTTGTTGAGAGGTGCTTGACCTGCCGCAGGGTTAAGGCCGAGCACCAGAGACCGCATGGCAAGTTGCAGCCATTGGAGGTTCCCGAGTGGAAGTGGGAACAAATCACTATGGATTTCATCACCAAATTGCCGAGGACTGCCAGAGGAGTTGATGCAATTTGGGTGATTGTGGATAGGTTGACGAAGAGCGCTCACTTCCTTGCCATCAGTGAGAGTTCTTCAGCGGAGAAGTTGGCGGAGGTATATGTGAGAGAAGTGGTATCTCGGCATGGGGTGCCGATCTCGATTGTTTCGGACCGTGATGTGCATTTCACTTCCAGATTTTGGAAGAAATTTCATGAGGAGTTGGGTACTAGATTGCATTTTAGTACCGCATATCATCCCCAGACAGACGGTCAGAGTGAGCGGACGATTCAGACGCTTGAGGACATGCTTCGAGCATGTGTGTTGGATTTCGAGGGTAGCTGGGATGTGTATTTTCCCTTGGCAGAGTTTTCCTACAACAACAACCATCATTCGAGCATTGGTATGCCACCCCTTGAGCTGTTGTATAGTAGGAGGTGTCGGACCCCCATTTGCTGGGGAGAGGTTGGGCAGAGAGTGATGGGCAGTACAAAGATCGTGCTTCAGATGACAGAGCAGATTCAGCAGGTCAGACAGAGGTTATTGACCGCCCAGAGCCGACAGAAGAGTTATGCAGACAGACGCCGGTCCGAGCTTGAGTTTCAGGTCGGCGACTTCGTTCTCCTGAAGGTCTCTCCTTGGAAAGGAGTGATTCGATTCAGGAAGAGGGGCAAGTTGGGGCCCTGGTATATTAGGCCATTTCGTGTGATTGCGAGGGTAGGCCGGGTAGCCTATCGTTTAGAGTTTCCAGCAGAGTTGGGGCAGATCCACGACACTTTTCATGTGTCGCAATTGAGGAAGTGTATAGCCGATGAGTCGGCAGTGGTTCCATTAGAGGATATTCAGGTGGATGCGAGCCTGAATTATGCCGAGAGACAAGTAGCCATCAGAGATCGGAAGATCAAGGTTTTGAGGAACAAGGAGGTACCTCTGGTGTTGGTTCAGTGGCAACACCGGAAGGGATCGGAGATGACCTGGGAGCCGGAGCGTGAGATGCGTGAGCAGCATCCGAAGCTATTTTCAGAGCGAGACTTCGAGGGCGAAGTATAGTTCTAGTGGGGGAGAGTTGTAACAGCCCGGATTTCCATGTATCTTTTATGTTTATGATTTGAGAGGGGACTCGGCGAGTTGGAGCTCAGACTCGCCGAGTAGGATCGCGATTCTGGACGCGGGATTCGCCTGGACTCGGCGAGTCCGCGCTGTTTAATGAAACCCTAATTTCTTGGGTTTGGGACCTATTTAAAGGGCGTTATGGCCGTCATTTGTGCTCACCAGTCCCTTGAGTGAAACCCTAATCGAGTGTGAGCGTTTGGAGCAAAGTAGGAGGCCATTATTGATCTTGGAGGTGTCATTTTGCAAGGAAAGGGAGAATCAGCTAAGGGGTAAGCAAGAGGAGCCATTTTCTGAGAGTTTGGAGTCCAGAGCATCACTATTGTGGTAATACCTTCGAGCTATCATCTTCTATGTTGATGTTTGCATTGATTTAGGGCTTATTGACCACTTTTGTGGCTAGATCTAGTGCTCCCTTGGTCCCTTAAGCGATTTAGACTATAGATCTGGACCCTTGGAGGTCCAGAGTGTCCCTTTGCCCAAGCTTTTTGGGAATCAATGGAGGTTTTGGATTGGAATCCTTATGCCTTAGGTCAAAATTCTATTTATGAGCCATGGGGTGTGTTATGGACACCAAGTTAGGGGCTTTACGTGATGAATCAGTCTAGGAAGGCCAGATCTATGAATTGTTGGAGCAGATCTAACCTTAGAAGCAAGTTGGAGTGGTTGCATGGCATGGAGTCGCCGAGTCCGACGAACAGACTCGGCGAGTAGCTTGAAGATTGCCTTGAGTTCGCTCAATGAGTGGTCCAGTCGGGTCATAGGTTGACAGTGAGTCAGGGTGAGTAGAGAGGGTTGACAGGTGGACTGAGTCGAACTGGGACTCGCCGAGTTGTTCTTGAGACTCGGCGAGTTGAGTCGGGGTGGCCCCGCGATTCTTCCAGGTGGAACTCGTCGAGTCAGGGGGAGTACTCGATGTGTAAGAAGGGAATCCTAGAGAGTTGGTGAAAATGTCTAGACTCGCCGAGTTGCCCTTGTGCACTCGCCGAGTCCGGTCAAAGTTGACCGTTGACCGTTGACCGTTGACCAGAGTTGACCTGTGTTGACTTCTTATAGATAGTCAACCTTAGAGATAAAAAGTGTTAATTAGAGACATATGATGTTATAGGAGGATTAGAGCTCGGAGGATCGAGCACGAGGGATTTCCAGGATTCGTGAGATACCGGGATACGCGAGGTGAGTCTTCTCACTATACTTTACCTTGAGTAGGTAACCAGAGTTATGTGACAGAGTATTTGTATGTTATGTATGCTATATGTTGCACTGCATCATTTCTATGTGATTTATGTTGTGCATGTTTACAGAGTTGGAACCGGAAGGTTCCTAGAGTTAGAACCTGAGGGTTCACAGAGTTTGGGTGCACGGACCCATAGAGTTATAGCCTCGAGTGGCTAATATGTGTTTTATGTGTGGTATTTTGGGGAACTCACTAAGCTTCATGCTTACAGTGTTAGTGTTGTTGTTTCAGGTACTAGCGATGACCGTGGGAAGGCGCCGGCCTGATCTGTACACACGCAGGGGACTTTTGATATATTTATGTGATCTTGGGATTTGTATGATACGAATTGGAATTTTAAACTTAATATTTTATGAAATTAAATGAGAAATGTTTTTATAATTGCGAAAAATTATTTTGAAAATTTACTGTGTTACAAAATCCACGATCCAAGGGATCCACGTCATTCATTTTTATGTTCGATTGTAACAATAAACCGTCGAATCACATTTGTGGATCACCTATATCTGGCGAGGATCTTATACCATTGATGCCTTCTTTTCCAATCGCACCTCCGACCGCCACAAACTACACAAACACCTTCACATATGGATCCAATATCCATAGTTCCCACCTGTGTATTGATTATCAAGTAAGTATCATCAATCACTTCACGATTGAATCTGTTTTCATGACCTGGATTTGTTACATTGAAATGTTGCTAATCAGATTTACTTCAGTTTAATTCTATTCTTCTAATATTGTTTGTCATATAATACTCTTTGAATCAAAACCACTGATTTTCGCGAGAGTGGAGATCTCCTTGTTCCGCTCACCACCTATTCGATGAAATGCCTCAGAGGTATCGACAATAGATGTAAGCAACTGACGCTTATGGTGATCATTCTCGAGCGCATCAATGACAAGTTTCGCTTCCTTCATCAGCCAATCAATGGCTTTACTAGGTCAATCATACCCAAGCCTATCTTGAACATCATAAAACTGTATCACTGTGTTGGTTGATAAATGAACACACCGATCCCTCGTACCCTTTGATGTGCAGACTTTGCTATGGCGATCTTTTATTCTGAGTGATCTAACGATTCGACCACCTCCTTCTACTTCAACTATCTCTCCAGTTCCTTTTCTTTTCCACATTCTCAAATCTCACAGGTAATTACCTAAAACTAAAACCCTCTTTGCATACTTCATTTATGTCACATACTCAGTGTGTGATGTGGGTTTTAGATATGGTAATAGTACTATCAGTTTGATGATGAAACAATGCATGTACAAATGAATCACTCATATTCTATTATACAAATTTCCTTATCTTTTTTTAACACTAGAAACAAAATTTCAAGATTCACATGTATAAAATCTGTCCATTTTGATGTATTTTTTTTATATAAATTAGTCCATTTTGATGCCTTGGAAGGATCCTTATTTTTTATACCAAAAGTAATCGATATATTGAAACTTTGTGTAGAACAATATAATGCAATTTCTAAAAAAAAATATTAATGCTAGAAAATATTGGTGCTTTATTTTTAAGTTTGAAAAAGAATAGGTTACACTTCAAAGAACTTATGTTATGAATTTTTCACATGGAAACTCTTATGTATATTAAATCAACTCTGCTTTTATGGAACAACAGTTTCTAACCATCAATTGCTACTCCGTTCTCTGGAAGAAAGCAAGTTTTCAACAAATTCAACATCTGTTATTGGTGCTTTATTTTTAAGTTTGAAAAAGAATAGGTCCTATTTTCCTAACCTGTCATTAGTCTTGGAAATGAAGTAGAAGATGGACTTATTGCTGCTTATCCTAACCTGTCATCTTTAGTTTTATGTGGTAAAGATTTTTCTGATGCAAATGGTATAAAAAAAAAATCAATCACAAGTAAATGACATATGAATTACATGTGATTTACATGTAATTCACATATGAATTACATGTGATTCACATTTAAATCACATATGCATTACATGTGATTCACATGTAAATCACATATGACTTACATATGATTCACATATGCATTACATGTGATTCACATGTAAATCACAAGTGAATCACATATGAATTACAAGTTAATCACATATGAATTACATGTGATTCACATGTAATTCGCATATAAATTACACGTGATTCACATGTAAATCACAAGTGAATCACATATAAATTACATGTGATTCACATATGAATTACATGTGATTCACTTGTAAATTACAAGTGAATCATATATGAATTACAAGTAATTCACATATGATTCACATGTAATTCACATATGATTCACTTGTGATTCACATGTAAATCACAAGTGAATCACTTATGAATTACATGTGACTGACATGTAAATGACAAGTGAATTACATATTAGTTACATCAGATTCATATGTAATTTACATATTAATCACATTTAATTCACAAGTAAATCACAAGTGATTCACATATAAATTACATGTGATTCAATGTGAATATTCCATGTTTTCTCCCGCGACTCCTCTTTCTCATACTTCTTTGTCTTCCAAATCACATGTAAAACACAAGTGAATCACATATAAGTTACATGTGATTCATATGTAATTGACATATGAATCACATGTAATTCACAAGTAAATCACAAGTGATTAACATGTGATTCATATGTTAATCACATGAAAATCACATATGTATTTTTGTGAGTGTTTTTGCATCAATCATTTTTTTTTAAAATCTTCTTGTAGATTTGGAAGAAATTTTGGTGAATATTAAAGAGGTGAAAAATGATAGATTGAAGAAAATAAGGAAATAAGAAAGCCAGTTCTTCTTTTTCAAAAAGAAATCACAGACTATTCTTCTTCCTATATACTTCTCATTTATGTGAATATGAATCCGGCTTCCTCTTTCTCTGTAACCAATCTTCTCACTTACGATCAACATCTTCTGAACAGGAAGACATGAAAACACTTTGAAATTTGTAGCAATTTTTATTTTCTATATTTTATTTTGTATCGAATAAAATACTTGTACTATTATGTTTATAGATTAATTAATAAAAATGAGATTTTTTATGATTTACTTACGAATATTATAGCATCAGAAATATGCATATATGCATTTGAAACAAATGTGCATATATGCACCACAAACTTTGATTTTTATTGTTAAAAAAACAAGAGCATTTTTTTTAATATTCTAGTTATTTTTTTTAATTTATTGATTTTAAAAATTAACTTTTTTTAAAAAAAATACAGTTTTTTTTTTTTTTTGAAAAAAATGCAGTTTTTTGGAAAAAAAAACAAATTTTTTGAAAATAGAAAACAGTCTTTTTGAAAAGAAACATACATTTTTTTTTTAAAAAATGCAGTTTTTAAAAAAAAAACAATTCATTTTTTTTTCATAAATTCATGTTTCTATAAAAAATTTAAAAAACTGCACTTTTTTTTTTTAAAAAAATCGATAAATTAAATTTTTACAAAAATCCAAAAATTTATTTATTATGTAACTTTTTAAACATTTATATTAATATGATCAATAACACAAAAAGCTAAACATTAAATGAGATTGGTAAGATGCCGATTATGTCGTTAATGAATTAAGTTTGATCTAACGCTCCATTTTTAGTTCTCGGGTTCTCAGGAAACTATATATATATATATATATATATATATATATATATATATATATATATATATATATATATATATATATATATACACATATATATATAGTTTAGGTTTTATGAAAAACAAAAAATCCTAAAAATGCATAAAAAATACTTGAAGATCATAATTTTTTTTTTTTGACTTTATATATATATATATATATATATATATATATATATATATATATATATATATATATATATATATATATATATATATATATATATATATATCCATTTGAGGAGCGAACCAACGAACCAAGATGAGCTGCTAAAAAATCTTACCTAGAATCGATTGTTTTTTGATGAATTTTTTTCGTTCCTCGCAATTAAAGGAAAGAACCAACAAATTAGCTATTAGATCATTGTTCGACTACTGAAAACTCATTAATTTGAAGTAAAATTGAAAAAAAAATTATTATGCGTTTTATTGATGTATTGTTTTTTCTCATATTTGTTTCACAAAAACTTTCAAAATCAATATCCATTACGAGATTAGATAAATTATGTGTATTAACTTTAAGTAAAATTAAAAAAAAGTCTTATGTATCTGATTAATGCATTGTTTTTTTTATTTGTTTTCTTAGAAACCTTCAAAATCAGGATCGATTACGCGATTAGATGAATTATGTTTTTTTTATTTCCTATTTGTTTAAGTTGTTAATGACAACTGCATCAAGAAGTTGGTATGTAAGTTTTACATTGTACTACTCAATTTATGCCTTATACAAAGTATCAGCGTTCTAAACAGAATTTTTTTTCCTACATGCGTTTTTGCCAATATTCTTTTATTATTATTATTATTATTGTTTTTTTTTCATAAACTTGCTAAGCAGCTTTAAAGCATACATTTGAACTTTCAATGACAACTGTAACAATTAAGATTATAACATATAGAGCTTTGAGTAAATTACTGAAGTTTGATTTTGTTGCATTTTTTGTCCCTACAGTTTGGTCAAATTTGCACGTTTAGTCCCTAACTTTATGTATGTAAAGGACGAAAGACGCAACAAAATCAAACCACAGGGACGATCCGAGTGCAAAAAAACAGTTAGGGACCAAACATGCAATTTTGACCAAACCATAGGGACTATTTCATTAATTTACTCTAGAGATTTTTCTAAAATGCACATCCGTGGGCGATAAAAAGGACGATCATGCTTTTAAAACCAGAATAAAAGTAACACGTCCCTTGACTCCGTGGGTTCAATTATTTGATCACAATCATTCGAAGATGACATTTTGGTAATTACAGTTCTACTATGAGTTATGTGTGTATAAATATTCACCTCAACATAAATTCCTAATAAATTTGTTAGTTTTATTCTTTTATGGGCTCCTTCACGATGTGGGGTATGTGTGTACTTCTTTCATCTTCTAAAGTTTCTACCTTTTTGTCATCTTGTAGGCTTGCGTTTGGGGTTTTTTTTTTCATAATCTTTTGTACAGGGATAGTTGGCAAAGACTATAACATAGTTACATACAAAATTCTTAATAAAACATTATATTATTTATTTGAATATAAAAGGGTTCGTTAAACAAAACAAAATAAGGCGTCGAGGTCAAAAGTCAAAATTTCCATCTGGGCTGAGTACGCCCTGTGTACTCCCCTCTACACCCAGCGTAGAGGGTGCCCTTCGAAACCACAAATTCGAACGTACCTCCAGGTACACCCAACATACCAAAGTAAATCCTAACTTTTCCATAAGCTCTTATATTGTTAAGCCAAAGCACCAAATTGCAAATCCAGGTTAAAAGGGATGTCCTAATGGATAAAGTCTCTGACTTTATTCATTTTCATGCATACAATAGGGTAAAAACTCAAACCCTTGGTCAAAAAGTCATATAAAGTACCAATACTCTTGAATGGCTCAATAAGAGTATCCAAGATCTCATTAATAGAAATCTATGAGCTCAAAACTACATGAAACTACATTTCAAGGACCTAGAGTAACTCATACTCCATTATACAAAACTATGGGACCAAAAACGCATGCAAAATCTAGACTAACAAGATTTAAGAAAATAACACATCAAGTGTCACACCCTCGGCTTAGTAGCGAAAACACTAAGCGGTACAAATTTCGGAGTTGTTGGCTTTCCGGAAGAGGCCTTTGTGTCGAGTTCCATTCTATTTGATAGTCTGACAGTCATCTTTAACCTGTGTTTTAATCTTTTATCTCTTATAGTTGACCTAGGAATACATGTGATTATGAGAGGGCCAACATAATGTTGGTGAGTTCATAGGTTTGGTAAGTGTGAAAAATACTTTGTCGATGTTCTTAAGTTATCACTCTTTGTAACCTCAACCTAGGTTAGTGTGTGTTGAGTCTGTTTGTGTTGCGTCTTGGGCCTTAAGTTTTGTATCCGGATTGGGCCTTTCCATCCGTGATTATCTAGATGAGCTAATGGGGTTTTACTATAAATATGCATGCATGTATGCATGATAAGCAGTTGATTTTGACGTTCAATATTGTAAACCCTAAGCACCTTTACATTCGAAGTTCTTTATCGAGCTCTTCTGAGGTGTTACAGCTTTAATCATTCGACATATTCAACTCTATTCTTGTGTTCTTTATTGTGTCCTTATTCATTAACTTGCATAGAATCATTCGATCCTAAAAGAACTTTGTTCTAACAATTGGTATCAGAGCAGGAGATTGTGTGATCAATACACATTCCTTCTATATTCAGAATACTTTAGGGTTTCCGCTTTTATCGTATAAATAGAAGCCGTTTTCTTCATAACGATGGTAACTCTGTTTCTGATAAAACCCTAATCTCAAGATTACAGGTTTGATTCTAGCAGCTCACCATGTCTCATGATGATTCGCAAACAAACCCGATCAATATCTCAAACAACATTGGATCTACGACCAGGGTACCCATACTCTATACTCAAGACTACGAAGTATGGACTCATCACTTTGAAGACTATGTGGTTGGATCTGAAGACAATGGCTATCTCATCTGGGAAGCTATCACGCTTGGGCCATTTGTTCACTCAGGAACGAACACAACTGTCATGTCCCAAAAGGAGTACAACAAGCTGGTGGCAGACGTAGACAAGATGCCGCAGGAGGAGAAAGATAAATTGCTATGTAATGTAAAGGCCATGAGGATGATTAGATTCGCCCTGCAATCTGACACTTTTCGGTTGGTAGGTTCATGCACAACGGCTAACGAAATCTGAGATAGGTTGAAGGAACTTTACTCAACTAATGAAGATCTGGAACACTCCATTCAAACCCCGCTACTGTCAGAATTTGGAGTTTTCGAACAGAAACCTGAAGAGAAGCTCATACAGACTTTCGATCAGTTTAATCATCTCCTAAGTAAAATGATCAAGCATGGAATAAAGAGGCAGTTGATCGAGCAAAAAATGACTTTCATGAACGGGCTGAGACCGAAATGGATGGCTATAGTTTCCACTGTGAAGGCACATGAACAGTTTAAATCTTACTCGCTGGTGAAACTTGTGGGGATACTTAAGTCCCATGAAAGTGTAGTAACCAAGGAAGAAAAAGTGGTTTCTGGTGTGGGATCGCTGGCTCTTGTCTCTAAAGGAAAAAGTATCGCAGAAGAAGAAGAAGAGTCAGATATGTGTGAATGTGACCTTACAAGTGAGGAGTATGCAATGATGGTCACAAATCCAAAGAAGTTTGCAAGGAGAAAATTTCCTGTTAGCAAGAATCGAAACTGGCAGGGAAGTTATAGTTCTAAGAAGATGAAGGATGAACCGAAAGTCTCCTCTCAAAAGGATGAAGAGAAAAAGGAGAGCAAGCTTGTAGGAGATTCTGGATACAACTACAGCTATTGTTACAGCAAGAATCATTTTGCCAAAGATTGCATGTTAAGGAAAATGGCTAAGAAGAGAGAGGGTGAAGATGATGAAGCGTACTAGATGCACAATTTAGAAGAAATCAAGAAGAAGAAGGCGAATAACAGCTCAATGAATGACTTGATTATTCAGGAGAATGCTGGGGAAGATGAATTCGGTGGCGTAGAAATGTGCTCAACCGACTCTGAAGATGAAGAGGTTAGAAGGCCCACTCATGGAAAGGCTTTTGTGACAAAGGAAGGAGGTTCATCTGGAAAGTGTTTAATTGTCACTGCTAGCCCATCAACCGAAAGTGCAGATAAGGAACCGAACCTGACCGAAAACAAGTGCTTTGCAGCCAAGCCAGTGAGTGAGAAGATTAACGACTGCGATCAGCTGATCAAAAAGGTACAATCTATTCTTGAATCTCTTAAAATTCCAAAAACAGATTATGAAGAAGAATTAACTGAATTAAACTTTAAGTTCTCTAACCTAAGTAGTAGCCTCATGCAAACTCGCTTAGCGAATTCTAACATAACTGACCAACTCAACAGAGTGTCTTCAAAAAGTGAGGAAAGAAGAATGTGGATTGAGCTGAAGGAAGCGGAGTTAGTTAGAGATAGGGACAAAAGTATTTATTTGCAAAGAGACAATTTAAAATTTTTGAAACAAAGAAATGTTTTCTGTTTAATTGCTAAGCATCTTTATACTAATATTGCTCAATTACATTTAAGCTGTGAAATTGGTAAGAAAATTCATAAAATGATATTACTCTTTCTTGAATTGAAGGAAGATGAGGTCATAGCAGAATGTGAATCAAAAGTGTCCTCCAAAGAGACATCCATGTCTTATAGGCTTGGTCTGGACAAGATAAAAACCTTCATCGATTCTAAGAAACACAAAATTATGCTAAAAGATATCTTAGATGAAAATGATAGGCTAAAAATTAAATCTGAAACTATTCAAACATTTAATCTTTCAAACGCCAAAATTGTCAATGAAAATAAAATAAACTTAGATAATACGTCTGAATTTGATGAGGAAAGCGAGATGAGTGAAATCTCAGTAGAGGATGAAGTTGCCTGCTCTAAGTTTATGAAAAGTGAAACCGAGAATGAAAAACCACTAATATCAGAAAACTCGGTTGAATTCGCTCGTATGTCAAAAGAACAGAAACCAAAACTCAAGGAAAAGGCCATGGTCTATCAAAATGTTTAGACTGTGCCAAATCAAATATACGCAGTTACAGGAGTCACTCCAAAGCAAACGACAGAACTAAGAGTCTTGGTGGAAAAAGACAATGCAGAAGGGTGCGAAGATTTCTTCTGGTCAGCTCCTATAGATAATGCAGACGAAACAGTAGGCTTATCTGAGCAGACCTCTTGGAGAGTTAAAGGAAGATACGCCGCTAAACCCTTAAATAAAACCTCAAGTTCTGACAAACCAAGTCTGAGTGGAACCAAAGATATTCCTAAAGAGCCGAAAGAAGAACCGAAAGAACGAGTCAAAACAGTCGAAACTCAAAGAGACAAGCAAAAAGAAAGCTTCAACATGTACAAATCACAGAAGCAACTGGCTGAGCAAAAACGCTTAAGAAATCAAAGATATGAAAAGAATCTAAATGAGCAAAAGAGTTACTAAATTCACAAAATTTCAACTATGTTCCTCCCAAGAAAATCTCAATGGACAAGGGAAAGGAAATAGTAAATGAAAATTTCAGCCCAAGTTCTTACTATTCCAAGTTAAAGAACTGAAAGTCATGTTTCGGTCCGCAGACTGGCTTCGGTCCTAGGTCAACTTTCGATCCCCCTACTAGTTCTAAACCTAGTTTCGGTCCTCAGTCAAATCTATGTTACAACAAACTTCAAGGCAAAGCAAATTTCAAAACAAATATCAAAGGAAAAGGAAAGCTAACCTCTGATACTAGGATCCATAACAAGCAATCATCAGCTAATCCTAGGAGCCACACGCCATCAAACAAACTAACCAACAGATTCAAATTTAAATAAGATAAAACCAAAATTAAGGTATCTACAATTAAAAGAAAAGATCAAACCACTCTCATTAAACGAACTTATTTGGTTGATATTTCTACTGTAATTCCTTTTTCTGTGAAAGACTCACCAGGACCCAAGAAACTTTGGGTTCCTAAATCTGCTTAAATTTGCAGGTAATCAGTGACGAGCGGTTTGACGATGAATGGTATATAGATAGTGGCTGCTCGCATCACATGACAGGAAGGAAGGAAGAACTAAGGGAGTTTTGGTCCCTGAAAGATGGTGGGTGTGTAAAGTATGGAAACAATTCCTATGGAACAATCAAGGGGTGTGGCATGATAACCAATGGAGACTTCTCAATTAGGAAAGTGGCATATGTAGAAGGATTACAACACAACCTCATCAGCGTGTCACAATTAGTTGTGGGCACAGGTTTGAAGGTATCATTTGATGATGAGGGGTCTGAGATAATTGAAAAACAATCCAAAAAGGTTCTGCTGAAATCTGAACGTAAGGGAGAAATGTACCTTCTGAATCTAAACCCAATTTGAGGTACACCAGCTATTTGTCTGCTGTCAAAAGCGAATACCGATGAAAGCTGGTTATGGCATCGACACCTATCGCATCTGAACTTCAAAGACATCAACAAATTGGTGCTTGGTGACCACGTTCGGGGTCTCCCTCTTCTCAAGTTCGATAAGGAGCATCTATGTGCGGCATGTGAGATGGGAAAACATAGCAGAAACAGTCACCCTACATGCATTAATACAATGATAGTTGATGCACTTGAACTATTGCACATTGACTTGTGTGGACCTTGGGCTATCGAAAGTATCGGTGGTAGTAAGTACATTCTTGTAATTGTAGATGATTTTTCACGTTTCACCTGGGTTTTCTTTGTTAAACAGAAATCAGATGTAACCCCCAAGTTGAAGACATTTGTTAAACAAGTGGAAGTACAGCTGAGGAAGACGGTCAGAAACATCAGAAGTGACAATGGTCTGGAATTCAAGAACAAATATTTTGAGGACTTTCTGGCTGATAAGGGGATAACTCACAATTTTTTGGCCCCTTATACACCACAACAGAATGGGATTTTTGAAAGACGAAACCATTCTCTATGTGAAGCTGCTAGTATAATGCTTACTTTCGCCTCACTACCATTATACTTCTGGGCTGATGCAATTGCCACTGCTTGCTACACTCAGAATCGTTCCTTGCTCAACAAAAGATTCTCAATTACTCCATATGAGATCTTAAATAATAGGAAGCCTAATGTTAAATTTTTCCACATATTTGGTTCAAGGTGCTTTATTTTCAATTCTAAAGAGAGCCGAAATAAGTTTGACGTCAAAGCTGATGAGGGAATATTTCTGGGTTATTCTCTGTCATCAAAAGCATATAGAGTGTTGAATAAACGCTCCAAAAGGATTGAAGAGACTTACTATGTCACCTTTGATGACAATTATATGAAGAAGGTTCAGCGGACTGAAGGTGACCTAGGTGACATATTCCTAGAATCTGGACAAGTCGCGGTTCCAATATCCAACCTGTTCGAGGAATACATTCGACTGTTTGATAAACCAGAGAAAGCGATTCATTCATAAGCGAAAGCAGCAGATAACAAAATCGATAATCTCAAAAAGGTCATAGACAAAGCTGCTAAAGAGATGGAAAGTGAACCTAAAGGTGCTACGTCATCAAATGGCTCTCCAAAAAACGATTCAACATTTAAGGGGGAGAGCTCGACACCACCAAAGACAACCGGAGTCTGTCGAGGGGGAGAATCCAATTCACTCCCCAATGCATAAAGGTCCAGATGAAAGGGAAAGTAATGATCTAAAACCAACGAGTAGTAGTACAATCGAGGGGGAGAATCCAACTCCCACAGAATATGCAGACTCTGATGCTGCCTCAGGACACACTTCTCCAGTCGAGGGGGAGAAAGAGAATGAGAGTACAACTGACGAAGGCGAGGATGATCTCTAAGAGATTGAAGTAGAAGTGGAAGCTGAATTGAATCCAGAATATGATCCAAACTATCCTCCATTAGTAAAATGGACGAAGGACCATCCCAAAGAACAAATTATTGGTGAATCTTCAGAAAGTGTTCTTACTCATTCTCAACTGAAGGCAAAACAAACTGCATTATTCTCTAATGTTGAATTTTGTATGTTTAATTCGTTTATTTCCAAAATTGAGCCAAAAACTGTAAATGCTGCACTTGATCATTCTGATTAGGTTCAAGCAATGCAAGATGAGCTCCATGAGTTCGAACACAACTGAGTTTGGAGGTTGATTCCTACACCAAAAGATGCTTCTGTTGTCGGCTTGAAATGCGTATTTATAAATAAGTTAGATAAAGAGGGGAATGTTATTCGTAACAAGGCTCGGTTGGTGGTAAAAGGATATTGTCAAGAGGAAGGGATAGATTATGAAGAAACCTTTGCTCCATTAGTAAGGTTAGAATCAGTCAGAATCTTTTTGGCATTTGCTGCTCATAAAAACTTCGAAGTTTTCCAAATGGATGTCAAATGTGCTTTCTTGAATGGAGAATTAGAAGAAACAGTCCATGTTGAGCAACCGCCGGGTTTTGTGAAAGAAAAATACCCTGATCATTGCTATGTGCTAGATAAAGCTGTCTATGGATTAAAGCAAGCACTGAGGGCTTGGTATGAAACACTAACCCGCTTTTTGAAAATGTCAAAATTTAAGCAAGGTTCGGTTGACCCTACCTTCTTTCGTAAGAAGGAAGGCGAACATCTGATGTTTGTTCATATTTATGTTGATGATATCATCTTCGGCTCCACGAATCCTGTCTTAACAGTTGAATTCAGGAAGTTGATGGAGACTAAATTTGAAATGAGCGCAATGGGTCCAATTAATTTTTTCCTTGGTTTGAATATTAGATAGGGACCAGAAGGTATATTTATCAACCAGGAGGCCTATACAAAGAACTTACGGACGAAATTTGGTATGCAGGGTGATTCAAAAGTGAAGGTTCCTATGGCATTTTTAACTCCATCTCTAGAAAAACCTGCTGTTGACATAACACTATATCGTCAAATGATAGGGTCCCTTATGAGTAGACTGGTTATTATGTTTTATGTTTGTTATTGTGCCAGGTTTCAAGCCAATCCAAGATAACCTCACATGGTTGCTGTGAAGAACATTTTTCGTTATCTGAGGTGAACCTCATCTCTCGGTCTCTGGTATCCTGTCAGATCTGGATTCTTCATTCAAGACTTTTGACTTTGTTACCATGAAGGTAACACGAAGGGAATGACTCACAAATTTATTCATTAACAGATTTACGTGAACTGAACTGAAAAACTTTGGACATAAGTTTGAAATGTAAATGATACATAAACTATACCTATTATAGTTTATCCAAAATGTTTGTAATGTAAAAGAACTCTTTTACGAAAATACATTAGTGCTATGAATCCATAAACTATGCTTATTATAGCTTATTATATATGTTCTAAATGAATGAAAAAACTTATCATGAATGACTAAATTTCAGTTTATGATGATAAACTAACAAGAAAACACATTCAATATGTAGTACTTATTGTTATACACTTTGTTCAACATAATACAAAGTGTTATGAAAGTTATAAGTTGTTAACTAGTTTTTAACCTTTCTGCACTGTATTAGAAAAATCATAGAAACATCATACGGAGCCGAAAACTAAATCAGTAAATTCTGAGAGTTCATAAAATGTGTATAGTTTATCCAAAATTTTTATTATGATTTTTGGAAGTTTTTAACTTGTGTTAAAATGTCCATATTCACAGGCTGGTTCGGATTTGTTCTTGGAATGATAGGCTTTTTTGAAAAAATCACCATAAATCGTAGAAAAATCGTATGGAGATGTGAAAGTAGTCATTTTAAAGGTATAAACCTGAACCATTTGTATCTAATACATTTTTGAAAACTAAAATGTTTAAGTTGACCAAAACAGTCCGTGAATGGAGTTAAACTTTCTCTATGAAAGCTGTTGGAAAAGTTTAGTTGAATTCTTGGTGTTTTAACTTGTATTCCCCCCCTTAAAACTTAAGAAAACATGCAAAGAAAGGGTTATGAACTCACCTTATATGATTTCAGTGGGTGAATGTTGATGAAGAGAAGTGTTCAACTCAAGAACACTTGGAGGATTGCTTGAAGATTCGAGAATCTATCACTAATGTGATGGAATTTGTGTAAGCAATCTATGATTTTGAGTAGGAGGATGTGTAATAATCATAAGAAAGATGATGATACTTACCAAATGAAGGAGATAAGCCTTGGAGTATGCCTTGAAGTTCTCGAAATTGAGAGAGAAAGATAAGAGAGTTTGGAGTGTGATTCTTGGAGGAAAATGAGAGAATGAATGAAGTGTGAGGAGAGAGGTTGGATGTTCCAGCCCTAAGAACACGGGAAATAGCTGGAAATGATGATAAAGTACATTGACATGACCTAGGTATGGTGGAAGGAGTGTGGCTGGTCATGGAGTGGGTGTGGGTGGTTGCTTGTGTCATAAACTAAAGAAAAGTCAACACTCTACCTCTTGTACTTCACCCACTCTTCTTGGATAAGATTTATCCCCAAAAACGTGATTAATAAATAAATATGGGGTCTTATATGTTAAAATAAAGTTTTGGCTGAAAATCCCGCGTTAAAATAATTAATAACGGGCCTAAAATGCAAAACTAGTTGAGAACCGGGAAGAAGAGGCTTTTCTGCGAGGCCTCTCGCATGAGGGACCGAGAGTGCGTGGGTTCGCTCCTTTAGAGGATGGAACCGAAGCTCGGTTGTGAGGATAGGACCGAAGGTGCATGAAGCAAAATGGCCCGAAGACGAGATGATGCGAAGACGAAAGGAGGGTTAGGTCCGAGAGGACCTTTGGGTTCGGTCGTATGCGAGGTTCGGGTTCGGCTCTTCCAGCTTCGGTTCTTAGCAGGTTCAGTCCCTATAGGGACCTTCGGTTCTAAGAGGGTTCGCCCCTAGAGAGTGGGTTTCGGGTCCTTAAGGCTATTTTACCCGTTTTAAGCGGTTTTTGACCCGGTTAAGGGTCGGGATGGCCCGAAAGACTATAAAAAGTTAAAGGAACTTTTGAGAGAGATTTGGGAGAGATTTCACATACTTGGAGAGGTTTCTCATACTTAGAGAGATTTCACATGCTTGGAGATATTTGGGAGAGATTTCACATGCTTAGAGAGATTTTATATAGAGAGAGACAGAGTGAAAGCGATTGGGAGAGGCTTCTTTTGTGACCCCTTTGAGTGCTTGGCTCCGCAACACAAGGTCCTTAAGCCCCGTTAAGCCATGTTTAAGGATCTTACACACTGCTGATGAGTATGTAACATTGTTTTATCGGTTTGGTTCATTACTTACCACAATTTTAGGTTAAGGAAATCTAGATATATGAAATTTTCAATTTATGATTTCTCATTAGAATAGCGAGTTGTATAGTAATTACCTAATGTAAGCCCTAGTACACAAGGGTTAAATGAGTCAACCAGTTTGACTTGTTGACTTTAGTTGACTTTGACTTGACCGGAAATTGACGGTTGTCACACATTGATTAGGTGATAAATGACATCGAGAGTACCAAGTACATTTGCATGGTTATTCACACCTTGTTTGTCTCGGTATCCCAGTCACAAACATGAAGGGCATATCGAGATTTAAACATGCCATTGAAAAGTTCAATGAATCTCAAAAGATCTAGAAGTTTCAATACATTTAAAACTTAATTGTCTTTTTCATTTTTCATTGTGGAAGTTGGTAAATCGTCATTTACCTACCTTAAAAGTATTTGCAGTTTGGATTACGACATCCCTCTTCTAAATTGTAAATAATGTTGTTGGATCCTAGCCCTAATTTCTCATTTGGGTGTTTAATTAGGGATTCTTATATAATCTAAACTTTGTTCCTTTTCCCCACGGAAACCGAAGAGATTATCATTTCGGCCTCTGAACATGAAAACGAAGAAGGTTATGTTTCTCCTGTTGCAATCGTGGCAGAAGAGCATGACCAACTGCAAAATGTGGAGATTCAGAGCAACCTTGATATGGAGGTCAATGATGAAGAAAATGAGGGTGATGATGATTTTCTCAGTCAAATGGAGTTCTCTAGTTTTGAAAATGAAGAAATCCCACTCAATCCTAACCTTGATCATGACGACCTAGATCCAAGCTCAACATTCTTTAACAACTTCTTTTTCAATGACAATGAAGTTGCTCACACAACAACTGAGTCTAGGGGTGTTGATGACGTTCTCAAAGCAATGCCTCCAACTTCAAGAGTGTTGGGCTGAAGATTTAGTTGAAGGTTGCGTCATTTGGGCTCGGCTGGTTATTTATTTATTTATATTCCGGTTTGGGCCTGTCCAACCGGGAACCCTTTATATTTATTATATAAGTATATGCTTGCACACATATTAGGTTAAGGATTTGAGCGATTCATCTAGAACATAACAATAGTATTTCCGGATTTCTTTAATCGTTCTTGTAACCTACCAATCCTCTACAGTTGATGTTCTTAATCGAGCTCTTCTGAGGATTTTGTTTTAATCATTCGACACGTTTGATTCACTTTTGCCTTGTTCTTATTTTCGTGTTCTTGCTGTTTTATAATTAATTACCTGTTTAAGATCTAATCGATCTTCAAAGATTAACGTTTTTAATCTCATCAATTGGTATCAGAGCAGGAGGCTGTGTAATCGATACACATCTTTTCTGTGAAAAGGTTTCAATTAGGGTTTTTCCGCAACTATCGATATTTATTGAGCCGTCATCTCATTATTGACGTATCTTGATATTTATTGTTTTGCCCTAATCTGCTTAATTACAAGTCTGATCTTTGAACAGGTTTTTCGATCATAATGGACGAGTCGCAATCAAATCCTATTAATATTTCTAACAACATCGGTTCGACGACAAAGATTCCAATCCTATATACCCATGACTATGAAGTCTGGGCGCATCACTTCGAAGACTACGTGATAGGATCTGAGGATAATGGATACCTCATATGGGAAGCTATCATTAATGGACCTTTCTCTCATTCTGCAACGTCCAGGATTATCAAAACTCAAAAGGAGTACAATGATCTGCTGAAGGATGTTAAAGATATTGCACAAGATGAAAAGGATAAATTCCAGTGCAATATCAAGGCGTTAAGATTGATAAGATTTGCCCTTCAGTCCGACACCTTCAGGTTGGTCAGCTCATGCACGACGGCAAAGGAAGTTTGGGATAGACTTCGTGAACTGTACTCTACAGACGAGGATCTTGAACATTCTGTCCAAACCTTGATCTTATCTGAGTTTGGAGAATTCAGGCAAGGAGCCGAAGAAACAGTGACCCAGACATTCGATCGCTTCAATCATCTTCTCAGCAGGATGATCAAGCATGACATCGAAAGGAAGCTTATCGAGCAGAAGGTTACATTCTTAAATGGTCTGAGGTCAGAATGGAGAGCTGTGGTGTCAACAGTTAAAGCCCATGAGCAGTTTAAATCATATTCTTTGGCGAAACTGGTGGGTATTCTCAAGTCCCAGGAGAAGATTGTACTGCAAGAGAAAAACGTTGTTTCAAGCCTTGGTTCGTTGGCCCTCCTGTCAAAAATTAAAGCTGCAGTGGAGGATGAAGACCTTAACTTGGAGGAGTATGACCTCATGTCTGAGGATTATGCTATGATGGTGTCTAACCCCAAGAGGTTCATAAAGAAGAGATTTCCCAGCAATAAAAACCGAAACTGGCAGGGGAGTTATAGTTCAGAAAAAGTTAACAATGAACCGAAGGTTGAAGAGCCCAAGAAGGAACCGAAGGTGGATGGTGATTCTGGAGTAAGCTGTTTCTACTGTGGTGTGAAAAACCACTATGCTAAAGATTGTGTCCTTAAGAAGATGGCTGAAAAGGATGATGAAAAGGATGAGGAAGCTATGCTGCAGAAAAGGCTGGATGAGTTGAGAAAGAAGAAGTCTACCGCTAACCCTTCTATTAATGCTCTTATTGTGCAGGGTTCGGTTGCTGATGACGAGTTCGGTAGCATGGAAGTTTGGTCTACCGACTCAGAAGACGATGAAGTGAGGAAGCCTACTCATGGAAAGGCTTATGTGGCAAAGGAGGAGAGCAGTGGAGGAAGATGCTTCATGGTGTCTGATGTATCTCAGATGAGGGGATACAACACCGATAGTGGAAGCAATGAACAGAAGGTGCAGGAGGACATGTGCTTTACGGCCAAACCACTCAGCCAGCAGTTCAATGAACTTGATGAACTGATAAAGAAGGTACAATCGGTTTTCATTTCATTTAAAGTACCACAATCCTCATATGAGAAAGAACTAAAAAATGTTAATACAAGAATTTCTCATCTAGATAGTAGCTTAACTCAAACTCGAGTCACCAATTCTAACCTGACTGATCAATTAAGCAGGGCGGCGTCGAAGAGTGAGGAGCGGCGCATGTGGATCGAGTTGAAGGAATCTGAATTAATTAAAATTAAAGACGAAAACATTTATTTACAAAGAGATAATTTAAAGTTGTTAAAACAGCGGAATGTTTTTGTTTAATTGCAAAACGTCTTTATTCTAATATTACTCAGCTTCACTTAGATTGTGAAATAGGCCAAAAGATCCATCGCATGATTTTGCCCTTCCTGGAGTTTAAGGAGGATGAAATTGATGCCGAAGCTTATAACTGTGAGAGTGTGATATCATCTGATGATGTCAATCCGACCTACATGTATGGACTGGACAAAATTGAATCTTTCATCAAATCCAAGGACCACAAGGATATGCTTAAAAACCTTTTGGATGAAAATGATAGACTTAAACTGAGAACCGAAACCATACAAAAATTTGACTCTTTGAACGCCAACGTAAGCTCAGAAAACAAAATTGATGTTGAAAATGCATCTGAGCTTAACGAGGACGACAACATGAGTGAAATTTCTGTAGAGGACACGGTTGACTGCTCAGAATTTGTTAAAAGCGAACCTGAAAACCACAAGAATCTAATTTCTGAAAATTCAGTGGAGTTCGCTCGATTGTCCCAACAAAAGTCCCCGATATTAGCAGAGAAAGCAGTTGTGTATCAAAAGGTCAGGACCACTCCGAATCAAGTATACAAGGTCACTGGAGTAACCGAACATCAGACAACTGAACTCACAGCTATTGTAAACGAAGACAATGCTGATGGCTGCGATGAGTACTTCTGGTCAGCACCAATAGATAATGCAAACGAAACGGTGGGCTTATCAGAAAGAACCTCTTGGATGAGTAAAGGTAGATACATACCTGAACCCTTAAATAAGCCAGATAATTTCGATGAACCAAGCACCAGCGGTACAAAAGACATTCCTCAGGAGAATGAAAGTTTGGCAACAGAAGACGTTCCCTCTACTTCCTCAGTGCAAAATGAAACTCCTACAGTTCAAAATGAACCAGCCAAGGAGAAACCGAAAACGAAAGCTAATGTTCATCATCAACCAAAGCAGATGAGGAATAAGAAACGAGAAAGGAACCAAAGATACAGGAAAAATCTCTCTGAAAGGAGACAATTCTGGCAATCCCAGAATGCATACTTCTCACATCAAGACAAGAATCTGAAGTATGAAAACAATTCTGTCGGAAAACCTGAGAGTCACAATAACCGAAAGCCAAGGTTCAGTTCACAAGAGGATACCAACCGAAAGCAAAGGTTCGGTTCTGAGAATGACTTCAACCGAAAGAAAAGGTTCGGTTCTGAGAATGACTTCAACCGAAAGCAAAGGTTCGGTTCAAAGAACGATTCAAACCGAAAGAAAAGGTTCGGTTTTGAAGTAAAAAGAGATCAAAAATCTAAGGTCAGTCCCTCCAATGATCAAAAGCAAAAGGGTTACCTAGAGTCTCCAGCCAAGAAGTCCTCTCAATCTAAACCCACTTCTTCTAGTTCATCTAATTCTTCTACTTCCACAAATTCCTCTCCATCTTGCTCTAAAGTTCATTCTCAAAAATCTCATTCGTCGTCTGAACAAAAGGGCAAAAAGAAGGTTTCTACATCACCACCAGAGTCTAAACCGAACGTTCCCAATCCTAATAAAATAAAAGCCTTTACCATTAAAAAGAAAGATGAAACAACACTTATAAAACGAACATATCTTGTTGACATCTCTCTTACTGTTCATGTTCCCATGAAAAGCTCACGTGGACCCAAGAAGCTTTGGGTTCCTAAATCTGCTTAATTTTTGCAGGTTATAAGTGACGAGCAGTTCGACGAAGAATGGTACATCGATAGTGGCTGCTCACGTCACATGATAGGGAGGAAAGAGGAGCTAAGGGAATACAGATCTCTTGCAAATGGTGGCAATGTCAAGTTTGGAAATAATTCTTTCGGCACCATAAAGGGATACGGGATGATAAAAAATGGTGACTTTACTATAAGGAAGGTGGCTTATGTGGAAGGACTCCAACACAACCTCATCAGTGTATCTCAGCTTGTTGGAGGTACAGGTCTCAAAGTCTCATTTGATGATGAAGGTTCTGAAATTATTGAGAAAAAGACAAAGAAGGTAATTCTCAAGTCGGAGCGAAAGGGTGAAATGTTTCCTCTAAACCTTAAACCCATCAAAGGAAACCCAGCTATATGCTTGTTATCAAAAGCTCAATCTGACGAAAGCTGGTTGTGGCACCGAAGACTCTCTCATCTCAACTTTAAAGATATCAACCGACTTGTCACTGGAGGTCATGTTAGGGGTCTTCCATTGCTCAAGTTCGACAGAGATCATTTGTGTGCTGCATGCGAAATGGGGAAGCAGAGTCGTCAAAGTCACCCATCTGTAATTAACACAAAAGTTGTTGAACCACTCGAATTACTTCATATCGATTTGTGTGGTCCTTCATCTATCGAAAGCATCGGTGGTAGCAAGTATATTCTTGTTATTGTTGATGACTTTTCACGATTTACATGGGTGTTCTTTCTAAAGCTCAAATCTGAAGCGACTCATAAGCTGAAAATGTTTATCAAGCAGATTGAAGTACAGCTCAAGAAGGTCGTTCGCAACATCAGGAGCGACAATGGTCTGGAATTCAAGAACAGGGAGTTTGAAGAATTTCTTGCAGAAAAGGGAATAAGTCACAACTTCTCAGCTCCCTACACACCACAACAGAACGGAATTGTCGAAAGACGAAACCGATCTTTGTGTGAAGCTGCCCTAACTATGCTAAGTTTCGCTTCCTTACCTCTTTATTTTTGGGCTGACGCTATTTCTGCTGCTTGTTTTACTCAGAACACGTCTTTTCTCAACAAACGATTCACGCTCACACCATACGAGATTCTCAATAACAGAAAGCCTAATGTGAAATTTTTCCATGTGTTCGGCTCACGGTGTTTCATCTTTAACTCTAAAGAACACCGCAACAAATTCGATATCAAAGCCGATGAGGGAATCTTTCTGGGCTACTCTCTCACATCCAAGGCATACAGAGTCCTAAACAAGTGTTCGAGAAAAATTGAAGAGACATATTACGTGACCTTTGACGATGGCTATGTCAAAAAGCTACAAGCCAAAGAAGACACCGCTGGGGAAATCTTTCCTCAAACTGGGCAAGTCACAGTCTTGATCGCTAATTTATACGATAAATTTCTGGAGCTCTTTGACGAACCAGAGAAAGCTTCTCTCTCAGAAGCCGGTGCAGCAGACAACAAGGTCGACCACATGAAGCAAATTGTCGAAGAAGCTGCCAGGAGAATGAATGAAGGAGAATCGACTACTAATGACCCTCCATCGAACAATGCTTCAGTCGAGGGGGAGCCAAGCTCACAAGTCGAGGGAGAGCCAAGCTCAAATGTCGAGGGGGAGCCAAGATCTACAATTCCAACCGAAAGTGCTTTTCCAACCGAAAGTGCTTTTCCAACCGAAAGTACTTCTCCAACCGAAGGTGCATCAACGCCTGCAAATCCAGCATTACAAGAAACCCCTGAACCTTAAGTTTCTCAAAGCTCATCAATCGAGGGGGAGCATGATGATATGACGCTTGACTACGATAGCCAATCTGAGCCAGAAGAAATGATCAATGCTGAACTAGACCCTACCTTTGATCCAAATTACCCTCCTCTTACCAAATGGACCAGAGATCATCCTATCTCTCAAGTGGTTGGTGATGTATCTGAAAAGATTCTGACCCGATCACAGCTGAAGGCAAAACATACATCCTTATTTTCAAAGGTTGAGTTTTGTATGTTTAACTCATTCGTATCAAAAGTTGAACCGAAGACAGTTAACACTGCCCTCGATCACTCTGATTGGGTTCAAGCAATGCAAGACGAACTGAACGAATTTGAAAGGAACAAAGTATGGCGCCTTATTCCAACTCCTCCAGATGCTTCGGTTGTTGGTCTCAAATGGGTCTTCAGGAACAAAATGGACAAGGAAGGGAATGTAATAAGGAACAAGGCTCGTCTGGTAGTAAAGGGATATTGTCAGGAGGAAGGCATTGATTATGAAGAGACTTTTGCTCCAGTAGCTAGGCTAGAATCTGTTAGAATATTTCTGGCTTATGCTGCTCACAAAAACTTTGAAGTTTTCCAAATGGACGTCAAGTGTGCATTTCTTAATGGAGAACTCGAAGAAACGGTGTATGTGGAGCAACCTCCTGGGTTCATGAACGAAAAGTATCCAAATCATTGCTACATTCTGGATAAAGCTGTGTATGGCCTTAAACAAGCTCCGAGAGCCTGGTATGAAACGCTAACAAAATTTTTAAAGATGTCTAAATTCAAACAAGGTTCGGTTGACCCAACCTTCTTTCGCAAAAAGGAAGGTAACCACCTTATGATTGTTCAAATTTATGTCGATGACATCATCTTTGGCTCTACGAATCCCAGCTTAACAGCTGAATTCAGAAAGTTGATGGAGACTAAATTTGAAATGAGCTCAATGGGTCCTATTAATTTTTTCCTTGGTTTAAATATAAGACAGGGACCCGAAGGCATCTTTATTAATCAGGAAGCTTACACGAAGACTCTCCTAGCAAAGTTTGGTATGATGGGAGACTCAAAAGTCAAAGTCCCAATGGCATTCGGCACCAAGCTAACTCCATCCCTAGACAAACCAGCTGTCGATATCACGCTCTATCGTCAAATGATAGGCTCACTAATGTATCTTACTGCTAGCAGGCCTGACATCATGTTTTATGTGTGTTATTGTGCTCGATTTCAGGCGAACCCACGCGAACCTCACATGCTTGCAGTGAAGAACATCTTACGCTATCTCAAGCGAACCACCTCCTTAGGTCTATGGTATCCTTCCAACTCAGGCTTCTTCGTTCAAGCCTATTCTGATGCTGACCTTGGAGGATGTGAACTCGACAGAAAAAGCACAACTGGTGGCTGTCAATTCCTTGACGGGAAGTTGGTCAGCTGGCAATCCAAGAAACAAACGTGTGTGTCGTTGTCTACTGCCGAAGCGGAATACATTGCCGCTGCATCCTGCACATCCCAAGTGATTTGGATCCAGAGTCAACTTCGAGACTATGGACTCAATATGAAGAAGATCCCACTATATTGTGACTCTGAAAGTGCAATTAGGATCTGTCATAACCCAATGCAACACTCTAAAACCAAACACATAGCACTGAGGTATCACTTCATCAAAGATCATGTGGAAGATGGAAACGTCGAAGTTCACTTCGTAAGAACCACTGATCAACTGGCCGACGTCTTTAACAAAGCTCTTCCTGAAGCATCATTCAACAGAATACTTCAAGGGCTAGGTATGATGGAATCAGAGTCAGTACCTCACACTACCTCTCAACCTCAAACGTAAGAAGGGAAACCAACCGAACGTTCGGGTTCGGTTAAACCATCTGTCTCGCTCATCATTTCAAAGGTAGTTTTTCTTTGTTGTATATTGCTTGTACAAAATTTTTTTTAGTGTTAAATGTATTTTCCAATAGCATGTCTAAATTCCTTGGTTTCTTAAAATTTTCCAAAACCGAAACCTACCGAAGGTTCGGGTTCGGTTTCTCAAAATTTTCCAAAACCGAAACCTACCGAAGGTTCGGGTTCGGTTTTTCAAAATTTTGTTGAACCGAAACCAACCGAACGCTCGGGTTCGGTTTTTCAAAATTCTCTGGAACCGAAATCAACCGAACGCTCGGGTTCGGTTTTTCAACTTTTTCCCAACCGAAACCAACCGAACGTTCGGGTTCGGTTTTTCACATTCTTTTTCCAAGTTTTTTAAGTCTTATTTTTTTTCTTACTTATTTTTTTTTTAATTTAATTTTTTTTATAAATCTCAAAAACTCCAAAAATATTTTTTTGTTGTGTGTTCGTTCGTTTATGGGGATCTAATTGATGAATTACTTAAGTGTACCTAGAAGCATGCTGCTGTATGTGTCTCAAGCCTCATAAGATTTTGAATAATGGCCTTCATGACCTGGTATACACAAACCTTGTCTTCCCAATAAGGCTAACACATTTATTCTAATCGTGAGCTACCTCACTCTCTTCTCACATGAGATAAGAGTTTGCTGCTTGGTCCTTTATTTCGCAGCAGAGGTACTATGTTTTCTTACACCATCTCCATTATATTTCTCCATTACATTCATTTCATCAACGTAACCCTTGAGACTCTCAGAAATTACCACTGAGGTTTATGGTTACACAACATCTGTGTTTAAGATCTTAGTTTCGTGCCACTACGAGCTGAGTGAAACCCAAAATTCCACACCACATCTGAATTGACGGTGAACAATTAATTTGCTCAAGTTTTCACCAAAGAATTGACGAATGTACCCTCATGAAATCTCAAATTTTCTTTTGTGTGATTCCTATGAAATTGTTAAACACCATAACATTTCTTCCCTTGGGATCCACTCTTTAATTTTTTTTTATCTGAGATTTTATATTTTTTTTTCCAAGCCAATTTAAAATAAATTCCTACCTACTTGTTCAACAGGCTATACCGGTCTCACAAGTACTTTGTTCACTTTCTTTCTTATTTCAAGATTAGAATAGCTGAATCAAAGCGAAAGCCACCCTTATTTAGCCTAATTAAAAGAAGCCTTTCAACATTTATTAATCAGTGTTTGATCGTAATTCAACGGGAATCCACACTAACACTTTAAGGTCTCTCTTGACCTTGAAGGGAGAGATTCGTGCCCGGGATCATCAGTTTCGTGTCATTATTGACATCACAATAAATCCTAAAAAGAGTTGCTTTATTTCTTTTCTTTTTACACTCTTTTCACGAAAATCTTTGATTTTCCAAAATTCCGTTACTAATTATTACAGGCTGTATTATTACTTTGGTGGTTCATTATGAAGCTGTGGTCAAAAACAATCCACGTGGGTATTTAATTCAAAAGATGCCATTTAAAAAGATAAGACGAAAGGTTGCTGACTCGGCGGGAGTTAAACGGATTGAAATTCAAACGACGGTAAAAAGGGGGCGCGTGTGAATTTGAAACGTCCATACTTTTACTGACATTATGGACGCGTGTGCGAAATCCAAGCGACATTCCTCTGGCATTTAAAGGCGCGTGAGGATTTGAACCGTTTTTCTTCTGAAACGGCGCTTATTGGGTGGCGTGATCCTAGGATTCTGACACTCTCTCTCCTACGTGATCATCGCATAGAAGATTTGAAACGATTTTTCTCTCTCCAATCTCTCACTATAAAAGGCGGTCTACAATCTCATTTACCTTTTTACTGCTTACGGATTTTCTAGAGAGCAAAAACTACCAAAAGCTTCACTGTTCATCTTCTTCTTCTACTACCTTCAACAATGGCGGAATCATCCTCAATCCATGCTACATCGCAAATCCTTCCTATTCGTCCGCAACAATGCCTGGTGATCGATCTCAATCCACTGGCGTACGACTCCTACATGTCGCCGATCATCGAGTGCCTGAAGTACTCCCAAATCGCTACCGCTCTCTCCAGGATCGAATCTGTGCCCATGGTAGCCCTATTGCAGGTTTATGCAACTGCCTATTACGTCAAAGCAGTCGAGCGGGTGTTCTTCGAGATTGCTGAACACAAGACATCTGTTTCTCGACAACGTTTCTGCACAATGCTAGGGTTGGCTGTTGACCCATCGAGAATAAATCCGGAGACGATTCCGGTTGGGTATCTGTACAATATGTTTTACAATATGGGGTACACGGAGGTTCTCACCTCCGTCGCAAAATTCAAGAAGTCCTGCTTACCGCCACAGTGGAACGGCATGTTCACAGTCCTCTTCAAGGGCTTGTCGGAACGGAGCTCAGGATCCGACGGTGCTAGTCGACTTTTCTTGTCGATCATGTATGCAGTCTACAACGGAGTCAATTTGGATTTTGGGTTGGTCCTCTGGAAACAGCTTATCCAGAGCCTTTCATCATCATCACGACACTCTGAGGTGTCGTTGGCCCGGTTCTGGATTCTAATCACTAAGTGGGCGATGGACAAGTTCGACATTCCCACTGCTGCAGGTGCATCGATGTCTTCAATCGGTACGTTTCATACCAAGAAGATCATCGTCTCGGATGCATCTAAATTCTCATTCATTGGCTTTATTCCGGAGACAATGTATGGCGCTGTTCCCTCTAACAGCAGACTAATCCGGACGATCAAGGAATTCAGGGCAACTGGTCCTAGGGAACTTACACCGGAAATGCTCAGGTCCATCCACGATGCTGACAAACCGGTTCTCAGGGGCAAAAAGGCGGACAAAGGGAAGCAAGCGACCAAAGCTCCTACGGGTCCTTCTCCTAAGAAGAGGAAACAGCCTAAAGCTGCACAGTCCCCACAACCGAAGAGGAGGAAGACTCAACCGAAGCGAAAGCTTGTTATTCCCTCTTCTTCAAGTGAATCAGAGCACGAGAGTTTGGGTTCGGACGGATCTCAAGGAGGCGAAACCCCTCAACGAGGCAACACACCACCTCGATCACCTACCCCAGAGATGGAACTTCATAATTCACTAGTTCCTTCACCTCATCCAACCTTTCCTACTTCCATTCCGACCATAATCCCCAATACCACTATTCCACCAACCTCTTTCCCTATACCACCACCCATTTTCACAACTGCAACCGAAACACCACCAGTAACCGAAACCCCACCCGTAACCCAAGCACCTCAAACCGAAACCCAGCATACAACCGAACCTACCCAAACTCAACCACCACCCGAAACTAACCCCACACCCACTCAACCTGAACCGACCAAAACAACCACACCCCCAGCTTCACCACCTCCACAATCTCCAGCTACTGCCTCTGATGGAGATAACCCGTTTCTTGGCGGTGATAACATGAACTTCGATTCGGTCTACTATAGTCCGTTTCAGGTTCAAAGTGATGAAGAGGATGATGCTCCAGTGACAAAGAAGGATCTTAAGGAGCTCAACGAGAAGGTTGACCTACTTCTCGCCTCATCTTCCAACCAACAGTCCTCTCTCTCTGAAGCTGCACTTCAGAAGATTGTTGATGCCTTCTCCAGGGCTCAACATGATTCGGTAGCCTCAGCCACTGCTGCCATAGACGCCTCAACCAAAGCCTGTGAGGCAGTGACCGAAAAAGTCGATAAACTATTCTCCGACGCTTCTATCCTGTTGAAGTCCTTACAGGAAAGCGCCGACGCCACAAAGACAACTTTGGAACCGATTGTTCAGCAATTGGCAAAGTTTGTTTCTACGGAGTTGACCTCGTTCGCTACACTTCGCCAATCCCTAAGCGACGACAACTCGGCCCTTCGTGCCTCGATCGATGAGCGCCTCGCTAAGCTTCAGGAGGATCTCGCAGCTGAAAATTCATTGATGGACGTTCTGGTGAGCAAAACAACCGCCCTCAAGGTCAAGAGCACGCAGCTTTCAAACTCACAACAACAACTTGAAGCTCTTCGATCCGAAAGGGAGGTCATCAAGTCATGTGTTTCGGATGTACACGCTGCTTTATCAAACATCCTTGAAGCACACGATCCAATTCTCAACTATTCAGTGAGGCGAACCCTTGCTGAAAAGCTTTCTCTTGCCATGAACCTTCTCAGCAAAATAGAAGGCTTACCGAGTTTCGTGTCCATTCCGAAACAAGGGTGAGAAGAGAAGAAGACCGGATCGAAACCACCTCCTTCCTCCAAAGCTACTCACACAACCGAACCACCTCCGACTGGTCAAGCTTCGGGTTCGGGTGTGAAGGACAAAGGGAAAAACATAGCTGAGGAAGAAGATGAAGATGAAGATGATGAAACCATTGCTGACATGTTGAAACGAAAGAACAGTCGCAATGTGGATGATGATGTTAATCGTGTGGCGCGAGAGGCTGAAGCAGCCGAACGCAAGCAGAAGGAAGCCCACGATCTCCTCGAGAGCAGGAAGACTCTCTTCCCTGCCTGGACTCGGGAGCGCATGATTAAAGAGGCCATAGATACTCCCAGCATCTTATGGCTCGAGCCGGTTATCTCGTTCGACTGCAATAATACTGTCGACTCGCAGTTCGACATGCCGCTGACTCGAAAGGCGTTTATCTTCCACGCCTTCTCAAATATCTTTGAAGTCCCTCATCCAAATGTTGAACTTGATAGGGAGCTCATCGTCTTCTATCTGAAGGCTGCTCGTCCTCAGTATCTAACTTGGAGCGCCCAGAAGATAGTGAACGTTCGGGTCTTAAAGCCTTACACCGAAGGAAGGTTCATAAACGTTCGGTTCAAGGTGATTCGAGGATCTGCAAGAACTGCACATCATATCTCCCTGGCAGATCTACCGAACTTAAATCCTCATGATTGGATTGTCTTGCATAATATCCTTTTGACTAATGAAGCCAAATATGGTCCCATTATAGACCATATCAAAAGGATGTTAGTCTGCTACATCATGGAGGTTGCCCTTATGGATCAGGAGGTTGCCACAGTCTTCAAGAAGAAACCGAAGATAGCTCCTGTGGGATCGGCCAGTGATCTCAACCAAATGCAAATGGGCAAGATCGACCCGAGACGCAACTCGGTTATGTTCACTAGAGCAGAAGGACAGAAATGTCTCTTTGCTTTAGCTGACAAACATCTTTACACCAATGCTTGTCTGGAGCATGTGTTATCGATTATCAAAAGGTGTAAAGAGAATTCAGCGGATGATGTAAAGTACTTCAACGACATGATCCAATGGTACATCAGGTTTAGACAGACAATACTCACTCTCACCAAATGTCTGTTTAAAACCGTGAAGAAGAAGGTACCTGCCTCCGCTGCTGGCCCAAGTAACGAGTGAAGATCTCGCTCCAATTAACGCAAAGGGGGAGATTGTTGGGCTGAAGATTTAGTTGAAGGTTGCGTCATTTGGGATCGGCTGGTTATTTATTTATTTATATTCCGGTTTGGGCCTGTCCAACCGGGAACCCTTTATATTTATTATATAAGTATATGCTTGCATGCATATTAGGTTACGGATTTGAGCGATTCATCTAGAGCATAACAATAGTATTTCCAGATTTCTTTAATCGTTCTTGTAACCTACTAATCCTCTACAGTTGATGTTCTTAATCGAGCTCTTCTGAGGATTTTGTTTTAATCATTCGACACGTTTGATTCACTTTTGCCTTGTTCTTATTTTCGTGTTCTTGCTGTTTTATAATTAATTACCTGTTTAAGATCTAATCGATCTTCAAAGATTAACGTTTTTAATCTCATCAAAGAGTGATGCTAGAATCTTCAAGCCATAAGGATGCCGTTTTAGAGATTCCTCCTTCTGATTCAACTAATCCTTCATTTGTACCATCCTCTAATGATCTAACACAAACACAGACCTCTCTTCCTCCGGTGAAAAGACGGCGTCTTGATCCGAGGCAGGGAATGCTTATTCAAGATCAAGCACCTCCAGCTCCATCCACTGTCGTCACCACAACTGTTACTGCACCACACGAGGAAGGTCCAAGCCCACATTTGAAACATGCAGGTCATCTGCTGTCCCAGAATACTCCCCTTCAAACCCTTCGCTAGATGAAGCCTCCATTAGGCTAGCAAGTCACATGGCTCAAAATATTTCTGAACCATCCTCACGTGGAAAAGGAATATCTTTTGAGGAAGGTCTTTCAGGGGATGGTGATTCTGAGAAGTCCTCTCTCAAAGAAGAAAATGGCATCTTAAAGCAACAGAACATTGAGAAGGACATCCTAATTGGAAAGCATGATGTTAGGATTGTTGAGCTAGAGGAAGATAATGCCTTGAAGTCAAAGCAAATCTATGAGCTTCATACCAACCTTGGATCCCTAACTGCTTTTTATTTTAGCTTGAAGAATAAACTTTTTGAAGCCTTCGGAGATAAGTTTCAGTCTTTATTTCAATAGCCAGATGGTGTTGAAGATCCTCCCATTGCTCCCATCCAACCTTCAGAAGGCGAATTTCCTGTTGACCATCCTCCCCTAAGAACAACAAGAATTGTTGATTGATTTGAAAAGGAACCTGTAAATGCCATGCCATGGATCAAAATCAAAGATGGCCAAAGAACAGTCATTGCTGAGCAGAAGGAAGACTTGCTTTTCTTGAAAAGTTCAAATAAGAATCACAAAGCAGATGAACCTCAACTCATAGTGACTGATCTTAAAAGGAGAAAATTTGGTGATAAATATGGTGATCATACAGGGATCAAGATGTGGGGTTATGATCCCGAGCTTAAGTTGTGGGTGGTTAAGAGGAATTCTGGAAATCCAGAATACTACAGAAGCATACATGACTTCAACTCATGGTCAAAAGTTGATCTCTCTGAACTCTCTAGCACTCCCTTCCACAATCCTTCTCAAAACCCTAGTGTTTTCAAATTCATGCAGTTTTTGGATAAACAGGTCAAGGATAAATTTCCTTCGATGGAGACTGCAAAAGCGTTGATCAGAAAAAACGAACATGTCCTTGATCCTGAAACCAACAAACCAATGAAGATCATGTTATGGTCTGCTACTAATCAAGTGAAGGATATCCAATCCCACAACACTTCCAAGATGGATATCTTGATAACATGGAATTTTGGGCCTACGATGATGAAACTGCAACTTTTGCCATCAAGTTCAAAAACAGAGAAGAGGTTCTAAGGCTTATTAGTGCTAAGGATCTCCTCAGATTCAGAGAGAGAGAGAGAGAGATTCATACACTGGCTCGTCATCAAATCATATGAAGACATGAGGTCATGGAGGATGCTGCTTAGGAATTCATAGGAATTGCTGCCACGATCATCAATGAAAAGCTTTGGATGGGATCCATGGAAAAATATGACCTAAAGCTGTTCGAGAAACCAAGTGTTTGAAGACCACGGTTAAGCTAGCCACAAACCAAGGGGGGATTGATAGGTCATTATATAGTGGTTTGGGCTAGGCATCTATCTTGCAATTGGTCTTGTTAGGGTTTTGGTGTTGGTAATGGTTGTTGTATGACTGTGTGCGGCCATACACGTGTGTGCGGCCGTACACCCTCTGTGCGGCTGCACATGCATGTGTGGCTATACACTGGTGTGCTGTTGAGGTGATATAAATACTAGGTGTCTATGTCAGTTTCAGGTGACGTATGTGCGTGTTTTCTAAGGTGTATTTGACGTTTATGTGATATAAATGTGTGCATTCTTGGTTTGATTATTCTTCTACTCACTTCTACAGTCTGAATTGTTTGCAACATCATTTGATCACTGATTAAGATCCTAAATTTGGGACCTTACATGTTCTGATTTGCAGGGACTAAGAAGAAGTGAGAATGTGAAGCATGGGAAGATAAACTTGATCATGGGGAATATGAAAGTTTCACATGTCACCAAGATTGGAGTTTATTCTTTGTTGCTAAGTAGTGGGTTACTGTTAGATTTGAATAAGTGTTGTTACTCGTATGAAATGGCGAGAAATATTATTTCCTTTCATGGTTTGTACAAACAAGGTTTTACCTTTTCATTTGATAATGAATGTAGTGGTATTAATGCTTTCTTTAATAATGTTCTTTATTTTATAGCATTACCTTGTGATGGTGTGTATGAAACTGTGTCAGTTGTTGATAACTAGGAAATAATGTTAAGTGTATCGATTCTTCCACTAGCTTGGATAAAGCATCATTATGGCATTATCGTCTTGGACATGTAAGCTAGTAACACATAGGCCAACTCCAAAAGGTTGGAGTCTTGGAGTCATTTGAATTAAAGTCGGATGATAGTTGTGAATCTTGTTTGCTTGGGAAAATGACAAAGTCACCCTTAACTGGTTCTTGTGTTAGGGGTGAGGGTTTGTTGGATCTCATACATACTAATGTGTGTGGACCCTTTAGAACCACCACAAGGGATGCTAACCGCTTCTATGTGACTTTTACTGATGATTATAGTAGATATGGATATGTCTACTTAATCAAGCATAAGTTAGAAACCTTTAAAAAGTTCAAGGAGTTTAAACAGAAAGTGGAGAATCAGTTGGGCTGGAACATTAAGATGCTCCGACCCGATCGAGGTGGTGTGTATCTTAGTACAAAGTTCCTTGACAGTCTTAAGGAATGTGGGGTTGTCTCACAGTTGACACCTCCCAAGACACCACAACTTAATGGTGTGCCTGAGAGGCGTAATCGAACCTTTTTGGATATGGTTCGTTCCATGATGAGTCAAGCTTTGCTACCAATCTCATTTTGGGGGTATGCCTTAGAGACTGCCGCCCATATTCTTAATCTAGTCCCTACTAAAAAGGTTGCCAAAACACCTCACGAGATGTGGACTGGAAAAGTTCCCAATCTGGACCACATCAAGATTTGGGGTTGCGAGGCTTTCGTGAGGCGCGAGACTCACGACAAGCTTGAACCTCGAAGTGAGAGGTGTATTTTCATCGGCTACCCACAGAGATCCTTTGATTACCTCTTCTACAGACCCAATGATAATGTGGTCTTTATAGTAAGGAGATGATTCTTTCGCGAGAGAGAGAGAGAGAGAGAGAGAGAATTCATAAGCCAAGGAAACAGTGGGAGGCAAATTGATCTTGAACAAATTCAAGAGTCAAGTGATGAAGGAACCTCAAACCCTAGAAATCAACCTAAGGAGGAAACTCATGTTGATCCGACTGATGAGTCTGTACCTCTGAGGCATTCCAAGAGAGTTAGGAATGTACCTGAGCATTGATATGGTTTCCGTATTACCGCTGAAGGTGATACACTTATCAGTGATAACACACTGGTAAGTTTGGATGAACCTAACAGCTACACGGAATCCATGGTAGGCCCTGAGGCTGCTAAATGGAAAGAGGCTATGGGCAGTGAGATACAGTCCATGTATGACAATCTAGTTTGGAACTTGGTTGACAATGTACCAGGTCATAAGACAGTCGGGTGCAAATGGATCTTCAAGAAGAAGACCGACATGGATGGTAATGTACACACTTATAAAGCACAACTGGTTGCAAAGGGATTTTCTCAAACTACGGGAGTTGATTATGATGATACCTTTTCACCAGTAGAAAAGATTAAGTCTATTAGGATTATGCTAGCCACTGCTGCATTTCATGACTATGAAATATGGAAAATGGATGTCAAAACCGCTTTCCTTAATGGAAAGTTGGATGAGGATGTTTACATGAGTCAACCAGAGGGTTTTGTCAGCGCAGAGTACCCTAATAGAGTGTGTAAGCTTGAGAAATCCATCTATGGATTGAAACAAGCACATCGCAGATGGAATCTTTGTTTTGATGAGAAAGTTAAAGAGTTTGGCTTTTCGAGGAGAGAAGATGAATCTTGTGTATATGTCAAGGCTAGTGGGAGTATAGTTAGCTTCTTGGTACTGTATGTGGATGACATAGTGCCCATAGGAAATGACATCCCAACTCTGCAGGAAGTCAAGTCCTGGCTTGGGAAGTGTTTCGCTATGAAGGACCCTGGAGAAGCTGCCTATATCCTAGGGATAAGGATTTTGAGAGAAAGGAGTAAGGACCCTAGGTCCTTAACCTTGGTGGGAGTGGTAACTTAAGAGTCGTAGGGTATAGTGATGCTAGCTTCCAGACTGATAGGGATAATTTTCGCTCTTAGTCAGGCCGGGTATTCACCTTAAACAGAGGAGTAATTACCTGGAAAAGTTCCAAGCAGGAGACAGTGGCTGATTCAACTTGCGAATTAGAGTATATAGCGGCAAGCGAGGAAGTAAAGGAGGCTATATGGCTAAAGAACTTCATTGGAGACCTTGGAGTTGTACCAGCTATAAAGGAGCCTATGAAGATTTTATGTGATAGTGAAAGTGCAGTTGCCTTAGCCAAGGAAACAAGGGATCATGGAAGATTCAGACACATCAACAGAAAATACCACTTCATCTGACATCGAATAGAAGAAGGACTCTTTGTGGCAAAGAGGGTATCATCGGATGATAACCCAACAGGGCCCTCATGAAGGGACTAGGTAGGGTTAAGCATCTCCAGCATGCGAGGCGCATAGGGCTGAAGAATGATATTAGTTTTAGTAATTAGATATCTTTTGAAATGTGTAAAGTGTGTTGGGCTGAAGATAGTTTTGATGTTGCGTCTTTTGGGCTCGTTAGTTTAGCCTTATATTCTCCGGTTTGGGCCTGTCCAACCGAGAGCCTTTTATGTATTGTATATAAGTTAATGCTTGCATGCATATTAGGTTAACATTTTAGAGATTATCGACATAGCGATTCATACAGAGTACAATATTTTCTTTAATCGTTCTTGTAATCTTCTAATCCTCTACAATTGATGTTTTTAATCGAGCTCTTCTGAGGATTTTATTTAATCATTCAACACGTTTGATTCAAGCTGATTTGTTCTTATTATTGCGTTTTTACTGTTTCATATTCATATACTTGTTCAAGATCTAATTGATCTTCATAGATTAAAAGTTCTTTTAATCCCATCAATTGGTATCAGAGCAGGAGGCTGTGTAATCGATACACATCTTTTCTGTGAAAAAGATTTCCATTAGGGTTTTTCCGCAATCATCGATATTTATTGAGCCGTCATCTTAATTGACGTATCTTAATATTTATTGTTTTGCCCTAATCTGCTTTATTACAAGTCTGATCTTTGAACAGGTTTTTACGATCATAATGGACGCGACGCAATCAAACCCTATTAATATTTCAAACAGCATCGGTTCGACGACAAAGATTCCAATCTTATACACCCATGACTATGAAGTATGGGCGCATCATTTTGAAGATTACGTGATTGGATCGGAGGACAATGGTTATCTCATATGGGAAGCCATCATCAATGGACCGTTTTCTCATTCTGCTACATCCAGAATCATCAAGACACAAAAAGAGTACAACGATCTGCTTAAGGACGTAAAGGATATTGCACAAGACGAGAAAGACAAATTCCAGTGTAATATTAAGGCGTTAAGGTTGATCAGATTCGCCCTTCTGTCAGACACATTCAGACTGGTCAGCTCATGTACTATGGCGAAGGAAGTATGGGATAGACTTCGTGAACTGTATTCCACAGACGAAGATCTTGAACATTCTATCCAAACCTTTCTTCTATCTGAGTTTGGAGAATTCAGGCAAGGGGCCGAAGAAACGGTGACCCAGACGTTTGATCGCTTCAATCATCTTCTCAGCAAGATGATCAAACACGACATTGAAAGAAAGCTTATTGAACAGAAGGTTACTTTCTTGAACGGACTAAGGTCTGAGTGGAGAGCAGTGGTTTCCACAGTCAAAGCCCATGAGCAGTTTAAATCATACTCTTTGGCGAAACTGGTGGGTATTCTAAAGTCCCAAGAGAAGATTGTGGTTCAAGAGAAGAACGTTGTTTCTAGTCTTGGTTCGTTGGCCCTCCTATCTAAAAGTAAAGCTGTGATGGAAGATAAAGAGCTTAACTTGGAGGAATATGACCTCACGTCTGAGGATTATGCCATGATGGTGTCCAATCCTAAGAGGTTCATAAAGAAGAGATTCCCCAGCAACAAAAACCGAAACTGGCAGGGGAGTTACAGCTCTGAAAAGGTGAACAATGAACCGAAGGCTGAGGAGCCCAAGAAGGAACCGAAGGCAGATGGCGATTCCGGAGTAAGCTGTTTCTATTGTGGTGGCAAGAACCACTATGCTAAGGACTGTGTTCTTAAGAAGATGGCTAAAAAGGACGACGAAAATGAGGAGGAAAGCAGTGGAGGAAAATGCTTCATGGTGACTAACGTATCACAAATGAGGGGATACAACACCGATGGAGGAAGCTATGGACCGAAGGTACAGGAGGATATGTGCTTTACGGTCAAACCACGCAGCCAGCAGTTCAATGAGCTCGATGAACTGATAAAGAAGGTACAAGCTGTTTTTATTTCATCTAAAGTACCATCATCCTCATATGAGAAAGAACTAAAAAATGTTAAAACAAGAATTTCTCATTTAGATAGTAGCTTAACTCAAACTCGAGTCACCAATTCTAACCTGACTGATCAATTAAGCAGGGTGGCGTCGAAGAGTGAGGAGCGGCGAATGTGGATTGAGTTAAAAGAGTCAGAATTAGTTAAAGTCAAAGACGAAAACATTTATTTGCAGAGAGACAATTTAAAATTGTTAAAACAACGAAATGTTTTTTGTTTAATTGCTAAACGTTTATATTCCAATATTACTCAACTTCACTTAGACTGTGAGATAGGTCAAAAGATCCATCGCATGATTTTGCCCTTCTTAGAATTTAAGGAAGATGAAATCGATGCCGAAGCCTACAATTGTGAGAGTGTGATATCGTCTGATGATGTCAATCCGACCTACATGTATGGACTGGACAAAATTGAGTCCTTCATTAAATCCAAAGACCACAAGGACATGCTCAAAAATCTTTTGGACGAAAATGACAGACTTAAACTGAGAACCGAAACCATGCAAAAATTTGACTCTCTAAACGCCAACGTAAGCTCAGAAAATAAAATCGATGTTGAAAATGCATCTGAGCTTAACGAGGACGAAAACATGAGTGAAATTTCTGTAGAAGATACGGTTGACTGCTCAGAATTTGTTAAAAGCGAAACTGAAAACCACAAAAATCTTATTTATGAAAATTCTGTGGAATTTGCTAGATTGTCCCAACAAAAGTCCCCGAAATTGGTAGAAAAGGCTGTTGTGTATCAAAAGGTCAGGACCACTCTGAATCAAGTATACAAAGTGACTGGAGTAACCGAACATCAAACAGCTGAGCTCACAGATATTGTAAACGAAGACAATGCTGATGGCTGTGATGAGTACTTCTGGGAAGCTCCAATAGATAATGGAAATGAAACCGTTGGCCTATCTGAAAGAACCTCCTGGATGAGAAAAGGGAGATACATACCTGAACCATTGAATAAACCCAATAATTTCAGTGAGCCAAGCACCAGTGGTACGAAAGATATTCCTCAGGAGGATGGGAGATCAGCAAAAGAAGACATTCCTCCACTCCCTCAGCTCAAAGTGAAACCTCTTCAGACATACCTTCTACTCCCTCAGTGCAAACTGAATCTTCTTCGGATACTCCCTCTGCTCCCTCAGCTCAAAGTAAAACTCCTGAAGTTCAAAAGGAACCAGCCAAGGAGACAACAAAAACGAAAGTGAACGTTCATCATCAACCTAAGCAGATGAGAGATAAGAAGATAGAAAGGAACCAAAGATACAGGAAAAACCTTTCTGAAAGGAAACAATTCTGGCACTCCCAGAATGCATACTACTAACACCAAGACAAGAATCTGAAGTATGAAAACAATCCTGTAAGAAAGCCTGAAAGTTCCAACAACCGAAAGCCAAGGTTCGGTTCACAAGAAAATACCAACCGAAAGCCAAGGTTCGGTTCACAAGAAAATACCAACCGAAAGCCAAGGTTCGGTTCACAAGAAGATACCAACCGAAGGCAAAGGTTCGGTTCTGAAAAGGACTTCAACCGAAACCAAAGGTTCGGTTCCAAGAACAACTCCAACCGAACGCAGAGGTTCGGTTCTGAAGTCAAAAGAGAACAAGACTCTAAGGTCAGTCCCACCAATGATCAAAAGCAAAAGGGTCCCCTAGAGTCACCAGCCAGGAAGTCCTCTCCTTCCAAATCCTCTCATTCTAACTCTTCTCGTTCTTCCAATTCATCTCCATCTTGCTCTAACACTAATTCTGCTTGTTCTCAAAAGCCTCATTCATCAGCTGAACAGAAGGGAAAGCAGGAGGTCGATGAATCCAAACCAGAGTCCAAATCGAACACACCCAATTCTAACAAAATAAAAGTCTTTACCATTAAAAAGAAAGATGAAACAACTCTAATAAAACGAACATATCTAGTTGACATCTCTCTTACTATTCCCGTTCCCATGAAAAGCTCACATGGACCCGAGAAACTTTGGGTTCCTAAATCTGCTTAATTTTTGGAGGTTATAAGTGACGAGCAGTTTGACGAAGAATGGTACATCGATAGTGGCTGCTCGCGTCACATGACAGGGAGGAAAGAGGAGCTCAGGGAATACAGATCTCTTGCAAATGGTGGCAACGTTAAGTTTGGAAATAACTCTTTCGGCACCATAAAGGGATACGGGATGATAACGAATGGTGACTTTACAATAAGGAAGGTGGCTTATGTGGAAGGACTCCAACACAACCTCATCAGTGTATCTCAGCTTGTTGGAGGTACAGGTCTCAAAGTCTCATTCGATGATGAAGGTTCTGAAATCATAGAGAAAAAGACAAAGAAAGTGATTCTAAAGTCAGAGCGAAAGGGTGAAATGTTTCCTCTGAACATGAAACCCATCAAAGGAAACCCAGCCATATGTCTGTTATCAAAAGCTCAATCCGACGAAAGCTAGTTGTGGCACAGAAGACTCTCTCATCTCAATTTCAAAGATATCAACCGACTTGTCACTGGAGGTCATGTTAGGGGTCTTCCATTGCTCAAGTTCGACAGAGAGCATTTGTGTGCTGCATGCGAAATGGGAAAGCAGAGTTGTCAAAGTCACCCATCTGTAATCAACACAAAAGTTGTTGAGCCACTCGAATTACTTCATATTGATTTGTGTGGTCCTTCATCTATCGAAAGCATCGGTGGTAGCAAGTATATTCTTGTTATCGTTGATGACTTTTCACAATTTACATGGGTGTTCTTTCTAAAGCTCAAATCTGAAGCGACTCAAAAGCTGAAAGTGTTTATCAAGCAAATTGAAGTCCAACTCAAGAAGGTCGTTCGCAACATCAGGAGCGATAATGGTCTTGAATTCAAGAACAGGGAGTTTGAAGAGTTTCTTGCAGAAAAGGGAATTAGTCACAATTTCTCAGCTCCCTACACACCACAACAAAACGGAATAGTCGAAAGACGAAACCGATCCCTGTGTGAAGCTGCCCGAACTATGCTAAGTTTCGCTTCCTTACCTCTTTATTTTTGGGCTGACACTATTTCTGCTGCTTGTTATACACAGAACATGTCCTATCTCAATAAGCGATTCACGCTCACACCATATGAGATTATAAACAACAGAAAGCCCAATGTGAAATTTTTCCATGTGTTTGGCTCAAGGTGTTTCATCTTTAACTCTAAAGAACACCGCAACAAGTTTGATGTCAAAGCCGACGAGGGAATCTTTCTGGGTTACTCACTCACATCCAAGGCGTACAGGGTCCTAAACAAACGTTCAAGAAGGATTGAAGAGACATACTATGTGACCTTTGACGATAGCTATGTCAAGAAGCTACAGGCCATAGAAGACACTGCCGGGGAAATCTTTCATCAAACTGGCCAAGTCACAGTCTCGATCGCAAATTTATACGAGAAATTTATGGAACTCTTTGACGAACCAGAAAAAGCTTCTCTCTCAGAAGCAGGTGCAGCTGACAACAAAGTTGATCATATGAAGCAGATTGTCGAAGATGCTGCAAGAAGAATGCATGAAGGAGAATCGCCCACTGATGAATCTCCATCCATCAATGCTTCAGTCGAGGGGGAGCCAAGTTCTCATGTCGAGGGGGAGCCAAGCTCACAAGTCCAGGGGGAGCCAAACTCTACATCTTCAACCGAAGGTCCTTCACCAACCAAAGGTGCCTCTCCAACCGAAGATGCCCCTCCAAACGAAGGTGCTTCAACGTCTGAAAGTCCAGCATCACAAGAAACCCCTGAACCTCATGTTTCTCAAGACTCATCAATTGAGGGGGAGCATGATGATATGACGCTAGATTACGATAGCCAATCTGAGCCAGAAGAGATGATCAACGCTGATCTAGATCCAACCTTCGATCTGAATTAACCTCCTCTTACCAAATGGACCAGAGATCATCCTATCTCTCAAGTAGTTGGTGATGTATCTGAAAAAGTTCTAACCCGATCTCAACTGAAGGCAAAACAGACATCCTTATTTTCAAAGGTTGAGTTTTGTATGTTTAACTCATTCGTATCAAAAGTTGAACCGAAGACAGTGAACACTGCCCTCGATCACTCTGATTGGGTTCAAGCTATGCAAGACGAACTGAACGAGTTTGAAAGGAATAAAGTCTGGCGCCTCATTCCAACTCCTCCAGATGCTTCGGTTGTTGGTCTCAAATGGGTTTTTAGGAACAAAATGGACAAGGAAGGTAATGTCATAAGGAACAAGGCTCGTCTGGTGGTCAAGGGATACTGTCAGGAGGAAGGAATTGATTATGAAGAGACGTTCGCTCCAGTAGCTAGGCTAGAATCTGTTAGAATATTTCTGGCCTATGCTGCTCACAAAAACTTTGAGGTTTTCCAAATGGACGTCAAGTGTGCATTTCTCAATGGAGAACTCGAAGAAACTGTGTATGTGGAGCAACCTCCTGGGTTCGTGAACGAAAAGTATCCAAATCATTGCTATATTCTGGATAAAGCTGTGTACGGCCTCAAACAAGCTCCGAGGGCCTGGTATGAAACGCTTACAAAATTTTTAAAGATGTCTAAATTCAAACAAAGTTCGGTTGACCCAACCTTCTTTCGCAAAAAGGAAGGTAACCACCTTATGATAGTTCAAATTTATGTCGATGACATCATCTTTGGCTCCACGAATCCCAGCTTAACAGCTGAATTCAGAAAGTTGATGGAGACTAAGTTTGAAATGAGCTCAATGGGTCCTATTAATTTTTTCCTTGGTTTAAATATAAGACAGGGACCCGAAGGCATCTTTATCAATCAGGAAGCTTACACGAAGACTCTCCTAGCGAAGTTTGGAATGATGGGCGACTCAAAAGTCAAAGTCCCAATGGCATTCGGCACCAAGCTTACCCGTTCACTAGATAAACCGGCTGTCGATATCACGCTCTATCGTCAAATGATAGGCTCACTGATGTATTTAACTGCTAGCAGGCCTGATATCATGTTTTCTGTGTGTTATTGTGCTCGATTTCAGGCTAACCCACGCGAACCTCACATGCTGGCAGTAAAGAACATCCTACGCTATCTCAAGCGAACCACCTCCTTAGGTCTATGGTATCCATCCAATTCAGGCTTCTTCGTTCAAGCCTATTCTGATGCTGACCTTGGAGGATGTGGACTCGACCGAAAAAGCACAACTGGTGGCTGTCAATTTCTTGATGGGAAGTTGGTCAGCTGGCAATCCAAGAAACAAACGTGTGTGTCGCTGTCTACTGCTGAAGCGGAATACATTGCCGCTGCATCCTGCACATCCCAAGTGATTTGGATCCAGAGTCAACTTCGAGACTATGGACTCAATATGAAGAAGATCCCACTATATTGTGACTCTGAAAGTGCAATTAGGATCTGTCATAACCCAGTGCAACATTCTAAAACCAATCACATAGCACTGAGGTATCACTTCATCAAAGATCATGTGGAAGATGGAAATGTCGAAGTTCACTTCGTAAGAACCACTGATCAACTGGATGACGTCTTTACCAAAGCTCTTCCTGAAGCATCATTCAATAAAATATTGCAAGGGCTAGGTATGATGGAATCAGAGTCAGTACCTCACACTACCTCTCAACCTCAAACGTAAGAAGCGAAACCAACCGAAGGTTCGGGTTCGGTTCAACCATCTGACTCGCACATTACTTCAAAGGTAGTTTTTCTGAGTTGTATATTTTCTTTGTACAAAATTTGTTTTTCTTTGTGTAAAAAAAAAAAAGAAAAAAGTTTTTCCAAATTGCATATCTAAACTCCTTGGTTTCTTAAAATTTTCCTGAACCGAAACCAACCGAAGGTTCGGGTTCGGTTTTTCAAAATTTTCCTGAACCGAAACCAACCGAAGGTTCGGGTTCGGTTTTTCAAAATTTTCCTGAACCGAAACCAACCGAACGCTCGGGTTCGGTTTTTTCAACTTTTTCCCAACCGAAACCAACCGAACGTTCGGGTTCGGTTTTTCTAATTTTTTTTCCAAAGTTTTTTTAAAAATCGTAATTTTTTTTAACTCCTTTATAATTTTTTAAGTCTTATTTTTTTAATTTTATTTTTATTTTTTAATAACAAAACTCCAAAAATATATATATTTTTTTTGTGTGTGCTCATTTGTTTATGGGAATATATTTGATGACTTACTTAAGTGTCCCTAGAAGCATGCTGTTGTATGTGTCCCAAGCCTCATAAGATTTTGAATAATAGCCTTCATGACCTGGTATACACAAACCTTGTCTTCCCAATAAGGCTAACATATTTATTCTAATCGTGAGCTACCTCACTCTTTTCTCAAATGAGTTAAGAGTTTCCTGCTTGGTCCCTATGTTCGCAGCAGAGGTACTATGTTTTCTTACACAATCCCTATTACCCTTCTCCATTACATTCGTTTCATCAACGTAACCCTTGAGACTCTCAGAAACTACCACTGAGGCTTATGGTTAAACAACATCTGTGTTTATGATCTTAGTCTCGTGCCACTACGAGCTGAGTGAAACCCAAAATTCAACACCAACGAATTGACGGTGACCAATTAATTTGATCAAGAGTTCACCAATGAATTGACGAATGTACCCTCATGAAATCTCAATTTTTCTTTTGAGTGATTCCCATGAAATTGTTACACACCATAACGTTTCTTCCCAAGGGATCCAGTTTTAAATTTTCATATGAGATTTCATGTTAAACAAAGCCAAAACCAAATCAACTCCAACCTACTTGTTCAACAGACTACACCGGTCTCACAAGTACTTTGTTCACTTTCGTTCTTATATCAAGAATTGAATTGATGAATCAAAGCAAAACCACCCTTAATAATCCTAATTAAAAGAAGCCTTTCAACATTTATTAATAAATGTTTGATCGTAATTCAACGGGATTCCAAACTAACACTTTGAGGACTCTCTTGACCTTGAAGGAAGAGATTCGTGCCCGGGATCATCAGTTTCGTGTCATTATTGACATCACAGAATATCCTAAAAAGAGTTGCTTTATTTCCTTTTTTTTACACTCTTTGCACGAAAATCCTAGATTTTCCAAAATTCCGTTACTAATTATTTTACAGGCTGGATTATTACTGGATGGTTACTAATGAAGTTGTGGTAAAAAATTAGCCACGTGGGTCATTAATTGAAAACAGCCGTTTAAAAGGGGATAAGACAAAAAGTTGCTGACTCGGCGGGAGTTAAAAGGATAGAAATTCAAACGACGGTAAAAAGGAGGGCGCGTGAATTTGAAACGGCCGCGCTTTTTCTGACACTTAAAGGACGCGTGTGCGATATTGAAGCGTCATCACTCTGGCATTAGAGGCGCGTGTGGAAATGGAAACGGTTCCTTTCTCTGAACCGACGCTTATTGGGCGGCGTAATCCTAGGAATCTGACAACTCTCTCTCCTACGTGATCATCGCACGTCCCAACTGTCACCAATCAGTCACTCAAAAACCCGCTTCGTATTTCCATAAGAGATTTGAAACGATTTTTCTCTCTCCTATCACCCACTATAAAAAGCCATCAACACCACCATTTACCTCTTTACTGCCCCCATAATTTCCAAAGCAAAAACACTCCCAAACACTCTCCCGTTCATCTTCTTCTCCAAACCTGCAACAATGGCTGAGTCTTCTTCTGTTCATGCAACTTCTCAGATTCTTCCTATCCGTCCCCAACAATGCCTAGTCATTGATCTGAACCCACTGGCGTATGATTCCTACATGTCGCCGGTCATAGAATGCCTCAAGTACTCCCAGCTTGCTCCTGCACTATCACGGATCGAAATGGTGCCAATGGTGGCCTTATCTCAGGTCTATGCGACGGCTTACTACGACAAGGCTGTCGACAGGGTATTCTTTGAAGTGGCAGAACACAAGACCTCAATTTCTCGCCCCCGTTTCTGCACTATGTTAGGGTTTGCTGCTGACCCATCGCGAGTTCACCCGGAGACGATTCCGGTTGGGATGTTGTACAACATGTTTTACAACATGGGCTACACAGAGGTTCTCACCTCCGTCGCCAAGTTTAAGAAGTCCTGCCTACCGCCCCAGTGGAATGGGTTATTTACAGTTCTCTTCAAGGGACTGTCAGAGAGGAGCTCAGGATCTGACGGTGCAAGTCGTCTTTTCCTTTCGATAATGTATGGGGTGTACAATGGGATAAACCTAGACTATGGGTTTGTCCTTTGGCAACAGCTGATTCAGAGCCTCTCTTCCTCTTCCCGACACTCTGAGGTGTCGTTGGCCCGGTTCTGGATCTTGATCACAAGATGGGCCATGGACAAGTTCAATGTTCCAACAGCCGATGGTGCATCGATGTCTTCTATCGGTACGTTTCATACCAAGAAGATCATCGTATCCGATGCATCAAAATTCTCATTTATTGGCTCTATCCCGGAGTCGATGTATGCCGATGTGCCCGCCGATAGCAGACTGATCAGGACGATCAAGGAGTTTAGGCCAACTGGTCCGAGGGAACTGACACTGGACATGCTGCGATCGATTCATGATGCCGATAAACCGGTGGCCAGGGGCAAAAAGGAAGAGAAGGGGAAGCAAGTGTCCAAAGCTCCAAAGGGACCTTCTCCTAAGAAGCGAAAACAACCGAAGGCTGCTTCATCCCCACAGCAGAAAAGGAGGAAGACCCAACAGAAGCGAAAGCTCGTTATTCCCTCCTCTTCTAGCGAATCCGAAGGTGGGAGTTCGGACTCTGAAGGATCACAAGGAGACGAATCTCCTCAACGAGGTAACACACCACCTCGGTCCCCAACCCCAGAGATGGAACTTCATCAATCCCCAGTTCCTTCACCTCCACCACAATTCCTATTTCCATTCCCACCATAAACCCCACTATTCCCCCAACCTCATTTCCTATACCCCCACCCATATTCACCACATCAACCGAAACACCACCAGTTACCGAAACCCCTCCTGTAACCGAACCACCACAAACTCAAACACATACCACCGACCCTACCCATACACAACCACCACTCGAAGCTAACCCACCACCCACTCAACCTGAACCAACCAAAACCATAACACCCCCAGCTTCACCACCACCTCAATCTGCAGAAGAAGCCTCCGATGGCGACGATCAGTACCTTGGTGGTGATCACATGAACTATGATTCGGTCTACTATAGTCCGTTTCAAGTTCAGAGTGATGAGGAGGATGATGCTCCTGTGACAAAGAAGCATCTTCGCGAGCTTAACGAGAAGGTTGATCAACTTCTCGCCTCCTCTTCCAACCAGCAGTCATCTTTGTCTGAAGCTGCCCTTCAGAAGATCGTTGCCGCCTTCTCCAGGGCTCAACATGATTCCGTGGCCTCAGCAACTGCTGCTATCGACGCCTCCACCTGAGCCTGTGAGGCTGCGACCGAAAAAGTCAATAAACTATTCAATGACGCTTCCGTCCTGCTAAAGTCTTTGCAGGAGAGCGCCGAAGCCACTAAGACAACTCTGGAGCCGATTGTTCAACAATTGGCCAAGTTTGTCTCGACGGAGCTGTCTTCGTTCGCTACTCTCAGACAACGTCTTAGCGACGACAACTCGGCACTTCGTGCGTCCATCGATGCCCGCCTGGCAAAGCTACAAGAGGATCTTGCGGCAGAAAATTCTCTGATGGACGTCTTGGCGAGTAAGACTACCGCCCTTAAGGTCAAGAGCACACAGCTTTCCGACTCCCAGCAACAATTGGAAGCTCTTCGATCCGAGAGGGAGGTCATAAAGACGTGTGTTTCGGATGTCCACGCAGCTCTATCAAACATCCTGGAAGCACACGACCCCATCCTTAACCACTCAGTGAGGCGTACCCTCGCTGAAAAACTCTCTCCGGCCATGGACCTTTTAAGCAAAATTGAAGGCCTACCGAGTTTCGTGTCCATTCCGAAACAAGGGGGAGATAAGAAGAAAGGATCGAAACCACCTCCTTCCTCCAAAGCTACTCACACAACCGAACCAACCCCAACTGGTCATGCCTCGGGTTCGGGTGTGAAGAACAAGGGCAAAAATATAGCTGAGGGAGGAGATGAAGATGAAGATGAAGACAGGGAGACCATTGCTGACATGTTGAAAAGAAAGAATAGTCGCAATGCTGAAGACGATGCCAGTCGTGTGGCGCGTGAGGCTGAAGAAGCCGAACGAAAGCAAAAAGAAGCCCACGATCTCCTTGAGAGCCGAAAGTTGCTCTTCCCTGCCTGGACCAGGGATCGTATGATAAAAGAGGCCATAGAGACTCCAAGCATACTATGGCTCAAGCCGGTGATATCATTCGACTGCAACAACTCCATCGATTCGCAGTTTGATATGCCGCTGACTCGAAAGGCGTTCATCTTCCACGTCTTCTCTAACATTTTTGAAGTCCCGCATCCGAACGATGAGCTTGACAGGGAGCTCATTGACTTCTACCTGGAGGCCGCTCGCCCTCAATACCTTACCTGGAGCGCCCAGAAGATTGTTAGCATTCGGGTGCTGAAGCCTTATGCCGTGGGGAGATTCACAAACGTTAAGTTCAAGCTTATTCGTGGATCTGCAAGAACTGCTCACATTATCACCCTGGCGGATCTGCCGAATCCGAATCCTCATGACTGGATAGTCTTGTACAATATCCTGCTGACAAATGAAGCCGAATATGGTCCCATCATAGACCATGTCAAAAGGATGTTGGCTTGCTACATCATGGAGGTTGCCCTAATGGATCAGGAGGTCGCCACAGTTTTTAAGAAGAAACCGAAAGTCGCACCTGTGGGATCGGCCAGCGATCTAAATCAAATGCAAATGGGCAAGATAGATCCGAGGCGAAACTCAGTAATGTTCACTAGAGCCGAAGGACAGAAATGTCTCTTCGCTTTAGCTGAAAAGCACCTTTACACCACAGCTTGCTTGGAACACGTCTTATCAATCATCAAGCGGTGTAAGGAGAATTCGGCTGATGATATCAAGTACTTCAATGATATGAGCAATTGGTACATTCGGTTTAGACAGACCATCCTTTCCATAACCAAGTGTCTGTTTAACACCGTGAAGAAGAAGGTACCAGCTTCAGCTGCCGGCCCAAGTCACAAGTGAAGGTCTCGCTCCAAATTGACGCAGAGGGGGAGATTGTTGGGCTGAAGATAGTTTTGATGTTGCGTCTTTTGGGCTCGTTAGTTTAGCCTTATATTCTCCGGTTTGGGCCTGTCCAACCGAGAGCCTTTTATGTATTGTATATAAGTTAATGCTTGCATGCATATTAGGTTAACGTTTTAGAGATTATCGACATAGCGATTCATACAGAGTACAATATTTTCTTTAATCGTTCTTGTAATCTTCTAATCCTCTACAGTTGATGTTCTTAATCGAGCTCTTCTGAGGATTTTATTTAATCATTCAACACGTTTGATTCAAGCTGATTTGTTCTTATTATTGCGTTTTTACTGTTTCATATTCATATACTTGTTCAAGATCTAATCGATCTTCATAGATTAAAAGTTCTTTTAATCCCATCAAAGTGTAATTGACATTTGATGATAAATAAAAGATGTTGTTAATTTATAAGTATAAGTGTTGCTATCTTTTGTCAATCATTTACTATCATTTCAATTTGCATGTTTTGACTTCCGGAATAATTATGTTATGTTATATCATATTATTCAATTTCTCCACAGTCGGTCATATGTTGGAGGTAGATATGAATCAAGACTCTCATGAATTTGGCTTGTAGATGTCCAAGGTACTGGACATAGCAAGAGTTGCTACAACACTCATGAGTGCTCATAAGTTCTGAGTATTGGATTCAACCCACGCTCGCTTGTGTCACTTCATGGAATTTATCTCGAGTGACCGTGAGATAGTAATATCATATAAGTCTTCAAACCTAGAGATATGAGTTGTTGACTATGAGTTGGTTATACATTGATTGTACGAAAACGCATTGGTAACTCGATGTTATAAAACGTGCCTTTATGTATGATTCAACAACTAGTAGAACAAGCATATGAGTCGAAGATTATCTGTTCCTTCTTGGATTAGAAGCGATATCTGTGTTCTTCGATGATTTTGTGTTGATCCATGTATCGGGCCCGGTCATAACTAAGTTGATGTGTTCAATTAAGTTCTATGTCAAACAAATCGGAAATCGGGAAACAAACTAATGGACAATAATTAAGACATTGTTCCATGTATTTGTCCGGCTGATATCTAGAACATAGGATTATATGATCCCTTATCTAAAATGGCCCTTCATAGTTCAACAGAGTTTTAAAAGCTACGATTACCAGTCGGTTCCTGAAGTCATAATTGCAACTATAGTTATTAGACTTATCCAAGTGGGAGACTGTTGGATAAGGTGTCTAAGTCCATAACTATATTTGAGATGTACTTGACCCGACCCGGTATGGTCCATTTGGGTTGCACTTTACCTGAACAATTTATATGGATAATCTTTTGAGAATAGTATAAGTTATGATTTATTAATATATTATAAGTTCTAATATATTAATATGAAATCATATTATTTAATTAGTCTTGATATAAAATTAATTAGAATTAATTTAATGATCAAAAGTGTGACTAATTAAATTTGGACTCTTGTATTTATATAGTGTGGGCTTAGAGCTTATTTAGAATGTGCTAGGCTTGCATGGTAAGTCCATGGGTAGTCCATGGAGCTTTAACCCATGGATCTCATGGACATGAAAGGTCATGGGTATTAGGGTTCACATAGATGTAACCCTAATCCACCATACTATATAAAGGAGTCCTTGGCACTTGAATTTTACTAGTTTTTATGTGAGAACAAGGGTGGGCCGATTTCAAGAAGTATTCTACTATTCTCTCAAGTTTCCAAGGTTTGTGATGATTTGTGACTTCTATTTGATGCATCCACATTATTAGTGCTAGGCTCTCAAACTCCAAGCAATCAACCACTACTAAAAGGTAAGTAACTCTACTAGATTTTTATGTTTCAAAGTTCCCCATGCCATGCTAGTTAGGTTAAGAACATTGGTAAAACGAATTTACATGTATCTTAGTAAAACATAGATCCAAGGTTTCTAGGGTTGCATGTACACCTTAGGAGTGTTAGAATGCTCAAAACCCATCAGAAGGATGGGTGGCATCGGATGTGTATCGACTACTGGGAGTTGAATAAGCTACCGGTGAAGAACCGCTATCAACTCATGAGGATCGATGATTTGTTTGACCAGCTTCAGGGCTAAACTTGGTTCTCCAAGATTGATCTGCATTCAGGTTATCATCAGATAAGGGTCAAAGAGGAGGATATACAAAAGACAACCTTCATAGTGGTTATGGTTATTACGAGTTCATGGTGATACCCTTTAGGATCACCAATGATCCAACAACGTTTATGGATCTCATGAATCGTGTCTACAAACCTATGTTGGATCGGTCTTTGATTGTGTTTACTAATGACATCTTGGTCTATTCCAATACCCAAGAATAACATGAAGAGAATATAGGAGAGGTGTTAGAGACTCTGAGGAGGGAGAAGTTGTATGTGAATTTCTCCATGTGTCAGTTTTGGTTGCATAAGGTATAGTTTCTGGGGAACCTTGTCAACCAGAATAGTATTCTGGTTGATTTGGTCAAGGTTAAGGAAGTGATGAGGTGGGAGGTTCCAAGGCCTTCATCAAAGATTCAAATTTTCCTTTGTTAGGCAGGTTATTAGATGAGATTCATTTAGAATTCTCCAAGATAGCGGTTCCTTTGACCCGGTTAACGAACAAGACAATCACCTTCCATTGGGGGACTAAGGAACAGATACCTTTTGAAGCTTTGAGGTAGAGATTGTGAGAGGCACCAATTCTGACCCTTTCTGAGGGTGTTAAGGATTTTATGGTATATTGTGATGCGTCGATCACGGGTTTGGGTGCAATATTAATGCAGCGGGGTCATATGATCACTTACGTTTTGAGGAAGCTGAAGGCTCGTGAGGCGAACTACCCTGCACATTATATTTAAGGTTAGTGGTTTTCACTCTCAATATTTGGCAACATTACCTCTATGGGTTCCATTGTACCATTTACATGGATCACAAGATTCTGACGCATCTAATCGATCAGCCGAATATGAAGGATTATGATTATGAGATCCTTTACCACCCGACAAGACCATTGAAGTGGCTGATGCTCTTAGTTGTAAAGTGGATACCGCTCTGATTAGGGATGTGTGTCAGAGGATGACTATGATTAATCCACTTGTGGAGCAGATTCGGGAAGCGCAGGTTGAGGCTACGAAGGAGGAGCGCCGGAAGAGCGAGCGTATAGTGAGTCAGGTGTCCTCATTCGATTATAATAGCTGAGCGTTTTTTACCCTTCATTGGAGGGTGTGGGTTCGATATTGGGGTGGTGCACATCAAGTTTTGATTTAGGAGGTGCACAAGTCGAGGTTCTCTGTTCATCATGGAGCGACGAAATGTACGGAGATCTCTTGCATGATTATTGGTGGCCCTACATGAAGTGGGATGTAGCCTAGTATGTGGAGAGGTGCTCGACTTGTAGGAAGGTCAATGCCGAGCACTAATGACCTCACGAAATAATGGAGTCGTTAGGTATTCCCGTTTGGAAATGGGAAGAGATCACGATGGACTTCATTACGAAGTCACAACAGATAGCGCGTGGAGTAGATTCAATATGGGTCATTGCAAATCGATTTACCAAGAACACACACTTTATTTTGGTCCAAGAGAGTATCTCGGTTGAGAAGCTGGCCGACATCTACATTCGGGAGATTGTGGCACGGCTTGGGGCGCCAGTTTTTGTAGTTTCTGATAGGGATGTTTGGTTTACTTCCAGGTTTTGGAAGAAATTTCATGAGGAGTTGGGTACTCGTCCGTATTTCAGTACGAATTTCCATCTACATACTGATGGTTAGAGTGAGCGGACTATGCATACTTTGGAGGACAAGCTTCAGGCTTGTGTACTAGATTTTGGCGGGAGTTGGGATACGTATCTCTATTTGGCAGATTTTTCGTATAACAACAGTCATCACACTAGCATTGATCGACCTCCTTATGAGTTTCTTTATGGGAGGAAATGTAGGACCCTGATATGTTGGGTGAGTTCGGTTAGTGGGTTATAAGGAGTATGGAGGTGGTACTCAAGATGATGGAATTGATTCAGTAGGTTCTCGACAGACTTCAGATAGCGCATAGTCGATAGAAGTGCTATACCGATAGTCACCGGTCATACATAGAATTCTAGGTTGGGGACATGGTACTCCTGAAGGTATCACCTTGGAAAGGTGTCATCCGATTCAGGAAGTAGGGTAAGCTAGGCCCCACATATATTTGTCCTTTCATGGTGTTAGCTTGAGTGGGCAGAGTTACGTATCTCTTGGATCTACCAGAGGAGCTCAGTAAGATCCATAACACTTTCCATGTCTGTAAGTTGCGGAAGTGTTTGGTCGATGATTCCGTAGTAGTCCCATTGGAGGACATTCAGGTGGATGATCGTCTGAATTATATGGAGAGATCAGTGATGATCCTGCAAAGGAGGATGAAGATTCTGCGAAACGAGGTTGTGGATCTTGTGAATGTGTAGTGGAAACATCGAAAGGGTTCAGAGTGGACTTGTGAGCCTGAGGACGAGTTGAGCGAGCATTATTCGGAGTTATTTACATTAACATACTCCGAGGTGGAAGTCTAACTCAAGTGCTGGAGAATTGTAACATTCTATTTCCAAGTATTTTACATTATGACCCTTGGTATGATAATTGTTTTCAAATTAGTCACAAATGACATTTAAATGAAAAGTGAGGTTGTGTGAGTATGTTGGGCGTACCTGTAGTATGTTGGGCATACGTGGTCAGGGTTCAAAACCATAATTTTTTGGGTTTGGACCATATTTAAGCAACCTTATGCCCTAAGTTTCTCTCATTACAAACTTCCATTGCCCCTCTAAGCACTATCTCGAAACCCTAACCCATTTCTAGAGTGTGTTGATCGTTGTGTGTGTTTTAGTGTATCATGAAGAAGAAGAAGCTTGGTGAAGGAGCATTCATCAAGTAGGAGCTTGTAGATCTAGGGTCCATCCATCCTTTTCAGCTTGATAAAGATATAAAGTCTTGAACTTGGTTATTATATGCTTAGATTTTGTACTAGTTGAGTTTTGAGCACATTTTGGTCCCATGAGTGAGTTCTTATTAGTAAATTTTACACCATAAGATTTAAGTTATCCCTTTTGATGTTTCTAAGGTTCCTAGTTCAACCATGCATGAATTAATGATCATTTAATGGAAGTACAATGACAAATGTTGGGTTTGAGACTCTTTGAGCGCAACAACATCAAGTTAGTGACTTTATCGTTTAACACATTCCCCGATAGTTAGATCTGCAAAATAGACGTTTGTACTTCAAGCATTAAGTGCTTATTGTCTAAATAGAACGTACGTTGGGCGTACACGTCTGGGTTCCAGATTCTTCTGGTGCAATTTAGTACATGGGGCATACTATTGGTACACTAAGCATACTCACTAGGAATTATTTTTAGGTTTTAGGTTGTTTGGGAAATTTTTGGACCTTATGCCTTTTCGGGCCATGGTGGACTCTCGGTCTCTTGGGCCTTGTTGGGCCTTGGCCATGGGCTGAGGTGCCCATTAAGGGAAGTGTAAAATTGTCTTTTACCCTAGGAGCTAAGATTAAGGATTTAGACTCTCGGTTATGAATTATGGTCTAATTCTTAATTAGGTTTTTGCTATTTGAGATTTAGTACGCAAATGTTTCGGTTACGCAACTCAAGTATTATTTGTTTATCAGCTGATCGAGGTGAGTCTTCTCACATTTTTTTAACAGGTCGAAGGTACCAATGCCGACCCATAGATTATTGTTACTAAAATGCTATATGTTTGTGTGACTCTTGCGTGTATTGTATGTGTTTGTATGTATGTCGGGTGGGGCCTGATGAGTGTGTTGGGTGGGGCCCATCACATGTTACTAACAGATCTGAGCTAGGCGAGGCTCAATATAGGTTAGGCGGGGCCCATTGTATGTATGGTATGTGGTAATTTGTGGGAAACTCACTAAGCTTTGTGCTTACGGTCTTCAATTTATGTTTTAGGTACTTTCAGTTCAAAGGGGAAGAACTCGGGATGATCGCATCGCACACACCATGATTTTCTGCCTTATTTGACTCTGATGTATTTCTGGATTGTTGTTGAGATACTTTGATTTCCTTTATGATTTCTATGAACATGCTGCTTAATGGTTTTATTAATACAAAAATGAAATTTTTGGTTATAAAGTTTGGGACGTTATACGTAATATGAACAGAGTTGTCGTAGTCATATCATTAAACTATTTTAGGTAGCTAGAAACATTTCTAATTTCAATCACATGAAACTCCAAGATATTTTGGTATTTTCATTGAAACGTCAATGCAACGTTTAATATTGGATTATGCCCTTACCAATTGTGATTGGGATGCTAAGGATCAAAATTAAGATGTGATAACCATGCAAACTCGCTCAAACACCCTTGATTGATTTATGATCTCCCATTGATGTGTTAGCTAACTATATATGCTCAAACAACAATTATAAACACGAGTTGCATCATCATTTTGTCATTATAGTCCAACATTAGTGTACCGATTAACCAGACACACTCCATAAATGACTCATAAAGATACTATATGCGTTTTCATGGATTATCATATAATTTCGTATTTTCCTAAAGTAACTAGATTAAGATTTTCTAAGGGTTCTATTACTTTACATATTATACTTTTAATATGATTCCGACTTATCAAAACCGTTCGACTAACGACCCTCCACCAGACAAAGAAGAGGTGGATGAAAAGGACACCCATTCAACGATCATTTTATAGGTCGTTTCCTTATACCTCTTTTAGAGTGTGGCTTCGTGAATGAGGCCTACTATTTAATTGACTGACTTGTCTTATACATATAGTAATTAAATGTTTTATATATGTATAGGGTGCATTTTAAAACCATGACGATAATCATGCAATTATCTTATAACTAGATTAGGTTTCCATGTTTATCTCTTTATCCTTAAAATTAGGATTTTAATCATATATGGCTAGTAAAATTCGGATTTTTTATGAACCAAAACATATAATTACTAATTAACAACCTACTAACCATATAACTGTTAGAGGTGCAAAGTCACTCTTGGATGTCATGTGTGCTTACTCCTTTGTATGTGTGTAATGAGTTGTCTTTCCTTTATAAGGAAGTGAGAGACACTCATTTTATAAAATGAAGAACTTTATGAGAGTTAGTTTACTTACTTTTCTAAACTAATGAGAGAATTATTTCAAACCCACTTGTACTCTTTCTAAAATAATGAGAGCTAAACTAATCTATTTACTCGTGTTCCTCATGTTCTTGATTCTTGCATGATTCACTAAATCATTTCATATTCCGCATTCAACATCATGTTGAACACCACTACAATTGGTATCAAAGTGGGTGTTGTTGAATCTCTCAAGAATTGATCCATGATGACATTTTTGATTTGGTGATTCTTCATTGCTATTTGATCTTCGAGTTTTAAAGAGTTTTTGGATTCTAGAAATTGAATTATTCTTTGATTTGATTCATAATTTGATTGTCTTCACTAGAATTCAAGTGATTTTTGCTTTCTCTCTGTAGAAGCCCATTCAAAATCACTTTCTCTCTCTATAAAAACACAAGGTCTTATCGATTGATCAAAGATGGTGTACTTGCATTACGATTCTTTGGTTGTGATTATTGACGATGTCAAATACAAAGTCAACGAAAATCAAGTTTATGGATTATTGTTGAAAGGTGGGTTGATTTCATGGAATACTTTGGTTCCTTATGTAGGTTAGAAGGATGATCATGGAAGATTGATATTTCAACCACTATCAAAGATTGAAAGTATGGTTAAAAATTCCATGAACATGTTATCATGGAGTCAAAATCAAAAGGAAGGAGAAGAAATAGATTTGTTTGATAAGAAATACATTTCTCATGTTGAAAACCCAAGTGATCTTCCTGCTCTTAATTTTGTTGAAGTTCAAGACTATCGAATTCAATGTGATGTTCTTGATGTTCTTGAAGTTCATGATAAGAAGATTAAATTTGATTCTCATGAAGATGAAATTATTTTTTTGCTCAACTGGAGTTCAAACTGATGATATTTTGTCTTCTTGTGATTCGTTCGAAGGAATGATTCCTTATCGAAAGCCATCAATCCAAGAAATTCACAAATATCAAACTCCAAAAGATTTGATTCAAACTTGCAAAGTTGAAGTTGTAAAGAATGAAAGTGTTATTGAATTCAAATCTTTAAGATGCAAAAAGATTAGAAAGAAAAAGAAGAAGAAGATAAAAAACAAGAACAAATGGGTTTATTCACAAAAATATTCAAATGTTGTTGTGAAGCCAAAATCAATGAAACAAATTTGGTTCAAAAGCAACAATCACCAAGTCTTGCAATGAATTTGAATTAAAAACCCAAAAGTGTTGATGATTCTTATGAAGATGGTGTTAGATCGTCGAAGAACACGAAGAACAAGTTGTACAACGCGCATCATGGGTGGTACAATATTTAATTTGATGATTTTCTTATTCCAACAAAAGAACCAAAATCATCAATGATTGAATCGTGTTTTGTAAATGGTAAAAGAATTGTCAAAAAGGTATCTTAAATTCCCAAATGGATTCGAAAACGTTCATGATTTCGACTCGTGCTTTGCGTTTTTGATTTTTGATCGCTCTGTTTCATTGGATCGAATTCGTTTAAATCCTATTGTTGATCCAATTATTTTTTTTTATTAGAGCAATCCAAAAATCGAAATCGTATTCTCATAAATGCAAAAAAAAAACATTTGTTTTTGGCAATTATTTCGAAATTCACTGTTCATCTAACTGTTTTTGAACCCAAACAAAAATTCAAACTGATACTGTTCACCGATCCAAATTTCAAGCGCATTACATTGATTTATTTTGGTCCGTATCTTTCTTGTACAATTCGAATTTCACTCCATTTTCTATAGCCCAACATCATGTGTTCAACTGTTCGAAATCGGAATGAACGAGATCAACAAAAGTCAAAATTTTACTTATTGATTTTGTCGAACAAGTGTGATTTTGTTCGAAAGTATCCTAATATCGAAGATTGAAGATTGATTTCCAAACAATTTTATTTTCAATTTGTGTTCATAGGAGTTGAATTATATTTTGACTGGTCTTACTTGGTTTCTACTTAAAACGAACGTGTTTGTTTGCTTGGGGTCAAACGGTTTTTACTGGGAATCAAATGGATTTGTGTTTACTTGATTTTGGAGTCGAATGTGTTTTGGATTTGAAATCGAAATCGATTATTTGGAAGTCAATATACACAGTCAAACGCATTTGAGGTAATTGTGTTTGCTTAAGATCGAGTCGAATTTGAGTTCTGTTCTTTTCCGATTCGACTGTTAATAATGTTTGTGTGGTCTGGAAATGAATTGAGGATCGCACGGGAAGTTTTGTGTAGCATAATCAATGTCAAAAGTCCTTTTCTTGGAATTGAAATAGATGTTGTCTAAGTCTCTCTATTGAACCTTAGAAGGGTAAAAGACCATTTCACCCCCTCCATGGCCTCCAAGGTCCACAACTTGACCAAAACCCTAAAATTCAACAGAAGTCAACACTTAGCATGTACGTTGGGCATACAGCCCTCTACGTCGGGCGTACAACTAGGCATGCATGCATCGGGGTGGACTCAGCGCTACGTTGCGCGTAACTAGGGTATGCATGGCGTACATCCCATAATTCCTCTTTTCACTCTTTTGGTCTTAATATGTTAAGACAATTGCTACCACTATAGATCTGGAATGATTAAGGTCCATTACTCCATAAAGTTGGTGACTTTAAGCCTTAGCATAGCTGGACAAGTCTAAAACTCATAAACTCTAATCATTTACTCACAAAGGTCCACATATCTCATTAATGGAGAGATTTTGACGATGAAGATCTAAGTTTTACAAATCCAAACGTCTAACAACACCTAAAATTACATGTATTATGCTCCGGAGTTCACCAAACTCATAAAGCGTCAAGCTTGGGACATAAAACCCCAAAAATGGACCAAAACATGAACTAAACAAAACAATGAGAAAGCTTTGAGCTTGATACCTCTGAATGATGCACCAACCATAGAGAAACACATACCCAAAAGTTTGGACACCAACTCTTCTTCCCTTAAGGCTCCTTCTTCACAAAAGAGCTCTGCAAGATCACTCAGTAAGCCACAAATGCTCACACAAGCTATGGAAATGGGATTTAGGGCTTGAGGAGAGTTGGAGGCTGGAAATGGTGGCTGGAATAGGGGCTATCATACTCCTTAAATAAGGACTCACAAAACAATTAGGTTTTTCACTCTGAGCCTATTACGCCCAACATACGTCTGGTACGCACCGTGTACTAGGTGGCCTCTGCGTTCATGATTCGCACACGAGTATGATGAGCATACATATACGTACACCCCGCAAAGTTATTGATGGGATTTGAGCATTCTAACACTTCCTAAGTGTACATGCAACCCTAATAAACCTTGGATCTATGTTTGTCTAAAATACATACAAAATATGATTTCCAAGGTTCATAATACTATCTAGCATACATGGGCAACTTTTATCCTAAAAGGATGGCTAGAATTACATACCTTGTAGTTGATTTGATTCCTTGAAAACCTTGTGAGCTTAGCACCCCAAGTGTGATGCCTCAAATGCTTCACATAACACCAAATGCCTTTGGAATGACTTTTGAGAGAATGCACACACTTGTAAAATTGGCCTAGCCCTCTTATGTTCTTAGTGTAGCCGATTTTGGTAGATAACATGTTCCTTATATAGTGTGACACATCTACGGTTACACCATGTAAACCCTAATGTGTCATGACTCTTCATTTCCATGACCCATGGGTTTGTAACTCCCATGGAGTATCCATGGAGCATCCTATGGGTTTAACCCAACTTGATAATCCATGGAGCCTTTTAGCCCACTATACAAGTTATGGATGATTTACATAATCACCCCATATATTTAATTATTTATCTTTTGATCACTTAATTAATTCCAAATTAATTCTTGATCAATACTAATTAAATAATACTATTAATATATTAGAACTTATATTATATTAATAAACCACAAGTGTTATTTCTCTCATTTAGTCTATCCAAATGCATGATGCCATGCAACCTTAATGGACCATGCCGGGTCGGGTCAAGTACATACCAGAAATAGTTATGGACTTAGACACTTTATCCAACAGTTATAGTCATCGATGCATACCTTATTTTGGTATGTTACAATTCTCCCCCACTAGGATCAGACTTCGCCCTCGAAGTCATCCTCTGGAAACGGCTTAGGTTACTGATCGCGCATCTCGTACTCCGGCTCCCAAGTCCACTCCGAAACCTTACGATGTTGCAATTGAACTTTAACCTAGTGTACCTCTTTGTTTCTCAAACTCCTTACTTTCCTATCCAATATCGCTACCGGCCTCTCAATATAATTCAGGCGATCATCAACCTGAACACCCTCTAAAGGAACCGCTGCCGTCTTGTCGGTTACACACTTCCTCAACTGGGATACATGGTAAGTGTCATGAATCTAGCTCAACTCCTCCGGCAGCTCTAACCGATAAGCTACCTTGCCCACCCGAGCAATCACCCTGAAAGGAACAATGATCAAGGGCCCAACTTGCCCCACTTCTTGAATCCAATCACCTCTTTCCACGGGGATACCTTCAGGAGCACAAAGTCGCCGACCTAGAACTCTAGCTCGAAACGCCTTCGATCTGCGTAACTCTTCTGATGACTCTGGGCCATCAGCAACCTCTGTCTAACCTGTTGGATTTGCTCTGTCGTCTGGAGCACTATTTCAGTGCTCCCCATCACTCTCTGTCCGACCTCACCCCAACAGATAAGATTCTGACATCTCCTCCCGAATAAAAGCTCAAAAGGAGGCATCCCAATGCTAGAGTGATGGCTGTTGTTGACTGAAAACTCAGCCAAGGGTAGATAGGAATCCTAACTCCCACCGAAGTCTGTAACACAAGCGCAAAGCATATCCTCGAGCGCCTGAATCGTTCGCTCACCCGGCCCGTCTGTCTGTGGATGGTATGCAGTGCTAAAATGTAGCCGGGTACCCAACTCCTCATGAAAATTCTTCTAGTACCTTGAAGTAAAGTGCACATCACGGTCATACACTATCGATATCGGCACTCCATGTCGAGCCACTAACTCTCAAACGTAGACCTCGGCCAGCTTCTCCACAGAAGAGTTTGTTGGGTTATGGGCATTCTAACACTCCTAAGTCTACATGCAAACCTAAATACCTTGGATCTATGTTTTCTCTATTATACATGCAAATATGAAGTTTCCAAGATATTACCCTATACTAGCATACAAATATCATATACTTGGGTAATAAAATAGATAGAATACATACCTTTTTTTTTATGTAACGTGTCTTCATGAAGCTTGAGTGCCTAGTGCCCCAAGTGTGACACCTCAAATTGTTCACACAACACCATGAACACTTGGAATAACCTTGAGAATAAGGATACTTTGGTTCTCTCTAGTGAAATCGGTCTTCCCTTTTGTGTACACACACTAGTGCCAATTTCACCAACCAAGGACATCTTTATATAGTGTGGATATTAAGGTTAAACCCTAATACCCATGACCTTTCATTTCATATGATCCATGAGCTAAAAACTCCATGGACTATCCATGAAAACTTAGCCCAACCTAAATGAACTTGGCCCATCACACAAATATATCTTAGAGTCCATATTTAATTAGTTCCTTTTGATCACTTAATTAATTATAAATTAATTCTTGATCAATACTAATTAAATAATATGATTATATATTAATATAGTAGAACTTATAATATATTAATATAAATCACTAGTATCCTTTTTCCTCATCTTGTCTATCCAATTGTCTCGATGCCTTGCAACCCAAATGGACCATGCCGGATCGGCTCAAGTTTTAACAATTATAGTTATGGACTTAGACATTAATCCAACAGTCTCCCACTTGGATAAGTCTAAAACTATTATTGAGTATGACTTCAAACCCTGACTAGCAATCGTAGCTCTCAAAAGCTTCTATAAAACTCTGTCCTTGCCGATGAACTCTGACCTTTGTTAATGACTTGTCAATTAGATAAGAGATCATATATTCCTCCATTCTAGATATCATATGGACTGAGACATGGATTATAATCATTTTCTCTATCCATTTGTTGTTTCCCGATTTCCGATTCAAGATGATTGACTGATTGAACAAATCAAATCATTCCTGGCTTGGCCAAGCACTCACATGTGTCATTGCTAAATCATCGAGGGGCCCACAAATATCGCTTTTATCCCGAAGGTAAAAGGAATGGATAAACTTCGACTCATATGGCTTGTTATACTACTTGTTGAATAATACAAAAAGCCATGTTTTATAACATCGAGTTACCGAATGCATTTTCATGCAATCAATGTACAACCAACTCATAATAACAACTCATATATCTAGGTTTGAAGAATATAAGATATTATCGTCTCATGATCACTTGTGATAAAATCCATGAAGTGATTCAAATGAGCGCGGGTTGAATCCAATACTCATAACCGATGAGCACTGGTGAGTGTTGTAGCACAACTTTGTCCACCAACGTGGACCTCTACAAGCCAACCCATGACAGTCTTGATTCATATTTACTTCCAACATATGATCGAATGTGGATGGTTTGAATAACTTAGTCATTCCGGAAGAATAACCTAGTTATTATGGAAGTCAAAACATGTAAAGTGAAACACAAGAATAAATGAATCAAATATGGTATCAAACCCTATGAATATAAATAGACCACTTTTATTTATCACCATACTGATTACTCATTATTCATTGTTTTGGTTTTATCAACTTTATACCTGAATTAAAAACACTAGGTGTCCCATGCTCCAAGCATGTACACTATGTTTTCTAAACAATACCTTTGCCATACACCAAGTATGAACTCTATGTTTATGTATGATCCTTTTCTTTGTGAGCTTAGATCAATTGAACATAATTTCAATGATTCTCTTTTCACACTCCCAAATCCTTGTCTTAAATGTAAGAATTCCAAATTCCTATCATTTATCGAAATCTGTTTAGATTTTAAATTATATATGCACTGTTCCTCTTGTAATGATTATGCACAAAAGCCACAGAGACTTGGAAACAATCATTACAGAGTATCCTAATGGAAAGCAATTCCACAGAAACGATATCTCAAATTCAAAGCACATTGCTTTGAACATGCTTCTTGCATTATGTTTCTTTAACCTTACACAGATTGTTTCCACATATGAAGAGAACTCTATATTCCTATTTTGACTGTCACTTCTGAACAAGAGTTACCTCTTTTCAGACTATGTCAATACGGTCCTTCCAATATTAACAGTATACTTCCAATTGTCCTTGAGCAACCAATCTTTGGTAAACCTTAGATTGTCCTCGACAATTGCTTAATCACTTTAGTCATATCCAATTCTCGACATTTTCCTCCTTAATGCCCCAAGGCATATGGAAAATTTAGAAATGATAAATATTATAGCACATGTAATCGATCTTGTACCCAAATCAAATGGGACACAATTCATGATGTTTCACATAAAGACATGGTTCTAGACCAGTCTTTTGCCATAATAATTTTTTTGTTTGCCATATTCTCAAAATTTGACTATGAAAAGGGATGTCGTAATCATAATCGAATTTTGAGAATGCAATATATAGAAGTTTCTTAAGTTGAACCAATCCAACATGATATTCATATATATATATATATATATATATATATATATATATATATATATATATATATATATATATATATATATATATTCTTGACTAAATGTGATTAAAATCTCAATATAAGCTATTTAGAATGACTATAAACTCAATCTAAGCTTTTTAGAATTGAAATGAAGTATAATTTCCTCTCCCTTAATTATAGCAAAACAACTTTTCCAACCCCTGCAACCTCACGAATTGAAATGTTTGTTTTCTATAATTAACATTGCTAACTTGCAATACTTATCATAATTATCATGCTCCCACTAACATGATGATTATTAGCATAAAACATATGCTCCCACTAGCTTTGACATGTATCCAAAAAACAGCTGGACCTCTAGAAGTCAATACTTTATTGACATTCTTACCAAAGTTTAGATTTCTGATACTAGATTGCTTTGATAAGACTTTATCAAAATCATACACCTTATCTTAGATAGATCACAGGTGTGTCTAAAATATTTTAGAACTACGAAAAAAGGGTGCCATAATCATAGTCTCAATTGTTTAGACCTTTTGCCATTTCTCATAAGTCAATGTTAGTGTGTCGGTTAACCACGCACGCTCCACTAGCGACTTTGAGAACTGAAAAGATCACAATTGCTATCTACTTAAAATCTACTCAGTGAAAGAATTTCCTCACCATCATTTTCATGAATCGGAGAAAAACCTTATGAAACCTAGATTTTATGGTGTATGTGTTCTTATCCATGTGAATTTGTCAAACCATAATCACAAGACTAGGTTAGTGAAAAATCCTAACTCATATGGATTGAACTTATGTAATCTTAACTTCTCGCCACCTGGAAGCTCAAGGGCATGCCATTGCTTCCAAGTAGCTATGCAAACAATTGAGAACATGTAGAACTCAAATGTATAGCCAACTTAACTGGAATGGGCACATAAATGTCAACACGATAGGTTATAAACCTCTAGGTGTGTGCTAGTGATGAAATACAAGTTTTATTCTTGATTACTTCTTGAAACTCTTTTAGGATCTTTTAGACTCCCAATGTCTCCTTGACCTATAAGACTTTCTTGCCAAATATTCAAGAGATAGTGTGTATTCTAATTAAGACAAACACTTAACACAATTGGTGTAACAACGTAAATTTCCAAACAAATTTTTCATTTCAAAATAAAGTATTTTCATTCAAAACAAGGCATAAACATTTCAAGTGTCATGTCAAAATACAAATCATCTGAATCCCAAGATCACAAAACATCTTTCAGTGTGTACAGATCACGTCGGCGCGTTCCCACGGTCCTCGCTAGTACCTGGAACACATACATAACAACTGTAAGCATAAATGCTTAGTGAGTTCCCCAAAATACAACTTACGCACAAACGCCTTTCCAGGCCCTGACCTTCCGGTCCATGTGTCTCAGGGGACTTCCGTCCTTGCTGGGTAAACCTTCCGGTCCTACCCACGCCAACCTTACGGTCCACAACACAACGCCTTTCGGCCAATAACATAATCGCCTTCCGGCCCATAACATAATGCCTTCCGGCCCATAACACAATGCCTTCCGGCCCACATAACATACATAGCACGTATAACAATTAACTTATCACATATAGCACATATATCACATATCATATCCGACCTTCCGGTCACACAGTCAAACCCTTCCGGGTACAGTATAGTGAGAAGACTCACCTCGTGAATATCGAAAGCTAGCAAGTCCCGAAATCACTCGTGCTCGATCCGCCGAGCTACAATCTCACTATAACATCATATATCTCTTATTAACACTTTTATCTTCTAAGTTTGACTATCTCTAAGAAGTCAGATATAGGTCAACTCTGGTCAACGGTCAACGGTCAACTGTCAGCTTGACCGGACTCGGCGAGCGCTAGGGCGACTCGGCGAGTCTAGACGTCCTCACCAATTCTCTAAGATTCCCTTTCTACTCGTCGAGTATCCTCCTTGACTCGACTAGTTCCTCCTGGAAGAATCGCAGGGCCACCCCGACTCAACTCGCCGAGTCTGAAGAACAACTCGGCGAGTCCCAGTTAATCTTCAAGCTACTCGCCGAGTCTGTTCATCGGACTCGGCGAGTCCATGCCATGCAACCGCTCAAACTGCTTTCTAAGGTCAGATCTGCTCCGACCATTCATAGGTCTGGCCTTCCTAGACTGATTCATCACGTAAGGTCCTCATTTCGGTGCTCATAATACACCCCATGACTCATAATTTACATTTTGACCTAAGGCATAAGGATTCCAATCCAAAACATCCATTGATTCCCGAAATGCTCAGGCATGGGACATTCTGGACTTCCTAAGGTCCCAATACAGGGTTCCAATCGCTTGGGGGACTAAGGTAACACTCAATCTAGCCACAAAAGGGTTCAATAAACCCTAAATCCATATACACATCAACATAGAAGAATGCAACTCGAAATATTACCTGAATAACGTGCTCTCTGTGTCCCCAATCCTCAGAATGTGGCTTCTCTTGTTGTTCCCTTAACCAAGCCTCCTCTTCCTTGCAAAACAACACTTCCAAAATCAACAATGGTCTTCTACCTTGCTCCAGATGCTCACAATCGAATTAGGGTTTCTCTCAGAGGACTAGGGTGAACAATGACGGCCATAAGGCCCCTCATTTACGTCCCAAACTTGGACGGTTAGGGTTTCGCTAAACAGCACGGACTCGCCGAGTCCATATCCAGACTCGTCGAGTCCAGTCGCGAACCCGCGACCAGATTCGCGACCCTACTCGGCGAGTCTGAGCTCCAACTCGCCGAGTCCCCTCTTAAAACCCCCAAAATCATAAATACAACGATACCTGGAATTCCGGGCTGTTACAACTCTCCCCCACTAGGAATAGACTTCGCCCTCGAAGTCTCACTCTGAAAATAGCTCCGGATGCTGCTCCAGCATCTCACGCTCCGACTCCCAAGTCATTTCTGATCCCCTCCGGTGTTGCCACTGAACCAACACCAGAGGTACCTCCTTGTTCCTCAGAACCTTGATCTTCCGATCCCTGATGGCCACTGGTCTCTCGGCATAATTCAGGCTCGCATCCACCTGAATATCCTCTAATGGAACCACTGCCGTCTCATCGGCTATACACTTCCTCAATTGCGACACATGAAAAGTGTCGTGGATCTGCCCCAACTCTGCTGGCAACTCCAAAGGATAGGCTACCCGGCCTATCCTTGCAATCACACGAAATGGCCCAATATACCGGGGTCCCAACTTGCCCCTCTTCCTGAATCGAATCACTCCTTTCCAAGGAGAGACCTTCAGGAGAACGAAGTCACCGACCTGAAACACAAGCTCGGATCGGCGTCTGTCTGCATAACTCTTCTATCGGCTCTGGGCGGTCAATAACCTCTGTCTAACCTGCTGAATCTGCTCTGTCGTCTGAAGCACGATCTCTGTACTGCCCATCACTCTCTGTCCCACCTCTCCCCAGCAAATAGGGGTCTGACACCTCCTACCATACAACAACTCAAAGGGTGGCATACCAATGCTCGAATGATGGCTGTTGTTGTAGGAAAACTCTGCCAAGGGTAAATACGCATCCCAGCTACCCCCGAAATCTAACACACACGCTCGAAGCATGTCCTCCAGTGTCTGAATCGTTCGTTCGCTCTGACCGTCTGTCTGGGGATGGTATGCGGTACTAAAATGCAATTTAGTACCCAGCTCCTCATGGAATTTCTTCCAAAATCTGGAAGTGAAGCGCACATCACGGTCTGAAACAATCGAGATCGGCACCCCATGCCGAGATACCACTTCTCTCACATATATCTCCGCCAACTTCTCCGCTGAAGAACTCTCACTGATGGCAAGGAAGTGAGCGCTCTTCGTCAATCTATCCACAATCACCCAAATTGCATCGATTCCTCTGGCAGTCCTCGGCAATTTGGTGATAAAATCCATAGTGATCTGTTCCCACTTCCACTCGGGAACCTCCAATGGCTGCAACTTGCCATGCGGTCTCTGGTGCTCGGCCTTAACCCTACGGCAGGTCAAGCACCTCTCAACGAACCATGCGACGTCCCTCTTCATACAGGGCCACCAATACTCTTTCCTCAAATCCAAATACATCTTCGTAGCCCCGGGATGGATCGAGAATTTCGATCGATGAGCCTCTTCCATCAAAGTAATACGCGTACCGCCCATGAACGGTACCCAAATCCGACCTTGAAACGTCATAAGCCCTCGTCCATCCTTAACGAACTCTGAAACCAAACCAACGACCCGCTCTCTCTTCTGCATCTCTGGTCGCACGGCCTCGGCCTGTGCCCCTCGAATAGCATCCAATACTGGAGCTATCACAGTCAATCTCAAACATACATCCCGCAGTGGAGTGCTCTCCGCCCTGCGGCTCAATGCATCGGCTACCACATTAGCCTTGCCTAGGTGGTACAGGATCTCACAATTATAATCCTTGACCACATCCAACCACCTCCTCTGATGCATATTTAGGTTGGGCTGATCCATCAAATACTTCAAGCTCTTATGGTCCGTGTATATCGTACATCGAACCCCATACAAGTAGTGACGCCAAATCTTGAGAGCGAACACTACTGCCCCCAACTCTAAATCATGCGTGGGATATCTCGCCTCATGAGGCTTTAGCTGCCTCGACGCATAAGCTATCACATGACCCCTCTGCATCAACACTGCACCCAGTCCCGAAATCGATGCATCGCAATATACTACAAAATCCTCCATCCCTTCCGGGAGAGCTAATACCGGGGCTTCGCACAACCTTTGGCGAAGTGTCTCAAAGGAGGTCTACTGCTCGGGTCCCCATGAGAATGCAACCCCCTTTCGGGTCAATCTAGTGAGTGGCACTGCAATTTTGGAGAAGTCCTTAATGAATCTCCGATAATACCCTGCCAATCCAAGGAAACTCCTGATCTCAGAAGGTGACTTCGGCACCTCCCAACTCATCACCGCCTCAACCTTGGCCGGATCGACCAATATCCCTTCCTGATTAACAACATGTCCTAGGAATTGGACCTCCCAGAACCAAAAGTCACATTTGGAGAACTTTGCATAAAGCTTCTCCGATCTCAATACCTCAAGGACCTCCCTCAAATGCTCCTCATGCTGCTCTCTAGATCTCGAATACACTAGAATATCATTGATAAATACAATCACTGACCGATCCAACATCGGCCTGCATACCCTGTTCATGAGATCCATGAACACAGTCGGGGCATTGGTGAGCCCGAAAGGCATCACCACAAACTCATAATGCCCATATCGCGTCCTAAACGTTGTCTTCTGGACGTCCTCATCCCGCACTCTCACCTGATGGTACCCCGACCTCATATCGATCTTGGAAAACCAAGATGCTCCTTGCAACTGGTCGAATAAATCATCGATCCTCGGTAACGGGTAACGGTTCTTGACTGTCAACTTGTTCAACTCCCGGTAATCAATGCACATCCGGTGTGAACCATCCTTCTTCTTGACGAACAGAATAGGTGCTCCCCACGGCGAGCTGCTCGGCCGAATGAATCCCTTCCCCAGCAACTCCTGAAGCTGCGAGGACAACTCTTGCATCTCTGGAGGTGCAAGACGATAAGGCACCTTAGCAATAGGCGCGGCCCCCGGAACCAGATCGATACCAAACTCTACTTGCCTCACAGGAGGTACTCCTGGCAACTCCTTGGGGAAAACATCTGGAAACTCACGCACCACTGGGACCTCCTCAACTGATCTCGGTCTCTCGGAAACCTCCCGCGTATCCATCACATACGCCACAAAACCCTTACAGCCCTGCTGTAGACACTGCCTCGCCCTAGCTGCCGAACAAAAAGCTGATCCCGAACGGATACCCTCGCCGTACACCGAAAGAACTCCCCCACTAGGGTCTCGTATAGTCACCAGCTGACGCTCACAATCGATGACGGCGCCGAATCGGCTCAACCAGTCCATGCCCACAATGACACAGACATCACCCATCGTAATAGGAATCAGATCAATCGGAAACTCAACCCCGAAAATCTCTAACACACATCCCTGGAGAACCTCCGTGGCACAAATCACTCTCTCGTCAGCTATAGAAACTCTCAGAGGCCGACTCAACAACTCACGACTAACGCTGATATGCTGACTAAAAGCCAAAGATACAAAGGACCTACTCGCACCCGAGTCAAATAACACTAAAGCAGGCACAGAGTTCACAAGGAAAGTACCTACGCATATCATAAGCATAACATCTCGACATCAAAATAATTACATGAAATAAAGCATACATGCCACAACATCGGGCGCAGCGCGGACCTCCTCCGCAGTCAGCTGAAAGGCTCTCCCACGAGCCCTCGGGGCCTCGGCCTTCACCGGTCGAGTCGCAGTAGCCCTGGCAGTAGGTGCCGATCCCTGAAGAAGCTGAGGGCACTCGGCCTTCCGATGGCCTGTCTAGTTGCAATGAAAGCAAACCGTAAACCCCTTGGGGCAATCCCTAGCGATGTGCGCCTCCTTGCCACACTTGTAGCAAGCACCAGATCGACATGCCCCCTCATGACCCTTGCCGCACTTTCCGCAAGTGCGGCCCTTCGGACCTCCCGTCCTCGAATCGGCGGACTTAATCCGCTCGGCTGCCGGTTGAGACTAAGCCGGCCGTCGGTCCACCCGCTGAGACTCGGCCTCCTCCCTGGCCTGGGTCTCCAACTCGATCTCGCGCTTCCTGGCATTCGCCTGAAGCTCGGATATCCCTCCTCAAAACACCCAAGTACCGGCTCATCCGAGCCTGCTCTGTGGACACCAGCTCGGGGCAGAACATCGCCCTCTCATGAAACTTCCGCGTGATCACCGCAACCAAATCAGTACCCTGCTTGAGGGTCAAGAACTCCTGAACCAATCGTTCCCTCTCCACCGGGGGAACGTACTCGTCTCTGAACATAGAGGTAAATCCCTCCCATGTCACTACTGAAATCTCTGCCAAAGTGAAGTTCGCCGTCACGAACTTCCACCAATCCTTCGCTCCCAGACAGAGCTGGTTCAAAGCGAACCGTACCCTTAGATGCTCCGGACATGAACAAGTGTAGAAGCACCCCTCAATATCAGCGATCCACCTCATCGCAGCAATCGGATCCTGCGTCCCATCAAACTCAGGTGGCTTCGTGTTGCTGAACTCCCGAAACAGCAACGTGTCACCCCCCTGTGGCCTAGTAGTGGCCACAGCTGCGGTAGCTGTAGCGGCTGCAGCCTCAGTCAATGCGGCGTACCGCTCCTCAAAAGTCTCCATCAAGGTGGTCTTAATAGACCCAAACATCTCGGAATCTCAGCCCGGATCGCTGCAGCCACCTCCTCATGAATCATCTGACGAATCTCCTCGTCACTCACACCGCTCGTACTCGCTCCGTGGCGTGGTCTAACCATGATGTCTCTGAAATACAACATAGAACTATCAGAGACTCCATCGAGTATAATCGCACTCGATAACGCAACCCTACTCAGTCTCCGATATCCAGGGATTCTTACTTGGGTCTCCCACTGACCCGGTGTCTTCGGTAGTACGGGCCCGATACTACCGACCACACCGCATCAGCATTCATCCCAAATCTTCCTCCCCAAACCCCGGATAGTGAGTACTCTACTTTTGATATGCACTATCTATCTGCACGCTATCAAAGCATCTCATATCGGCAAACCTCCCTAGACTAAGGCATCACAAATCAGGCCACTCTAGTCCTATCATGAATACCAAGTCTTCTAGCATGCATAACAATTCATATCATATCTTATCTCTTAACATAACATTGTATGGTATTTTGGGGATCTTTACCGTTCGGGCGCTGACTGATCATACACACTGCTTCTTTCTTGTTTACCACAAAATTATTTATAAAAGTTTATGCCTTTATTTTAAAAGTTTTCCTCAAATCCTCGGTTTGAGTTCAGTTACGCCCGAAGGTGCACCCGAATCCCTCAAACCAAGGCTCTGATACCAATTTGTAACAACGTACATTTCCAAACAAATTTTTCATTTCAAAATAAAGTATTTTCATTCAAAACAAGGCATAAACATTTCAAGTTTCATGTCAAAATACAAATCATCTGAATCCCAAGATCACAAAACATCTTTCAGTGTGTACAGATCACGCCGGCGCCTTCCCACGGTCCTCGCTAGTACCTGGAACACATACATAACAACTGTAAGCATAAATGCTTAGTGAGTTCCCCAAAATACAACTTACGCACAAACGCCTTTCCAGGCCCTGACCTTCCGGTCCATGTGTCTCAGGGGACTTCCGTCCCTGCTGGGTAAACCTTCCGGTCCTACCCACGCCAACCTTACGGTCCACAACACAACGCCTTCCGGCCCATAACATAATCGCCTTCCGGCCCATAACATAACGCCTTCCGGCCCATAACATAATGCGTTCCGGCCCACATAACATACATAGCACGTATAACAATTAACTTATCACATATAGCACATATATCACATATCATATCCGACCTTCCGGTCACACAGTCACACCCTTCCGGGTACAGTATAGTGAGAAGACTCACCTCGTGAATATCGAAAGCTAGCAAGTCCCAAAATCACTCGTGCTCGATCCGCCGAGCTACAATCTCCCTATAACATCATATATCTCTTATTAACACTTTTATCTTCTAAGTTTGACTATCCCTAAGAAGTCAGATATAGGTCAACTCTGGTCAACGGTCAACGTTCAACTGTCAGCTTGACCGGACTCGGCGAGCGCTAGGGCGACTCGGCGAGTCTAGACGTCCTCACCAATTCTCTAAGATTCCCTTTCTACTCGTCGAGTATCCTCCTTGACTCGACGAGTTCCTCCTGGAAGAATCGCGGGGCCACCCCGACTCAACTCGCCGAGTCTGAAGAACAACTCGGCGAGTCCCAGTTAATCTTCAAGCTACTCGCCAAGTCTGTTCATCGGACTCGGCGAGTCCATGCCATGCAACCGCTCAAACTGCTTTCTAAGGTCAGATCTGCTCCGACCATTCATAGGTCTGGCCTTCCTAGACTGATTCATCATGTAAGGTCCTCATTTCGGTGCTCATAATACACCCCATGACTCATAATTCACATTTTGACCTAAGGCATAAGGATTCCAATCCAAAACCTCCATTGATTCCCGAAATGCTCAGGCATGGGACATTCTGGACTTCCTAAGGTCCCAATACAGGGTTCCAATCGCTTGGGGGACTAAGGTAACACTCAATCTAGCCACAAAAGGGTTCAATAAACCCTAAATCCATATACACATCAACATAAAAGAATGCAACTCGAAATATTACCTGAATAACGTGCTCTCTGTGTCCCCAATCCTCAGAATGTGGCTTCTCTTGTTGTTCCCTTAACCAAGCCTCCTCTTCCTTGCAAAACAACACTTCCAAAATCAACAATGGTCTTCTACCTTGCTCCAGATGCTCACAATCGAATTAGGGTTTCTCTCAAAGGACTAGGGTGAACAATGACGGCCATAAGGCCCCTCATATACGTCCCAAACCTAGACGGTTAGGGTTTCGCTAAACAGCGCGGACTCACCGAGTCCATATCCGGACTCATCGAGTCCAGTCGCGAACCCGCGACCAGATTCGCGACCCTACTCGGCGAGTCTGAGCTCCAACTCGCCGAGTCCCCTCTTAAAACCCCCAAAATCATAAATACAACGATACCTGGAATTCCGGGCTGTTACAACTGGCCTAAGTTGGTCTTTATTTTATCCAAAACATCACAACTTACCAAATTCAAATGTACAAGAGTAGAAAACCTTTTACTCTTACATTTCACTAGTGTTAATAAACCTTCTTTAAGATGTGTCACTCAAGTTACATTTGTGGTGGGCTTGATCAGTGCACAAGAATGTGTACTCGATCCCTTAGTCCTTTACTTGACTCAGACATCCATGTGAACAAGTAATTAGTCTTAATTTTCCAATGCTTGAATGTTCTCATACATCATACTATACACTTACACGATTCCAAGTTTCTATCCAATTGAAACTTAGGTGATGAGAATCTTTCCTTATTTGGAAAATTTAGACACTACCACAAATGAAAGAATCAAATCCATATTTTCACTCTTGCTATTAACGGAATCATATAAGCAACAATTTTTTTCCTTTTCACAAATGCCATTGTAAGGATATTTTAAACTAAATAAAATCAATTTTTTCCTTTTATTTTAAAAACTTTGCGGAAAAACTATCCTTACAGTGCAAAAGCACATGAAAAACTTTGTTGTTATCTATTCCTAAGCAATATATCATAACTCCTAAGCAACAACTCAAAATTCTGATCACAGAACCATGCGATCGAGATCCATCTTTGCAATCAGAATCAACATATACTTCCTTTAAGTTTCTTCACTTTTCTTTGATTCTTAAAACATCAACATGTGACCCAGTCACATCATGTAACAAGAATCTCATAATAGAAATTTAACAGAATTAGATAGTGGACTTTACCTGCAGTAGAGTCAATCTTCTTGACTTGATCAACCTTACGATCTTTCAGGTAAATGGGCTGCTTTGCAATCAATTCCCCTTCCTTTGGCAAGAGAAACATAGGGAATCTTTGGGAATGGTACATGGGACTATCACATACTTAGCCTTTCTCTTTACCATTTGGTCAACCTAGTTGACTATGGTTAATCCTTTTCCTTGGGAAGAGAAGGCTTTTCTAGATATCCAATGTTACCATTGTCAATGTCCATGGTAGTTTGGGAAGTTAATCTACTAATCAAATTTTCTCTCCCAGTGCTCCAAATTATTGTTGATTCAGCAGTACCAAGAAAATAGTTAAGATCATTAAGGGTCATGTCATAGTCTGTTTCATAGTAGTCCCAAAGGAATTCCTAATTGACTTAGAAAGTGATTGAACCACCAACTTTCTCAAGAGTTTGACACCCAACTCTCCCGGCTTGTCAATATGTGACTTTATCTCCAAGATGTGATCACACATAGACCTTGCTTGCCAATAGGGCTTGAGTGACCTTGAACTTGTAGGTTAGGGAGAATAATTGGAGGAGGTAGGGGAAGTGAAGTTCCAAGAGATTTGGGAAGATCATGGATGTCTGAACTAGACATCTTGTGGGTGATATTCAAGATAGTTGATCTAAGGTCCTTAATATAACACCCAATATGAAATATTAAGGCAAGGACTCAACACAATATTTTATAACTTGGAAGAGGGATGCCGTAATCCAAGCTATAGAATATTTGAAGGTAGGTGAATGACGAATCACCAATTTCCACCATGAAAAACAAAATAAATTATTAGGTTTTTAATTGGATTTGAAACTCCTAGATCTTTTTAGATTCATTGAACTGTTCGATGGCATGTTTCAATCTCGAGTGTGCACTTCAGGTTTTGTAACTGGGATGCCGAGGATCACAAAACAACGTGTGAAGTAACCATGCAAATTACTTGGTACCCTTAAGTGTTTACCCCTCAATCAATGTTCCGGTTAACCACACACGCTCCGTCGATACTATGATAAACATTAAGTTACCCTTTGCCTACCTTGTTAAATACAAGTTAGTGTGCCAGTTAACCACACACGCTCCACTAACCGACTTAAACAAAGTGCAAAGTGTAATTTCATGGATTAGCACCTTATTCACATTTTCCTAAGTAACTAAGATTGGGTATTTATAAAAGGTTTAGTTACTTAGTATTTATCATTATACTTTTATTGAAGGGAGAATTATAGTCATTGTCCTACCCGTTCGGCTAACGACCCTCGACCAGTCAAGGAAGCGGTGGGTGAGAATGGACACCCATTAAGTTGCCATTTTATAGGCAACAACCTTATACCCGCCTTATAGACCGGCTTCGTGAATGAGGCCTACTAATGGTAAGACGACTTGCTCTTACACACACACACACACACACACACACACACATATATATATATATATATATATATATATTATTAACTTATAATATTATAAAGTATAAGGGTTGAATTTTATCTTTTAAAATTCTAAGGGCTTAACTTGGAATTAAAGTATTCATTAGAGAAAACTTTTCAAATTCCAAAACTTGAGGGCAAGTTTTGAAACTATTCAAAACTCTTGGATTTTCATAACTTATAAGTTTTAATTAAATCTTTAAAACTTTTAATGAAGAGACTCTTGGACATCATAACTTGAGGACAAGTTATGGGGCCATAAAGACTATTAATAAGAAAAGACTCTTCATTTTTTGTAACCTAAGGCATTTTTATGAGTTTTAAGATTCATAAATGTGAGTTTTCATATAACTTGAGGACAAGTTACAAAAACACATTTTATGAACTACCTCTAGATTAATTAGGATTGAAAACAACTAAAACACCAATTTTTTTTCCATTAATCTAAACTAACTCATAAATCAAGGAAACATAAAACTTTTGGTAATCCATAACTTATGGAGTTAAATGCTTGTTTTATGATGAAACTTTTCATGTTCCATAACTTAAGAATAAGTTATGGAATTCTTTAAAACATTAACAACAAATTTTGTAACTCCATAAAAACTTTGAATCAATTTTTTTTTTAAATTTTAAATCCTTTTCATATCCATAACTTATGGAGGTTTCAAAACACTTCAGATCACAACTTAAAAAAAAAAACTTTTGAGCTCCAAAATTTTATAGCAAAATTTGTAACTCCTTAAAACATTTAGATCAAACTTTTAAAACTAATAAAATAATCATATCATTTTATCTTTTACTAAATTTGACCTAATTCAACTCATATAGCAAATGATTCAAATTTTACAAATAATTAGTTTTTCACAAAACAAGTAATTATCTTAAAATTTGACAAACTTCATGTTTTTTTTTCTTTTTGTTCCAACTTTGAAAATCAAACATTTGCGTGAATACAACAGAAAACAACCCATGGCTTTGATACCACTGTTCGGATATGGGCATTCTAACACTCCTAAGTGTACATGCAACCCTAAATACCTTGGATCTATGTTTTCTCTATTATACATGCAAATATGAAGTTTCCAAGATATTACCCTATACTAGCATACAAATATCATATACTTGGGTAATAAAATAGATAGCATACGTACCTTTTTTATGTAACTTGTCTTCATGAAGCTTGAGTGCCTAGTGCCCCAAGTGTGACACCTCAAATGGTTCACACAACATCATGAATACTTGGAATAACCTTGAGAATAAGGATACTTTGGTTCTCTCTAGTGAAATCGGTCTTGCCCTTTTGTGTACACACACTAGTGCCAATTTCACCAACCAAGGACATCATTATATAGTGTGGAGATTAGGGTTAAACCCTAATACCCATGACCTTTCATTCATATGATCCATGCGTTAAACACTTCATGGACTATCCATGAAAGCTTAGCCCAACCTAAATGAACTTGGCCCATCACACAAATATATCTTAGAGTCCATATTTAATTAGTTCCTTTTGATCACTTAATTAATTATAAATTAATTCTTGATCAATACTAATTAAATAATATGATAATTTATTAATATATTAGAACTTATAATATTTTAATATAAATTACTAGTATCCTTTTTCCTCATCTTGTCTATCTAATTGTCCCGATGCCATGCAACCCAAATGGACCATGCCGGGTCAGGTCAAGTCTTACCAATTATAGTTATGGACTTAGATATTAATCCATCAAAGTTCTCACTTATAGCCAGGAAGTGAGCACTCTTTGTCAACCGATCCACAATCACCCAGATCATATCCACACCCCTCATAATCCTCGACAATTTGTTAATAAAATCCATGGAAATCTGTTCCCACTTCCATAAAGGAACCTCCAGAAGTTGCAAATTTTCATGAGGGCACTGGTGCTTTGTTTTGACCTTGCGACAGGTTAAACACCTCTCAACTACCCATGCTACATCTGTCTTTATACAGGGCCATCAATAATCGTGTTTTAAAGCTAAGTACATCTTCGTAGCCTGGGGATGAATCAAAAACCTCGACTTATGGGCCTCCTCCATCAAAATCTGTCCGGCTACACCCATATATGGCACCCATATTCACCCATGGAAGGTAATGAGCCCTCGACTATCCATCTCAAACTCCGAAATCTGCCCGATCAGCCGCTCTCTCTTGCGGTTCTATTGTCTCATGGCCACCGCTTGGGCCTCTTGGATGATATCTAAGACTGGAGTCGTCACCATCATCCTCGTACACACGTCTCGAATCAGATCACTCGCTGCTCTATGACTCAGGGCTTCAGCTACCACATTAGCCTTGCGTGGGTGATACAAAATCTGAAAATCGTAGTCCTTCACTACATCCAACCACTTCCTTTGTCTCGTATTCAGGTTGGGCTGATCCATAAGGTACCTCATGCTCTTATGGTCTGTATATATGATACATCGAACTCCATAGAGGTAGTGATGCCAACTATTTAGGGAGAATACCACCGCCCCCAGCTCCAGATCATGGGTGGGATATCTCATCTCATAAGGCTTCAGTTGCCTCGACGCATATGCTATGACGTGAGCTCTCTGCATCAACACAGCACCCAATCCTGATATGGATGCATCATAGTAGACTATAAAGTCCTCTACCCCCTCCGGGAGAGCTAACATTGGAGCCTCACACAACCTCTGACAAAGAGACTCGAATGATTCCTGCTGCTCAGGCCCCCAAGTAGAAACGACATTCTTCCGGGTTATGTTTGTGAGAGGGACAACAAATTTTGGAGAAATCTCTGATAAATCTCCGGTAATATCCTGCCAGGCCAAGAAAACTTCTTTTCTCGGATGGGGTTTTCGGCACCTCCCACTGAATAACTACCTCAATCTTAGACGAGTCAACCAAAATCCCGTTCTAGTTAACGAGGTGTCCTAAAAACTGAACCTCTCGTAACCCGAAATCACACTTGGAGAATTTGGCATATAGCCTCTCCATCCTCAACACTCTAAGGATCTCCCGAAGATGCTCCTTGTGTTGTTCCTTAGACTTCGAGTATACCAAAATATCGTCAATGAACAAAATCACCGACCAGTCTAACATGGGCCTACACACTCAATTCATGAGGTCCATGAACACTGCCGATGTGTTGCCGAGCCCGAAATGAATCACCACGAACTTGTAATGCCGAGAACGAGTCTGAAAGACTGTCTTTTGAATATTCTCCTCGCAAACCCTCATCCGATGATATCCAGATCTCAAATCAATCTTGGAAAACCAAGACGCTCTCTACGTCTGATCAAATAAGTAATCTATCCCCGTTAATGGAGAGTGGTTCTTAATCGTAAACTTGTTCAACTCTCTGTAATCGATGCACATCTGGTGTGAACCATCCTTCTTCTTGACAAAAAGGATCGACGCTCCCCACGACGAACTACTCGGCCGAATGAAGCCCTTCTCCAAAAGCTCCTGAAGCTGCGAGGATAACTCCTGCATCTCGGGCGGTGCAAGACGATATAGTGCCTTGGCAATAGGTGTCGCCCCCTGAACCAAATCGATCCGGAACTCCCCCTGCCTCTCAGGAGGCACACCCGAAAAATCTTTGGGAAAAACATCCGGGAAATCACATACCACTGGAACATCAGAAATGGAAATCAATCTCTCAATGATAACCTAAGTATCCACTACATAAGCTAAGAAGCCCACACATCCATGTTGCAGATGATGTCTCGCCATGGCGGCAGAGTAGAATGCTGATCTTGATCTAGTTCCCTCGCCATAAGCAGTAAGTACTCCCCCACTAGGGTCTCGAATCGTCACCATCTGATGCACACAATCAATCACAAATCCAAATTAGCTCAACCAATCAATGCCCACTATGAAGCAGACACCTCCCATATCGACACCAAATCTATCGGAAAATCGACACCGAAAATCTCCAAAACACAACCCCAGAATACTTTAACAACAAAAACTGCATGCCTATTGGCTATGGAAACCCTCAATGGTCGACTCAAAGCCTCACGTCTAACACTAGTGCAATGACTAAAGGATAGAGACACAAAGAATCGACTCATACCCGAGTCAAATAACACCAAGGCAGGCACAAAATTCATAAGAAAAGTACCTATATTAAGCACAATATAAGTATGAATGAATCATAAAAACAAGAAGAATAAAGAGATACATACCAGCAACAACGTCAGGTGATGCGCAAATATCCTCCGCAGTCAACTGGAAAGCTCTCCCACGAGCCCTCAAAGCCTCGGCTTTCCTGGGCCGACCATCAGTGACTTGCAAGGTAGTAGGAGCAGGGGCCTGGGCTGATCCATGAGTGAGCTGTGGACACTCAGCCTTCTGGTGACCAGTCTGGTTGCAATGAAAGCAAACCGAAAATCCCTTGGGGAAAGCCTTCGCCATATGCACCTCCTTTCCGTAGTTGAAGCAAATCCCTCAATCAACAAGATCCCTCGTGACTCTTACCGCACTTGACACAAGTGCAACCTTTCTGGCCTCCTGCTCTAATATCAGTGGGATTAGCCTGCTTGGTCTCCGGCTGCGACTGCACTAGTCTCCTGTCTCTCCCATGAGACTCTCCCTCATCCCTCGTCTAAGTCACCAGCCCGATCTCCCTCTTCCTGGCATTTGTTTGTATCTCAGCCAATGTCTAATATGATGAATTCGCCACAAACTCCCGAATGTTCCTCCTCAAAATGCTCAAGTACCGTCTCACACATGCCTGCTCAGTAGATACGTGCTCGGGGAAAAATAACCCTCTTTTTTGAAACATCCTTGTAATCTCTTTCACCGTCTCAAAATAGTTGGGTGAATCTATCCCAAGTCACTACAACATGATCTACAGGAGAATAATCAAACACCACAAACTTCCACCAATCCTTCGACCCTAAGCGAAGCTAGTTCAGCGCAAATTGAATCTTCAGGTTCATAGGGCATGAACAAGTATAAAAGCATCCCTATATATCATAGATCCATATCATCGCAGCAATCGGGTCTTGGGTCCTGTCAAACTCTGGTGGCTTCGTGTTGCTGAACTCCCAGAATATCAATAAATCACACCCCCCTATGGTCTTGCTGCTGCAAGGGCTGCGGTGGCTGCGACAACGACAACCTTAGTGACAGTAGCATAACACTCGTCAAAAATCTCGATCAACGTGGTCTTAATAGACCTGAACATCTCCGGAATGGCCTCCTTGAAAGCTGTGGCCACCTCACCCGCAGTAATCAAGCGGATCTCATCATCACTGGTACTCACCCACTCGGGGTTGCTGGAGCTTGAACCTCTCGGGTAACCACCATAGTCTCTCTCTGAAACATAAACACATAAATCATCAAGGACAGGCTAAAGCACACACACATTTACACATCCCTACATGCTCCTTAGTATCCCAAGATTCTTACTTGATCCGCGTACGGATCCGATGCTCTATGTAGTACGGGCCCAATACTACCTTCCACACCAACCCGCACTCGCCTCAAGTCCTCCTCTTAGGATCTTAATTCACATGTAGTCTATGTAGATGTTTGTTGTAAAAGTCGAATAGTGTGTCTTGTAATGATTCGCATTTTGTATGTATTTTACTAAGTCAATTTTATATGCGAAGTGTAGCATGCGAAGTTTCATAGTATAAGACTTAGTATACTTTTTGTAAGTTCCCTATAAATAGGGACTTAGGCTTGAAGTAGAAAAAATAATATCGAAACACAAAAGCTCTCTTCAGCTTACTCTGTAATCAGTCTTAATAAAACAAGATCTGATTAATATTTACTTCGTGTGTTCTTTATCATTCATGATTCAAATCTATTGTTTCGCATCTTAATTCTCGATAACAATTCTTATCAATTGGTATCAGAGCAGGATTCAAACTGCTTAGATCTGATTTTCGTATAAGAATCATTTGCTTTTTGAGTTACGAAATTTACTCAAAATTTTCCGCGCAATTTTGGTTTTGAAAATCACTTTTGATCTTCAGATTTGAATTGATTCTGTATTTGAATTGTTAAGTCGAGTATTCGATTAGCGATTTTTGATCAATTCGTTTGATCGATTTCTGTAATTCATCAAGTTCTCAAGTTTTCAGAAATTTTTTTTGTTCATCAATGGTGAACTTCAACATGAACACGATGACTTCTTTCTCTCATTTGCTTGGTTCTTCAACCAAAATTCCGATGTTGATTCCAGAATACTATGATCAGTGGGCTGATAGAATGGAAGATTACTTAAATGGAATTGATGAAGAATTTTGGAATTGTATCGATGGAACAGTTCAAGCTCCTGCAAATGTTCAACAAATTGGTTCATCCACTGGATCTCCTGATGTTGAAGATCAACGAAAACGACTGAAGGATAATGAAAAGAGGTGCATGAGGGAACTAAGAGGTGCTCTTCCTCCTGTGGTTTACAATTACATTCGTAGTTGTAAAACAGCAAAAGACATCTGGAATACTCTAAAAGAGAAGTATCAAGGTAGCGAAAAGACGAAGATCAATTCTATGAAGCAATGTCTGATTGAACTGAAGGAATTCAGACAAAAGGATGCATAAACTCTCGAAAGTTACTATAATCGTCTGAATGAGCTTATGTTTCGTTGCAATAGGTATGAAATCACTAGATCTATCATGGAATTCAATTTAACTTTCATTATGGGACTTTGCAATGAGTGGCGAAGTGTGAGCATGATGATTAAGAATCAACAAAGTTTTGATACAACCAAATTGAATGATCTCTACAATCAACTAAAAACACATGAATCTGAGGTCTCAAAAATGTGTGAAGAATCAAAACTAGTTATTGGTGGTCCTTTGGCTCTAGTTTCAAAGGTATCAGAAAATGATGAAAAAGATGGATCAGATGATGAAGGATTTTTGATGAATTCCGATGATGAAGCTGTAGCATTCTATTCAAACAACAGAGTTAATTTTTTTTTCAAAAAGCCTTTTAATCCAAAAGGAAAGATGAATGATGCGAAGAATGTTACCACAAGGACTGGAGGGGATGAGAGGAAGAAGATGGAGAAAATTGATGAAAAACAGAAAAATGCGAATGAAGAGAAAAAGTTGAAAGGTGATTCAGGAATTTATTGTCATTATTGCAATGGTGCGAATCACTTCGCAGCTGACTGCATGTTGCGAAAGAGAGAAGAGAAGAAAGAAAAAGTCAAAGATGAAGCATATTATTCTGAGAAGATTGAAGAGTTGCGTGCTAAGACCAAAGGAGTGTCATTGGTTGCGAAGAGAGAAACTACTGAAGAAGAGAGTGGAACTTATCAAATCTGGTCTTCAGGATCTGATGATGAAGAAATGAGACATCCCACACATGGAGCAATGTTCGCAAGCTTTGAGGATTGCGAAGAGAACATTTCAGGGAGATGTTTTGTGTCAAAATCCACTGACAAATCACCCATGACAACCAAGGTACGTGCAATTCTTGAATCTTTTAATATTCCTTTATCTGCTTATGATGCTGAAATTGTTTCATTTGATGATACTGTGGCTTATTTTGATTCTGTTATTGTGTCTGTTAGTAATGAAGCTAAGAAATTAAATGTGCAACTTAGTGAGACACGAAGAGAGTTAGAAATAAAGAAGAGCAGAGTTGAAAAATTGGATTTGCAAGTCAAAAACATAGACTGTGATAGGAATAATCTTACTAATGATGTTAGGTTATTACTAGCACAGAGAAACATATATTGTAATTCTACAAAACGTTTGTATGCAAAATTAACAGCTTTACATCACTCTTCTGATATTAGCAAAGAACAACATAGAAAACTTTTACCTTTTCTTAAGTATGAACGTGAAAAAGTTGATGTTGTTTCTGATGATTGCGAAAGCACAATTGCTCAATTTGACAAAATACCTGATGATAGATATGCATATGGTATTGTCAAAATTGATGAATTTCTGAATGCTGATGAATTGGTTAACATTGTCAATGAAAGTTTGACAAAGAGTGAGCAAGTGAAAATCATAAAGAAATCTGAAAATTCAACTCTTGCCTCACAATTGAATTATGCTGATATTGATGAAAATTCTGATAATGTGAGTGAAATCAGTGAGATAGAAGAGGAAGAAGAGGTTGATTGTTCTCAATTGTCAATCATTAATATCACGTCTAAGATCAAAGGCAAAGAAATAATAGTTGATTCAATAGTAGAGGATGAAATTGATAAATCTTCAACTTCGCAACATTGTATGTTTGATAATGTGGAAGTTGAAAGCTGGAAATCTGATGACACAGATGTAAATAAAGAAGAAAAGAAAGTTTCAACTGAAACACCTCAAAGGATTGTAGTTGATCAAGTGTTTGAAAATACAAAAGAATTTGATAAAATTTTAAATGATAAAGGCGCACATTATTTGGAAACCAACACTGTGGTATATCCAAATTTTGTATGTACTGATAAAACAATTTTTCCAAATCAAGTTTTTGTCACTACTGGAAATGCTGAGAAAGTTCATTCTGATTTCAATAAAATGATTGAAAAAGATAATCAAAAGTCCACAACTGAAGGTTTTTTCGCAAATCAAAACACAGAAGAAAACAATTTAACGAAAAATACTTATGTGTTTCAAAAACAAAAATCAACACAAAAATGGGTGGTTAAAGGTGAAAAATCAAACAAAGTTTTTGAAAAAGATGAAAAACCAAATGTTGAAGTGAAACTAAATTCTCATGAATTCAAATTGATGGTTGGAAATTTTTCAACAGAAAATAATGTTTCAAAAAGAAAAGCAAGAAAAGCAATATTCTGGCAAGTTGTGTCTAATGAAAAATCAAGAGATGAAAAAGAGCAAATTTCAAAAACATCATCAAGTTTTCATAAACAAATCAACTCTGTTGACAAGGTTCCATATGTTCGCAAATATGACAACAATCGAAAATTTGAGAATTCGCAAAAATTTGCAAATAATCAAAAGTTTCAAAATGTTGGCAAATTCACGAATACTTCATCAAGTTTGAACAACTCAACTCAAGTCAAAAAGAAATTTTCACCAAAACAACCAAATTTTCCAAATCCTTCAATATCAAAACCAAACAAAGTTTCATATACAAAAGGAAAATCTGATGTTAGAACGTTCAATCATTGGTTTGAAGGAAAAGGAAAGAAATATGAAAATGGAAAATTTTCAGAAGAACAAATCAAAAGTGCATTTGATAAGTACACAAATAATTCTTCAACTGAGAGTACATCATCTAATAATTCGCAAGTTCCAGTTCAAAAATGGAAACCAGTTATCAAAAATGCGAATGTTGTGAAGGATAAGATTACAATTAATGGAAATCCAAAATTATTGAATGATTATATTTCAAAATCTAGAACTGATGATGATGATATAATTGATTCAGTCACAAAAAAAGTGAAAACATGGTTCTTAAATTCCAAAAATTTGTTTCATTCTACTAATGATGGACCCAAAAAGTCTTGGGTTCCTAAATTTTTTCAATAAATGCAGGTGATATGTGACGAGAAATATGACATGAAATGGTACATTGATAGTGGTTGCTCTCGTCACATGACTGGAAGGAAAGAAAATTTGCGAGATTACAGAAGTTTGGAAAATGCTAGAGTTGTCAAATTTGGAAATAATCACAAGTGTCAAGTGAAAGGATATGGGAAAGTCACAAATGGAAACTTCACAGTCAACAGAGTGGCATATGTTGAAGGACTTCAATATAATTTGATAAGTGTATCACAACTTTTTGTGGGTACTGGAAATCAAGTTGTATTTAATGAAGAAGGTAGTATCATTTCAAATGTCAAGACGAATGAAATACTCCTCAAATCCAAAAGATATGGTGATATGTTTACACTGGACATCAAACCAATTGTGGGAAAACCAGCTGTGTGTTTACTATCAAAAGCATAAAATGATCTTAGTTGGCTTTGGCATAGAAGATTGTCACACTTGAACTTTCGAAATATAAATAAACTAGTAACTGAAGATTTAGTTCGAGGATTACCAGTACTGAAATTTGACAATGATTCTTTGTGTGCAGCTTGCGAACAAGGAAAACAACATCGAAAGGGTCATCCGATTGTGATAGATTCAAAAATAGTAGAGCCATTGGAACTTCTTCACATTGATCTATGTGGACCATCCACTGTTGCAACAATAAACAAAAAGCGGTATATTTTAGTTGTTGTAGATGATTTCTCTAGATTTACGTGGGCGTTTTTTCTCAGATTGAAATCTGAAGTTGCTCAGACGATGATTGATTTTATCAAAAAGATTGAAGTTAGTCTGAAGAAGAATGTGCGAAAAATTAAAAGTGATAATGGTTCTGAGTTTAAAAATCAAACTCTTGACAGTTTTCTCACAAGCAAAGGCATTTCGCATAATTTTTCATCACCGTATACACCACAATAGAATGGTGTAGTTGAAAGAAGAAATCGATCTCTATGCGAAGCTGCCAGAACAATGTTGACATATGTGAATCTACCTCAATATCTTTGGGCAGAAGCTGTGTCCACAGCATGCTTTACTCAAAATCGATCATTCATTCATCGAAGATTTAATGTTACTCCATATGAAATAATCAATAATCGGAAACCTAATGTAAAACTCTTTCATGTTTTTGGTTGCAGGTGCTTTATCATGAATCTAAAAGATAATTTGTCCAAGTTTCAAGCTAAAGCTGATGAAGGCATCTTTTTAGGATATTCACAGAATTCAGTTGCATACAGAGTGCTAAACATACGAACAAGAAAAATTGAAGAAACGTTCAGTTTAACATTTGATGATTACTATCTTAAACAGATTGATAGTAAATTTGATAATAAACCAATACTTGTAGATTCACATAATCCAATTGATAATTCTGAAATCAATGATTTTGATTATGACTTGATTTTTGGAATTCCTGACAGGGCCATTGATGAATCAACGATAACTTGTGAAAGCACATCAGATATTCACAAGGAACAAGAACATCCAGTTGAGGGGGAGCCTTCGCAAAATCAACAAGAACATCAAGTTGAGGGGGAGCATTCGCAAAATCGACAAGGATATCAAGATACAGATCATGTTGAGGGGGAGCATGATGAAACAGAGACAATTAATCTTGATAATAATGAAGAATTTCATGAAGATAATGATAATTTTTCTATTGCAGTATCTGAAAATGAAGATATGTTTGAAGATGCACCATTAGAATTTGATCCAAATTTTCCACCACTCGAGAAATGGACACGAAATCATCCAAAAGAACAGGTAATTGGAAATCTAGAAGAAGGTGAGTTAACTAGAGCTCAAATTCGTGCGAAAAATGAGGTACTGAATGCAAACCAGGTACTGAATGCAAACCAAGAACTTTGCATGTTTAATGTTTTTATTTCGAAAATAGAGCCAAAAACTGTCAAGAATGCTATTGAACACTCAGATTGGGTTGTTGCTATGCAATCTGAATTGGCAGAATTTGAACGAAATAAGGTTTGGAGATTAGTTTCTAAACCCTCTGATGTTTCAATTGTTGGATTAAAATGGATTTTTAAAAACAAAACCGACAAAGATGGCAATATTATTCGAAATAAAGCAAGACTAGTAGTAAAAGGTTATTCGCAACAAGAAGGCATTGACTATGAAGAAACATTTGCACCTGTTGCAAGACTTGTAGCAGTTCGCATATTTTTAGCCTATGCAGCTCACAAAGACTTTGATGTTTATCAAATGGATGTTAAATGTGCATTCTTAAATGGAAAACTCGAAGAAACAGTGTATGTTGAACAACCACCAGGGTTTGTAAACAGTGAGTATCCTGATCATGTGTATGTCCTTGAGAAAGCTGTATATGGGTTAAAACAAGCACCAAGGGCCTGGTACGCAACACTTACAAATTTCTTGAAACAATCTAAATTTAAACAAGGATCAGTTGACCCCACATTATTTCGCAAGAAAGTTGGGTGTCATCTAATGCTTGTTCAAATTTATGTTGATGATATTATCTTTGGTTCAACTGATCCAGCATTGTCAATTGAATTTGAAAATTTAATGAAAAGCCAATTTGAAATGAGCATGATGGGAAAAATTAATAATTTTCTTGGTTTAAATATAAGGCAGAACAGAGAAGGAATCTTAATCAATCAAGAAAAATATACGAAGAACTTGCTTGAAAAGTTTGGAATGCTAAATAGCACAAAGCTCAGAGTACCTATGGCAGTAGGAACAAGACTAACTCCTTCGTTAGATGCTCCTGCTGTTGATCTAACACTATATCGTAGCATGATAGGGTCTTTATTGTACTTAACTGCAAGTAGATCTGATATTATGTTTTCGGTTTGTTGTTGTGCTAGATTTCAAGCTAATCCAAGAGAGCCTCATTTGACTGCAGTGCAAAATATTTTTCGATATCTCAAGGGAACTGTTTCTTTAGGACTATGGTATCCTGCGAAAACAGGATTCTTCATTCAAGCTTTTTCAGACTCAGATCTAGGGGGATGTACTTTGGATAGAAAAAGTACGACTGGTGGATGTCAACTTTTGGATGGAAAGTTAGTGAGCTGGCAATCAAAGAAACAAACTTGTGTGGCTATATCAACCGCTGAGGCAGAATACATATCTGCAGCTGCTTGTACTTCGCAAGTTATCTGGATTCAAAGTCAACTTCGTGATTATGCAATAAACATGAAAAAGATTCCTTTGTATTGTGATTCGCAAAGTGCAATTCGCATTTGTCACAATCCAGTACAACATTCAAAGACAAAACACATTGCTCTTTGATATCATTTTATTAAAGATCATGTGGAAGATGGGAATATTGAAATTCATTTTGTCAAAACAACTGAACAACTTGCTGATATTTTTACAAAACCTCTTGATGAAAAATCATTTGTTCGAATTTTAGCAGGTTTGGGGATGATTAATGCGAATTTAATTTTGTCAACACAAGAGTAAAAGCTTTGTTCAGCAGTTAAGAGTCGAGATCATTTAGAGGTTACTGTTCATTCAGAACGCTTCACATGGCTTCGCAACCACAGTTTTTCGCATCTGGCTCATAATCACTATGGTAAGGTTTACGCATACTGTTTTAGTTATGAAAAATCGAAAATCCAAAAAGATTTTATTTTTTTTTTAAAATCAAAAATACAAAAAGATTTTATTTTGTGTTCTTTAAATTTGAAAAATCAAAAACACAAAAAGATTTTATTTGTTTTGTTCTTTTGTTTTTGAAAATTTCCAAAATCACAAAAATATTTGTTTTCTTTGTTCTTTCAACTGTGTGTTGAGAATTTAATACAGGGCTACAATGCGAAGAGGTCATACATTTGTGTTTCTATGGGAAGGTATTAAATTTCTTTTACAAACTAGTTAGGATGTCCCTAGAAGCATGCTGCTGTATGTCGACCTCAAGCCTCGAATGATTCTATGTGTGAAAATGAAAGCCTTGATGAAATTATCTCATGAACATTTCTACCCAACAAGGCTTGTATTCGCATAAATCAACAAGCGCTACCTTACTCTTCTCAAATGAGTTAAGAGTTTTCTGTTTTGTCCACATAATAACAGAGGTACACTTTGCTTCTTAACCAATCTTTTTAAACCAAAATGTTCTTCAAATCCAAATTTTTTTTGAAATGATTTGTCCTTGAGGTCTTTGGTAAAACCAATCAAAACCTAGACAAATCACAACTCTGTGTTTAAGATCTAACATCATGAGTCCGTGATGAAAGTGAAACCCAAAAATCATACACATTTAAGGAATTGACGGGGAACTTTGTTCCAGATTTTTACGAAACCTTTGTTTCAGTATCAAAACATTTCGAAACTTCAAATCATATTCAATTCGCATGCGTGGTCTTGATCAAATATTTACAACCAAGAATATTTGTTACCCAACAAGATCCAAAACAAATTTTCTCTTGAATATGATTTCAGTGTAAGTTTCATTCGCAAATTCTTGTCATGATAAATATTTTCACAAACCAACTTGTCACTGACTACACTGGTCAAACAAGTAATTTTATTTACAATTTCTCACCTTATGTTAAGGCTGATATGTAATGAAATTTCAAACCAACCCAAAATGACTTTTAAAAGAAGCCCTTCGAAACTTCTTTACAAGTATTCGATTGTAATTCACGGGAAACTACACAAGCTGTTGATTATCTCTCTTGATAATTAACGAAGCAACCTTTGCCTGGGGTTTTACTGCATTCATGTCAAATTAACTTTTTGACATCACCACATTTCAAAAATTTCTTGATTCTTATCTTATTTTATTGGCACAATGCACACACGAAATCCTTGAGGTTCTGAGTAAAACCAACTCAGACTGATGATTTCGCAAGTCTGGCATATGACTTCGCTTTAAATCCCAAAAGTGAAAGAGCCTTGCTTCCATGCGAAGGGTTTTACCGGTTCGCATTCTATAACGGATACTTGACAGGTTGTCTACTAAAAATGGTTGGTATTCTATCCGGTTTTCGAGGAGATGTGACAGTTACTTTTTGCTGCATAGTGATCTTTTACAGCAATGATCCGAGATTCAAGGTGCCACATCAGATAACATTAAATGCATCCCGCTTTAATTTCAAATCAAATTTTGAATAACCTATAAAAGGGGCATGAAGAACACTGTGTACCGTTACGCAAACAAGAATTCTCACAAACCTTCAAATCTTTCATCTTGATCCTAAACTTCCAATTTCTTACAAACCCTAACAATGGCAGTCACAAACTCAAACACTGATGAGGTCCTTTCTCAATCCCTTATGAAGATTCAAAGCACAAACTATCAAGTTGATCCCAACGTATCCGCCTATCCAGAAGAATTGAAGATGCTCATCGTGGCTTTGAAACGATCACCGTTGTCAACAGCCATGTTCCGGTCATTCCCAGTTCCGATGATCTGGTTATCACGTGCTGCATCCACGACTTCCTACAATCACACGGCGGATGTGATTACCTTCAACCTCGTCAACAACAAGAGGGTTAAACTGTCCAAGAACTTGTTCGTGGAGTTCTTGGAGATTCCCAACAACCCACCATTTGTTAAACCTGTAAACTCCTAGATCATCCACATGTTCAACGAGATGGGACATCAACCGGAGTTGGAGAAGATTAGTGATTTCCGGAAGTCGGGATTGCCCTGTATTTGGAATTTTCTGTTTGGCATTTTCCTAAGGTGTCTTACAGGAAGATCAGTCGGCTTAGACAGAGGAAGAGTCGAAGTGTATGCCATGGTAATGGGTATCTACTATGACATCAATGTCGACTATGCGACTCAGCTTTGGAAGGAATTCGTTAAAAGTCTGGAAAACACGAATTCGGAGAAGGGGATATCCTGTGCCAGGTACTAGAGTCTGATCTTGGAGAAAGTATACGAGAAAGAAGCAATTCCGATCGTATCAGATGTCGAAGTTGCTGAGTTTTCGCTTTACCAATTTCCCAAAGTGGTAGAAGATGATGAAGCCATATTCACCCGGGTAGCTCGCATTCCGGATGCGATGCTTCACAAAGTATCTCCTACTCACAAAGTGTTGGTGAGATATTTGCGAAACATTGACACAGCTGATCAGTCGGGTGTCTTACCTGAAGTTGCTACTCCATCAAAGAAGAAGAAGGGGAGCAAGAAACCTGTGAAGGGTTCATCTTCACCAATTGTTCAAGAAGAAGAAGTAAAGAAAGATGTTTTACCCTCCAAGTCTGGAGTGTTAAAATAGATTCACAAAGCAGAGGTGAGTAGTAAGGGAGTTACTATTCGCAGCATTCCTGCACCAGTATCTCCTGGAAAGAAACGACAAAGGGCGGAAGACGTTGCGAAAAACATGCAATGAACACTGGGAAAGAGGAGGAAGATGGTGATTCGCAATGAATCATCAGACGAAGAAGTTGTCCCTGAAACTCCACCTGTCACCACAATGGTAACTGTTTCTTTACCCATCTATCAACCTTCACAAATTTCAACTACCATTTCTCAATCCCAACCACTCGAAATAGTTCTTACCAAGTTAGTTACTGAGGAGGTACCTATTTCGGATATGGTTGTCAACGTATCTGATACGGGGGCACCTATCCCGAGTGTTGCATCCACACTACCAATAACCACCACTTCATCCATATTCGACCATGCCCTTCAAAACCCATTCACCACCCTATTTCCATCTCAATCTCCTGAGAATCCTCCACCTTCGCAACAAATGTCAGATCCAGAAATCAAAGGAAGTGCTTTTGGAGGAGTTCTTGATGACATTTCGTTTGATTCCGATGAAGAAGACATTCCTGATCATATGCTGGTGACAGGAAAGCAGTTCAAAATTCTCAATCAAAAATTGAAGGCTATTATCCAATCGCAAGCTGATTCTGGGAGAATGTCTTCAATCTCAGCAATGGAGGTGGATGTAATGATTAAAGGGGCTGAGAAGAGAATCATGGAGAAAGTCGACCAGTCCGACAAAAATAACGAACTCCGAGCGCAAGCACAAGGAAATAATTTCACGACTGCCCTTAAAGATCTTAAAGCTGCTACAAAAGAAAGACATCTTCTTTTTATCCAAGATGTAAAGAAAGTTCGTGAAGACGTCAACTTCAAAATTCAGGAGTTGAAGTCTGACCTTGCGAAGGATCTTCAAGCAATAAATTAAAGACAAGAAGATCTTCATAAGTAGGTTGTGGAAATTTCGTCTCAAATCCACAAACTCAACAACATTCCTGTTGCTGATGATCACAAAGCTGCTACCATGGAGAAGTTTGATCATCTGATCAAATTAGTTACGGAGCTCAAATCAGCAGTTTCGCAATCTTCCACTTCGCAAATCATTACTCCCGAATTCTTGTCTCTAAAGATTAACACTTTAGAACAAGCAATTCAGAAGGCTCTTGCTCCGATTTCAAACTTTAGTTCTTTACTTCCGAAGGGTGCTCCACCTGTTTTCACAGGGGCGCGAGGGGGAGAGAAAAGTCGAAGCAAAGAAGCTGATGCCAAAACAGTGGGAAAAGTCATCTCGACTCAACTGGTTGCAACTCTTCCAATTCCCACTAAACCGATTTCTTCAACAACAATAACTACAAAAACAATTTCAAAGGGAATTGTTATTGGTGGAAATGAAGGAGGTTCGAGTTCTCAACCTCAGAAAGATGTAACAGGAAAGGGAAAGGGCATCTGTATGAAAAGTCGAAAGAGGAGATAAAGGCTGATGCTGAGGCTGAACTTGAAAAAATGAGACAAGTCCAGAGCATAATGAGACAACGAGCAAGTGATCCTCACTCGATGAACAAAGGTGATCCTGCGAAATTTTACTCTTACGAAACGATAGAGTCTAAAGTTGTAGGAAGGGAGATGTATGAGTTCGAGAAGAAGCCGAAAAGAAGTTACGACATTGCGAACTCAGATCACTGTCAGATGGACTTCCCTATCAATGAAATGTTGTTCATCACAGCTCAATACAAGATCAGTGAGAAATTCGATAATCCGGATGACTACACTCACATGAAAATCAGATTTCATGCTGTTCTTGGGAAGAATCCTGATGAAGTCTGGTCCCTGATGAAGATCAAGAAGGTGCTCACGATAAAGAAGGATGTTTTATTTGAAGACATGCTTCAAAATTTTCGATATTTTGTCATCAGAGCAGATAACAAACAATATGACTTCATTGTTGCTGACTTTCCATTGATGAACTGCAACGATCTCATTCAAGTAGCTCTGATTCTGAAGCACATGGAAGAGAACAAACTCAAAGGCTCAGAAACAGATGTTTTCAAAGTTGGATTCGCACATGTGAAGACTTATATCGACAACTACTTCGATTGTCTTGCACTGACTGATGAGGAGTTAGCGAATGTGCTTGTAAGAGAAGTAAAAGTTCCTTGGGAAGATACTTTGACACAATCAGCTTTGTCGAAGTATGTTGTTGGTGAGATTTGCCTTAAACCATTCGGCATGGTGTTTTCGGGAAGAGACACTAAGGGCAAACCGAAGAAGTTCTTGTTCAAAGCTTCAGAGATTGAAAGATACAATTCTTCGCAATATACGCACTTCATAGTACGTATGAATAATTGCAAGAAAAATAACGAAGGTGACAAGAAGGACTTGAAGAAGGTGATCTCCTGGTATGGAGAAGTGCGAAGAACGATTCACTCTGCAATTCAAAAGCTTTTAAGTTGAATTGTATCGACTGTTTACAAAGGGGGAGAATGTAGATGTTTGTTGTAAAAGTCGAATAGTGTGTCTTGTAATGATTCACATTTTGTATGTATTTTACTAAGTCAATTTTATATGCGAAGTGTAGCATGCGAAGTTTCATAGTATAAGACTTAGTATACTTTTTGTAAGTTCCCTATAAATAGGGACTTAGGCTTGAAGTAGAAAAAATAATATCGAAACACAAAAGCTCTCTTCAGCTTACTCTGTAATCAGTCTTAATAAAACAAGATCTGATTAAAATTTACTTCGTGTGTTCTTTATCATTCATGATTCAAATCTATTGTTTCGCATCTTAATTCTCGATAACAATTCTCATCACTCTATCCCTCAAGGATATCTAACTACTTTCTTAGTAGACTTCTTAGGCAGAACATCTGATACTTTCGTAGATCACTCCTTGACTCTAATCTGTCTCGTAAAGATCTCTGTCATGTACAACTAAGCAACATACACATAATAAATGGGAAGAATAATGTCATTTAAGAATGACCTCCTAGGCTAATGCATCATGAATCAAGCAACTCTATCTCAAAATTCCTGAAAATACCTAGCCTATCATCTAGCATGCAGTACTAATAGCTCAAAAGTAACTAATCATATAATATACTCAAGTAAGGGTATTTTAGGAATCATCACTCGGGCTCTGGCTGATTGTACACACTACTTCGTATCACTTGCCTCTTAAAAGTACTTTGCTTATTTAGAAAATCATTTACTTTTGAAAATTTATCAACTCCTCGGTTTGAGTCCAGACTTACCCAAGGGTGCATCCGAATCCCTCAAACCAAGGCTTTGATACCAACTTGTAACACTCGAAATATTCAACAAAATTTTTTTCATTTTTAAAGTTCACAAAAAACCTAGTTTAACATTTGTCTTGTCAAATTGAATTTTTCCTAAACACAAAACATCAAAATGTATTTGTCAAATATCCCAGAATCTACATAAACCCAAATCATCAAGCTGGTGTGTACAATTATGTAGGCGCCTTCCCGCGATCCTGCAATGTACCTAAAACACATTTTACACAAACACTGTAAGCACAAAGCTTAGTCAGTTCCCCAAAATACCACATACATAAAAAAAATTAGCCTCTCATGGCTATATCTCGATAAGGACCCTCCGATCTCACGTAACGATATGGACCCTCCGGTCGTACTCAATAGATATACACAGAATAATTTAATAGCATAAGTCATAATGACATGATGCATAATAACATGCAACTCAATATAAGCAAATAAGACCCTCCGTTCAATAGCACAAATAAGACCCTTCGGTCAGTAACAAGAACAAGACCCTCCGGTCACACATAAATTAACACTCTGGTAAGTATAGTGAAAAGACTCACCTCGTGAAGTAAAGTAAGTAAATCCCACACCCGAACTGCCAGTCTAGACTCCGCCTAAAATATGTCACAAATATCTCTAATTAAAATTTATATTAACAACCCTCAAAGATGTTGGCTAAGTCTCTCTACTAAACCTCTGAAGGGTAAAAGACCATTTTACCCCTCCATGGCCTCCAAGGTCCACTACTTGACCAAAACCCTAAAAGTCAACAGAAGTCAACATCCAGCATGTACGGTGGGCGTACAACCCTCTACGCCGGGCGTACAACTGGGCATGCATGCATCGGGGTGGACTTAGGGCTACGCTGCGCATAACTGGGGTATGCACGACGTACGTCCCAAAATTCCTCCTTTTAATCTTTTGGTCTTAATTCGTTAATATGATTGCTACTACTACAGATCTGGGATGATTAAGGTCCATTACTCCATATAGTTGGTGACTTTAAGCCTTAACATGTGACAACCATCAAAATTCGATTCGTTTCTAGAATTTATAAACTTAGTTGCATGTGTAGGCATGACACATACTAGACATAGTAACTAGAAGCTAAGTTATAACGTACTAGAAAGTTGGAAACAAGTAGAATCGAAGGATAGTGTACATAGATTTCTCTTTGATATGTTAATCCTACAACTATTTAACTGTAGTGACTATCCATATTCGAGTCATTCCTTGAATTGAAAATCTTTGCATGAATCATATTATTCATATACACACATCATGACATTGACCTTGTAGTAGAAATTAGGTCTGAGACTCGTATGAACTTAACTCAAAGTTGAAAACTAGGACTAGTATACTTGATTCCTCAATTTCACTTGAATCTTGAAACCACTATATAGAAATGCCAAAAAAGTAACAAAAACGAATTACAAACATTATTTATAAATATAAAAGACTTATACGACTCTAAAATAATTTAAAGTCTGAAAGATTCAATTTATTTTGATATCCAATGATTATTAAATCTCAAAACCCTAAATTCATTTCATTATGATTTCTGATAGATTAACTAGTTCCAAATACCCAAATTACCCAATTGGAACTTATGAAGTACTTATCTAATTTAAGTATTTTACAAACTCAAACTTATTAAATCATGATATGATTTACTTACAAGTTGGAATTGTTTTCCATATATTCCAACTCGAATTATGAATTAAAAATATAAATTGTAACATTCATCTAATCATGAATTATCATTGGTTGAATCCTTATTTCATTATATGAAATATAAAGCTTATGTTTTTTAAATATAGGTTAATTAGCTAATTTACTTATGAAAATTATGAATTAGAAAACAATATTTATGAATAAAATTTATAATAGTAATCCACTTGTTTAAAAAATCAAGAATCTAGCCATAAAACTTTATAAAATATATCACAAATCTTTATAAAAACCAATCATTCATTATTTTTAAAGATTTCACTTTCCAAGGAAGCCTTTCACTCTCTTCTCTCCTTCCAAAACCGTCCACACACTCACCCATGCACCATAGAGACGCTCATGCTTTAAGAAGCTACTCTCTCCATTCATTTAACTCTTTTCCAACTCCACACTCAATCTCTCTCATTGTAACATCCGAATTTCCAGGTATTATGTTTGATCATTTATTTTTTTAGTAAAAGAGAGGGGCTCGACGAGTTGAGGCATAGACTCGTCGAGTAGGACTGCGATTGCTGACTAGATTAATGAACAGACTCGACGAGTCGGAAAGGGTGGACTTGACGAGGGATTGAAACCTTAAATCCTCGGGCCTGTGCCCTATTTAAGGGTCCTTATAGCCCTCATTTACGGCTACCAGTCCAAAGAGAGACCCTAAAGAGCTTGAGTGACTTCGGAGAGGGATTGAGCTATTTTTATCATTTTTGGTGTGGTTTAGCAAAGGAGACAGTGTTTCCAGCAAGAGGAGGTCAAGAGGGTTGCTATTCCGTGGATTTTCATCTTGGATCTTCACTTTTGAGGTAGCGACTCGATCTATTCTTCTGTTTTTCATAAGAACCTTGAATCTAGGGTTTTCTATACTTTTTTATTGGCTTTTTTTGGGCGAGTGTAGTGTCCCATTGAGTGTTAGACTCTGGATCCGGACCTTTTGGGGTCCAGAGAGCCTTAGCCAAACTGCTTTATGTGGTTCCATGAAGGAAATGAACTTAGGTTGCCATTTTAGAAGTGATTTCATCAAAAGAAGCCTTGGATGCTTTGCATGTGAGTCAAGTTTCGACCTTTACATGGTTATTGGTCATGGGGAGGTCATATTTATAGTTTAGAGAAGCAGATCTGACCTCAAAAGGTCATTTGAGAGTTGTTATGGGGGCAACTCGCCGAGTTCATAAGTGGGATCAATGAGTGGAGTCGGGGTTGCCCCGCGATTCATTGTAGAGTAACCCGACAAGTGGAGGAGGGACTCGACGTGCCAAGTGAGGCTTAGAAGGATTTAGAGGACCCGCGTGGACTCACCGAGTCGCCCGAGTGCACTCGACGAGTCTAGTCAAAGTTGACCGTTGACTAGAGTTGATTTCGTTGATTATTGGAGTTTAGTCAATGTTTGGACTTTTGAGCCATTGAAGGGGTAGAATTGTCTTTTACACTTCGTAGAGAGCTTAGAGAGGGATTGGCCTAGTCTTTGAAAGTCGGATTGATTAGAGTAATTATTTTATGTGATTAGCCGGAGGCTAGATCAGTATTTCCGAGTTCGAGGGTTACTGAGTTATCCGAGGTGAGTCTTCTCACTATACTTTACCTTAAGCGGTAATTAGAGTTATGTGACAGAGTATATTGTGTGTTATGTATGAGATGTGTTGCACTGCATTATTTCTATTTGATTTATGATGTATGTACTCAAGAGTTTACAGAGTTAGGACCAGAGGGTCCACAGAGTTAGGACCAGAGGGCCCACAAAGTTAGGGCCAGAGGGCCCACAGAGATATAGCCTTGAGTGGCTAATATGTTTTATATGTGGTATTTTGGTGAACTCACTAAGCAATTATGCTTACAGTGTTTTGTGTTATGTGTTTCAGGTACCAGTGAGGATCGCGGGAAGGCACCAGCATGATCAGTACACACTATTGGAGTTTTTATACGTTTTGATCTTGGGATGTGTTTTTATGGTTTTGACATGTGATACATTGAGATTTGAGAAAATGTATAAATGAAATTACATTTTTAAAACTAAAATATTGTTTTTAAATTTACGTTGTTACACTCATTTCTCTCTCACACTCCACCACACAGTTTCTCTCTGCCTCTCTCTATGAACCACGAAAAGCTCCAACAAATAAGTCCAAGAGCACTCAGGATACTCAAATCTTCATCATCTAGTGGTATTTATTAAGGTTAAACACGATTTTCTTTCATCTTCCTTCAAGTTTTACATGTTTTCTTGCATTTTCTCCATCTTCTACTCCATTCTAATGAAAGATCATGAACACATAAACATACACACACACACACTCACGGTTTTGATGATGATGGTGGTAGGATTTCACCCAAAAACAACACGCATGTTGTAAATGGTGAATTCCTATGACCAAAACCTAATAAAAATCAACATAATGCACTTTTCTACAAGTTTTGGTGGAAAATTACCACATGCACCCTAAGTTTTCTTTCAAAAACGATTATTGAACATTTCAAACTCATGAATGGTCTTCAAACCAACATGCATGTCATGATCTTCAAGCGTAGATGCTAGATGATCAAATTTTGTTGTTAAAAGCTTTTAAATATGTTTATAAAGGATTTACTCCCAAATAAATATATAAAACTTCATTTCTTTTCAAATAAGATTTTTCCCAGAATGCAAACAACAAAATAAGATGATTTACAAATTTTCATAAAATAATTCATTTTTCTCGAATTAAAATAACTATTGTAAGAAAATAGAGAAATAATTTATATAAAATGCAGTCTGAGGTCCATAAATCCAGAATAAATTCATTCACGACCCATAAGTTAATAAATCATCTCTCATGAAGTTCTATCAAGTTTTATTACAATTTTCTACGATTTCTTGTTTTCATTTTGTGTATCTAAAATAAATCTAAAAACCATGTTCTGTGATATTAAAAGCGCATTTAATAATTTTTGCTTTAGCTAGGTCTTGTTCTATACTCAGAAAAATATTTTGGGGATTTTTCATAATGTATTAATAGTGTTCCATGATTTTTTGTTTTATAAAGGACTAAAATCGATAAAAATAGTTTCACTCTACAAAAATTCATGAAACTTTACTAGAAAATCATAAATTACATTAGGATGCTACATAAAAAGTTGTACATTTTTTCTCTTCTGTATGATATTTTTCTTCTATTTTCCTATGATTAAATATACTTAAATCCACAAAATCGGACTACATTATATAAAAATCACATTTGGTATTTTTAGATTATGTACACTGTACATGAAATTTAGAAAAAGTTTGGTAATTTACCTTAACTATTTAATAATTATTCATGAATTAATGATTACTTAAGTGAATAAAACAAAGAATAATATCCAAACCGACTGAAAAATAAGTTTTATATTTTTCACAGCTTCTATACGTTTAATAACATTGGTACAAAGGTATGGGTAATTTTGGAAACTGTTTTCTATTTATCTCTATTTTTGTTAGAGTAAATGCACAAAAATAATAAAATCAAGTTATAATGTTTAGAAATCCATTTGCATATTTTTCCCGGCTCATGTACACTATGTATGAATTGTACAAAAAGTTTTGTAATTTTCGCTAACTGATTAGTAGTTATCTAAACTGTTTGGAAACAAACTTTTCTATTTTTCCTAGGTTTTATATATGTAATAACAGTAAAACAAAAAGTTTGGGGAATTTTTGAAACTTTTTTTCTATTTTTCTCTATTTTGATAGAATAAATACACAAAAATTTGAAAAATCATGTTAAACTGTTTGAAAATCAGTTTTTATATTTTTCCCAGATTGAATATGTTTTATAACAGTAGTGCACAAAGTTTGGGGAATTTTCTTAATAGATTGATATTTTTCATAAATTTATATCTATCTAGCGAATTAACTATAGTTTAAATGGTTTTACATATCTATAATCCATAAAAATTTATCTGGAATTCTTCTAATATAGTTAGAACCAAAATCAAAAGTTTGGTAATTTTTATTAACTATTTAGTATTTTTCATGCTTTTATGATTATTCAAGAAATTAAAATGGTGAAAAATAGTTAGACAGTTCAAAAATTCAAAAACTTTATCTTAAGGTCTTCGACTTCAATTAAAACTGAAATGCAAAGTTTGGGAAATTTTGGAACTAAATTGACTTAGTTTTTAAATATTTAATCATTGGAACACCTTCTAAAATGTCAAATTTTAAGATTTCAAGAATGGGAAATTCCATTTAAATTGATATATAACAACTGATTCATGAAAATTTTATTTTCATAGAAAAATGTTTATAACTTATCAGTCTCAAAATTTTGAGACATTATTGACATAATTCTGTTGTAGTAGTAAGTATACTAGTGTTAGATTTCGATTAGAGACTCACTAGTGTATACCATTATTGTAAGAATCAGTAGTGGTATAAGTGGAACTTAGATCAATTCACCGTTTGCATCATCTCAATGCATTGTGAGTATTCACAACTCCCCATATTTTCGGTTTTTATGTTTTGGGGTGGAAAAACATGTCCGAAAAACTATTTATTGTTTGTTATATTTAAATTGATTTGTATCAAACTTCGTTTATATATTTTTCTATGCATGTCTATGCAATTTGAAACATGAGGCCTTTGTTGGATTAGGTGTCTATGCCCATAGCTATAACTGGGACTTACTTGATCCGAAAGTAGCATGGTCCTTTTGGGTTGCCTTCACCAGTGCAATTTGATAGGATGGACTTTTGAGAAAGGCTATTTGTGATTTATTAATATTATAAGTATAATATATTAATTGAGAAATCATATTGTTTAATTAGTATTGATCAAGAATTAATTTGGAATTAATTTAGTGATTAAAAGAGACTAGTTAAATATACGGGGACTGATTAAGTAAATCAATGATTCTTATAGTGTGGGCAAAAGATCCATGGTTAATTAGGATGGGCTAAACCAACATGGATAGTCCATGGAGGTTTAACCCATGGAGCCTAAGTAATATGAAAGGTCATGGTGTATTAAGGTTTACATGGATGAAATCCTAGTCTTTGTAACACTATAAAAGCACACCACTAGGGCCAAAATTGGTTGCCCCAGTCATTCTAAGAGAGTGATAATTGATTTTGAGCTAACTAGCCTATTCTCTCAAGCCTCCTCTTGCATTTGGTGTTTGTAACACATTAGAGGCATCTCACTTGAGGTGCTAAAGCTTTCAAATGCCAAGAACTTCGAACTACATAAGAGGTATTCATCAAACTATGAGTTTTATATTGTATATCCTCTATTGTATGCTAGTTATTATGTATGCTTTGGAAATTTGAAAATGCATGTATAGTTAGAGAGAACCTAGATACAAATCGTCTAGGGTTGCATGTGCACCACATGGAAATTTGAAAATGCATGTATATTTGATGCTTGATAATTTTTCAAAGCTAAAAAATCAATTTTCTGGCCTCTGACAGATGAACTTGCCGAGTCCACTGGCTGACTCGACGAGTCCAGTCAGTGAAATGGCAACTCGACGACTCCAGTTCATGAACTCATTGAGTAGATGCTTCTGGTGGCAGAATTTTGAGATTTTGGCCAGAATCGGTTTAGAATCATTACCACAAAATGTTTTGTATCATAAAAAATGTATTTTCTGATTTGGTAATGATGATTCTCATCCAATTAAAGGATAATTGTCAAATTTTAAGATAATAAGATATTATTTGTATTATTTGTATTATTTGATATGAATTGTCTTGCTATGAGTTAGATTAGACCAATACTGAAATTATATGATAATGTTGGTTAAAATTGATCTAAGTTGTTCTTGAAGTGAGTTTTGTAACTTGTCCACAAGTTATGTGAAGAGTCTCATTCATGAACATTAAAACTCATAACTTTTAATAAGTTATGGAAACCAAACGTTTTGAAGGGTTACAAAACTTGCGCTCAATTTTTTGGAATTTGTAAAGTCTCATTAATGAAACATTTAATTCCAAACCTTGAATATTAAAAGTTTAATATATATACATACATATATATATATATATATATATATATATATATATATATACACACACACACGACAAGTCAGTCTTACTGTTAGTAGGCCTCATTCACGAAGTCGGTCTACAAGGGGGGTATAAGGTTAATGCCTATAAAATGGTGGTTTAATGGGTGTCCACTCTCACCCACCGCTTCCTTGATTGGTGGAGGGTCGTTAGCCGAACGGGAAGGGTAAGACATTAACTATCATTATAAGTATAATGATAGTTATAAACTAACTAAAATTTTATAAAATTCCCAATCTTAGTTACTTTGGGAAAAATATGAAAATGGTGCTATTCAACGAAATTGCACCTTGCACCTGGATAAGTCGTTAGTGGAGCGTGCGTGGTTAACCCGCACACTAATCTGGGACTAACAAAGGTGGAAAAGGGTAGCTTGATGTTACTCATATATCAATAGAGCATGTGTGGTTAACCGGCACATTGATTAGGTGATTTGTAACATTAAGAGTACCAGGCACGTTTGCATGGTTATTCACACCTTGTTTGTGATCCTCGACATCCCAGTCACAAACTAGAAGGGCACAATTGAGATTTACACATGGCATTGAAAAGTTCAATGAATCTCAAAAGAATCTAGGAATTTCAATCCAATTAAAACTTAATAATCAATTTCGTTTTTCATGTTGGAAATTGGTAAATCATAATTTACCTACCTACAAATATTTTGCAATTACATTACGACATCCCTCTTCCAAATTGTAAAATATCGTGTTGGGTCGTAGCCTTAATATTTCATTTGGGTGTGATATTAAGGATTCTCATCTAATCTACAGTTTGCTCTTCTTTCTTTTTAGATGTCTATCTCAACCAATGCTTCAGGCTCCAACCCTTCTAGCTCATTCTCCCTCATGAATTTGGTTGGGAGAAGTATCTTCGATGGGTCAAACTTTAATGATTGGATAAGAAACATTCGTATGACCCTTCGCTACGAGGACAAATAATATGTCCTGAATAAAGACCTGAAGGAGATTGATGAACAAACTGCTACTCCCGAACAAATCGATGAATACAAGGTTCATGAGAGGGATACGACCAAGGTATCGTGTATTATGATTGCCACCATGACTGTTGAGCTTCAAAAGTCCTATGAGAGCTCCTGGCCATTCGAAATTCACCAGGATTTGATGGAAAGGTACCATCAAAATGCTCGGTAGGAGAGGTATGAGATCATTGGCTCCATGATCACAACCAGAATGTAGGATGGAGAGTCCGTCACGTCCCACTTGCAAAAGATGCAGAGATATGTGGACCGCTTGCTGAAGTTAAATGTGAACTTTGATGAAGAGTTGTCCATTGACATCATCCTACAATCGTTACCTTCTTGTTTTGATCAGTTCTATATGACCTATCATATGAACAAGGAGGAGGTCACTCTTAGCAAGCTTCAAGGCCTTCTAAGAACTGTAGAAAGCAACTTGAAAGGCAAGTCGGTTGTACCTACTTCTACTACCACTGTTGCCCTGTTCTGGCAATTGGACATGGTAAAGGGAAGAAGAGGAAGGCTCCTTCTAAGATCTGCAATGGAAAGTCATTTGATAGATCCTCTTCCAGTGGGACCAATATTAGTTCTGCTAATCCCTCTACCAATCCGAAGGAAGAAGAGTGCTTGCATTGTCATGAAAAAGGGAACTGGAAACGAAGCTACCCCAAATACTTGCAGGACATTAAGGATGAGAAGATGAAGCCCACCTTCACAAGTATTTACACTATTCTTTCTAATAACTCATCACATTCTAATTCTTGGGTCCTTGATATAGGTTGTGGATTTCACATTTTTCTAATTTGCAGGGACTAAAAAGAAGTAGGGATGTGGACCACGGGAAGATAAACTTAATCATGGGAAATAGGAAAATGTCGCCTATCACCAAGATTGGACTTTATTCTTTATTGCTTAGTAGTGGGTTACAATTAGAATTGAATAATTGTTGTTACTCGTCAGAATTGGCGAGAAATATTATCTCCTTTCATAGTTTGTATAAACAAGGTTTTATCTTTTACTTTAATAATGAAATTGGTACTATTAATTCTTATTATAATGGCACATTTTATTTTGAAGCATTACCTTGTAATGGTATATATGAAACTGTGATGGTTGTAGATAACCTAGGAAATAATGTATTGAATATTGATTCGTCCAATGTTTTGGACAAGGCATGCTTGTGGCATTGTCGTACTGGCCATGTCAACAAGAAGCGCATAGGCCAACTCCAAAACTCTGGAGTCTTGGAGTCATTCGACTAGAACTCGGATGACACTTGCAAATCTTGTTTGCTTAGAAAGTTGACCAAGTACCCTTCACTGGTACTTGTTAAAGGGGTGAAGGTCTCTTGGATCTCATACACACAGATGTGTGTGGACCCTTTAGAACCGCCAAAAGGGATGGTAACCACTTGTATGTGACTTGTACTGATGATTACAACAAATATGGCTATATCTACTTAATCAAGCATAAGTCAGAAACTTTGAAAAGTTCATAGAGTTTAAGCATGAAGTGGAGAATCAACTGGACATGAAGATAAAGATGTCGCGATCCGATCGAGGAGGAGAGTATCTTAGTATCGAGTTCCTAGACTATCTTATGGAATGTGGAATTGTTTCACTGTTGAGGCCACCTAGAACACCGCAGTTGAATGGTGTGGCTGAGAGGCGTAATCGAACCTTGTTGGACATAATTCGTTCCATAATGAATCGAGCTTCGTTACCTATCTCATTCTGGGGGTATGCTTTAGTGACTGCCGCCCATATCCTTAATCTAGTCCCTACTAAGAACACTCGGGATACTCAAATCTTCATCATCTAGTGGTGTTTATTAAGGTTGAACACGATTTTCCTTCATCTTCCTTCAAGTTTTACATGTTTTATTGCATTTTCTCCATCTTCTACTCCATTCTAATGAATGATCATGAACACATAAACATACACACGCATACTCATGGTTTTGATGATGGTGGTGGTAGGATTTCACCTAAAAACAACATGCATGTTGTAAATGGTGAAGTCCTATGACCAAAACCTAAGTCAAAATCAACATAATGCACTTTTCTACAAGTTTTGGTGGAAAATTACCACATGCACCTTAAGTTTTCTTTCAAAAATGACTTTTGAACATTTCAAACTCATGAATGGTCTTCAAACCAACATACATGTGATGATCTTCAAGCTTAGATGCTAGATGATCAAATTTTGTTGTTAAAAGCTTTTAAATGTGTTTATAAAATATTTATTCCCAAATAAATATCTATAACTTCTTTTCTATTCAAATAAGATTTTTCCCACAATGCAAACAACCAAATAAGATGATCTATAAATTTTCAGAAAATAATTCATTTTTTTCTCGAATTATTATAATTATTGCAAGAAAGAACAGAAATAATTTATATAAAATACATTCTGAGGTCCATAAATCCAGAATAAATTTGTGGATGACCCATAAGTTAATAAAACATTTCTCATGAAGTTTTATCAATTTTTGTTACTATTTTGTATGATTTTTATTTTTCATTTTGTGTAAATAAAATAAATCTAAAAACCATGTTCTGAGATATTAAAAGTGCATTTAATAATTTTTGCTTCTGCTAGGTCTTTTTCTATACTCATAAAAATATTTTGGGCATTTTTCATAATGTATTTATAGCGTTCCACGATTTTTTGTTTTATAAAGGACTAAAATCAAGAAAAATAGTTTTACTCTACCAAAATTCATGAAACTTTACTAGAAAATCTTAAATTACATTAGGATGCTACATAAAAACTTGTAAAGTTTTTCTCTTCTGTAACATATTTTTCTTCTATTTTCCTACGATTAAATACACTCAAATCCACAAAATCGGACTCCAATATATAAAAATTACCTTTGGTATTTTTACCAGATTATGTACACTGTACATGAAATTTAGAAAAAGTTTGGTAATTTACCTTAACTATTTAATAATTATTCATGAATTAATAATTACTTAAGTGAATAAAACAAAGAAAAATATCCAAACCGATTGAAAAATAACTTTTATATTTTTCACAGCTTCTATATGTTTAATAACACTGGTACAAAGGTATGGGTAATTTTGGAAACTGTTTTCTATTTATATCTATTTTATTTAGAATAAACGAACAAAAATAATAAAATCGGGTTATAATGTTTAAAATTCCATTTGCACATGTACACTATGTATGAATTGTACAAAAAGTTTTCTAATTTTCGTTAACTGATTAGTAATTATCTAAACTATTTGGAAACCAACTTTTTTGTTTTTCCTAGGTTTTATATATGTAATAACAATAAAACAAAAAGTTCGGGGAATTTTTGAAACTTTTTTCTATTTTTCTCTATTTTGATAGAATAAATACACAAAAATTTGAAAATTCATGTTAAGCTGTTTGAAAATCAGTTTTTATATTTTTCCCAGATTGAATATGTTTTATAACAGTAGTGCATAAAGTTTGGGGAATTTTCTTAACATGTTGATATTTTTCATAAATTTATATCTATCTAGAGAATTAAATGTAGTTAAAATGGTTTTTCATATCTATTATCCATAAAAATTTATCTGGATATCTTCTAATATAGCTAGAACCAAAATCATAAGTTTGGTAATTTTTATTAACTATTTACTATTTTTCATGATTTTATGATTATTCAAGAAATTAAAATGGTCAAAAATAATTAAACAATTCAAAAATTCAAAAACTTTATCTTAAGGTCTTCAACTTCAATTAAAATTGCAATGCAAAGTTTCAGAAATTTTGGAACTAAATTGACTTAGTTTTTAAATATTTAATCATTAGAACACCTCCTAAAATGTTAAATTTTAACATTTCAATAATGGGAAATTCCATTTAAATTGATATATAACAATTGATTCATGAAAATTTTATTTTCATAGAAAAAAGTTTATAACTTATCAGTCTCAAAATTTTGAGATATTATTGGCATAATTCTATTGTAGTAGTAAGTATACTAGGATTAGATTTCGATTAGAGACTCACTAGTGTATACCATTATTGTAAGAATCAGTAGTGGTACAAGTGGAACTTAGATCAATTCACCGTTTGCATCAATTCAATGCATTGTGAGTATTCACAACTCCCCTTATTTTCGGTTTTTATGTTTTGGGGTGGAAAAGCATGTCTGAAAAACTATTTATTGTTCGTAATACGAAGGGTCATGGTGTATTAGGGTTTACATGGATGAATCCCTAGTCTTTGTAACACTATAAAATCACACCCCTAGAGCCAAAATCGGTTGCCCCAATCATTCTAAGAGAGTGATAATTGATTTTGAGCTAACTAGCCTATTCTCTCAAGCCTCCTCTTGCATTTGGTGTTTGTGACACATTAGAGGCGTCTCACTTGAGGTGCTAAAGCTTTCAAAGGCCAAGAACTTCAAACTACATAAGAGGTATTCATCAAACTATGAGTTTTATGTAGTATATCCTCTATTGAATGCTAGTTAGGATGTATGCTTTGGAAATTTGAAAAATGCATGTATAATTAGAGAGAACCTAGATCCAAATCATCTAGGGTTGCATGTGCACCACATGAGTGTTGTAGTGCTTAAAACCCAACAGTGGTATCAGAGCCTAGGATTGTTTTCTATCATATTTGATGCTTGATAACTTTTTAAAGCTGAAAAATTCGATTTTTTGGCCTCTGACAGATGAACTTGCCGAGTCCACTGGCAGACTTGACGAGTCGAGTTCATGTACTCGTCTAGTAGATGCTTCTGGTGGCAGAATTTTGAGTTTTTGGCCAGTATTGGTTTAGAATCATTACCACAAAATGTTTTGTATCATAAAAAATGTATTTTCTGATTTGGTAATGATGATCCTCATCCAATTAAAGGACAATAGTCAAATTTTAAGATAATAAGATATTATTTGTATTATTTGATATGAATTGCCTTGCTATGAGTTAGATTAGACAAATAATGAAATTATATGATAATGTTGGTTAAAATTGATCTAAGTTGTTCTTGAAGTGAGTTTTTTAACATGTCCTCAAGTTATGTGAAGAGTCTCATTCATGAACATTAAAACTCATAACTTTTCATAAGTTATGGAAACCAAAAGTTTTGAAGGGTTACAAAACTTGCCATCAATTTTTTGGAATTCGTAAAGTCTCACTAATGAGACATTTAATTCCAAACCTTAGAATATTAAAAGTTTAAAATTCAACCCTTATATTATTATAATATTAAGAGTTTAATATATATATATATATATATATATGACAAGTAAATCTTACCCTTAGTAGGCCTCATTCACAAAGCCGATCTATAAGGGGGTATAAGGTTACTGCCTATAAAATGGTGGTTTAATGGGTGTCCACTCTCACCCACCGCTTCCTTGATTGGTGGAGGGTCGTTAGCCGAACGGGTAGGATAAGAGATTAACTCTCGTTATAAGTATAATGATAATTGTAAAGTAACTAAACTTTTATTAAATTCCCAATCTTAGTTACTTTAGGAAAAATATGAAAATTGTGCTATTCAATGAAATTGCACTTTACACCTGGATAAGTCGTTAGTGGAGCGTGCGTGGTTATCCCGCACACTAATATGGGACTAACAAGGGTGGAAAATGGTATCTTGATGTTACTCATAGATCAATGGAGCGTGTGTGGTTAACCGGCACATTGATTTGGTGATTTGTAACATTAAGAGTACCACGTGCATTTGCATGGTTATTCACACCTTTTTTGTGATCCTCGGCATCTCAGTCAAAAACTTGAATGGCACAATCGAGATTTAAACATGCCATTGAAAAGTTCAATGAATCTCAAAAGAATCTAGGAATTTCAATCCAAATAAAACTTAATAATCAATTTCGTTTTTCATGGTGGAAATCGGTAAATCATCATTACCTACCTTTAAATATTTTGCAATTACATTAAGACATCCCTCTTCCGAATTGTAAAATATTGTGTTGGGTCCAAGCCTTAATATTTCATTTGGGTGTGATATTAAGGATTCTCATTGAATCTAAAGTTTTATCTTCTTCCTTTTTAGATGTCTATCCCAACCAATGCTTCAGGCTCCAACCCTTCTACCTCATTCTCCCTCATGAATTTGGTTGGGAGAATTATCTTCGATGGGTCAAACTTTAACGATTGGCTAAGAAACATTCGTATGGCCCTTCGCTACGAAGAAAAATAATATGTACTGGATAAAGAGCTAAAGGAGATTAATGAACAAACTGCTACTCCCTAACAAATCGAGGAATACAAGGTTCCTGAGTGGGATGCGACAATGGTTTCGTCTATTATGATTGCTACCATGACTGCTGAGCTTCAAAAGTCCTATGAGAACTGTAAGGTCCCGAAACATAGATCTACCAATGATCAAAGACAATAACAGATGCAAACACGAATTAATAAACCAATAAATAGCAAAAGACCAAGCTTGCATACGCTTTAATATTGTAAAACGTCTGATACAACTTGGAAGTATACGAGAGCATCAACAGCTCATAAAGACTGACACAACTCGCTATTTAAAGACCTGACTAGAGACCGTAAGGTGTTTACGGCCGTAAACCCATTTTGACCATAAACACCGTAAACTCAAAACAAAACACGAACAACTACATTTCTACTGCTATCTACGACTATGCCTAGACCAAACCATTTTACAGAGTCTTTCAGTCTCCCCCTTGGTTTGGACTAGCTCGACCCCATTCCTTTCTTTACCAGCATGACATCCATTTGGCCCATAGCACCATTCCACATCTTTTTGCTCAAAATCTCAGCAACCATCCTGGTATACGCCTTGGCTCCTTGCTCATAGATATCTTCAACCACTTTGATTTGAAAATTGCTCAGATAATGAATATCCCATTTCCTGAACTGCAGAAGGTCTCTTCGATCATACAACCGTATGCACCCATTCTTGAGCTTAATGACCGCACCACAAGTATTTTCATCATAAACCCAGCACTCCATAGAACCGAACGATCCATCTTTATAACCTTGAACAATGGGAAATTGTTTAACTTGAGTCGTGGGTGGCCACATAACCAAATGTAGAGGTTTATCAGAAGAAGCTTCAAACACATCTGGATGTTCCAGAATGATTGACTCAGTAGTTGGCATTGTAGGAAATCCCTTCTTTACTTGCTCATCTAGAAAGAATTTGAACTGCGAAACCTGAGAATTGTTTAATAGATTGATAAAAAGGAGCTTGTGATAACTCCGCAAGATCAACCCTTGTCAATGAACTAAAAGCACGAATATCCTTATACAACTCTGAATTACCGCTCTTGCGAATAATAATCCAAAGTCGAAGAGGATCGTGAAATCCCCAAGCAGCTACACCCGACCGATCTCCAAAAGTATCTCTGAACCGAACAATTTCAAGATCAGTGACAGTGATCAAAGATTCCCCTTTAGAATTGCTCTAAGTAACATTTCGCTTGAATAATAACTGCCCCCTTTCAGTATCATCTTCTTGATTTTTCCGAATGATCTCTTGAATATGAGAAGCCATAGGAGGAACAACTCCAATATGCTCAGCAAAACCAGAAGATTGACCAGCTGGCACATCTACTGGATACGCTTGCACATGTAAATTTATTCTTTGTTCTTCTACGCTTGTTTTATACTTCTCACCAAAATCATCCTCCAGTTTCTTTTTCAATTCGAAGTAGCTTGAAGTCAGCAGATTGAAATGTTCTTGAAGGTCAGAAATCTGCTTATCTTTTACTTTCCTATCCCTCTTAACTTCTGCAAGTTGTCCGCCAAGATAAGTTCTATCTGACTGAAGTTTAGACACTTGAGTACGAAGCTCAATGTTTTGAGCACGAAGTTCAGCTACTTGAATGTCAAGCTCTATGTTCTTCTGACTTAATACCGAGATCTCCTTTCGTAAACTATCATCAGATGAATCATCATCAGGAGCACCCCCTTCACTCATAGAAATGTTCTTTCCTTGAGGGCTAGACGAACGAAGCTGTTCCTCTGCCATATGCAAAGCTAGTCTCTCAGAAGCAGCATCCCTATTAAATCTTGGAACATGAAAACCAGGCAGAGCTGAAGGGCCACCAACATCAAAAACTAAACTAGGTCCAGTTGCAAACATCTTTGTTACAGAAAGTCGTGTAGTAGCAGTAGTGATTGGTGGTGTAGGAAGACCACTGACCAAACTAGTAATTAGCTCGGATTGTCTTTCATCAAGTCTTCTCCTCTTAGATTGAGGTTGGTCAGCCTGTGGAGGTATTACACTAACAAATGGTTCAGATGTAGGAGAAATAGACACGGGAGGGGAACATCCCACAACTACCTCCATTGGAATTGAAGTTGACACCATCTGCTCGGAAGTTGGAGTAAGAGTTTCGCTCGTTTTTCTCTTCTCAGTTGACGGCAAAACACTATCATCGACATTTTGAAAAATCGTGTCAAATATCTCGTTGGACACAACATTAGCACTACTAGATAAAGAAGCCGCAATATCATCATTATCAAATCCCGTAAGATCAAGATCTTCAAATGAGTCACGTCCATCATCACCGGTACCTATTTCCCTTTCATCCTGTCTTTCATTCAACTCATGTTCATGACTAGAGGCACTTTGATCTCTATGAGCTGGTGAATCTTCATCATCTTCAGTCACGTCTATCACAAAGTTTGCTGGAGTCGAACCCTCAGTAGACGTTTTCTCAGAAGAAGTCGGTTCTGATGATTCGTATGACACTGGCTTCTCATCCAACTCTGTAAACTTTCCAAAATTTTCCAATCGATAACCTCCTCGAAAGACAACTTTTCCTCTTCGGTTTTGCTTAATGAGTCCCACAGTGTGTGGACCCAAAGATTTCATATCCAAGGTGTCTCTTGACTTTCTAACCTCAGGAAACTGCATCTCGACAAACAATTGAATGAACCGGGGATATTGGAGAAAGGTATCCCTCATAGAAGCCCGGATGTTTATGACAAATTCCTCTAGGATGAACTTTGAGAAATTGAAATGAATTCCAGAGGCCAAAGATACCAATGCACCAGTTGTGCGTTGAGAAATTTCATCAGCCCCACTCCTTCTACCGGATATACAACTTACGAACACATGAGCCAGAAATCTCCAATATGGATGAAGCAGCTTTTTCAACGTTGGTGGGTAGGTTCCTTCATAACTCATCCGTCGTAGTATTCTCTGAACATCTTCTATGCCAATTTCCGTCGGATAGTTAGGTTGATCATCAATCAGCAACGCATTTCGAACAAAACTTTCATCGATTACAATATCTCATCCCTGCACCTTCGCCGCGACTGTGAAATTTCCATCATCATCTATCTGCGTCCTTTCCGTCGCCCAAAACTCACGAACGATGTTCTGATAGATCACCGGATTGACTGTCAATGTTGATGCAATACAACATTCACGCAACCTGTGAATCATTGAAAGCATGTCGGAATGAACGACAGGTGGATCAGCAAGAACTATCGCCAGATTGTGCATGTCTGCAAACTTGAGATTTGCCATTTTCCTGCACTCAAACACAGTTGTAAGAAACCGACACCAATAATAAAACTTATTTTGACAAAAATATGACAATAAAATTTTGATCAAAATAAAAATTATTTATTAATGATGTATGTTAAAAAAAAATAAACCTTCTGACAGTTTTAGTTCTTGGGCCGTAAACTCTAGTTTACGGCCTAAAGAACTCCCTTAGAAAAATTTAGGTTCACGGTTTAAGCGAGGAAAAACAAGCAATCGTTACCCAGTCAAACTAAAAGCTTGAATCGACAAATGTTCTTGGGCCGTAAACTCCAGTTTACGGCCTAGAAATTACTTCGAAAACACGATGCATAATTATCATTGAAATATTTCAAACAGTCCAGAAAAGTTACACTTGAATTCACGGGCCGTAAACTGGGAGTTTACGGCCTATGAATGTCTACACCGAAAAAAGGCTAAAAATTGGTCTTTCACTTTGAGATGACGAACGAAAAGCATATAGTCGTGAACACAACGAGAAGTCGCATCATAATAAAATAGTTTCGAATCCAAATCATCAAGTTTCAGAGTTTACGGCCTAAGCTTACGGCCGTAAACTCCTCGGCTTGAGTTTATTTAATTTTAAGTACAATGCGATGAGATTCCGAGAAACAAAATATATATATTCGAGATCTACACGATGCTACCTTCACGATGATATACTCGTTTTTTCTGAAAATCGAAGAAAAATTTTTTGACACCTTGAGAGCCTTTGGGAGTGGTTTGCGGCCGGAAACTGTTGAGTGGGGAGATTCCGGCCGTGAACTCCCCCTTTTTATCTTTTTACCTTTCCACCTTTCTTACCCTCCTGCCTGATAGCTACCCAGTCTTTCTAAATTTTCGCCAGTTAATAAAAATAAAACCTTTTGAGGATTAATTTAATTTTTAAAACAACAAAAAAATAAAAACTAACACACCATAGTTTTTAAATGCTAGAAAAATAAAAATAAAATAAAATTAACATAACATTTTAAGTTGAAAAATTAAATAAAAAAAATTAAAAGTAAAATTAAAAGTAAAAAATAAAATTAAAATAAAATAAAATAAATCAACGTCAAATAAATTAAGAAACACTTTAACTATCACTTCTTTTGTGATGCTTGGATCAAAGTTATTGGACGGCCTTATTCTACTTGTCGGTACCCTTATTTTCACATCTTCGTCTGACTGATTGTCAGTATTGTGGTCCACTTAAACGCGAAGGATTTGTGACATTTTGGACCTTTTACCAATGACATGATTCGGGTATATATCTAATTGTAAATTTCTGGTAATTATTATATCTCCTAAATCTTACGTGAAATTACCTTATGACCATTTAATTGACTACAACCAGGGATATTGTTGTCCACCTAAATTGAGCAGCGAGATCTACAGACAATCTGTATGAGTTCAATTTTTAGGTGTACTGGAACGTGTTTCCCGCTTCCTGATATGCCCCAGCCATCAAGAACTTCCAGAGTACTCCTTACACCGGGTGAGCAGACAACCATTCAGAGAGAGAAGGGATACAGAATTCTATTTCTACCTACTTCAGAGGGGTTGAGAAGAAGAAGGTTGCATATGTTGTGTACCAGGTCGGATTAGAAGTCGCGCAAAGGAGACAGCATATGGCTAACAGATGAGAAGTATTTCACACATACATTTCACACACACACACACACACACACATATATATATATATATATATATATATATATATATATATATATATATATATCCTGCAGAGAAATAGAGTTGCATATGTTGTGTACCAGGTCGGATTAGAGGTCACGCAAAGGAGACAACATATGACTAACAGAAAGAAAGAAAGAAAATGATATTCTACAGACCTAATTTATCGGAATTTACCAGTCGCCCTATCCAACCGGAATTAAGGACAGAGTCCGCACATCGAGGAAAAGTTAAGCCACGGTTCCAAGTACGGGTTCAATTAATGTGACGAGTAGATTCTCGTGTTTATCTCCCTGCTCAACCTATCCGAGCGTCGTGATGTCAGATTAAACGGATCTAAATAGGTCAAAATTTGTCGAGTCCTTAAATTCATTAGGTTCAACTTTCCTAGTCAAGTCCCCTTTTAAAATCTTTCGCGCCTGCCAGCACATCGAGCACAGAGCGTGGATGATTCAACGTAGGTACGTTACGCAGATTCAGGTCGTCCTTTATCACTTATTAATATCATTTCCCATCACAGTACTTACAACGAAAGCTGCTTTGAAATAACCCTAATTTAGATTCTTTACTGAAATGACACTATTTTTGGATTTTTGTAATTTTTGTTGTTTTTGTATTTTCTTTCTCCCCCTAAATTTGTGCATAGTTGAGAGTTTTAAACAAAAGAAAAAATTGCGCAAATTTAAACATACCTAACAAAAATTGAAGACAAACTTAGTAAAATGTTAAAATAGACTAAGAAGACCAAAAATAAAATAAAATTAAAATTAAAATAAAAAAAATAAAATAATAAAAATAAAAAATACTAAAAACAAACAAAGAAAAAGAAAATTTAAAGAAAGAAAAAGAAAGAAAAAAAAAACTTAATCCTCAAAACGTATCATTTTCAGAAATCCCACAAGCACATCAAAGCGAGCTTTGTTAAAAGGTTTTGTGAACAAGTCAACCACATTGTTATCAGTGTGGACTTGTTCGATTCGAATTAAAGATCGTTCATAACAGTCTCTGATAAAGTGAATTTTAATATCGATGTGCTTGGTTTTAGAGTGTTGGACTGGGTTCTTAGCAATTTGTATGGCAGCCTCTTTATCACAATAGATAGGGGTTTCTGAGTAATTCAAACCGTAGTCCAACAGCTGATGTTGGATCTAAATAACTTGAGAACAACAGGCTGATACTGCCACATATTCTGCCTCTGATGTCGAAGTCGAGACAGTGTGCTGCTTCTTGCATTGCCATGAAACTAGTCTGTCACCTAGGTATTGACATCCTCCTGAAGTTGATTTCCTGTCAAGCTCACAACCTCCATAATTACTGTCAGTAAAAGCATAAAGATTAAATTCAGAATTCTTCGGATACCAAAGACCCAATTTAGGGCTTCCTTTGATATACCGAAAAATTCTTTTAACAGCAATAAGATGAGAGAGTTTAGGATTAGCTTGATAGCGTGCGCATTGACAAACTGCGAACATAATGTCTGGTCGACTTGCAGTAAGATACATTAGGGATCCGATCATCGATCGATAAAGAGTTTGATCTACGGGTTCGCCTTCTGGATCTGGAGTCAGGAGGGGTCGTTCAGCCATCGGTGTTGAGGCAGATTTAGCATCATGAAGTGCGAACTTCTCAAGAATATCATCCACGTACTTGGCCTGATGAAGAAGGATGCCGGTTGAATTATGTTTAACCTGAAGCCCCAAAAACATGGTCATTTCTCCCAAAGAACTCATTTCAAATCTTTTCTTCATTACACTTTCGAACTCCTTGCAAAGTTGTTGGCTTGTTGATCCAAAGATTATGTCGTCGACGTATATTTGAACAAGTATCTGGTCCTTGTCGACATGCTTTATAAACAATATTTGATCGATAGTACCACGTGTATAGCCATGTTCGAGCAAATGCTTTGTTAGAGTTGCATACCATGCTCTAGGAGCCTGATGCAGCCCATACAACGCTTTGTCCAACTTGTAGACATGATTAGGAAACTTCGGGTCGACAAACCCTGGAGGTTGATCAACGTAGATTTCTTCCTTCACCTTGCCATACAAGAAGGCAGTCTTGACATCCATTTGAAAAACAGTGAAGTTCATATACGAAGCGTACGCCAAGAAGATACGAATGGCCTCCAAGCGAGCTACAGGAGCATAAACCTCAGTGTAGTCAAGACCCTCGACTTGTCGAAATCCGCGAACTACTAATCTGGCCTTGTTTCGCACAATGACCCCTGAATCGTCCTGCTTGTTACGATAAACCCACCGTGTGTCAAGAGACGTTTTGCCCTTTGGTAACTCAAGTAACTTCCAAACACCTAGTTTTTCAAATTGATGCAATTCTTCATGCATCGCATCCACCCAGCTAGGTTCATTTAGAGCCATTTCTACATTCTTGGGCTCAATTTGAGAGATGAAACAAGAATACAGACATGTATTCACGTCTCCACTTTGACTTCTGGTTTTAACACCACTGTCTAGCTGGCCGATAACGTTCTCGAGCGGATGATCTCGTTGAATCCTAGAGGGAATTTCTTGGCTGATGTCATTGATGGAGACAGGTAGACTGTGAATGTTAAGACTTCCTTCATTTGCTTGTTGAGTAAAACTAGATGGTTCTGCAACATACTCATTTGCAATAAGGTCAGGAAAGAGTAATTCCATCAGGGTTGAAGAGACAGCGGAAGCATCATTTGGAATGAACTCTTTCTCTAATAATGTGGAAGGTCTTGATTCAACATTCGAAGAATCAATGTGGTCTGATTGAGGAGTGACATGTTCCAATAATGGCCTCCCTTGAGAAGTAGCAGAAGACTTATTGGAAGATGTTGCAGAAGACTCCCCTTCAATTTCAGCAGATGGCTCCCCCTCAGATGAAGCAGAAGACTCCCCCTCAACTGGAGCATAAGATTCTCCTTTGTGCGAGTCGGAGGACCCCCATTCGGTTGAAGCTTTAGACTTTCCTTTCAGTGAATTGGAAATTTTAGATACAGGTTTGTATACAACTTCTTCGACTTCATCTTCAGAGATACTCTTCAAATGCGAATCAGTTCTTGAGACATCATTTGAATACACGTTTAAGGATTTGAAAAGTGACGTGTAATCAAATAACCAGTCCGGACCCACTCTTGCGTCTGTCTCATTCTCTTCCAACCAACGCACGTCATAGGATTCCACAATCTGTTTGGTTTTCTTGTTGTAGACTCTATAAGCGGTACGTGCAGCATACCCAACAAAATAGCAGTCATCAGCTTTGGCATTAAACTTCGGATTGGCATCTAGGTGAAGAAGGGTGCAAGGACAGCCGAATACTCGAAAATGACTAACTGACGGTTTGTGACCATAGTAAATTTCATATGGAGTTTTCATTTGAGCTTTGTTGATGAGTACTCGATTTTGAACATAACAGGCAGTGTTTATTGCCTCTGCCCAAAAGAAAACAGGGAGCTTGGATTCACACAACATCGTCCTTGCTGCATCCTTAAGTGTTCTGTTTCGCCTCTCAGCAACACCATTTTGTTGAGGTGTGTGAGCGGAACTAAATTGATGTAGGATCCCCTTCTCAGAACAGAAGTGATTGAGAACAGAATTCTTGAATTCCGTTCCATTATCGGTGCGAAGAGCCTTCACCCTATGATTGGTCTGATTCTCAATAAGTATGATGAATCTCTTGATCAATTCAGCGACGCCAGCTTTGTTGGATAGAAAGAAAACCCACGTAAAGCAAGAAAAATCATCAATCACAACTAGACAGTAGGAACTCCTATTGATGCTTAGCACATTCACTGGACCAAATAGGTCCATGTGAAGAAGTTGTAGAACCTGACTTATTGAGTTAACTTGCTTCGGTAAATGTGGCTTTCGATGATGTTTTCCTTGAGCACAGGACACACATTTCTCAAACGTGATAAAGTCTTTGACAAGTAATCCACGGACCATCTCATTCTTTGCAAGACGATTGAGATTTTTGGCGTTGGCGTGACCTAATCTTCGGTGCCATAACATTGCGGTTTGCTCAGAGATCTTGGAGAACAAACAAGTAACCTGCTGCGGAAGATTGCTATTCATATCGATAATATAAGCATTTCCATCCCTTTTTGACTTTACGAGAATCCATTCTTCAGGGATGACAAAACCTGGCTTTAAGATCATGCATTCCTTGTCAGTGAAATGCGTAGAATAGCCTTTGTCATAGATTTGCGAAACACTTAGCAGGCTGTGTTTTAGCTCTGGAGCGAAATTCACATTTTCAAAACTCAAAACTCCATTTGATACCGTGCCCTTTTGTGTAATTTTTCCTCCATCTCCACCCGCAAAAGAGACGTATCCCCCATTAAATGATTGGATGTCGTTCAATTGGGTGATGTCTCCTGTCATGTGCCGGGAACAGCCGCTGTCGACGAACCATGGTCTGACGACATTTCCCCGCAACTACCCCTGCAAAATGGGTGGGTTTAATTAGATTTGGGCACCCAGGTCATGATCTTCCTGGGTGATCCCGATGCTTTTTCAGATTTATTGCACATGAGCTTCTCTGAGGATACAGATGATGTATTAGGAGTAGATTTGGGTTTCCATATATAATTAGGTTTTTTGAAAAATTCAGTCAACTTTGTCATTTTATGTCTGACGATCTGCTTAAAGCATGAGTTACTTCTACCAGAATTGGTGGAAGATCCATTATTGCTTTGGGATGAGCTTGACCTTTGCATGGCTATGCTCCTTTTTGGCAGACTGTTCAGGACAAGGTGATTAAAAAACCTTTTATGACTGTGAAATATACCCCTTTTTCTATTTCTTTTATCTACCCAATAATCATTTCGAGAGCGACTCCTAGAGGAATTTCTATTTAATGATCTTCCTCTGAATTCGTTCTCTCCTCTTGGAAGATTATAACTCACAAACATTCGATTAAGACACTTTCTAGCAATATGACCCTTAGTGCCACAATTAAAACAAATCTGATAGTTATATTTGTCAGATTTGTTTTCCCCACAAACACCCTTGCTTGTCTCACAAAAACATGCAGTATTATCAAGTTGTGAGGTAAGTGAGGGTGCTGTATTTATTGAGGGTTGTGAGACTAATGGTATGTCAACATTTTTATCACAGACGTTTAAATTGTCAACCAAAATGTTCAAAGATTTATCAGACATATTAGAAACATTCAAAACTGTATCAGAGGTAGCAGCTACTGTATCAAAATAATTTAAAACACCACAAGAAAAATTGTTACTCAAAACATTTAACAAAGAATTGTCTTTATTTAAAATAAAAGCTTCAGGTTTGGACTCGATTTTATTTTCAGAAACACATCCTTCAACTTTGTGCTTTGACTGATTCAAGGATTGATCTGCAGGAGAAGTAGAAATGTTAGTACTTTCAACATTAATAAATCCTCCCGAAACAAAACCGGAGAGCTTGCCATAAATCATAAATGATTCATTGGCAATCTCTTCTTTGGACAAGGGCTTGGGCACGTATGAATGATTGAAAGGAGGAGGTACAAGTTTATACCCTAGACCTTTTGATTGATTTCTTTTAAACTGCATACTTTGGTCTATCATATTTGCAACCACCTCACTTGAGAAATCATATTTTCTAACATCAAGTTTGGCGGTCTCAAAGTTTCCTTTCAATAATTCAACTTCAGCTACAAGCTCAGCATTTTGTTTGACTACATAATTGTAATTTTCACATTTGTTGCTATAGTCTTCCTGGAGTCTCCTAAAGTCTTTAATTTTTTATTCTAGTTGAGCTTTAAGTGGTTTTTGTCCTTTTCGAAGTCGATACCCTTCATATCTAAGGTCTTCTACGTCTCTTATTAATTTGTCATTGAGTTCACGAAGAATCCTAAGATTTTCTACTTCATCACCTAATGTCTCAATTTTATCCTGTAAAGTTTTCACATAATCTATACAAGCCTTAGAGCATGATGGAAGACTTACCTTGTATGAATTAGGTTCATGGGAGGAGGATACCATCAAGCCAAATTGTAGTTTCATCATGTTGTCTTCAGCTGCTGCAGTCCTTGCTTGAGCTTCATCCCTCACTTGTGCTAGATGAGCATTTTCTGGTCCAGACAAATTTAGAGCTTGTATTTGATCATCCTAGTCAAATGATTGTGCAACCATAGCCTTTTCATTGTTTGCTTGACCACTACTTCGATTATTCCCAATTGCAACCATTGTTCTGTCATTATTAACCCTCCTATCAGGGTGTGGGCAATCACAAGCAAAATGCCCTGGCTCGTGGCAATTGAAACATCGAAGCTTTCCTTTGTTGAATCCAACCTTCTTGTCAGCACTCATTCCCCAATTGTTCTTCCCTGTCTTTTTGGCAAACTGTTTTGCCCTAAATACAGCCATGGCAATTTGCCATGTGATGTCCATTTCCTCAACATCCTCTGGATGGATTTGATCAAGATCTGCAAATGACAATTGAGGAGGAAGTTCCCCAGCTACAAGAGCATTGTAGCAATTCACAAGCCCTGCTGCAAAGACAAGGTTTTCATCACCCTCCTTTCCCTTTGGTGAAGAAGCCACATTAGAGGATGAAACATTTTGGGTAGAAGTATTTGGCTATCCTTGTGGGTAAGGAATGACCGGTGCAGAGGAAGATGAACCTGCAGAAGTATAGGAGAAAGAAGAAAGAGCATTATTAGACGAAATGCCAAGATTGGCAGATGAGTATGAGTTCACATGATTGATCTCTCGCTGTTTGTCATCAATATCACACGCTTTGATGACAGCCATCACTTCAGCTAGGGAAAGACGATTAAGATCCTTAGTCTTCTTGATTACTGCTACATTCATGTCCCAAGATTTTGGGAGAGCATTTAATAGCTTCTTATTAATCTCTGACTTTGTATAGAAAATCCCTGCCACAGTCATCTCAGTGTTGAGAGTGGTAAATCTCTGCAGTTGAGCTTCGAGAGACTCTCCAGGAACATAATTAAACATATTGAAGCGTTGTCTCAGCATATCTTGGCGACTTTCCCGCATGTCTTCATTTCCCTCATATACTTTAATGAGAGCTTCCCACAGAGCTTTGGCAGAAGTATACTCTCTGAATCCTTGAGCAATATCTGGAGATAAAGCCATAGTTAAAATGGCCAATGCCTTTTCTTGTTCTTCCACACTCTCAAAGTCTTCATCAGTGTAGTTTTCGATTGCCTTGTTGACCACCTTTCCTCCAACTGTAGTGGTGATTCTGACTGGATCCTTTAAAACACATTTCCAAATCTTAAAGTCTTTCATTTTTATATACTTCTCAATTCTATATTTCCACTCGGGGAAACCATCAGCTGACATAAGTCTTGGAATTCGCGTGGTTGTACCCATCACAGCATCAAGTTCTTGGTATTGAGTTGAATTTTGTGTATCCATAATTTTTATTTTAAAAATTATTACCAGAAAATTTTAAGGCTATGGAAAAATTGATTTTGTCGTGTAAGCTAAGGCCGTAAACTCCCGGCCGTAAACTCCCGGCCGTAAACTGGAGTTTACGGTCAAAAATTATTTTGTTTTAAAACTAACTCAAAAATTAATTTCAATTTTATAAAATTAACTGACTTAGCCTTAAACTCTTAAGCCGTAAACTCTAGACCGTAAACCTTAGGCCGTAAACTTGAGTTTACGGTCCAAGAATACTTGTTGATTTAAACTCTGAAAGATAATAGTGCAAATTTCGATTAACAGAAAATCAATTTTTCGTTGATGCTTTAGTTTACGGTCAATGAAACTCAAATAAAAGGTTCAATTTTAATTTTAAAACACAACTCAATTAAATCCCAGAACTAATATGTGATTACGAAGACTTGAATGACGTGAAAAACTATCGATTTCGAAGAGTGCAGATGAGGCCGTGAACAGGAGTTTACGGCCGTAAACTAAGACCGTAAACTTCTAGAAACTGTAATTTCGACTGAAATAAATCTCTCTAAACTGCAATGAATGTCGATTTAGTTGAAAACGCAGCTGTTGAACGCCTTTGACACTGGTATTGCTCTGATACCAATTGTAAGGTCCCGAAACATAGATCTACCAATGATCAAAGACAATAACAGATGCAAACACGAATTAATAAACCAATAAATAGCAAAAGACCAAGCTTGGATACGCTTTAATACTGTAAAACGTCTGATACAACTTGGAAGTATACGAGAGCATCAACAACTCATAAAGACTGACACAACTCGCTATTTAAAGACCTGACTAGAGACCGTAAGGTGTTTACGGCCGTAAAGAGTTTACGGCCGTAAACCCATTTTGACCATAAACACCGTAAACTCAAAACAAAACACGAACAACTACATTTCTACTGATATCTACGACTATGCCTAGACCAAACCATTTTACAGAGTCTTTCAAGAACTCCTGGCCCTTCGAAATGCACCAAGATTTGATGGAAAGGTACCATCAAAGTGCTCGGTAGGAGAGGTAGGAGATCATTGCCTCCATGATCACAACCAAAATGAAGGATGGAGAGTCCATCATAGCCCACTTGCAAAAGATGCAGAGATATGTGGACCGCTTGTGGAAGTTAAATGTGAACTTCGATGAAGAGTTAGCCATTGCCATCATCCTACATTTGTTACCTTCTTGTTATGATCAGTTTCGTATGACCTATCATATGAACAAGGAGGAGGTCACTCTTAGCAAGCTTCAAGGCCTTCTAAGAACTGTAGAAAGCAACTTGAAAGGCAAGTCGGTTGTACCTACTTCTACTACCATTGTTGCCCTGTTCTGGCAATTGGACATGGTAAAGGGAAGAAGAGGAAGGCTCCTTCTAAGATCTGCAATGGAAAGTCATTTGATGGATCCTCTTCTAGTGGGACCAATATTAGTTCTGCTAATCCCTCTACCAATCCGAAGGAAGAAGAGTGCTTGCATTGTCATGAAAAAGGGAACTGGAAACGAAGTTACCCCAAATACTTGCAGGACATTAAGGATGAGAAGATGAAGCCCACCTTCACAAGTATTTACAATATTCTTTCTAATAACTCATCACATGCTAATTCTTGGGTCCTTGATATAGGTTGTGGATTTCACATTTTTCTAATTTGCAGGGACTAAAAAGAAGTAGGGATGTGGACCACGGGAAGATAAACTTATTCATGGGAAATAGGAAAATGTCGCCTATCACCAAGATTGGACTTTATTCTTTATTGCTTAGTTGTGGGTTACAATTAGAATTGAATAATTGTTGTTACTCGTCAGAAATGCCGAGAAATATTATTTCCTTTCACGGTTTGTATAAACAAGGTTTTACCTTTTATTTTAATAATGGAATTGGTACTGCTAATTCTTATTATAATGGCACTTTTTATTTTGAAGCATTAGATTGTAATGGTATATATGAAATTGTGATGGTTGTAGATAACCTAGGAAATAATGTGTTGAATATTGATTTGTCCTATGTTTTGGACAAGGCATGCTTGTGGCATTGTCATATTGGACATGTCAACAAGAAGCGCATAGACCAACTCCAAAAGGATGGAGTCTTGGAGTCATTCGATTAGAAGTCAGATGACACTTGGTAATCTTGTTTGCTTAGAAAGATGACCAAGCACCCTTCACTGGTACTTGTTAAAGGGGTGAAGGTCTGTTGGATCTCATACACACTGATGTGTGTGGACCCTTTAGAACCGCCACAAGGGATGCTAATCACTTGTATGTGACTTTTATTGATGATTACAGTAGATATGACTATATCTACTTAATCAAGCATAAGTCAAAAACCTTTGAAAAGTTCAAAGAGTTTAAGAAAGAAGTGGAGAATCAATTGGACAGGAAGATAAAGATGTCGCGATCCGATCGACGAGGAGAGTATCTTAGTATCGAGTTCCTAGACTATTTTAAGGAATGTGGAATCATAGTTGACGCCACCTAGAACACCGCAGTTGAATGGTGTGGCTGAGAAGCGTAATAGAACCTTGTTGGACATGATTTGTTCCATAATGAGTAGAGTTTCGTTACCTATCTCATTCGGGGGCTATGCCTTAGAGATTGTCGCCCATATCCTTAATCTAGTCCCTACTAAGAAGGTTTCCAAAACACCTCACGAGATGTGGACATGGAAGGTTCCCTCGTTGTATCACATCAAAGTTTGGAGTTGCTAGGCTTTTGTGAGAAAAGGAACTCACGACAAGATCGAACCTCATAGTGAGTGATGTATTTTCATAGGCTACCCGTAGAAATCCTTTGGATATCTCTTCTATAGACCGAGTGACAATGTTGTCTTCATTACGAGGAGAAGAGTCTTTCAAGAGAGAGAACTCGTATGCCAAGAGTCAGTGGGAGGCATATTGTCCTTGAAGAGGTTCAAGAGTTAAGTGATGAAGGAACCTCAAACACTGGCGCTCAACCCTGAGGAGGAAACTCCTTTTGAACTGATTGACTAGTCCGTACCTTTAAGATGTTCCAGTAGAGTTAGTGTTCCACCTGTGTTATATGTTTTTCATATAACAACTAAAGGTGATACATTTATCAGTGATAGTATATTTGATAAATGTGGATAAAATTAACAACTCCAAGGAAGCCATGGCAGGCCCCCGAGTCTGCTAAATGGAAAAGATACACTGGACAACGAGATTCGGTCCATGTATGAGAATAAAGTTTGGAACTTGCTTGGCAATGTACCCGGTTGTAAGACGATTGGGTGCAAATGGATCTTCAAGAAGAAGACCGACATGGATGGGAATATACACACTTATAATGCGCGACAGGTTACGAAGGGCTTTGCTCAAACTCTGGGAGTTGACTATGATGAGACCTTCTTACATGTAGCGAAGATTAAATCTATAAGGGTTATGCTTACCACAGTTGCATTTCATGACTATGAAATATGGAAAATGGATGTCAAAACCGCTTTCCTTAATGGAAAGTTGGCTAAAGATGTTTATATGAAGAAACGGCATTCCAACCTTGAAGGAAATTAAGTCCTGGCTTGGGAAGTGTAGGCGTTCCGAGGCGGTCCAGTCAGGCTGAAGGCTCTTATAGCAGAAATCCGAAATTTGCCACATCTATCCTCCTCTCATAATCATCCTCTTTCATTGTGTGTTTGTGAGCCATTAGAGGTGTGACGCTTTTGACAATTAGTTCTCAAAGATCAAGATCTATAAGGTTTTAGATTGTTATTACAATATAACAATCAAGGTATGTATTATGATCCCAATTGTGTGAGTTTCGATTATTATACATAGATCCTAGGGTTTCTTGTATTGTGTTCATTGTTTACATGTTTAATAGAGAAAACTTAGATCCAATCTATTTAGGGTTGCATGTACACATATGAATGTATGTTTTGCTCAAAACCCATCAGTAGCCACCATGATGCAAGCAACATTCATGGCGTCATTACAATGTTTGTTGTAGGAAGCAATTTCCTCAAGAGTAGTAGTGGAATGATCCATTTCAACAAGAGGCTAATCAAGGACAAATCCTGTTCCCTTGTATCGAAGATTCATCTTAGAGTTTCTTATCCAATCCATGTAGTTGGGACCAGTAAGCTTCTCTTTTGACAAAATCAAGAGTAGTATAAGTTTTAGTTTGAGGAACCATTTTGATTAGTTTTGAGTTCACCATTTCCAAACATCTATATAATGAGACATAGTTTTAGTTAGTGATATAACTCCTTAATATTTTAACCCAAAGTTAAAATTCAAGGCTAAGATCCAAAATTACAATTCACAACAAAGAAAAGGGATGTTGTAGTCTAATTGTGAATTTTTTAAGGTAGGTAATACAAATTTACCAATTTCAATCTATCATGAAACTCCTAGATCTTTTAATATTCATTGAATCTTATCAATGTCATGTTTAATTTAAGATTGTGCTCTTCAATTTATGACTGGGATGCCGAGGATAAATACAATATGAATAACCTCGCAAACCTGCTTGACAACATCGATTTCATTTATCATCTGAAATTAGTGTGTTGATTAACCACACACACATCATTAACAATGATAAATTTTTATTTCTCCATCACTCAACTTTATAGTCCTAGATTAGTTTGTCATTTAACCATGAACGCTCCACTAACGACTAATAAAGATTGATGTGCTTTTTCATGGATTAGCATACATTTCACATTTTATCCTTAAGTAACTATAGTTGGGATTTATAAAGACAAAGGTTTTGGTTAGTTTATAGCATTATACTTTTAGAGGTTATGTCCTATCAAACCCGTTCGGGTAACGACCCTCCACCATACAAGAGAGCGGCGGGTGAGATTGAACACTCGTTCAACGGTCATTTTATAGGTCGTTATTCTTATACCCCCATTAGAGTGTGGCTTCGTGAATGATGCCTACTATTGATTCGATTGACTTGTCTTATGCATATAGTATATTAAACTTATTTATATTTATTTTATAAGGTGTATTTTAAAACTTTTTCAAAGTACGAGGTTTAACTATTAATTATAAAATTATTATATAATTAATTAATAGTATTAAACATATTATGAATTTATAATTATCCTTTAATTGCATTACTATTAAATTAGCTAACAAATTCATAAGAACTAATTCAATTTAATTTATCTAATTAAAAATTTATCAATTAAGGATATCTCCTAATATTTAGGGTTTTATGGATTATCACACAAGGCATTCAAAATTCGGTATCTAACATAATTAATACATGATAATTACCAAAATTAACACATAAATCTGATTAGGATGATGAAAACCCGAAATTCTAGAAAACATTGAGCTCACGTCATGAGATCTAATTTACAGGTCGTGAGATTTGTATTTTGAAAGAAAAAAAATAGTTTGATTCAACGCATGTTCAATCAGTGTTTAACAAACCTGCTCTGATACCACTAATGGATTTTATAGATAGCAACTAAGCACAATACGGAATAAAAATTAACAATTAATAGAGTACATGCATCCTATAAAAGATCTATGTCATACACTTTGATAGCAACATGCATTAAACAATTAAACTTGCCTAACCCTAGTGTAAATCGAAAACTATATACTTTAGGCTACATAACTTTTAACTTATTATAGCAAACAAATCAAACTAATCCTTGAAGTTATGAAGCTTGGAAAGACTAGCCCCAAACATATGACGACTCTAATGACTTGTACCCAAACCTTATCAACAAGAACACAAGAGGAGAGAGGAGAGAGGTCTAGAATTTTAGCTATTAGAAGAATAAGAAGCCATGACCGAAAATATGATCCTTAAGGTCCTATTTATAGGTGATAAGAAATCATTAGATAACACTCACTTGAATATATATAGTAATATCTTAAAATATGCAATTATCCAAATTCTTTACTTATCCTCCAATGCTTCGTAGAAGCATTAAAAAGCTCCACAAAAGCATTTCCATGTGGGAGGTTCTAGAATCCCTTAATTGCTCAACTTTTGAACAATGTCACCTTTAGTACCTGTACATCCAGTTAATTTAATTAATCCTAAAATTATTTCTAATTAATTTTTGATTAATTCTAAAATGATAATTACCATTTCTAATTAATATATTAATTAGTCAAAACTGCAAATTTGGTCCCTGTGGTATTCAAAAAACTTTGGATAGGGTCCAAAAAGTTTTCAACTTGAATGGATGATCCAAAATCAAGAATTTCCTTTGGTTTTGGTCCTTGGAGAACTGGAAATGACTCTTTTACCCTTTTCATTTATTTTTTCTATATTCTTTATTTACTTAAGTATTTAAATATTTAGAAAATAATAAAAAATATATATATATATATACCCACCCCACCTTATCACACCATCGGTAACCCCATCTCTGTCTCTCTCTCATAAACCAACAGAGAACATAAATCCCACCTTCATAAAAATAACCTCAAATCGACTTCATCCTTAAATGCAAGGAGAAAACCCTAAATTGGTGGTGGTGGGTTTAAATTTAAGAGACCATTGAAGCCCTTCTTGGTTATTTTCTTTATTTTTCAGCTGTTGAGGAAGTTGTTGTTGTTTCTCTATGTCATCACTGACGAATAAAGGGAGAGGGGGAGAATATGAGTTGTTGTTGTTGTCTACTATGGTTAGCGGTGTGGTGACGGTGGTGGTGATTTGTTGAAGTTGACGGTGGAGGACGAGGATAGAGCATTGGAGCTCAGACAATAGAACCAAGATGAAGCCAAGAACCATAGCAAGACATACCACAAGGACCAGGGTTAACCCCATCATCAAATTGGATGCACCCATCATCATTTTTCACACCGTGTATGTGAAAGAATGTGAGAATGGGGAGTATCACCATTGAACATTGTGGTAATAAATGGCAGACTCAAGGTTTTGACAGGAAAATGGTGGTGGGGTGAACCCCGAGAAGGAATCCTGATTCTTTTAAGGTTACGAGGATTGTTGAGGGGATACAGTTAGATCATTAACATGTTTTTATGAAAATGTCATGACGAGAATTATAAGTTATAATAAAGAACAATTTTGAATAGATCGTACAGATCTAGGATTCAATCAATGGAGTCAGAGAACCGTGAAGGAAAATTCATGGACTATACAGATCCAGGTTTAGCAAATCTTGTTTTTTATAAACAAACTTCATATTGTTATTGTTATGTGTGTTTCTTCAATTTTCAATTTTGATTCAGTGAACAAAAACACAGGTGTAAATCATGGATTTCTTCTTATTTCAATTTGAATTTTGGTTGTGTATATTTGTCTCTTCAATTTCAGTTTGATTTTATTTTTGGTTGTGTATGTGTGCTCCTCCTGATTTCGATTTGAAGGGATTCAATGGTTTCGTTGTAATTGTTTGAAAGATCTGTGTATGTATGTGTTTATGTCAACATGAGAGAGAGGGAAAGAGAGGTTACCGGTGGAGTTATAGGGTGGGGTGGGGTAGGATTTTATTTTTTTATTATTTTCTAATTATTTAAATACTTAAGTTAATAAAGAAGATAGATAAAACAAATGAAAAGGGTAAAAAAGTCATTTCAAATTGTTTAAGGACCAAAACCAAAGGAAAATCTTGATTTTGGACCATCCATGCAAGTTGAAAACTTTTTGGTCCCTATCCAAAGTTTTTTGAATACCATACGGACCAATTTTTTAGTTTTGTCTATTAATTAATTATCCTCTCTCTCTCTCTCTCTCTCTCTCTCTCTCTCTCTTTCTCTCTCCCTCTCTAAATACAATTCTTCTCAGTTACAAGTTTTGAGGGAAACCCAAAAATGACTTTTCTTTTATTTTAAGGATATACCAATTTAGTTATTGACTTAGGCAGCGAAATCAACATTAATGACCTCTGGACTTGTTGGCTTGCAGAAACATGCATAAGCATGCTTATCCTTTAAGCCATGTGGATTTGTCCCAAATGTAGTTAGGGTTTAAGATCTTGATTTATTAGATGGAAGAAATCGATAGTTGAACATTTTATTAATGTAGAGGGTCAATCGATCCAAATTTGAGCTTTAGAGCTCTGGACTTAAGGGTTCATAACTTAATGAAATAAGCCATAATAGACGTTCATCGTGGCATGGTCAGGTGCAGGTCGCGATACGGGTCGCATGACCCAATCACCACAACTTTATCTTTTAGCAACCATGTCGTGGTCGATGAGTCAGTCACAACATGGTGGTTGGTGAGTGTTGATCTTTAAACATGGTGGTTGTTGAGTTGTTGACTCTAGCCTTTGATTCAAGTGATTCTTCTCACTATATTGTAGGACATTGGGTGTCATGTTATGGTAGTTGTCTTTGTAACTCTTGCAAGTTTATTTCTAAGCTTGTTGGGTTGGGACCGTTAGGCTAGGCTCATTTATATGTTTAATAGGCTAGGCCTGAATATATGTATGTTGGGTTGGGCGTGTGTGAATGAAAAATAATTGTTGGGCTAGACCTGTTAATTGAACGATATTTGGTATTTTCGAGAACACACTAAGCTTTCTACTTACAGTTTCAAGTTTAAATGTTTCAGGTATTTATAGTACCAAGGGTAAGAGCACGACCTGATCGTATCACATCCATTGTAGATTTTCCACACTATTGTTTTATGTTACTTCCTTAGATATTTGATTTTAGAAATTCAAACATATAAGTTGGTTATCTTTTATGAAATGATGTTGTGATTATTTTATTATATTAAAAATAAAAATTTTACTTTATATTTTTGGAACGTTACATAAATCACTTAGAAAAGTTTAGTTACATCAAAGGATTTATATATATATATATATATATATATATATATATATATATATATATATATATATATATATATATATATATATATATATATATATATATATATATATATTAAATATTATCTTATATTTTCTTTCTACTTATCTTTCTATTCATATAAAATTGTGACAAATGTTACACTTTTATAAATTAATAATATTTTAAAATATTTGTATTACTAAAATAGTAGTAATATAAATATTAAATATAATTAAGAAATAAAATGATAATGTTAAAAGAAGATGAAATTATATATAATAGTATAATAGATATAAGTGAAATACTAGTAAGTCATAAAAGAAACTTTTATCGGAGGCTTTGTAAATTAATTAATATGTCTAATTTATCATATATCTAAGCTGACTATAATATTTTAAATCAACTTAATATAAAAATAATTATTTCACAGTTATTAACAACAAAATAGTTTCTACCAAATATATATTTGTCAATATATATATATATATATATATATATATATATATATATATATATATATATATATATATATATATATTGTATTAGTTATTATGTAATAAAAAATTATCATTGTTAATTAATTAATTTATGTTTATATTGTCTGCTTATGCTATTAATGTAAATTAGTTAATATTTTAGAATCTTCATAGTGCTCCAAATTGAATTTGTTAATTACTTTCCTTAATTCAAGTGTTCAAAATTTTAACAGGTATTAATGAGTTATTTATGCATAATTGATTTGAACAAAAAGCTTTTTAAACTATACCTTTTAAGATTCAAGATATAACTAATATATATATATATATATATATATATATATATATATATATATATATATATATATATATATATATATAACCCATGAACATTCATCTATTTATTATATTATTCAAAAAAATGTAAAAATTATTTGAAAAATTCATGTTGTTATATATATATATATATATATATATATATATATATATATATATATATATATATATATATTCTTTTGGCAAACTACTAAATGCATTTGTGTTGTATGTGATGAAAATCAACATACATTAAGCTAGAATTTGAACATATATTAATCTAAAGTGAAATTAAATATCTTTATACTTTTTTCCTATTAATTATACTATTCATGTGAAATGACAATAAACATTTTAAATTATTATTAATTTTATAAAAATATAAAACTTGTTATCATTTTATATAAGATAGAATGATAAATAATAAAAAAAATATATATAAAAAATGTTTAAAGCCTCTAGATATCGAAAGATTTGAGAACCTTTTGAACTAATTAAACTTTGCTAAATTGATTTTAAACATCAAAATATCAACCAATGATTTCACATAGACTTGGAAATGGAGCAAGTTTTGACACTAATCTGATCCAAATTCGCAAACATTATACGGGCTATGAGCGTTGTTTTTTATTTGTTTACCCGTTAACGATCTGTATCCGCTAACCCTTTTATTAAAATGGTTGTGTATGAATCATCATCTATCTACTCCATTTATAAGCCGCCCTTTATAACTTTATAATTAAATTTTTATAGTTTATATTGGTTAACATTTAATAATAATTCCAAACGAAAGTCCAAAGGAAAAACTACAAAGGAGAAACCGTTTTTACATAGACTTCAAGGAGTCCACTTTTAGACTTTTAATATTTTACCAAGAATGATAATGTCATTTTATTTATATTTCATCCAGCAATCGCCAATTCTATTTATAAATTAAAAAACTCATTTATCAACTGGAAGAAAGTTTGCAATTATTATTCCATATCATTGCAATCGACATTCAGAAATCAACTGGAACTTGCTACAAAAGTGATTTTTAATCCAATCGAAACTCCTCATGTATGTAATGCACTTTCTAAATAAACATTTGTTTTATTCAAGCCATGTTATTTAAGTACTAAGTTATATTATATATTTTTTATTTAAGAAATGTTATTTTAAGAAATAATTCAAATGTGTATTCAAAAAATATACGGATTATGGGACCGGTTTGGATATCTGTTAATTTGATAGATTAGGGTATTTGAAACCTTACGGGTTACAGAACGTGTTTGGATCGGATTTTAAAATTTATTAAACATATTTAAATCAAGATCGATTCACTTCAAACTTGTTTCATTGTCAAATATGATTGTAAAGTTATATATTTTAATAAAAAAATATTAATTTCCATATGTTTCATATGTGGGGAACATATGACGTTTAGGAATAAAGTTTTTTTTAGGGCTTTAGCAAACGTCAATCAAAAAATTTAGAAGAAAAGGATTTACATACAAAATGATTGGATGATCGTTAAGGCTATGCTTGTTGGAATCTAGATAAGCTGAAGTGACCTTTGAATTGAATCGATTCAATTCATCAATCAAATCTAGCACTCCAATATTATTTGCTAGTACATCCCAAAATAGCAATATTAATTTTCTTTAAACACCTTCTCCGATAAAAATAAAAATAAAAACAAATAACGCCTATGTGTATTTTGACTTGTAACTTTCACAGGTACTATGACCGGATCTTTAAATAATATATATGCTTGTTTATAAATAAGTTTTTGCAACTTCATCTGCTTGTATGCTAGCAAGAGTTTTGGAATATTGATATTTTTTCTAGAGTACATCTTTTGAGTGATGTTGTTACAAGCATTTCGAAGTAATTAGTTATTTTTTTTAACAGCTTAAAGTAATTACTTATTAATCAAATCAAATATTAAATTCTTATAAGATGAATGTAGCACTTTAATTCTAGGAATATTGATTAAACAATTATTATGTAATGTTAAATTTAAGAATATAAATCTAATGTATTTTTTTGAAAAATGTCTAACTACTTTGAAATGGGGCATTTCGAACCTTTGAAAACGGGTAAACTCATATGTGTTGTTTAGTCTTGTATAAATAGAAACAACCGCTCTACCAGTAATGACATTTTGAAATAATCGTTTAAAAAAAGAGATTTTCTAATATGTGCTCTAAGGACACATATAAGAAATATTAATTAATCATAATTATTACTATAGTTAAATGTTAAACACATTAATTATAAGAAATATTACCATAATTAAATATAAAATTCATTAATAATCACCGTAATTAATGTATTTCACATTTAGTTATGATAATATTTTTCATAATTAATACTTCTTAGGGCACATGTTAGAAAATCCCTTTAAAAAATTCAAACATTTAAGTTTTTTTCATAAATTCAAACATTTAAGTTTTTTTTTATGAAGAATGACATAGATTTCACAAACTATGTTGGCTTTACATGTTTATATACTTAGATATTATGTCTTAATTTGTAATGTATTGGTAAGGAATGTAAAGAACATATATGGAATACGAAGAACAAATCTAAAACGTATCTTGTATAGAGGCACATATTTCATTTTTCCTATATATATTGTTTGAAGCCCAAACAAACTTAGAAAAGCACGATAGAATGCAAATAATTGTCTGGAGGAATACTGAGAACGATTCGAAATAGATTCTTAATTTCTTTGGAATAAAACATTTTGTTAATAATACGTTGTTGTATTTTTCTTACTGAGTAACAGTGATTTGCATACAACAAAATTTTCAAATAAGTCTCAAATCCAAAGCACTGATTTAAATTAGTATAAATGTGCATCCTATCGGTTTGCATGAGTCTTGTTTAAAAATGGATTTTACCGAAAAAAAAGCTATGGAACATCTACATGAACTTTCAGAATTACATTTGATTAAGGTAAGTTCGACTATAAATAATTTTATTATTTTCATATTTTATGATAATAAAAATGCATATTTTTATTTTCAAAGATAAACACTGGACATGATAATATAAAAGAAAAAAAATACACCCACTAAAGTTAAACGTGAAACTTAGATAAAAACCAGATACAATGTTAAAATTTAAACTGATAGCATATAGCACTCACATATACAAGAAGGGGTCAAGCTTACAGAAAACTATTATTTTATACTAGTTTATCATGCTTTTTGAGTGTCCATAACTACATAGACTAGATATTGTTGTATAATGCTTAATCTTTTTGAACCATTTCGTTATATTAAAGTATTTGATGTTTTTATTATCATAATCTTCAACATCCACAATTACACCACCTCTACCAATAAAATATGAAGTGTTGTGCATTGTCGTTGGACATCTACGTCTTTTTGATATGATTGTATTAGAAATGATTCATGATTTTCACCGTGCAAAAAAACAATTGTTAGTATTGGAAATCCCAATGCCACCTTCAATAGTCGATAAGCATAGAATGTAATATCCACCTTCGCGATGTTTTTATTTTCGAGAAAGTGGACCGTAATTTGATCGAGGAAAGGTTTTAGGCTTCAAGGGAATAAATTTTAGACCTTATTAGATGTTGATAATGTTGGTTAAGTGATTTAAGCCCTTGATTTTTGCTTTGGAGCCAAAAGAGTAAAATGGGAAAAAGTGAGATTTTTTACTATTTGCATGTATTAATGAATTCAATTCGGTATACATTGAGTTACAAGTAATTAGTTAGATTTGTGAGGCTTGTTAATACCTTAACGTGCATATAAATATCATTGAAAATGGATTTGGAACGAAGAAGTTATGAGTGGTTGAAGCTGGAATATAATCTGGAAAACTGTCACCATGATGTGGTGAAAAGGTAACCACATATTTAAAGGTAATGCCTCCATGTTTTAGGTCACTTTGTAGGATGCATCACATCAAGAGATCTTTGGGAGCAAACCCTACCTCCTCTTCATAGTATGAGAATCTCCTCTCTCCTCTCACACTTCTTGGTTGGTTTTTGATGGTTTTATGTTTCGCTTTCTTGCAAGATTGATTATTTGAGCTTTGCATCAAAATATCTCAACTTTCACCTACCTTCTGGACCTTTGTAAGTCGTAAAGATCCTTGATTTATCATATTTCGTCTTTGGATTTTTGAGATATTGGTGTTTTAGTTCAAATTTGGTGTTTTGGTCTCTTTAAAGGTTTGATCTTAGAGTTTGGACAACTCCATGATCTTAGGTTCATAATAGACTTCAGATTTGACCTTTTGGTCGAGTTTAGAGAGCATGCATAAGCTCTCTTTACACCATGCTTGAAGAGAAGTGAGTTTTAGGACATTTTATGGACTTAAGGTTTTAGATCTTGGCTTAATATGGTGTCCTAATGTATAAAGTGGGAAACTTTATCCACTAAGACCATTATAAGAATCAGATTTAAGCTTTTTAGCTCTGGAGTATAAGGTTGAAGTGCTTAATCCATTAAGCTATTTTGGATGATCACCATGACATGGTGGATGTTACAATTGCCTAATCTTTATGATGCCTTATTGTGTGGTGGATTTGTTGCTCAAATGTAGCTTGCTTTGTGCTATGTGAAACCTATATAGATATTAATTAACTATTAATAGAATACGTTAGGTTGCATGCCACAAAGATTAAATAGTTTAAGAATTGCATGATTTGGCCTTATTGTGCAACTTTTTCTTCAATCAAACCATTATAGTGCAAGATTTTTCAGTCAAAGGATTGTTTTATTTTTGTTGCATGTATTTATATTCGTAAGATAGTTGACATTAGTAGAAGTTTCTTCTCCGGCTAATAGCAGGGTGGGGTGGGAATTTCTAGCGACCTAGGAAAAGTGTTAGAACCTGCTAGTATGGGCACTTACATAAGAGAAATCCTATAAGAAGAATCTACAATGATTAGTAGTGTTTACTCATTCGTACGTGGGCATATGTGATTAGATTGATTGGTAGTGCTCAAGAGTATTGACTTGGGAGCCTTAAGAAAATTCTTGGGACGAGTACGAATAAGTATGGAAGATAGTATGAGCTCGTAGTACCAGGAGTACAGGATCTATACGGGGACATGTAGAGTTGAAAGGTTACTAACAAGCTAGATGAGGGTAGATAGCATGGTTTGGCACCGTGACTCGTTGCAACATGTTCTCATCTTTACCGATCTTTTGGTTATGGTTATTCAGTATGAGGAAGAGTCTGGTAGTTGTTCGGGCCTAGGCGGTTGGTCAATGGGTTGGGATGTCATTTTATACAACTTGGTTATCTACTTCCAGCCTCCCGTGTTCGAGGAGAATAGAGATAGAGATCGTGCATATGAATTCAGATTTGAGATGTAGACCGAGGACGTGACTAGAGAGCGAGTGTAGGTTCAGGCACCACTGAAGTGAGATATTAAAGCTTTGGATTTGTTTTTGGACGGTCCATGTATTTACAGTTGTCACGACAAGTGTGGGAATACGCAAGAGTAATCTTGTGGTATGGTTGCCTTGAGATATTTTAGATGTGGGCAAGTGAGTCATTTCAGTTGAGAATAGCAACTTCCGTTGCCTCTGGTGCGTCTCGACTATGAGAATTACTCCTCTAGTATTTATGTTGATTCTTGCGGTGAGTTTTTTGATGGGTATTTGTATGTAAGGTGTGTGTTTTTTTTCCAATTGTTGCTAGCTAGTGAATTAGTGTTATGTTAGGACTGTCAAAGTTATTGTTTGTGCATATGCATGGTATTTTTAATGTTTTAGAGGCGGTAATGCTAGGAAATTTTTTTGAGGTCTCCATATGAGATTCTGAGTTTCCTTGTGATTGGTTGGCTTTTATTTGAATGATCATCTTATGTTTTATTATGTATTCCAAGAATCAAGGTTGGTAGGTATCTAGTTGACTCGGTTTGAGGCTTTGTTGTTTTGCAGATGTCAGTCGGTTGTGTTTCGAACCCTAAGTGGGCAAGAACTGGTTATTCTATTTGAAGGATCGTCGGTCTATTCGATTTTTTGTGGTTTTAGTGCAATGAATCATAGGAAGTTATGGTTCAGGTATGCATAGTTTTGGTTCATTTTGATTGTTTCATAGTGAAGGAAAACTAGTTTACCATTAAAGTGCTCGTTGTTAGGAAATTTCCTCGTTGCGTTTCTCAAGGATCCATTGGAGTTCTTTGTGATCTAAAGAATTCAAGAATTTGTCAAATCGTGGGTGCAAAGCTAGTTGCCATCAACTTTATATCCTCAGGAATGTCTGGGTTGTTTCTGTAATAGGAAGTTGTCGGGCAATGAGCTCGTTGTGGCTAGTAGTTCCTTTCAGGAACGCCATGTATTAGGTCAAGAAGCATTTGTGCCGCTCAGGTTGGGTATCTATTTTGAGGAATTGGTTAGCTTGAAATATGTATCGTTGTCTTTAGCCAAGGATGGACCGTTGTTTATTCGTCGATTATCTTCAGAGTTTAGTATGTATATTTTTTGAGGGCTTTTTTAGTAGTGTGTGGGATCATTGGTTTTACTTTATCAATATATTTTTAATCTTTGGTTGTCTCGTTCATCATCAATAGTTGACTTTGTTCTAAGGTTTTGAGTTGTATAAATTGAATATGCAGTTAGTGCATGAACCCTTCATCAAGTTCTGTTAGGTGTATATATTGGTTTTTTGGGTATGTGTACTCATGGTTGTTTGATTGTTTAATTATTGTTCCTAGTAGGCTTTAGTTTGACAGTTGTCCTTGGCTACATGTTTAGATGTTGGAGTGGCATTGTTCAATTTTCCAGGTGTTCCCTCGAGTCTACACAAAGTTCATTTTGGGATGGAACGTTTTACGGGGTTGGTATTTAGGGTCGATCCGATAATGGTTCTAAAATCATTTATGGATAATTTGGAATTTTTCATTCGAATTTGGAGGTTTTATTGGGCTAGTTACGCATCTGTGGGATGATAGTCATGTGCCTATATACCCACTAAGGTGTTGGTCGTGAGTCTTCAGGCCCATGGTTTGATGATGAGAAGAACGGTGTATAGTCGTGAGCTTCTCAATCTAATGATTGGATGGTGTCACAATGTATAGTGAACCAATATGGATACGAGTTAAGTGGATGTAAACTTTGGGTGTTAATTCTTTTGTCTTTTGGTGTAGTTGGGAGTTAGAGCATTATGGTATTGTTACTGGTGGCTTAGTGGCAGCCAGCTTCGAGTCAGGAATTTATAATCAGTTCCTTCTTGATCTTCTTTTTAATGGATTCTTGTTTGTTTTTGTGAAAACAGTTTCAAGCGATTTAAGTTACCAGTGATGGAGTTCATTGTAGGTCTCTTGAATGATGTGTCAGATGGCTATAAACCTGGGTTATTATGGGAGTTTGGATGCCATGTGAGATTTTTGTATTGACTATTGTTACGCTCATAGGATTCATGGGTTAGTGATGACTTATCAGGAAGTAATGTTTGTATTTGAGTTCTTTTGGGCATAATTTTCGTATTTAGGATTGGTTGAAATTCACAATCGGGATATTTTAAGTGTTCGTTATGCACAGATTAGTGGTGCTACTTGTTAGGGACCATGGGTAGGTATGACGTATGGATGATCATCAATCTTTAGTTACAGTTTTGAGAGTTTTCAGGTTTAAGTGCTCTTTGTTATGAGTTGGGACTTATAGTTTGGGAGAGAGAGGTTGTTGTTGAAGTTGGGTATTTTCCAGTGATTGGGTTGTTTTTTTGGCATCAGTTGGGTTCTAAATAGTCTCTATGGTTTTCTTTATATATTCTTGATTTTATGAAGTGGTTGGAGGAAGCATATGGATTGTGTTGGTGTTGTTTCAGACATTCTATACAAGACGGATTTGGATGGCAAAGTCCAGTTTAAGTGAGGGAGAGTTGTAACATCCAGTTTCAAGATGTTTCTAACTTTAGGATAGAGGACCATAATTTGATTAAGTAAAGGTTTTGGGCTTCAAGGGAATAAATTTTAGACCTTACTATATGTTTATAATGTTGGTTAAATAAGTTAAGCCCTTGATTTATGATGTGGATCAAAAAGGTTAAAGAGGGAAAAGTGAGATTTTGGACTCTTTCCACATATTAATGAATTAATTTTGGTATACATTGAGTAAAAAGTATTTAGATAGAATTGTCGGCCTTATTAACACCTTCGCATGCATAAGCTCCTTAGGAGCACACCCTAGCCTCCTCTTCATAGCTTGAGCATCTCCTCCCTCATATCACACTTCTTGGTTGATTTTTGGTGGTTTTATGTGATGCTTTCTTGCAAGATTTATTATTAGAGCTTTGCATTAGAAGATATCAAGTTTTGCCTATCCTATGAACCTTTGTAAGTTGAAAAGATCCTTGCTTAATTGTAATTCATCTTCGGATTTAAGAGATATTGGTGTTTTAGTTCATATTTTGGTGTTTTGTTCCATCTAAAGGTTTGATCGTGGGAGTTTGGAGAACTCCATGCTCTTAGGTTCATAATGGAATTCAGATCTGACCTTTTGGTTGAGTTTAGAGAGCATTCATGAGCTCTCTTTACTACATGCTTGAAGAGAAGCGACTTTTCAGAAATTTTATGGAGTTAGGGTTGTAAATGTTTTCTTTTTTTGGTGTCCTAGTGGATAAAGTTGGAAACTTTATCCATTAAGACCTTTAGAAGAATCATATATGAGCTTTTGAGATATAAAGGTTAAGGGTTAAGTGCTTAATATATTAAGTTGTTTTGCACGCTCACAACAACGCTTTGAGTTGTGGCTCACAATGTAGTGGCAGGTTTCAGCCGTGTGTATTGTGTTGCCTTGTTTCCACGGTGCAGTCTTGAGGTTGGCAGTACGTGGAAGAGCACGATGTGATTGCATCACATCTGTCAATATGATTTGAGATGTTCTACACTTATGAATTTGTTACTCTGATTTATGTTATCAAATAACCGAATGTAACTAATATGATTTAATGGTATGATTATAATTTTTTTTTTAAATTTTGGGACATTACATAGAAAGTTAATGCTTTATAATAAGCAAATGCTCCTGATGCAATGTATGAAGATATACAATAGTTTCCCAACTCAATGGAAATAATCGAAGAATGACATGGGATAGTGAAACACAAGAGGAGGAAGTTGAAATGGTCAATACTACATTCGGCAAAATTTAAATCTACATGCAATTGTTTGAAGTTTAGGTAAACATCGCTTGTTTATATTGAATGTGAGTCCAAAGTAATTGTGGTTATCACATATAAAGAAAGAAAATGTAATGTGATTTTATAGAGTAATACATAAACTATTATGGTTTTCATAGTAACATCACTTTTCATTTTCATTAGTTAAAAGAACCTTACAAAATAAAATAAAAACCTTACAAATCTTTTACACTATCATTCTATTAAGTAGAAACTTAATTTATAACAACACATCCAAAATTATAAGCGATACATAACTTGTTTGCATTTAATAAAACATCCTCTAATTCTTACAATATCTTAAAGATGATATAGTGCCGCCAAAGCCAATTAATCTCTACATCCGCACCACAAAAATACTTTTAAGTCAATTTTTTTTTTCTTAGCATCACCTACCTGGTGTTCCTTTTCTTTCACATGTGTTGATAGAATGTTTGAACAAAAATAAAGTATTCAACTCATTTCTGAGTCCCATTACTTTGCAACGTCCCAAATTTCAAATAAAAAATTTTCATTTAAAAGTAAAAGTATTTATTCAAATTACAACAACAAAGATCTAGATAACAACATTTCATTCAAACAATTATCAGAGTATCGTTAAAGGTTATCATGTGCGGAAATCTCCAAAGGATGCGATGCAATCGAACCGTGCCCTCTTTTAATCTAATAAAACCTAAAACATTTAAACCAAAACTGTAAACACAAAGCTTAGTGAGTTCGCAAAAACACCACGTACCATACACACAATAAAGATTGTTATGTTGCAACCACAATCTTGCTATTTTTCCATGAGTTGTATCATGGTCTTTTCTTGCCAGGTCGGGGGCCAAAATCCTGGTTCTTACAGACAAGTGCCAAGAGTCACCTCCTGGTTGTCACACCACAAACTGGAACGGCCAAAACGTTCGGGGGAGGAGGACATCATGTATAGTATCACAACAATTGCATCATAGTAATCAAAGTAAACACAACCATTACATTGAATATATATATATATATATATATATATATATATATATATATATATATATATATAAGGTATTTACATCTGTCTGCTTCATATTTTTATACATCAAAAGTAGCAAAAGAAAGACGAGACTCTATATGCTCCGTCTTCTCAAAAGTCTGTTGAGGTACCTGTCTACTGATTCCCTAAGAATATAAGCGATTTTTGAAAGAGTATCAGCATAAAGATGGTGAGTTAGTAAGCATGTTTTAGTAATGAAAACCTATTGATGAATCTATTAATAAGTTCGTACATTCCAAGAAAATCCAATATTTTCTTTAATAAAACATGATAATACTAGTTCCTTCTATGATCACTTATTTCATACAGGCCAAGTATAAACCAATATCGAACAGATAGTTGATCATGTGGATTTGCCCTAAGCCCACAACCAAGGAATAGGAAATAAGGCGGAAACCACACGTTCCACAGTCTATCAATTACTCTTCATACATAGCCTAATGTATAAACTAAGGAATTATTAGAATTAACCAAGATTGTTTGTTACTGTATCCTGTTGTAGTATATGAAACATATTAGTTTGTTTGCTTGGTTACTACTGTATGTATTGTATGAAGAATTCTTTATGAAAACCTTCGTATAGAATGCTCTATATGAAAAACCCTGGCTACCACCAATATATATATAAATTTTATTATTTAAATTAAAACCGAGTATTGTATCCCTGGAATCCTTCAATGTAATGAATAGTAGTTCTATTAATTAAAATAAAACTATGAATAGTAGTTCGTAAACATCGGTTAGTTTATACTATTGTGAGTCGTATAACCATGCTTGATATGACCTAGAGACCTTTACGACGTTCTTCAAGTGTCGGTTAAATGACATTTGTCACCTCAGGCATGCCTGCCTAATTGTAGTTAGCAGTTCAGGTGTGGCATTTTCAGTCCCGAGTAGATCTATTCACAAATCTCATGCTCTCCCTCCAGGAGACTCTAGTTATACTATGATAGGATTTAGTTTTGTACTCCCAAGGGTACAATTGAAGTAGTGTCTCACAAACTTGTATTAACTAGTCTACGTGTAGTGTAATGTTCTCTTGTACTTGAATCTGTATGTATGTCTTGTAGAGCAAAAACAATTATACTTAAATAATTATTTAAGTACTCTTGTAATCGGAAAGCAGTGTTGTATATCATAAACTATATTTACTTTAGTTTATCTGTTATTATGGTGTACGGTTCTTGCATTTGTAAAACCATGTATTGAATCCCAAACTATACATATTATAGTTTTGTATGTATAACATGTAGTGTACTGAAAACCTTACGATCATCGTTGTATATTGAAAACCGCCCTCATGCTCAACATGTTACATAAGGGATAAAATATATAGATATTTTATAAAACATGGAGATCTTTTGCTTATATCAATTGCATAAGTTTCGAACCTATTGAAATTCCTTTGTATAAATTTACAAAAAAACATTTGTGTTTTGCTTGTATCCCCCGCCCCCCCCCCCCCCCCCCCGAAAACATTAAAAATAGTAAAAGCATAGGGGTATCAACTCACTGTCGATTGCGTGAAAGGTCGGGTAGCGAAACTGGGAGTGAAGACCCTCAAGCTGCTGTATGTGGCGCTTAACAGAATCCTAATAATAGTTAAATGCATATATGTATCTAAATTAGCGATTTCGTTAGATAAAATGCTAGAAAAACACTTGCTTTCGGTTAAGGAATGTTACTGGGACTTGATTGAATCGAGGAAAGCGGGTTTTCAGTCTGATGCACCACTTAGGAAGTGTTTACGGCCGTGAATGGGGTTTACAGCCGTAAAGGGAGTTTACGACTGTAAACTGCCTCTCGAAGGGTTTACGACACTTGAAGGTTTGAAGTGTGTACGGCCGTGAACTGGTTTACAGTCAATGAAGTTTTGCAGTTTTGAAGTGTGTACGGTCGTACACTCAAGAACAAGGGTACTGGATTTAATGAAAAACGTGTTCTAGGTGCTCCAAATCAACTTCCAATGACGATTCTCGATGATTTTCGGAAGAATAAGGGTGTTTTGGTGTAGGGCCTCGTATTTATAGGAGGTTTGCATGGTCGGTGGTGGGGGCCACCTGGCACTGGTCGTAAACAAGTGTACGTATGTAAACAGGTGTACGGCCGTAAACCTCACTTATGGCGAAAACTATTGATTTTTCAATGGAGACTCATGTTTTTCGTGCGATTTTGGTTCCGAATCATATAAATATAAATATATATAAAACTAGTTGATTTTCTAAACCAAGAAGTTTGACGGAAACTCAATAAAATTTAAACTTTATTAATGGAAATCAGTTAATGGTAGCGAAAAAAGGTTCGGGTTATCACATCATCCCCCCGTTAGAGGGAATTTTGTCCCGAAATTCAAACATAGAATACAAATCATGGACTCAGAAAGAGATGAGGATACTTTTGTCTCATTTGATCTTCGTGCTCCAAAGTGAATTCAGGTCCTCTCTTGGCATTCCAACGAACCTTCACTATTGGTATGCGACTTTCTTTCGTTCGTTTGATTTCCCGATCCATGATTTTGACTGGTTCTTCCATGAAGTTAAGGTTCTCGTTGATCTCGATTTCATTAAGAGGGATCACAAGGGTTTCATCGGATAAACAATTTTTAAGGATCGAGACGTGGAAGACAAGATGAACCTTATTAAGGTCTTGTGGTAAATGCAGTTTGTATGCTACGGGACCGATCCTAGCAAGGATCTCGAGTGGTCCTATGTATCTCGAATTTAGCTTTCCACGCTTTCCAAAGCGTATCATGCCTTTCCAGGGCGAGACCTTCAATAGCACATAGTCACCAACCTGGAACTCCAAGGGTTTTCTTCTTTTATCGGCGTAGCTCTTTTGTCTATATCTCAAAGCCTTTAGTCATTCCCGGATTTGTATGATCTATTCTGTGGTTTCACAGATGATTTTTGGGCCTGTGAGAGTGCTGTCGGGGACTTGCCCCTTGGCTAGCTACGTATCGCCCACCTCAGCCCAGCACAAAGGGGATCTGCACTAACGTCCATAAAGGGCTTCTAACGGCGCGACCTGGATACTGGTATGATAACTGTTGTTGTAGGAGAATTCGACCAAGGGAAAATGGGTGTCCCACGACATACCAAAATCTATAACACATGCTCTTAACATGTCTTCCAAGGTTTGAATGGTTCTCTCACTCTGCCCATCGGTTTGTGGACGGTAAGTTGTGCTCATATCCAACTTCATTCCAAGAGCTTTCTGCAGTGACTGCCTGTTATCCCGATCGGAGATAATGGAAACAGGCACACCATGCAGTCGAACCATCTCTTGGATATAGATTCGAGTAAGTCTTTCCATCATGAAGGTTTATTTGATTGGTAGGAAGTGGGCGGATTTGGTTAATCGGTCGACAGTTACCCAAATGGTATCATACCCACTCGGAGATTTGGGTAATTTAATGATAAAATCCATAGCAATCCTATCCCAGTTCCACTCAGGTATTTCCGGTTGTTGAAGTAGACCTGAGGGCTTCTTATATTCAACCTTCACCTTAGCGCAAGTCAGGCACTTGCCCACGAAGGTAGCGATCTCTACTTTCATGTTTGGCCACCAATATAACTTCTTGAGGTCCAGATACATCTTATCTGAACCTGGGTGAATGGAGTATCTAGTTTTATGGGCTTCGCTCATGACAACCTCTATGTAGCCACCGAACTTTGGGGTCCATATTCGGTTCATGAAATAATAGACTCCGTCTCCCTTGATCTCTAAGTTATTTTCAATTCCCCGCAAGGCTTCATCCAACTTGTTCTCTAGTTTTATAGCTTCTAGCTGTGCCTCTCTGATTTGAGCGGACAGATGGGAATGGATGGTTATTGTTAGCTCCTTCTCTCTATGACCTAAATACTCTTTCTGGCTGAGGGCATCCGCTACCACATTGGCCTTGCCGAGATGGTAGTGTATTTCACACTCATAATCATTGAGTGGCTCGGCCCATCACCGTTGTCTCATGTTTAACTCTTTCTGGTCGAAAATGTGTTGTAGGCTCTTATGGTCAGTAAAGACAATGCATTTGGTTCTGTAGAGATAATTGTTGGAATAGTGTCTAAGGCTGCAACTATATTAGGCAAGTATTTGACCCGGTTGTGCATGGTCTTTTTGGGTTGCCTTCACCATAGCAACTTGATAGGATGATTTATTAAGAGAGAGTAAATATTATTTATATATTATGGGAATAATATAAAGAATAATATATTGTTATTTGATTAATATAAGTCATAGAATTAATTAGAATTAATTTGGTGACTTAAAGAGATTAATTAAATAAAGGGGTATAAACTGTCAATTGTTTGATAGTTAAGCTTTAGACTATAAATCCTTATAGATATATAGTAGACGGATTATAGAAGCTAGGATAGCTTCAAAAATCGTCCAATGACTTATCTATGGAAAGGATTTGGATAGCCTTAAGAGAAGATTATCCAATTAGGGTTTAGGTTGTAACCCTTAAGGAGTCTACAAGTATAAATAGACCCCATGGCTAAGGGAAATCGGCACCTCTCCTAAAGCAAGAGAACCTGGCCGATTTCCTCCCCTCTCCTCTCTCCTAAATCATCTTCTTTGCTATTGGTGTTTGTAAGCCATTAGAGGAGTGACATTTGTGACTCTAGAAGCTCTAAGACCTCAAGATCAACAAGGAACTCAAAGGTATGGTTCTAGATCTCTTTCAATGTTGTTATTTAACCTTATTAGTCATTAGAAGTCTTGGATTCAAAGCATGTTTATTAGAAAGCCTAGATCCAAGCATTAGGGTTTTGCATGCGCACATAGGAAAGTTCTTATGGCTAAAACCCATCAGTGGTATCAGAGCCTAGCTTGGTTTTCTTTAAATTGTTGCTTGATTAACTGAAACAAACTTGCAAAATTCGATTTTTTTGGTTTCTGAGTCATGGACTCGGCGAGTAGGCCTAACTCGGCAAGTCCCTTTGTGCACTCGGCGAGTCCAGGCGTCAGAAATGCCAGATTCGGGATTTTTTCATAATTATCTTATGGAAACTTACCTTAATCATAATAGATCAATCTAAATCCGATTTTTTTGATATATATGATTATTATCTTGATCTATTTAAAGGTATTTATCAACTAATAAAATATTTAATTTCCTTATGTGATAATTAATTAATTATTTTAATTATTTTGGTAATTATCTTTCAAAGAAATCTTGAATAAAATCAAATATAGATAATTAGGATATTAATTGTTAATTGGAATTATTTTTTATTTGATCCTCCATGTTTTAAAATGTTTAAAACTTACCCTCAAGTTTTGAAATTTATATTTGTGATTAAAAGTTTTAATTTAGACAACTTAAATTTCAAACCCTAGATTTTAAAAGTTTTAAAATACAACCCTATACTAATATGATATTACTAGAATAATATATATATATATATATATATATATATATATATATATATATATATATATATATATATATATATATATGTATAACTAAATGCTAGTCTTACCGTTAGTAGGCCTCATTCACGAAGTCGATCTATAAGGTGGGTATAAGGTTGTGGCCTATAAAATGGCGCTTAATGGGTGTACACTCACACCCACCGCTTGCTTGATCGGTGGAGGGTCGTTAGCCGAACGGGTAAGATATGGCAACCTCATCCTCTCATTAAAAGTATAATAAGAAATATAAAGTAACTACATTTTTTTAAATTTCCCAATCTTAGTTACTTTAGGAAAAGTGAATTGATGCAATCCCATGAAATTACACTTTGCACCTTGCTAAGAAGTTAGTGGAGCGTGCGTGGTTTACCGGCACACTAATTGGTTCTAAGCAAAGGTGGCAAAGGGTGATTCATTGTTTATCATAGTTCGATGGAGCGTGTGTGGTTTACCGGCACATCGAATAGGTGATCGTTACAATGAAGGCACCATGTGAATTTGCATGGTAATTCACACCCGCTTTGTGATCCTCGGTATCCCAGTCACAAACAAGAGGGGCATATCGAGATTTAAACATGCCATTGAATAGTTTCAATGAATCTCATCCGAACCTAGGAATTCTCAATACACTTAGGACTAATAGTTTAAGTTTTTGTGATGGAGAATTAGTGAATCGTCATTCACTTACCTTCAATTTATTTGCATGTTAGATTACGGCATCCCTTTTCTAGTATGTAAATGTTATTGTTGGATCCTAGCCCTAATTTTTCTTATTGGGTGATAATTAGGGATTCTTATTCTAATCTATCTTTGTCCTTTTCTTTTCAAAGATGTCGAACGCAAACAACGCTGCTGCTAGTTCTTTCACATTGATGAGCCTTTGCCAAAAGGTCACCTTCGATGGAACGAACTTTAGCGAATGGATAAGATACATTCGCACCATTGCTCGCTATGAGGATAAGGAGTATGTCATCGATGAGAAGCTCGAGAAAATCAACCCCGAAATCGCTACTCCGGCCGAAATCACCGCTTTTGAGACTCATGAGCGAGATGCAATGAAGGTACATTGCATCATGATTGCCACCATGAACTCCAAATTCCAAAAGTCCTACGAGGACATGTACCCGTACGAGATGCACCAAGACTTATTGGAGAGATACCACCAAAACGCGAGACAAGAGCATTATGAGATTTTCACCAACATGATTTCCGTAAAGATGGGTCATGGAGAATCTCTTACCGTGCACCTGCAAAAGATGCAAAGGTATGTCGACCGCCTTCGCAAGTTAAATGTTGACTTCGGTGAAGACTTGGCGATCGACATGGTGCTTCACTCTTTGCCTCCAATGTACAACCAATTTAGGATGACCTACCACATGAACAAAGAAGAGGTCACCCTAAGCAAACTCCAAGGTCTCTTGAGGGTCGCTGAGAGCAACTTCAAAGACAAGTCTGTTGCACCTACTCCCAATCCGCCTGCTGCTCCTGTCTTGGCTATTGGTCAAGGAAAGGGAAAGAATAGGAAGGCTTCATCGAAGAACTATCACAAGGTCAAAGCCCGAGATGGTGCCTCTTATAGTGGGACCAAAGTTGATCCCACTAAGCCCTGTCCTAACCTGAAGGAGGCAGAGTGCCACCATTGCCACAAGATAGGACATTGGAAGAGAAGCTGCCCAGAGTACCTGCAAGCAATCAAAGAAGGAAAGATCAAGCCATCTTTCGCAGGTATATACACAATTAAATCTAACGATTCTAATCATGCTATTTCTTGGGTTCTTGATACCGGTTGTGGTTATCACATTTGTTCAAATGTGCAGGGACTAAGAAGAAGTAGGGATGTGGAGCAAGGAAGGATCAATCTAATCATGGGGAACAGAAGATCGCCGCCTGTGATCAAGATTGGAGTGTATTCTTTAGTGCTTAGGAATAGTTTGGTTTTAGATTTGAACAATTGTTGCTATTCGCCAGAAATGGCTAGAAACATCATTTCATTTCATGGTTTATATAGACAAGGATTTAGATTTTCTTTTAATAATGAGAATGGTTCTATTTTAGCTTATCTAAATGGTGTCTTTTACTTTGAATCTATACCATGTAATGGAATATATGAAACCGTTATGATTGTTGATAACTTAGGAAATGATGTTTTGAATATAGATTCTTCCACTAGTTTGGATAAAGCATCCTTGTGGCATTGTCGTCTTGGACATGTCAACAAGAAACGCATAGCCCAACTCCAAAAGGATGGAGTGTTGGAGTCATTCGACCTTAGGGAAGATGACACATGCGAGTCTTGTTTACTTGGAAAGATGACTAAGTCACCCTTCACGAGTACATATGAAAGGGGTGAGGGTCTGTTGGAATTAATACATACCGATGTATGTGGACCATTTAGATCAACCACAAAGGATGGGAATCGCTTGTACGTGACTTTTACCGATGATTATAGTAGATATGGGTATATCTATTTAATCAAGCAAAAGTCAGAAACCTTTGAAAAGTTCAAAGAGTTCAAGAATGAAGTGGAGAATCAATTGGGCAGGAAAATCAAGATGCTTCGATCCGATCGAGGAGGAGAGTACCTAAGTCTTGAATTCCACGATTATCTCAAAAAGTGTGGAATAGTTTCGCAATTGACGCCTCCTAGGACACCGCAGTTGAATGGTGTGGCAGAAAGGCGTAATCGAACCTTATTGGATATGGTTTGCTCTATGATGAGTCGTGCTTCACTACCTATCTCTTTTTGGGGGTATGCCTTAGAGACTGCCGCCGATATCCTTAACCGAGTCCCTACTAAGAAGGTTGCCAAAACACCTCACGAGATGTGGACAGGGAAAGCTCCCTCGTTGGCACATATCAAGGTTTGGGGTTGCGAGGCTTTCGTAAGACGAGATACTCACGACAAGCTCGAACCTCGAAGTGAGCGATGTATTTTCATCGGCTACCCGCAGACATCCTTTGGATATCTCTTCTATAGACCGAAGGACAATGTTGTCATCGTTGCGAGGAGAGGAGTTTTCCGAGAGCGAGAACTCATAAGCCAAGGAGACAGTGGGAGGCAAATCGAACTTGAAGAGATTCAAGAATCGATAGATGAAGGAACCTCTACCGCTGGCACTCAACCCGAGGAGGAAACTCCGGTTGAACCGATTGACGAATCCTTACCTCTTAGACGTTCCGATAGAGTTAGAGTTCATCCCCAGTTTTATGGTTTTCATATTACTACCGAAGGGGACACGTATATTAGTGATGGTACACTAGTAAATCTTGATGAACCTAATAGCTATAAGGAAGCCATGGCCGGCCCGGAGTCTACAAAATGGAAAGAGGCAATGGATAGCGAGATCCAATCCATGTATGACAACCAAGTTTGGAATTCGGTTGACTATGTGCCCGGACGTAAGACCGTTGGGTGCAAATGGATCTTCAAGAAGAAGACCGACGTGGATGGAAACGTGCACACATATAAAGCGCGATTGGTTGCGAAGGGCTTTACTCAAACTCCCAGAGTTGACTATGATGAGACCTTCTCACCAGTTGCGAAGATTAAATCGATTAGAGTGATGCTAGCAATTGCCGCATTTCATGATTATGAGATTTGGCAAATGGATGTCAAGACCGCTTTCCTTAACGGAAAGTTGGCTGAGGATGTTTACATGGCTCAGCCAGAGGGGTTTGTGGATCCGAAGCATCCGAATAGAGTGTGTAAGCTTGAGAAGTCCATTTATGGACTTAAGCAAGCGTCTCGCAGATGGAATCTTTGCTTCGATGAGAAAGTCAAAGAGTTTGGTTTTGTACGAAGCGAAGACGAATCTTGTGTATATGTCAAAGCCAGTGGGAGTATAGTAAGCTTCCTTGTTCTATATGTCGATGACATATTACTCATAGGAAACGACATCCCGACTCTGCAGGAGGTTAAGTCCTGGCTCGGGAAGTGCTTCGCTATGAAGGACCTCGGAGAGGCTTCTTACATTTTGGGAATAAGGATAGTAAGAGAAAGAAGTAAGAGACTAATTGGACTTAGTCAGAATACTTACTTAGAGAAGGTACTAAAACGTTTTAGTATGGAAAACTCAAAGAAGGGAGAACTACTGATACAAAGTAATGCCAAGTTGAGTAAGACTCAAAGTCCGAGTACCGAAGCTGAGATAGCAGAAATGAGTCGAGTACCATACGCTTCCGCAGTTGGCTCAATCATGTACGTTATGACTTGTACTCGCCCTGATGTAGCCTTCGCTTTGGGCATGGTTAGCAGATATCAAGGGAATCCTGGCAAAGCACAATGGATTGCGGTGAAGAACATCCTTAAGTACCTTCGGAGGACGAAGGAATGGTTCTTAGTCCTCAGAGGGAGTGATGACTTGAAGGTGCGAGGGTATAGTGACGCCAGTTTTCAGACCGACAGGGACAACTACCGTTCGCAGTCGGGCTGGGTCTTTACTCTAAATGGAGGAGCAGTGACATGGAAGAGTTCCAAACAAGAGACCGTAGCTGATTCAACGTGCGAATCAGAGTACATTGCAACGAGCGAAGCGTCGAAGGAGGCAATATGGCTAAAGAACTTCATCGGTGATCTTGGAGTTGTACCTGCCATAAAGGAGCCCATGGAGATTTTCTGTGATAACGAAGGAGCGGTTGCCTTGACCAAGGAACCGAGGGATCATGGTAGATCAAGACATATTGACAGAAAATATCACTTCATCAGACATCGTGTAGAAGAAGGACAACTCGTAGTGAAGAGGATATCATCAGAAGATAACCCAGCAGATCCGCTTACAAAGGGACTGAGTAGGGTTAAGCACTTGCAGCATGCTAGGAGTATTGGGCTGAAGGATGATATTAGCATAGATTAGATAGTATTAGAAACATGAAATAGATAAATGTAATTAACATTTGATGATTAAATAAAGGAGTTTTATTTATGAGTAATGTTACTGTCTTAAGTTAATTGTTTAACTATTGTTTCACTTTGCATGTTTTGACTTCTAGAATAATTGAGTTTATTAGGAATAATCGAATTGTTCAAATTGACCACAGTCGTTCATATGTTGGAAGTAGATATGAATGAAGATTGTCATGAATTGGTGTGTAGAATGTCTAAATGGTGTTAGACATAGCAAAGGGTTGCTGCAACGTTCATGAGTGCTTATGAACTAGTTTTGAGCATTGGAACAAACCCGCGCTTGCTGGAATCACCTTATGGAATACGATATAAAAGATGATCGCAAGACGATAATATCATATAGTCTTAAAACCTAGATATATGGTTTGTTATTTGTTAAATTGATTGTACATTGATAATGCGAAAACGCATCAGTAACTCGGTGTTATAAAACGCATTGTTGTGTATAGTTGGTTAATAAATAAGTAAATGCATATAAGTCGAAGTTTATCTGTAACTTTTATCTAAGAAGGTAAAAGCGATATCTCGGCCGCTCGATGATTTGATTTGACTTATGTGCCGGGCCCGGTCAGAACTGAATTGATGTGTTCGATTAAGTTCTATGTCAAATGAATCAGAGATCGAGAAACCTAAATGCTTGACTAACCATTCCATAGGATTGTCATCATGATATCTAACAGAGGACTATACGTTCCCTTATCTGAAGGACAAGATTGATTAGATCAGAGTTTGACAGCGTCTTTGAGAGCTACGATTGCAAACCGAATTGTACTTGTGCATATAGTTACTAGACTTATCCAAGTGGGAGACTGTTGGAATAGTGTCTAAGGTTGCAACTATATTAGGCAAGTATTTGACCCGGTTGTGCATGGTCCTTTTGGGTTGCCTTCACCATAGCAACTTGATAGGATGATTTATTAAGAGAGAGTAAATATTATTTATATATTATGGGAATAATATAAAGAATAATATATTGTTATTTGATTAATATAAGTCATAGAATTAATTAGAATTAATTTGGTGACTTAAAGAGATTAATTAAATAAAGGGGTATAAACTGTCAATTGTTTGATAGTTAAGCTTTAGACTATAAATCCTTATAGATATATAGTAGACGGATTATAGAAGCTAGGATAGCTTCAAAAATCGTCCAATGACTTATCTATGGAAAGGATTTGGATAGCCTTAAGAGAAGATTATCCGATTAGGGTTTAGGTTGTAACCCTTAAGGAGTCTACAAGTATAAATAGACCCCATGGCTAAGGGAAATCGGCACCTCTCCTAAAGCAAGAGAACCCTGGCCGATTTCCTCCCCTCTCCTCTCTCCTAAATCATCTTCTTTGCTATTGGTGTTTGCAAGCCATTAGAGGAGTGACATTTATGACTCTAGAAGCTCTAAGACCTCAAGATCAACAAGGAACTCCAAGGTATGGTTCTAGATCTGTTTCAATGTTGTTATTTAACCTTATTAGTCATTAGAAGTCTTGGATTCAAAGCATGTTTATTAGAAAGCCTAGATCCAAGCATTTGGGTTTTGCATGCGCACATAGGAAAGTTCTTACGGCTAAAACCCATCAATAATGTCTCCAAATCTTTAACGCAAAGATCACTGCTCCCAACTCCAAATCGTGAGTTGTATAATTGACTTCTTGTGCTTTCAACTGCCTTGAGGCATAGGCAATAACCTTTCCTCGCTGCATGAGCACATAGACTACGCCCTGATTGGATGCATCATAGAAGACCACGAAGTCCTCCGTCCCTTCAGGCAGAAACAAGATAGGTGCACTGCACAGGGCCTGCTTCAATGTTTGGAATGCAACGTCTTGCTTTTCACCCCAACTAAAGCGTACACCTTTCTGAGTTAGAGTGGTTAGAGGTTTAGTGATTCTGGAGAAATTCTGGATAAATTTGCGATAATAGCCAGCTAGGTCCAAGAATTGACGGATATCTGTGGGCGTCTTCGGTGCCGAACAATTCTCAATCGCTTTGATTTTGGAAGGGTCCACATGTATGGTTTCATCGCTAACCATGTGACCATGGAAAGTTACCTTTCGGATCTAGAATTCGCACTTAGAGAATTTCGCATACAGCTTCTCTGCCCTTAGAGTTTTTGGCACTAGCCTCATGTTCTGTCTCTGATCTTCCTTGCTTCGGGAATAGACAAGTATATCATCAATGAACACAATTACAAATTTGTCTAGGAGAGGGTGGCACACCCGATTCATCAGATCCATGAATACCGCCAGTGCATTGGTTAGACCGGAGGGCATTACTACAAACTCATAGTGACTTTACCAAGTCCAAAATGCCATCTTAGGAACATCACTTTCATGGACTCGTAGTTGATGGTACCCTGATCTTACGTCTATTTTCGAGAAGTAGCCGACTCCTTGAAGTTGCTCAAAGAGGTCGTCGATTCTGGGTAGTGGATAATGGTTTTTAATGGTAAGCTTGTTCAGCTCGCGATAATATATGCACATCTGAAAGGATCCATATTTCTTCTTCACAAACAAGACTGGGGCTCCCCAAGGTGAGGAACTTGGTCTGATGAATCCCTTGTTGAGTAGTTCATTGAGCTGGCTGGATAACTCTTGCATTTCTGCCGGTGCTAGACGGTATGGGGATTTAGCTACAGGGGTAGCTCCGAGGATTAAGTTGATTCAGAACTTGACTTGGCGCTTGGGATGGATTCCGGGAAGATCTTTGGGGAAGACATCAGGAAAGTTGTAGACTTCGTGGATGCTCTCGAGGTCTTTAACTTCCTGCTTTTCATCAACGCCATGGGCTAGGAATGCATGGCACTCCTTTCACATATACTTTTGGGCTTGGATGCATGAAATGATACGAAGGTTCGAGCTGATTTTATCACCAAAGATTATGAGGGCTTCGCCAGATGGTAGATTTAAGTGAATGGCTTTTTCATAACAAAGAATATCAGCACGATTAGGGCTCAACCAATCCATTCCAATGATGACGTCAAAGCTTTTTATGGAAACTGGCATAAGGTCGATTCGAAAGGAATGAACGTTTAGGGTAAGGGTACAACCTATGAATATGTCGTGAGTACTCTCTTTCTTTCTGTTAGCCATCTCGACGGTGAATGTTTCGGTTAAGGGTTAGGGTTTAGGTTTGAGAAGATGCTTGAATATATGACTAACAAAACTTCTCTCTGCACCATAATCGAAAAGAATGCATGCATAAGAGTTGTCAAGGAGGAACGTACCTGTAACAACGATGGGATCAACAACTGCCTCCTCCTGGCCATCGCTAGCACTCTCCCTGTGTTGCCAGCTGTTGTTGCCTTGGGATGATTCCTCTTGAAGTGCTCGATCTCCCCACAGCCATAACAGGCTTGACTAACACCCGCTCCAGGAGTCTGATTGGTTGGTTGGTATGGTGTCTTGCAAAATTGAGTTGTGTGCCCCTTCTTGCCACGGTTGTTGCATTGCAAATCAAGACATGGTCCGTGATGATGAAAATTGCACTTATCGCACCTTGGAAGAGTACCAACATATCTACTAGCAGGTGCTTGAGCTACAGGGACGATGGTAGGAGTGGTAGTAGCATGAACTACTACTTGATGTTTCTTGGAGGGCTCCTTCAAAGACTGGCCCTTTTGCTTGTTCCAAAACTTCTTTTTCCCACCACTCGCCTTTGGTGGTTTGGGAGCGGTTGCCACTTCAGCGAGATCAACCCCGTGATCTATCAAAGTCTACGCCAGGCACTTGGCGTTGTCAAAAGTGGTAGGCTTAGCAACCAAAACATTTCCTTTAGTTGGGGGCGTCAATCCCCAAATGTACCTCTCTATTTTCTTGTTTTCCGGGGTGACCATTCTCAGACAAAGAAGAGACAGATCGCAAAATCTAGCTGTATAGGCGGCAATGTCAGAACCCTTCCTCTTCAGGTTCCAAAGATTGTGCTCTAATTTCTGCATCTCGCCCCTTGGGCTGTATTCGACAAGCATGAGTTCCTTCAAACTCTCCCAACCCATGGCATTTTCTACTTGCAGAGTTAGGGATTTGACCTAGCTATTCCACCAAGTCAATGCTCTGTCTGTGAAGGTGCAGGCGGAAAACATCACCTTGTTTGCCTCAGAGCACGCCCAAATCTTGAAAATGGATTCGATCTTCTCGAACCATCGGGTTAGGCCAATGACTCCTCCATTGCCGTCGAAGGATTTCAATTTCTCATTCATGAAATCTTTGTAGGAACACTCCTTTTAGTGTCCCTGACTACCCTCAAGATTAAGGGGATGGGTACCAATTCCCGATCCGCTAGAGTCGTCGGAATTAATCTGCGACATCGCGACAGCCACAGTGGCTATAACTACTGCCTGGAACATGGTAGGATCGGACTTAGGAGGTGGTGGTGGTGGAGGGTCGTTCTTCCTGTTGGGTCTCTTCCTGGGAGGCATCTTGTTCTAAAAATAATCAGGAAGAAGAGGATGATAAGTCACCTAGATCTTTGAATCAAGAGATTCGAAACAAGATATATATATATATATATATATATATATATATATATATATATATATATATATATATATATACAAGAAAAAGAGCCTTTTACGACGCGCAAACCACGACACTCGTTGATTTATGTTACGCAAAAGACAGTGACATTAACAATGTGTCATCTGTTCAAAAAATTTAAGGATTTAGGTCACGCATTATTGCGTGCTCTTAAATTAGTGTCTCATGTAAAAAAAATAAAAAACACGGAGGGCAATTTATGTAAAATATACGTCCTCTGTGAATGTCGTTTTATATTTTTTAAGAAACGCGCGTCTCTCTTCTGAGAGGGAAAATGAAATCCCCAAAAATATTAAACCCCGCTTTCTTCTCCTATGTTTGTTTCGATGATCTGTTCTCTAATATCTCCTTTCCTTCGTCTCCGCCCCTCACCCACCTCCACTACCTCCAACCCACACTGACTCTTCAGGCCTGCACGACGACGACATATCGGCCTTATCGACTAAAACTTCATCCATCATCACCGTTTGCAGCTCTCTCACAATGTCCTCACTGTTAAAACTTGCAAAATCCTTATGTTACTTTCCGACAACAATCAGATTCCGGCGCTCTGTGACTATCGTCGCGAGCAAAAACCTAATTTCGAGTCCCTATGTGTATATTCTGGTACAGAACTCGGAGGAGGAAGTACGAGTGGCTCTGGACCAAAAACCTAATTTCGGAAACAAAAACCTAATTTCGAGTCAATGGCCTCTCGATCTCTGGCTCATTATCGCGGTTAGTTTCGTTCCTAAGTATTACCTAATCGATTTAATTGCCGCTTAAAATTTTATTTTCTTGAACGATTACAACTTTTCTTGAGATATATCGTGTTTATTTCAATTTTGTGTAATTTACTGAATCCCAATCTCGATCATTCAAGAGTATTTGATATTTCGAGTAAGGGCTATGCGATTATAGACCTTGTGGAAAACCTGCTCTCTCTTTTTTGTGATTTAGGTCAGTATTTTGTTAAATTTAGTTATATTTATTTATTTAGGGGGCCCGGTGAGTACATTTCATCTGATAAATCACGTGTCCACCAGATCTCTATGGTTCAGTGGGCTATGAGGCTTCCCACTAGACATTGCTTTGAAATCACAAACTCAGATTCCCAAAATTATGACCAAAATGACGGAATACCAGAAAATGGAGCAATTGTTTGTGTAGGTGATGATGAATTTCAATCTGATCCATCTTCTTCCCCAGATCATGATTCAATTCTTTTACCAAAAGAATTAGAGGGTCTTCATGAAAAATACTCAGCCACTTGTAGATTGTTTCAGTATCGAGAGCTTCTATCAGCAACATCAAACTTCAAACCCGGTTTGTGTTCTATTTGTTATCTTGAAATAATATTTATGTGGATTATCATTGTTGATTTACTTTTCTTGAACCTTTTCAGAGAACATGATAGGAAAAGGAGGGAATAGTAAGGTTATAAAGGATGTCTTCCCTTTTTGAAATAGCTGTTAAAATCTTTTCAGAGAACATGATGGGAAGGAAATAGCTTTTAAAATCTTGAAATCATCTGAAGATGTCTTGAAAGAATTCGTGTTAGAAATTGAGATTAATATTGCTCTGAATCATCAAAATATCATTTCCCTTTTTGGGTTTTTCTTTGAAGACAACAATCTCCTCTTAGTTTATGATTTCCTATCAAGAGGAAGCCTTGAAGACAATTTACATAGTATGTTCCTTTACATTTAAAAATAACACAAATCTCATACACTTGGAATCATGTTTTTTCATTTTTCTTATTTCATAATATTATCTTTTAGGCAACGAGAAATATCTTGCGTTTGGATGGTCTGAAAGGTATAAAGGTGCTCTAGGTGTAGCTGAGGCACTTTTTTATCTACACATCAACTGTATATATTACTCTCTGATGATTTTGAACCACATGTGATTTACTCTATGATGATTTTGAACCACAAGTGATTTACTATTTATTAATCATTTATTTCCTTAATTTTTAATTTTAGTAAATGACTAAACTTTATAAACAATTTTGTTGATTCAGCTCTCTGATTTTGGGCTTGCAAAGTGGGGTTCAACCACCTCATCTCATATACTTCAACAAATTATTATTAACGAGATCTCTAATTTGTTACTTTTTTAGGTTATATTGGCAGAGTGCTTAAAATCATTTGGTCACTGGTGAGCGAATCTGTAATTTTTAATCACATAACTTTTAATATTTTCTAATAATATTTTTTTGTGATAATAGGATGATTGCTCATGCTACAGAGTTACTGACACCTGGCAATATTCAAGTAGAAATTCTTTTAAAAGAAGAAAGACATAATGTTCAACTACTTTTGTACTGCAAACAGAATATTGAGATATGTCGTTTATATAATCTTGATAGTGTAAGTCCAAATGATATGAAGGTAATTTTATTAAATCAATGTTTTCTAAAAATGTTTTATTGAATAATTGATTATAACAGAATGAGATATTACATATTAATTAACAGATTGCTGGAATGCATCACTGGAAGCATGGTAGAAAAGGTTCCGGAATCTTCTGGCTACAACAAGCTCATGATGAAGTTCGCCTTAATAGAAATGCTCAGAAGTTGTTTGACTTTGTTGGAAAGTCAATCTCTGAGGAATATATCTTTTACAAGGGTAACAATTAAGTGTCATAATATATATTTTCTCATTAAGCTCTCAATGGGATTCTAACGGTTTTTATATCAATTGTTTGTAGGAGGAAGAAACTTGGTAGATCATTGTTTATTCTTGAATCCGGGATAGGTGTTCTTGTTGATGGTGTTCTTGGAGATGACGATTTTGCTAATTCTTAGTTTTTATGATTAATTAAGGATTAGCGCTTTTGATCCCAAAGCCTAAAGCGCTTTGGGGCGCTTTAAGCTATTTAAAACCAAGATAAATCTTACAGATCGAGTGTTTAACACATTAAGCTCGGAAAGTAAAAAGAAAAAACCCCTAAAAATCGTATATAAAAAGATTTCTAATGTTTTTATATAAAATAATGTGTGTATGTTTTAAAGGTGCAAGGTGCAGCAAAAGCAAAAGGTTATTCAAATGTGTTGTATCTTGACAGTGGGCACAAAAAGTATTGGGAAGAGGTCTCCTCATGTAATATTTTTATTGTAAAGGTATATAAAAATTATACTAATCATTTTTTTGTTATTTAACTGTTTTTGTAAATAACTAATATTGTTATCCTATAATTTGGTAAAGGGCAAAACTATTTCCACTCCCGATTAAAAGGGACTATCCGGATTCTAGGTACTTCAAATGTCTAAAAAACCCCTCCAATAAAAATAATAATAAAATAATGGAAGAATAACATAAAATATTTTGGCTCTATACTTTTAGAAGAAGAATAACATAAATAATATTTAAAATCATAGGTACCTTAATCATACTTTATTGTGTTATATGTACTTTATTACTTACTCATAACATATACTTGAATCTGATTATTAATTATGTTTTGTCTGTTTTAGCACTTTGCAGCCTGTGAAGAAGCCAGAGTTTTAGTTATCATTCGGTTGCAACTCATACATCCGTTAAATCACCCAACAACTAATATAGTTTTCTTAATATAATAAATAAAATTGGATAGCTTAAAAACAATAAAAAACTGAAAATATAACTAGTGGCGGTTGTGATTCCTATCATAAAGGTCTATTCACATGGTTTCTTTTTTAATGTTTTTATTTTCATGTTATAGATGCTTGTGCTAAAGGAAACTTGGGTCGTTTTATAAATCACAACTGTCAACCAAATTTTCGCACTGAAAAGGTTAAGTTTATGAAATTCCTACTCTCATAAACTAGTTTTAGGTTAAATTTGGTAGATCATTCAGGTTAATTTCGAATTTGAAAGTCTAAGGTTTAACCTAAAAAGTCTCAACATATCCATTCATCTGTAATGACATTTGAAAAGTAATTTCACAGGGAGGCACCTTGTGGTTCTGTAATCGTATCTTGGAAATTTTTTTAGTGTTTGCTAGTTTGGTGTAGTCACAAAACCACTGGCTCATGCAGGTCAAGCTGATGTATATATCTTGGGTTTGTGGTCAATTTATTTAGGTTTTAAAGGAAGCACATTTCTAGCCACACACTATCTTCTTTTAATGATGCCATCTCTTGTCTCTATATGCATCATATCTGTTCCAGATTCTTGTTCTTTTAAGTTTTATAAAAAGATGAATACTGCTTTCACTGCCATAGGCTCAATAATAGTACACAGTTTTTGACTTCTTTACCATATATATATATATATATATATATATATATATATATATATATATATATATATATATATATATATATTAATTTCAGCATTTGAGTTAGATTAATTTCAAGGGAGCAAAATGAAATGCCAACATTCATACATAATCAAAAGGTTTTAAGGACTATGGTGCATCAAATCATTTGAAGATCATCATATACACAACTATGAGGTGTAACGCATGCTGGAGGGAGCTGGAAGGAAGAGCTATTTCAACCACATGTGGCCATCTCTTGTGTATCATAAACTTATAATCTTATAGACTGTAGTCATATACACTTCTTTCAAGCAATGAACGACATAATACACAACTTATTTTCCTTAATGAGATTCAAAGGCCATGAAGATGACAGTAAGATACTAAGCAACGATGCAGTTTGGCCTCTTTTTGATCATCCATATACTCCTATCTCACCTTTTAGTTGATTTTAAACTTAATATGTGTTTTTGCTTTCAGTCTAATGAAACCTGTGGATAACAGAGATCCCATAAGGAAAGGTAATCTCATTTTGTTTATCAAAAGCTATTTAAATATGATAGATTCATAAATAGATATCCTCACTTTTTCATAATATTATCCTGAAATAAAAAACAAAGTATATTGCTATTATATACAAAGGTTCATTAAGTCGATATTTCCCAAAAAATGCTAGTTCACTTATTTGCTACAGTTGGTCGGTTTACACCCTGACACTCCAGGACCTCGGGAAGATATATGGCCAGCAACCACAAGACAAAATAGATCTAACTCTGGTGGGCCCTTCGACATCCCTAATAGACCAATTGTAAAACATTCTTCTATGACATTGAGAAATCTGATATTATGACCAATGAAAAGGCTTCAACTCTCTCATACCCAACCTCAATTTTTTACTTAAGTAATGTATTTCTTTGTTTTAATTTAATCGATGATTTAGTTTTTCTTAATATGTGCCATTTGGTTTTAACTTTTAACAATGTTATCTTGGCTTATTTTTATCATTTACAGGTTGTAGATAACAATTAAAGAGAGAAGATCAACCAATTATATAAAATGTAGTATTAGGTTATATAGTTAGGGAAAACCTCTAGAATTGTATGACATTAAATTTTATGCAATGGATTGTAATTTTGTATATGGTATTTTATATATATTTAGGGAAAACCTCTAGAATTGTATGAAATTAAATTGTATCCAATGGATTGTATTTTTGTATATGGTATTTTATTTCTATTCTGAGACATTAAATGAAAATTTAATTTAAAAACTAATAAATATATAAATATATTTGTTTTAAACATTTAAATTTACGATACGCAAAAATGTGTGTCATCTTCATTTATGACATGGCCTTTCTTGACAGGGGTTTTAATGATACGCATTGCGTGTCATGAATGAGTGTCGTAAATGCGCGTCGTCTATAGACGACGCGCAAAAGCGTGTCGTCTCTCTTTATGATAGGGTCTTCCTTGACGCGCATTTGTGCGTTGTCTGAGCGTTTTACGACACGCATTGCGCGTCGTAAAAGACTGTTTTTCTAGTATATATCTTTGTCTGATAGATATAGTGTTCTACTAAGCGATAAACAAAGAAAGGTTACCAATGTAAGTAAACTATCGCTAGGAATGAATAAGTAGCAACATTTGGAATGAATCTCTACACTGTATTCGACTCTAGCTAAAATAATCCTATAGTATTTTAAGTTGTATGCTCTGTTCTATCGATATCTTGATGTATATAGCTTGGTAAGTTTTGGGCTTGCTGCAACACCATGGTCACTCTAAAACACATGTTGGTAATCTCTCAAATAAATATAGTTAATCAGGCTATATTGATCCCATGCGTGATTACATAACTATTCAGGTTTAATCGCAGTGTCCAACATCCAAATATTTTGTTTTGTTCTACTTATGATACTGTTTCTGGTACATATGTATACTTGTATACTTCTTATAAAATACTTATATTTTAAAAAGTCTACTTTTTGTTCAGAGCACTTCGGCCCCTTAGTGTTTAAAGTTGTATACCATGTAAGATTCGGTATATATAGTTCACTATAAACAATAGCTCTGATACCAATCTGTCACACCCCAAACTGGAATGGCGGAAACGTTCGGGGGTGGAGGACATCATGTATAGTATCACAACAATCGCATCATAGTAATCAAAGTAAACACAACCATTACATTGAATATATATATATATATATATATATATATATATATATATATATATATATATATATATATATATATATATAAAGTATTTACATCTGTTTGCTTCATATTTTTATACATCAAAAGTAGCAAAAGAAAGACGAGACTCTATATGCTTTGTCTTCTCAAAAGTCTGTCGAGGTACCTGCCTACTGATTCCCTGAGAATACAAGTGATTTTTGAAAGAGTATTAGCATAAAGCTGGTGAGTTCATAAGCATGTTTTAGTAATGAAAACTTGTTGATGAATCTGTGAATAAGTTTGTATGTTCCAAGAAAATCCAATATTTTCTTTAGTAAAACATGATAATACTAGTTCCTTCAATGATCACTTATTTCATACAGGCCAAGTATATACCAATATCGAACAGACAGTTGATCATGTGGATCTGTCCTAAGCCCACAACAAAACAAGGAACATGAAATAAGGCGGAAACCACACGTTCCACAGTCTATCGATTACTCTTCATACATAGACCTGATGTATAAACTGAGTAATTATTAGAATTAACCGAGATTGTTTGTTATTGTATCCTGTTGTAGTATATGAAACATATTAGTTTGTATGTGTGACATCCCCTAATTTCTTGGCCAGAAAAGACCGATTTAATTTATGCTTTTTAAAATAAAATCAGAGAAATCATTTTAAAAGATGTTGCGGAATTAGTCCCCAAAGGAAAACATGATAAAAGTTTAGCAAAACCTTATTTAAGAAATGTATAGTTTCATTTCATCTCAAAACCTCGGGATGTCATGTTTCGATACATATCAAAAGCATAAACAAGACATTATAAGCCTTTCAACAGTCATTTACAACTACTGGCCTATAATCCAAAAATCTCTCATCGTACTCCGATTATGCTCGAGGTCCACTACTTGTAACATAAAAAGCTGAGTGGGTCAGGTTTGGGAGCCTGGTGAGCATATAGGGTTTTCAAGACATAATAATAATAAACTTATTAAGTTCACCAATCAACAATAACCCTGATTACCCATTTCCGTTATCCTCACTTTACATCCCTAAACACTTATCACAAGGGACCTAGCCTAAAGAATATCATTGGGATAGACACTATTGCTAAGGGGTTTCATCAGCCATACATGTCCTAAAGGCAACCATGAGGGGGATGGAGTACGCCAATGAACATTTAATTCATCAACACCTACAAGTTGCGAACCTGCTAGTGTTCCACTGGACTGTCTAGAAAGGTCCGTGGTCGCCATCTATACTCCGCTAGATGACTACAACAACAACAACAACAACATCGAGGCCTCTCACCATTTTAACACACATCAACTATTTCATCTACCCATGTTCTACCCAACATATTTTGTACATAAAATACATATACAGTTTAAAACTTGTATAAAACATTTATTCAACAGTCACCTCAAATAAACACTTAATATAATTACACATAGCACGTATTTTATAGAAAATACTTCATATCTAGGTGTAAGATGAAAGTGACTACACACTCACATGATTTGATGATAATCAGGCAACAATTCGTTGCTTAAAACAATCGTTTCTAATAAAACCGGGAGTTTTATTGAGAAACCGGGCTTTGCGAAGGTCGGGCTTCGAAGCCGAAAAGATAAATTTTCCGGGATTCTCGGGCACTTTGTGGAGTATTCCAGACTTTGGAATAAGTATCGGGGCTTCGGGGGATGTGAAAATAGCCAAAATAGTGAAAAAAGGGGCCAAAATTGCCAATTTCTAAATTCTAGTCGGGAGGGTTTGCACCCTCCTATTTATAGGCTGCGAGCTGCTGATTGGACGGTCAGGAGAGAAGCCACGCGGCAGCAGATCCGAAGGAGGCAGCACCTGCTCGCATGTGCGTTGCGCATGCAAGGGCCTCGCTGGAGGGCTCTGATTGCACCGAACTTCGGATCCGAGGTGGGTGGCTTGTGGCCCATGCGAAGGCTTCGGATGCGATGAGTCACTATGCACGCGTCGGATGTGTGAGGGCCGAGACTTTGGTCGAATCCAGAAGTGACACGTGATTGCCAGCTGCTCGGATGACTCAACCATTTCGGACACGTGGCAAGCATGCAGCGAGGGTGACGTGGCATTTCCGGGTGAAGCTTATCTATGCGAAATTTCTCGAATTTTGTGCCAAAATTTTCTAAAATTCATAACTTTCACATACGAGCTCCGTTTTTGACGTTCTTTATATGCACGCATAGGTAAAATTACTCTCTACAACTTTCGTTTAGACTTCGTCGGCCAATTTTGACTTTGATTTTTATATTATTATTTTTAACATACCGGGACAGGAAATTCGTTAAAAATTCATAACTTCTTCATCTGACGTCCGTTTTCATTAGACTTTTTACCATTGTGCTACTAATGACGAGACCTTTGATTCTCATTTAGGTTGTGTTGGCTAAAAATCACTCCATCTAAAATTCGAGTTTTTAGCTGTCTACTGCTAAGCTGAAACTTCGAAAAATCATAACTTCCTCATACGAAGTCAGATTTGGGCGTTCTTTTTATCGAACTTTTCGGTTTAACAAATACTACGAATTTTGTTTAGATCACTATGGCTAAAAACTAGTTTATCAAAAACTCACTTTTTACGATATTCAGCACCGTGCCGGTTTTGTCGCGAAACTTCGACAGGTCATAACTTTTTCGTTATAACTCGGATTTTTGTATTCTTTATATCCCCTAAATCCTTGTTTCGACCACTACAAATTTATGTAAAGATATCGGGCTTATCTCACACTTTAATTTTAACGCTTATTTTTATTCTTAATTAATTAAACCCTAATAATTAAGCATAAAACACATAATTCACTTAATATTCACATAATTCCTTTTCATTTTTTCAAAATAAGTTACAAAGGTTATCCTAGACTATAATGTCAATATTAATGCCTAGCCTAGAAACACGAGTGTTACATCATGTCAACTGGAAGTTGACTTTGACTTTGACTTGGTCAAGGGTAAAATAGTCATTTTACCCTAAGAGTAGTTATCAGTGTCTGATTAAGTGTTTTATGGATTTATAGCCAGATGATCACTAGAGTAGCAGTCAGACATCTGCCGGTTAGCTTTTCAGCAGTCAGCCTTACAAGGTGAGTTACCTTCCAGTAGAAGTGGGTCTAAGGCATCAATGTTGGCCCACCAGTAGGAGTCGTATGTTAGATGATTGTCTTTGTGATATTCATCTAGGTTTGCGACTACCTGATACGTTATGTGCTTGTATGATATGATGTAATATGCTAGTAGCAGTAGGGGAGATAGTCCCCAAGATTTTCGGTCGATAGGGCCGAAAGGGGTAGTGATACCCGGTCATGTTAGATATAATATGATTTTGTGTTACATGTTATATGGTAGATGGGTAAAATAGTCACCAGTATCCGGTCGAGAGGACTGAAGGGGAGGCCAGCACCCAGGTATGCTAGGTAGTATCCGGTCGAGAGGACCGAAGGGGAGGCCAACACCCAGGTATGCTAGGCAGTATCCGGTCGAGAGGACCGAAGGGGTAGGCCAGGCACCCGGATATGCCTGACAGTATATGTATGTCTTGTGATTGTACGGTATGCGGTACGATGGGGGAACTCACTAAGCTTCGTGCTTACAGTTTTTAGTTTTGTTTCAGGTACCTCTTCAGCGAAGGGGAAAGAGCTGGCGCGGTAGCTGCACATCATACACACACACACACACTTTGGATTTCTGCATTATGAGATTCATGGGATTGTACTCTGACATTGTTATATTTATGGTTTGGTTTTCATACATGAGATATTATTTTTACGAAATGATATTTCTTCACTATGTTTTCTTATGGAAGTTTTATAAATCAATTAATTAAAAATGAAAACTTTGGACTCGAAATTTGGGATGTGACAATCGTCTTAATGGACTCGCCTCCCAAAGCGAAATCTACCTCCTCCCATGCATCTCGTGCACTGTCTTTCAGAAGACAAGAAGCAAATCTGACCTTTAACCCCTCAGGCCAAAAGGTCATCCGAAAAGTGTTCACCATATCCGCTGACTGCCTCCTACTAGCAATGGGGTCCTTCTCCCCAATGAACTCAACAGCTCCATAAGCATAGAACTCGCAGAGTGGAAGAGTGAGAGCCCCCACCATAGCTAAAATCTTGATGTGAAATTTTCCCAAACGCTCATCTAAAATCTCCATAATCCCCTCCTTGACCGAACAGAATATCATAGGAGTCTGCTTCAAAATACCGCAAGTGATCTTCGACGAGATGAACTCCCGCATCTGCTCATCAATCGGCTCAGTACCAACATATGAACCCGAAATAGAATCTAAACATCCTCCACACATGATCATCACAATTCTAAAAATCTTCCATACAAGAATCAGATCATACCCATCAAAATTCCTCATCCTACAGGCTTCCTAGAATCTTCGTGACCATCCATGATTCGAGTATGGATCTTGTTCTTTCAGTAGTGCGGGCCTAAAATTACCTTTCACACCTGCGTATACTTTCCTCAAGAATATGTTGAATCTTCTAAGTCACCTTCTCATACTGGTATTCCAAATACCCGCTAAACAGTGCATCCATACCTACTAAAAGACTTCCTAGGCTCTCGTAGGTTTTCGACATCACCCTACCATCAACTGCTGAAGAACTCCCACCAATGTAAGCTAACTACTTAATGAATACGATCACATGTAACAAATCTTAGATAATCCTTTGAGTAAAACACTCAACCCCACAACTGTTAGACTCAAACGAGAGTTGTGCAATACAGCTAAATCCATCAGTACGAGATAATTTAACCTTTGTAGAAGGTGACTTAACGTATTCACTTAATAATTAACTCACATCAATAAGGGTCCCACAAAGCTCAAAGCAAGCACCATTCATGCAGTAACACTCTAAGCCACAACTCAAAATAAGGACATCCAAATCTCTCTTCCTACTACCATGCTAGGAACTTCTACTCTCACTGCCAGTTGCCTTATGCATGCAAATTATACACAAGATAGGATCAAACAGACTGCCAAATAAAAGACTCTACCCTAAGACCACAACCAGACGAGGAAAAATCAATAAGGCTAAATTGGTCATTCTAGGACTATATGATCCTAATTGTATACAATTTTTAAAACATACACTTAGCAATTACTTCTACCAATATCGATTCCAAACCGAACATAGCATCCAATTACTCCTAGGATACAAGGCATCACATATCAGGCCAATCTATCATGTAATTCCTGAAAGTATCCTTAGCCTTACCCTAGCATGCAAGAATCCATATCATATAACACATCAACATGTATGGGTATTCTGGGAATCACTTACTTGAGCTCGGATGATTGCACACATCACACCCCCTTTTTCTTTATAAAAAAATCATTTTAGAAACTTGTTTACTTTCAAAAGATTACCAATTCCCCAGTTTGAGTTCAGTCACACCAGAGAGTGTTCCTAAATCCCTCAAACCAAGGCTCATATAACAACTTGTAATGTCCCAAAATTCATAGTTAAATTTTCATTCTCTAAAGCAATAAACCATTCAAACGAGTTGTTCCAAAATCGATAAAGTGAATATATTATTTAAACATCAGAGTAAAGACCATAAATTGCCAATGTGGAAAAATTCCAGGGGATGTTATGCAATCATGCCAAGCCCTCTCCTTTGATATCAGAAGTACCGAAAACCATAAACATACAAACATAAGCACAAAGCTTAGTGACTTCCCCAAAATACCACATACCATTCATACAATAGAGATTTATCTATACCAGCCATAGTCTTGTCATTCTGCCATGAGTCGTATCATGGTATTTCCTTGCTAGGTCGGGGGCCAAAACCCTAGGTCTTACATACAAGTTCCAAGTGTCACCTCCTAGTCTTCCATGTAAGTGTCACAAAGACAACAAGCCTACTACACATAATTGCAAGGGTCTTGTATGCGGTCTTGCATACAACTTTTCGGGAGCCACCTTCAGGTCTTTCATACAAATGTCAGGGGCCACCCCATGGTCTTCCTATTGGGTTTTGAGCATTCGAACACTCCTAAGTGTACATGCAACCCTAAATACCTTGGATCTATGTTTTCTCTATTATACATGCAAATAAGAACTTCCAAGGTATTATCCTAATCTAGCATACAAAACAATGACTTAGCAAGATAGAATACATACCTCTTTTGATGTAGCTTGATGTCTTCAAGCTTTAAGAGCTTAGCCCCAATAGTGTGGAAGCCTCAAATGGAATCACAAATCACCAAGACACCTTGGAAGACTTTAGAGAATATGAATACTTGGTTCTCTCTTAGTGAAATCGGCTAGCCCTTTTAGTGTATCCACACTAGTGCTTATTTCACCAACCAAGGACATCTTTATATAGTATGGAGGATTAGGGTTAAACCCTAATACCCATGACCTATCATTTCCTAGGATCCATGGGTTAAACACTCCATGGACTATCCATGAAAGCTTAGCCCAACCTAAATGAACTTGGCCCATTCCATATATATAAGAGTCCATATTTAATTAGTTCCTTTTGATCACTTAATTAATTATAAATTAATTCTTGATCAATACTAATTAAATAATATGATTCCATAATAATATATTAGAACTTATAATATATTAATATTAATCATAAACATACTATTCTCAAAAGATTATCCATATAAATTGTGTCGGTGAAGTGCAACCCAAATGGACCATGTCGGGTCGGGTCAAGTACATACCAAATATAGTTATGGACTTAGACATTAATCCAACAGTCTCCCACTTGGATAAGTCTAAAACTATTATTGCGTATGACTTCAAACCTAACTGGCAATCGTAGCTCTTAAAGCCGCTGTCGAACTCTGATCTTGTCAACGAACTTGTCCATTAGATAAGGGATCATATATTCCTCCATTCTAGATATCATATGGACTGAGACATGGATTAAAGTCATTCTCTCTGTCCATTTGTTGTTTCCCGATTTCCGATTTATGACGACTGACTAATTGAACAAATCAAATCAGTCCTGGCCCGGCCGAACACTTCCATTTGTCATCATCAAATCATCGAGGGGCCCACAGATATCGCTTTTATCCCGAAGGTAAGAGGAATGGATAAACTTCGACTCATATGGCTTGTTCTACTACTTGTTTAATCATACACAAAGGCACGTTTTATAGCACTGAGTTACCAAATGCGTTTTCGTGCAATCAATGTACAACCAACTCATAGTAACAACTCATATCTCTAGGTTTGAAGAATATAAGATATTATCGTCTCATGATCACTCACGATAAAATCCATGAAGTGATTGCAATGAGCGCGGGTTGGATCCAATACTCAGAACTTATGAGCACTCATGAATGTGGTAGCTCTTTTTCCAACACCTTAGACCTCTACAAGCCAACCCATGACAGTCTTAATTCATATCTACTTCCAACATATGACCGACTGTGGATGGTTTGAATAACTTAGTCATTCCAGAAGAATAACCTAGTTTATTCAGGAAGTCAAAACATGCAAAATGAAACACAATAATAATTGAATCCAATATGGTATCAAACCCTATGAACATAAATAAAACACCTTTTATTTATCACCATATGATTACACATTATTCATTGTATACTGTTTCAGCTATCAACTTTATTCTTGAATTTAAAACAGTAGTTGTCCCATGCTCCAAGCATGTACACTATGTTTTCTAAACACTAGTCATGCCACACACCAAGTATGCATACTATGTTTGTCTATGATCTTTACTTTGTGATATAAATCAATTGAACATAACTCCAATGATTCTCTTTTCACACCCCCAAATCCTTACTGCAAATGCAAGAATTCCAAATTCATGCCATTTACTGAAATCTGTTAGATTCTAAACTTATATGCATTGATCCTCTTGTAATAATTATTCACAAAGTCTGAAAGACTTGACAACAATCATTACAGAGTATTCCAAAAGAGATCAGCTCCTTGGAAACATCCTTCTTGCATTAAGTTTCCTAATCTTACACAGATTGAATAATTTCTAACTTTGAAACATTTCCATATTCCATTTTGACTATCACTTCTGAACAAGAGTTGCCTCCTTACAGACTATGTCAATATGGTCCTTCCAGAATTATCACTATACTTCCAACTGTCCTTGAGCACCCAATCTTTGGTAAACCTTAGATTGTCCTCGATAATTGTCTAATCCTTTTAGTCATATCCAGTTCTAAACCTTTTCCCTTCTTAATGCCCCAGGCATTTGGAAAATTTTAGAAAGGATGAATATAGCACATGTAATTGATCCTATATCCGAAACATATGGGAATCGGTTCATGATGTCTCACATAAAGACTAAACCAGTCTTTTGCTATAACATTTCCATTTCTATTTGCCAAGTTCTCATAATTCAGATTATGAAAAGGGATGTCGTAATCATAATCGAATTTTAGAATGCAAATAATGGACCCATATACAGAATTTCCTTATGTTGAGCCATTCCAACATGAAATTCATATATATATATATATATATATATATATATATATATATATATATATATATATATATATATATATATATATATATATATATCCTTGACTAAATGATTAAAACCTCACGATCTAAGCTTATAGATTTGAGATGAAGTATAATTTTCTCTCCCTTAATTATAGCAAAACAACCTTTTGTTTTCTATAATTAACATTGCTAACTTGCAATACTTATCATAATTATCATGCTCCCACTAACATGATGATTGTTAGCATAACACTTATGCTGCCACTAGCTTTGACATGTACTCAGAAATGAGCTGGACTTCTAGAAATCAATACTTCATTGACTTTCTTACCAAAGTTTAGATTTCTGATACTAGATTGTTTTGATAAAACTTTATCAAAATCATACACCTTCCCTTAGATAGCACACTTGTGTGTCTAAACAATTATGAAGAGGGATTCTGTAATCATAATGGTTAGACCTTTTTGCCACTTCTCACAAGTCCAGGTTAGTGTGCCGGTAAACCACACACGCTCCACTAACGACTTTGAGAATGCAAATATCACAATTGCTATCTAGCTAAAATCTACTTAGTGAAAGTGTTTCCTCACCATCATTTTCATGAATCGGAGAGAAACCTTATGACACTTAGATTTATATGGTGTATGAGTTCTTATCCATGTGAATTGTCAAAACCCTTCTATTATACTGTCACAAGACAAGGATAATGACAAATCCGAACTCATATGGATTGAACTCAATCTTAACTTCTTGCCACCTGGCAGCTCAAGGGCCTGCCATTGCTTCCAAGTTGTTGTGCAACACATTGAGAACTCTAAGAACTAATATGCAAAGCCAACTTTAACTGGAATGGGCACAGATATGTCAACACGATAGGTTATAAACCTCAAATTGTGTGCTAGAGAAGAACTTTAGGTTTTATTCTTGATTAGTTCTTGAGACTTTCAAGACCTTTAAGACTCCCACTGTCCTCTTGACCTATAAGACTCCCTTGTCAAACATCCAAGAGATAGTGTGGATTCTTCTCAAGACAAACACTTCACACAATTGGCCTAAGTTGGTCTTTGTTTTATCCAAAACATCACAACTTACCAATTTCAAATGTACAAGAGTACAAAACTTTTACTCTTACATTTGACAAGTGTTTTAAACCTTCTTTAAGACATGTCACTCAAATTACAATCTTGGAGTATGACTCTAAGGCTTGTATTGGAACGAAGTGTGACTCATCTTCTTGATTTAACCATTTCAACAATTCAAGATCCCTCTTCTTAGTCATAAGAATGCACTAAGATTTCCTTAGAGAACTAATTGTGATATGGTTTCTTAATCATTAAGATGATCACAAAAACTGATACTAAAGTACTCTCCCATCTTTTCAGATTTGAGAAACTTTTATCCTTCTGCCTAATTTGATTCTTCTTATTCGCTCTGCCTTACATTGGAACCTTTTCCAATGTCTCAGAGTTACACTTAAGCTTGTAAGTATAATCATATTTACTGAGCTTTAGTAAACTATGACGAATAGTCTTATCAATATTTTGTGGTGGACTTAATCAATGCACAAGAATGTGTACTCGATCCCTTAGTCCTTTACTTGACTCACACATCCATGTGACCGAGTAATTAGTCTTAATTTTTCCAATACTTGAAAGTTCTCATTCATCATGCTATACAACTTGCATGATTCCAAGTTCCGGTCCACTTGAAACTTGGGTGATGAGAATCTTTCCTTATTTGGTAAATTTAGACATTACCACATATGAAAGAATCAATTTCATATTTCCACTCTTGCTATTATTGGAAACATATAAGCAACAATTTTTTCCTCAAATGCCATTGTAAGGATATTTTAAACTAAATAAAATTAAAAATTCTTTTATTTTAAAACTTTGCGGAAAAACTTATCCTTACAATCCATATGAAAACTTTTTTGTTATCTATTCCTAAGCAATATCTCATAACTCCTAGGAAGTAGCTCAAGAATCCAATCTTCAAACTATGCGATAGAAATCCATCTATGCGATCAGATTCATCATATTCTTTCTTTAAGTTTCTTCACTTTTTCTTTGATTCTTAAAACATCACCATGTGACCCAGTCACATCATGTATCAAGAATCTCATAATAGAAACTTAATAGAGTTAGATAGTGGACTTTACCTGAAGCAGAGTCAAACTTATTGACTTTGACATCCTTAGGTAAATTTGGCAGCTTCGCAATCAATGCCCCTTTCTTTGGCAATATAAACATATGGACCATTTGATAATGGTACACAGGACTATCACAGACTTAGCTTTTCTCTTTACCATTTGGTCAACCGAGTTGACTATGGCCGATCCCTTTCCATTGGGAAGAGAGAGCTTTACTGGATATCCAATGTCATCATTGTCAATGTCCATAAAGTTTTAGGAAGTTGATCTTAACAAATAGATAAGATCATTAAGGGTCTTGTCATATTCTGTTTCATAGGTGTTCCAAAAGAACTCACTATGTGACTTAGAAAGTAGTTGAACAACCAACTTTCTCAAGACTTTGACACACAACTCTCCCGGCTTGTCAATATGTGACTATATCTCCAAGATATGACCACACCTAGACCTTGCCTTGCCAATAGGGCTTGAGTGACCTTAAACTTTTTCAAGAACTTGTGGGTTAGGGAGAATAATTGGAGGAGGAGAAAGAAGTATAATATCCATGGGACATCATCTTCATTAGGAGAGCTTGTTTCAAGAGATTTGGGAAGATTATAAATGTCTAAACCAGACATGTTTTGGGAGATATTCAAGATAGTTGATCTTAAGTCCTTAATATGACACCCAATATGAAATATTAAGGCTAGGACCCAACAAACTATTTTATAACTTAGAAGAGGTATGCCGTAATCCAAGCTATAAAATATTTGAAGGTAGGTGAATGACGATTCACCAATTTCCATCAAGATAAACGAAATGTATTATTAGGTTTTAATTGGTTTTGAAACTCCTAGATCTTTTGAGATTCATTGAACTGTTCAATGGCATGTTTCAATCTCGAGTGTGCCCTTCAGGTTTTGTGACTGGGATGCCGAGGATCACAAAACAAGGTGTGAAGTAACCATGCAAATTACTTAGTACCCTTAAGTGTTTACCCCTCAATCGATGTGCCGGTTAACCACACACGCTCCATCGATACTATGATAAACATTAAGTTACCCTTTGCCTACCTTGTTAAATACGCGTTAGTGTGCCGGTTAACCACACACGCTCCACTAACCGACTTAAACAAAGTGCAAAGTGTAATTTCATGGATTAGCACCTTATTCACATTTTCCTAAGTAACTAAGATTTGGTATTATTAAGAGTTTAGTTACTTAGTATTTATCATTAATACTTTTATTGAAGGGAGAATTATAGTCCTGTCAAACCCGTTCGGCTAACGACCCTCCACCAGTCAAGCAAGCGGTGGGTGAGAGTGGACACCCATTAAGTTGCCATTTTATAGGCAACAACCTTATACCCACCTTATAGACCGACTTCGTGAATGAGGCGTACTAGCGGTAAGACTGACGTTACTCTTATACATATATATATATATATATATATATATATATATATATATATATATATATATATATATATATTAAAAACTTATAATATTATAAAGTATAAGGGTTGAATTTTAACTTTTAAAATTCTAAGGGCTAACTTGGAATTAAAGTATTCATAAGTGAAAACTTTACAAATTCCAAAACTTGAGGGCAAGTTTTGAAACTATTCAAAACTAATTAATTCCATAACTTATGTGTTTAAAGTAGTTTTAATCCAAAAACTCTTCAAGATCCATAACTTGAGGACAAGTTATGGAAGACTTTAAACTAATAAAAGAATTAACTTTTCTTTATTTTATAACTTATGAAATTAATTAAGGTTACACTTTATTTATTTATTTATTTATTAATGAAGTGACTCTTGAACCTCCATAACTTAAGGACAAGACTCCTCATCTTTTGTAACCATTGCCAACTTTTATGAGTTTTATGAAACTTAAATGTGACTTTTCATATAACTTGAGGACAAGTTACAAAACACATTTTAGAATCAACTCTTAGATTAATTTGGATTGAAAACACATATTTCACTCAACTTTTCTATTAATCTAAGCAACTCATAAGAACAAGATAATTCAAATCAAACTTTTTCATGTAATTAGAGTAACACTTTAAACTAATACAAAACATGAATCTATTGACAATTATCTTTAAAATTGGATTAACATGAACATTACCACATCAAAAACAAGTTTATAAGTCCAAAACATCTTTAGGTAATGTTCCTAGTCCAATTCCAGCCAAAAAAAGTCGAGTTTATGCTGTCCGGGGGTCCAACTCGTCGAGTGCATGAACCAACTCGGCGAGTTGGATCGAATTCATCACTTTTTAGGCATGGACTCGTCGAGTCTCCTGATGGACTCGCCGAGTCTGATGATCAGACAGCAAGAAATTCAATTTTTTAATCAGTTTTGCAAGTATAACAAGAAAACAAACCTGGCTCTGATACCACTGTTGGGTTTTGAGCATTCTAACACTCCTAAGTGTACATGCAGCCCTAAATACCTTGGATCTATGTTTTCTCTATTATACATGCAAATAAGAACTTCCAAGGTATTATCCTAATCTAGCATACAAAACAATGACTTAGCAAGATAGAATACATACCTCTTTTGATGTAGCTTGATGTCTTCAAGCTTTAAGAGCTTAGCCCCAATAGTGTGGAAGCCTCAAATGGAATCACAAATCACCAAGACACCTTGGAAGACTTTAGAGAATATGAATACTTGGTTCTCTCTTAGTGAAATCGGCTAGCCCTTTTAGTGTATCCACACTAGTGCTTATTTCACCAACCAAGGACATCTTTATATAGTATGGAGGATTAGGGTTAAACCCTAATACCCATGACCTATCATTTCCTAGGATCCATGGGTTAAACACTCCATGGACTATCCATGAAAGCTTAGCCCAATCTAAATGAACTTGGCCCATTCCATATATATAAGAGTCCATATTTAATTAGTTCCTTTTGATCACTTAATTAATTATAAATTAATTCTTGATCAATACTAATTAAATAATATGATTCCATAATAATATATTAGAACTTATAATATATTAATATTAATCATAAACATACTATTCTCAAAAGATTATCCATATAAATTGTGTCGGTGAAGTGCAACCCAAATGGACCATGCCGGGTCGGGTCAAGTACATACCAAATATAGTTATGGACTTAGACATTAATCCAACACTTCCTATATAACATAAACAAGTGGGCCGACACTAGTTCCTTCGACCCCAGGGTACGATGAGGAGACTCACCTGAATCACGAAGCCGACTCACGCTCAACTCAATACCACGCCAACCACCGCTAACCGATCTCTCACCAGATGATGTCAAATGGTTAAAGTCAAAGTCAACAACCCATAATGTCAACTATCCATCCTCATAGCGTAACCAGACCTTGGTCATGTCGTGAGAGCTCACATGGTCCGATTCCAACTCATATCGACTCAACTCAAAAAACTCAGACATGAAAAGCCACTGGAGTTGACCTCATGACGTGAGCAACCTTCTCACACGTCATGAGCCTTAAAAGCTCCATAGAAATGGTAACATTCAATCCTCATGTCGTGAGACTCTATGTCTCACATCGTGAGCATAGTCTGTTGTCAAAAATCTAACAATTTAAGTCCTTTATACATCAATCCTTGAACTCTAACTTTCTATAAGGTCTTATAACTCCATAATACACTTAAAATCCGATGCTATATGGGCATGTATGTCCAATACATGTCAAGATCTCATTTGGGACCAAAATTTAAGAAAAGATCATCCAACTTTCATGCAAGTTTCCAAAACTCAACCATTCACTAGATCTAAACTTCATCACACTCTAAAGACCATTATAACCCATAAAGATGCCAACTTTATGGTTTCTATTCATTCAAACTTGCTCGACCAAGGACAAAAGTGGGAGAAAAATTAGATTTGGCCACAAAAAAAATATAGGTTGAAGATTTGACACTTACAAGGGTCTAGAAACAATGTGAGGTGATGATGATGATGATTCCTTGCAATCCTCTTCAAATGATCTTCTTCTTCTTCTTCTTCTTCTTCTTCTTCTTCTTCTTCTCCTAACCAAGAAATACTCCAAAATAGCCAGGAACCGACCAAGAGATGAAGGCTAGGGTTTTCTGAGGTGAAAGAGAGTTTGGAGGTTGATAATGAACCCTAAATTAGGTTGAGAGGGTCTTAAATATGAAGGAAACACTAAAAGATCATGGGCTTCATTTGTATCTGTTCTCACATAGTGAGCCTCTATGCTTCATGTCATGAGACCAATCCCGAATAAAACTTATCATATTAGCTCATTTTAAATCGTGAGCGCTTAAAGGTCACGTCGTGAGGCCCTATTTCTTTCAAAATTCGACCTTTTGACTCCTTGAAACCCTTAATTGACCCATCATGGAAAATGGGTGGTACAACCCTCTTTAATCCTTACAATCCTTTAGTTGATCTATACGGAAAAATGGGATGTTACGTAGTTGGACTCTTTGCTTTCATCATCGCTTCGAAGATGTTACCAAGTATCTTAGTTAATAGTGGTTCCTTTTTACCTTTAGGAAATCAGTTAATATAAGATAAACCTTAAAATATTACTCTTCTCAATTAAATATAGTAGAATGTATATTAAAGGTTGTTGGTGACAACTAATTTTTTTTTATCTCATATAATTACTCATAAAGATGTACTATTCGTTACACATCTTCTTTAAGTACACAGCTCATATTGTCTTTATTCAAACCTGAATTTATTTTCATCTTTTCACTAAAAATGGAAAAAATTCTACCACTACTATCGACTATGAAATAGAAGCTCACATTTATAGATTCTTGAATTATGATTAACTATGGAGGATAATATCACTGGTCCCGTGTATTTTCTTGTAGGGTTTTGTCGATCCATATGACACATCTATTTCACTATGAATGGGCCATCAACTCTATGGTACAAACTAGCAAATCAACACAAAGTTATATATTTTAAAGGAAAGTTGACCATATTCAACTATAATTATCATAACATCAAAAATGCACGTTCGAAAGATGATAAATTTATACTTTTAAGCAAGTAAGGAACAAATATAAATTATAGATTGTCCTGAGGGACTTTCACATGAAGTCGCTTGGAATATTTTTAAAAATGTTCCATGTCTTTAATATGCAATTTTTTTGTAATATGTAATATGTAGTATCCTTAATGTGGGATAATTTTAAAATCTAATATAATAAAATGTTATTAAATAAATTATATGATAAATATTACTAGTTTTTAAATATATACGATAAGACTATTTAATAATAGCAAGTGTTTTGACCTAAAAGGGTAGGAAAATAAGACGAGGGGCTAGGATTGTCAGGTAGAAAACTTATATGCCTATATTTCACTTACTTAAACATTCTCATCATTATAACATGTTGATGTTAGTGCTTATTTATGAAATAAAGAAATTTTTATTAAATTCACAAGTTATATGGTGTGCTTTATAGAAAAATAAAAATGTAGATGACCATTTGTGACATAAGAGCAACGATTAGAAGTGGTTATGAATCTTCTTCTAATTTGAGAGAAGATGTTGACTAAATGGATGGAAGACGTGTCCATCGATGTATTTTGAACTTTTTATTATATCTCGGATTAGCTTGATGGTGTGAGATAGAAGTTAGAGATTTAAACAAGCAATTAAGTTAAAGAGTGTTTGAATAGAGTTTATAGAACGAAACCAATAACAGAAAGCATTTAGAACACAATTGTAAATAATTTCTATTCGGCTCAATGATTAGTCTGAAGGAGTACGGAAGTACAAGAGAGAGAGAGAGGGAGAGAACGAATACAAAAGTGCTCCGAAGCTATCTCCCTACTTCTATACTAACCTTATTTATAGGGTAATATAGACACTCAAAAAAAATGCAAGAACTAGACATGAATATACAACACAGCAAATGCAATGCTAAATACATACATTGCGAAGTATCAGACTTCACATTTATACAAACCAATATACCTTTTGACCTCTCACAAGACATTTCTCACTCAACAATATCCCCCTTAGTGAGAAGTGTCGAAATCACGTCATCAACTTCATGGTCTGGATAAGTACTCGGTGAATGTCCATATACTGAAGAATAGTCTTCCGAATTTGAACCTTGTCTTCTGCACAATTCTTTTTTTTCAATTATTAATGCGCACAAGTAGATTTGTATACTTGACATTCGCGTATCTCTCAACATCAGTAAGTTGGGAAAATAACTTTGTCATTTTCTAGTTCTTGTTCTTGCCAAGAAACCCTACCTCTGGAGGCTGATGAACAATATCTCTGTCTTCATATTTGTCAATATTAATTTTCCCCTTTAACAAAGACTGGGGAACTTTTGAAGTATTGTTAACGGCCATGGCAAGCTCGATATCTATGATTGCGAGGCAATCATAATAACTATCTATGAAGACTTTGATATTAGCGAAGTCAAAGAGAAAATCGTCCTTGTTATCCTTTGCTAGTTTCAATACATCCACATTTATAAGAATCGATGTCACATTGACTAAGTTGTTCAGATTCATCAATGGGAAGTCTGGAACTGAGAACTCACAGACTACATTGTTTACCCTCACCACAACATAACAAAAAATTTGAAGAATGCCTTCAGACAAATTTTTCCTTGTGGTTGACATTACTTTGATGATCTTCACAATAGACCAAATCTCCTTTTTGCTTTTTTCTAAGAATGCATGAAATATCATTTTCAGTCTTTTATCTTGCTCCTTGCCATTGAATTAATCGGCCAACTTGTACTAAGAGGAAATGTAAATCATGTGATTGGTAGGAAAATCGAGTTGATTGAAGTCTGAGATTTCAGCATCATAACGTTTCTTAGGAACCTTGCAAAAATCATCAATCTTTCTCAATGACAGAACTTTCTCAATAGTTTCATAGCACCAGTGTTTGTTGGGATCACCCTTGTTCAAACCCAGTGGATCATTCTGTCATTGTCTCAAAATACTATTGATTTGTCTCTGTCTTTCAATCTGCATCTCTAATCTCTTCTTATTTTCTTCTTTAGATAGAGTTATCTCAAGACCTCCCTCATTATCTCATTGGTTTTGCATTCGATAAAGGTGGTTTAGAACTCGACCCAGATCCTCCAGCACTTTTGCCAATGATAATCCCTTTTTATATCGGTCTTGAAGTGATGGTTTTCGAAGTTGTTGTCAAGGAAACTGGAAGTGATATAGGGATTTGAGTAGTCATAACCCTCCCAACAACTTTTCCCTTATCAACATCGTTTGGAGATCCAACCCCTCTACTTCCTTTTTCTCCCTTTGCAACAATTACTTCGAAGATGTGGCATTAGTTTGTAATAAAAGTACCAACTTAAGAATGGGATCAAGTTCTGCCTTGATGTTAGATTCAATAGAAGAAATTTTCTTGGAAATGGATTCCTAAGAAACTAAAGATTGATTAGAATTAGTTGCTTGTGAAAGAGTTTCCTTGATGTTGCTCAAAAATTCCTCCAGCTTATTATAGTCTTTGGAATCTAATTCTGACTTTGCATCCATCTTGGTTGAATTAGCATAATTGAATTCAACCAACTTTGCAATAGCATTACCAATAACATTAATTTTTCCATGAAGAATTGAGTAATTCTTGTCAATCTTCTCCACTTCTCAGGTTTCTGTTCGAAAGTATTCGTTCTCTCTCTCTCTCTCTCTCTCTCTCTCTCTCTCTCTCTCTTGTACTTCTATACTCTTTCAGACTAATCAACGAGCGAAAAAGAACTTATTTACGATTGTTTTCTTAATGATATATGTTATTGATTTTGTTGTAGAAACTCGATTCAAACACTCTTCAATTGGTATCAGAGTGGGATACATTCAGTCAATACGGGTTTCACGTCTTTTTCAATAGTTTTCAATCGCTATTTCTGATTGAAATTATTCCGCACTATTGATTAATAAAACTTGTCTTAATTGATTGATTTGCTTCAATTCTGCTATCAGTTTTATAGATTGAGTGTTTTCTGATAATTTCTGGTTGATTCATCCGTTAGATCTAATTTCTGAATTAATTCAACACTTTTGTCCGTACAAAAATGGCTAATTTTAACATGAACACCATGTCAAAATATTCCCATCTGCTTGGATCCTCCGCGAGGATTTCAATGCTCATTCCAGAGTATGAAGAGCAATGGGCGGATCACTTGGAAGATTATCTCAATGTAATCAACGAAGATCTCTGGCAAGGTGTTACTAGAGGAAATTATCGTCCTGATATGTTTACTCATGTTGGAAATGCAAGTTCATCCACTAGTATGGCAACACAAAATGAAATTTTTGAGGCTAGTGATAAGAAGTGTCTTCGTGAACTTCGTGGTGCTCTTCCACGGGTTGTTTACAACTATATTCAAGGATGCAAGATCGCAAAAGAAATTTGGGATACTCTGAAGAGTTTTGTGAAACGATGCCTATTAGAGCTTGGTGAATTCAAGCAGAAAGATAGTGAAACCATAGAACAATATTATGATCGCATGAATGAGCTGATATTCAAGTTCAATCACTATGTGGTTACTCATACAACTCTTGAGTAAATCCTTACCTTTCTGACGGGGCTGTGAAAGGAGTGGAGAAACATAAGTTTAGCAATCAAAACTAGACAGATTTTTGATAAATACTCTTTGGGTGATTTGTATAATGTGCTCAAGGCTCATGAAAATGAAATCAATGAGATAGTAGAGGAAGGAAAGTTGGGCATTGGTGGTCCTTTTAGCATTAATGTTAAAAGTGAATGCAAAGGAATCTGAGATCGAAACTGGCGATCAAGAGAATTCTGAAGAAGGATTCTTAGTAAATTCTGAATATGAGGTTGTTGCATACTATTCTAAAAACAAGGTGAAAAGCTTTTCAATAAAATATTCAATCCAAAGTACAAAAGCAACAATGAGTTCAAAGGGAGCAACTCATCGACAAAAGGTGCAAAGTTGGAGCTCAAGGAAAAGAAGAGGGATAGTAAGAATGGTGCTGAGAAGAAACAGTTAAAGTTGAAAGGTGATTCGTGCTATAATTGAAACTATTGCAATGAATCGAACCATTTAGCCAAGGATTGCATGCTGAGAATGAAGGAAAAGAAGAAAGAGAGAGTCTAAGATGAAGTTTATTATGCCAAAAAGATAGAGGAGTTAAGGGCTAAAACCAAGGGTCTGTTCTTGCTTGCAAAGGGAGGAAGTGAGAGTGATGGTACGTATCAGATTTGGTCATCGGGCTCAGATGATGAAGAGATGAGGAATCCAACTCATGGAGGTATGTTTGCTCAATTTGAAGAGGATGTGTCTATGGAAGCGAAGACCACAGGTAGTTGCTTTGTATCTACCAGCACATATAAGTCACTCATGACTTCAAAGGTACCTACTTTTCTTCAATCTTTTAACATTTCTCCGAGTTCTTATCTTACTGTTTTATTTGATTTTGATGATACTCTCTCATATGTTAATGATATGATGATTTTTGTTAGTAGTGAAGTTGAACGTTAAAAAACGTGATTGTTTGACATTCAAAATTGTTTGGAGATTAAGAAGAATAAAATAGAGAATCTAGAGCTTCAATTGAGAAACTTTACTCTAGATAGAGATATGGTGAGAGGTGATAATATTATTTTACTTAAACAACAAAAGATTTATTGTAATAATGCAAAATGTTTATATGTGAAACTCATTGAATTGCATCACTCTTTAGATATATGAAAAGAACAACATTGGAAATTATTACATTTCTTATAATATGAAAGAGAAAAAGTTCATATTACTTCCTACGATTGCGAAAACAAAATTTCCGGACAAAATTTTGAATGAAACTTTTACTAAGAATGAACAAGTTTAAATTTTCAACATGACTAAGAATTCGACATTAGACTCTCAACAAAATTTTGCTGATATTGAAGATGATTCTGATAATAATAGTGAAATTGAGGAAGATGATATTGTTGATTGTTCTCAATTATCTATGATTAATGTCAATTGAATGGCAGAAGGAAAAGAAATTTGTCAAGATTCAATGGATAAGGTTACATTATTAACCTTCTACATCAAAATTTTGTGATACTGATCATATTGTTGTAGAAGATTATGAAACTGATGAGGACGATGATTATATTGAAACAACTATTCCTAGAGTTGTTGTCGAACAAGTTTATGAAGAAACAGAGCAGTTCGAAAAGATGATGAAAGACAAAGATTTGGATTAACTTGAACCAAATTCAGTCGTCTATCTATCAATCAAATGCACGAATGTTGATGTCTTTCCAAACTAAGTATGCGTCACTTCTAGAAATGGTGACAAGGTCAATCCAGAAATACACAAACTTGTTGAAGAAGACAATAAAATTGCGAAAAAAGAAGGTTTCTTTTCACATCAAAGCACAATGGAAAATAGTCTGAATATAAATTCAAGAACTTTTCAAAGACAAAAAACAAAACATGTTTGGGAAGTAAAAACTGAAAAATAAAAAGTTGAAAATCAAAGCAAAGAAACTTTTTCAAAACCACAAGAGAGTAAATGACAAGATTTCAATGAAAGTGTTCAAAAAGTTGTGAGAGAAGAACGGATTTCATCTTCAAAAACGCAAAACAAATTTTATTGGAAAAATGTTAAAACTTTTCAAAAAAAATTAAGCAAAAATCAACTGAACAAGTTAAGTCATTTTCTCAAAATAAGACGTTTGTTCAAACCAAGTTATTTCAAAAGCAACATGATTTTCCAAAAAGTCAATCTAAGGTTCAAAAACAAGTTCACTCTCAAAATGATCAAACGCAAGGAAATGAAAATTTGTTCAAAATCAACATCCAAGGAATAATGGTCCAAATTGTGAAAATGAGAAGCTTTTTGTTAACAAATTTCAAAGGAGTTTTATTCAAAATAATGAACAACGAAATTTCAATCAAACTCACGGTCACAGATTTTTTCAACAAGGACAAACGGTTTTCAATCACAATGATGTTGGTTATAAGAATCAATATCAAAATTCTCTAAAACCGTCATTTCCAAAACAAAACTTTGAAAAATTGAGATGTTAAAGGGAAGATAAATAAACCATTTAAGCCCACAAATCCACACTTTTCAAATCCTAAGTCAAAGCACAAAGTGAAAGCATCGATTGCGGAAGGCAGAAATGATGCGAAAAATATCAATCATTGGCTGGAAGGCAAAGGGAAACAATATCAATCTGGAAAGTACTCTCAAGAGGAAATCAAGTTTGCTTACAAAAGTTACTTAAATGATTCGTAGAATGGTAGTTCATCATCTCTAGAGTCGAATCAATTAGTGAAGAAGTGGAAAGAAATTCCCAAGACAAAGGTTGAAGGAAAACGAACTGTAAATGGAAAAGGGAAAATCAATGTTGAAACTATTCCATTGAATGATTACATTTGAATGCCCAAACCAATCAAAATTGATTTAATTAATAGTTTAAAGTCAAAGGTTCGCAATTGGGTACTAGGTTTATCTTTCCATAATGCATTTCAAACTAATGTCCAAGGACCCAAAAAGCCTTGGGGACCTAAATTCTTTTGAATGATTGCTACTACTGTGTGTAAGCAATACGGTGAGTATTGGTATATTGATAGTGGTTGCTCTCGTCACATGACTGGACGAAAGTACAATCTACGTGACTTTCGCAAGTTAGATAATAATGCAATAGTAAAGTTTGGTAATAATAAAAAAATGCAAAGTGAAAGGATATGGCAAGGTTACAAACGGAAAGTTTATTGTAAATAGAGTGGCATATCTCAATGGCTTAAAACACAACTTGATAAGTGTTTCCCAACTTGTTGTGGAAACTAGAAATCATGTTGTCCTCGATGAAGAAGGAAGTGTCATCTCTAACAAAGAAACGAATGAAGTTATTCTAAAGTAAAAAAGGAAAGGAGATATGTTCACACTTGACATAAAGCCTATAGTTGGTGTTCCATCTGTATATTTATCATCAAAAGCTTCATCATACCTAAGCTGGTTGTGGCATCAACGTCTATCACAATTGAATTCGTAGAATCTCAACAATCTGGTTATTCATGTTCTTGTTCCTAGCTTACCTGTCTTGAAATTTGGTAATGATTCGTTATGTGCAACTTGTAAAAATGGAAAGCAACATCATCAATCATCGAACCTTTGGAACTTCTTCATATTGATGTTTGTGGACCTTCGGCTGTTGAGACTTTCAGTAAGAAGAAGTAAATATTGGTTATTGTTGATGATTTTTCAAGGTTTACTAGGATGTTACTAAAACCCCCAATCAATGTTTAATCCTTTTACTTTAATTATTAGTAGTATTTTCTTAATTAAAATTTTCTTCCTTGTGTTTAACTCTTACTATACTTTACTACCGCACGACTAGGTACACTGCCTATTGTGTTTTAGCTGCGTGGAGTAGACAAGATATAAATTTTAAATCGTTGTTTTATAACACATCATAAATATTTGTCTGTGACGATTTAGGAAAAAGCATGTTGGTGAGGTGATAATGCATAAAGATGAAGTGTGCTGAAAATGTGATGTGATGTAAAATGATATAAGTTGTATTTATTCGTTTGCATGTTTACATAAGAAGAACTTATGAAGTAATATATTAGTGAAAGATGTTATTTAATATCATGATTACTTAGGGTGGTCAAATGTATAATCTCATTAAAAGAAGAATTAATAAAAATTAATTAAAATATGAATACTCTAATGGATCGAAGGGTAGCAACCTAGACATAGGTGTGTATCATATCCGATTATATTATGTCCTAGACAATCACTCAGGACATGGCCCTTGCGGTGGGTGGAATGGAGTGATTTTAGCGTATTGATGGTGTTGGATCAAATATAACTTTTGGTTTGGAAGTTTCTAGTTATGGGAAACAATGAGAAGTACCACTATTGAATGAAAACACACATACTTTTTTTGCATCATCGGAGTAGCGAACACGGCGTATCATGGGCAATGTTACAAATGAGAGTCTTGCCTCACTTAGAATATTGGTCCGAGTCAGTCATTTTAGTACTAAATAAGGTTTTTACCTCTTGGGTTAGTGATAGACCTAGTGGGGAAGGGTTGGGTTGGTCACGTAGTAATGAATGGGTTTTTGCCTTTAGGTTAGTGATGGACCTACATGTGGGTGTTTACCTTATAGGTTAGTAATGGACCTATGTGTGAGGTTTCTACCTTACGAGCCAGTAATGCATCCATGTATGAGGCGTCTATCTTACGATTTGATGATAGGCCTAGGGCAAGGTTCGTACTAATTAACAATTGTCTAATATTTAAAAAATAAATAATATTGGAAGACCTTAATGACACTTTAGTGATGAATATGTGATGAATATGATGTATATGATGTGTGTGACGTATGTGATGTATGTGATGTATGTGATATGAGTGATGTATGTGTGGTATGTGCTGCATGTAATGTATGTGATGATATGCTATGTGTTTTTTCCTAAAATTATACTTATGGTTAACTCACTTAGCATTTGGTAACACTTGTTTCTTTGCTTCTGTTTGCCTTGCATTGGTACAAGTAGCATAGTTTGATGGCTTGGTCAGGAAGAGAGCATCTTGGTTAGTTATATTTAGTATTATTTTATTGATGATACCATTTTGGCCATGGGTTATTACCTTTTGTTTTGAGAACTCACTTTGGTGTTGGTTTTAGAGAAATTTTATTTTGATGGACTTGTTTTGATAATAAATTAATATTCTTCATGTTTTGATAATATTTAAAATCATACTTCTGCTAATGTAGTCTGATAAATAAATATTTTAAAAATATAAAAAATGGGTGAAAAATAACGGTGTTACATTATGTTACTTACTCTTTCTCTCTCTCTCTCTCTCTATATATATATATATATATATATATATATATATATATATATATACTATGTCATTTAACAACTTGTATAATAAGACTTAGTGATAAATCGTAATTACGTCAACTCATTAACTCATATAACAGTATTTTGCCATATATGTCGAGAATAATCACTCAGTAACTAATATATCATTATTCACTATATATGTCTCAGTTATACTCACTCGTCAACTCATATAGCAATACTTCATTATGTATCTTATCTACACTCTCGTGTGTACTCGATAGCAACAAGCTGGCATAATTCTCAACTATTATACTCAATAACTCATGTAGCATTACACAACTATAAATCTCAATTACACCAATTGTTCTACTTATAAAACATCAATTAACAACGATTCAAATATTATATATACTCTTCACATACATAATAATTACCACATGTTTAGATATTAATCATCTCGATAAGGATAAGGTTATTCACCTGGAATATACTACATGTATGAGATTCTAACTCTTGAAGTCTCATGACAGCCTTCATCGGATGCGCTGTCAAAAACATGTACATAATTATTGAATATCATAACTCATTATATATGCATTTTATGTGTTTACCTCATTATATCTATCTAATACATAAAACTCATTTATGTAGCTAAACTCAATAATCTTATCATCATGTTAATAATAGCAAGGTAATATGAACTCTAATAACTGAATTGGGTTCTAACAATCCTTCATAATTATGCTATGCGAACACAAGAATGTAATAAGCAGGAAGGAAGATACCTGATTTCATTAATTACTTAACTCTTGTATCCTTGTATACCCACATTAACATCCATTGCATCTCTACATAACTCGTCACGAGAAGCTCGTGATTTAATTTTGAAGAAAAAATGAACAAATAACTCATTTTGTGACTTATATATTGGTTGCGTTCCACAAAGGTGCGAATGTCCCAACCATGGATGCGTTGCATCCATGTGTGACGCCTAGAGTCTTCCCACATATCTCATTATTTTCCATGTATCTTATTCCTTTCACATGTGTCGAAGATCAAACCTGGTCAAAATGTCGCACCTATTTTATACTCATTGATGTGTTGTGACATTGATCTACACGCGCCACATCCTTTGTTCATCATTAGAAATATAGAAACATCCTATCCTTCGCGTTGCGTTCCTCTTTACTTACTTGTCATGTTTTCAAAGTATGTTTTCTTCCAATAGTTAGAGTATTATTAACAACATATCTAGCCATTCTCTTTGGAAATGTGTCTTATAGAATCTCATATGTCCCATCGATGGGTTACATCTCTCGTAATAATACATGTCATCAAAACAGGTGTCACAATCATGACCCGGTATCCCTACCCGGGATTAATGAATCTCTTGGAAGTGAGGCTAAGACGTCCTTTTTTATGAGCCTTAGAAAAAAAAAGTAGAAACCTACCTTAGACTATGAACTAAAGTATGCATCTGATGAATGGATTAAGTAAAACTCAAAAAGAAACTCTAGATAGTTCAAGTTGGTGGAACAAAATCTATGATTTTCTTAGTGATTTCAAGAACGGAATCATCCTAAAAAGGTGGATAATTGTGTACCCACTTTTTTGGGCTAGAAATTTTGAGTAGTTTAAAAAATTTTGTGAAATAAAATACAATAATAAATTATTAAAAAATAAGTTAGAATTACCTAAGTTACATATATATATATATATATATATATATATATATATATATATATATATATATATATATATATATATATATATGAATCATAATAATAATGTAAATGATAGTTGGAGAAGGTAAAGATCGAAATTATAACAATCTGAAGGCAAGGACCAATAGTGTAAAAATAGTGAAAGTGTGTATAACCAAAGGATATGATTCATTCAATAGCCACTTGGACCATTTTTTCGTGACGTGGATGGAGAAGGACTAAAAGAGTTAACTCTCAAAGCTTAAAAACTACTGGTTCATAGAATAAAGTGTATGTGAAAAATCATCTAATTGATGAAAAATAGGTTGACCTTAACTCAACTAGTTTGGGACTAGGATTGTTATGATTATTATCGGAGGGACTTGTAGTGTAAGTTTCTTAAGTATAAGTTGCTAGTAATCGGTATGATGTCTATTTTGCAAAATGTGAAAGCTTTGTGGTCAAAATATGATGTAGGAAACTTGAAATAAGAAGCATACCCTCCTCCTTTTCCTTCATTTCTTCTCATACATGTTTCTAAGAGTTAGAAAGAAACACTATGGAAACTTCATGAATGATTTCATGTAGATTTTGAATTAAAGTAGCAATTGGTCAAGTGAAGCAAGATTTGAAGCATCCTAGGGCTTTCAAGGTATAATTTCTCACCATTTAATCTCATATTCGAGTTTGTGAATCAAGTAGAAACCTTAGTTTGTTTTCATGATTAATTTTTGGCTAGGGTTTTGTTATCTTACACTTGTAAGAGTGTTGATGTTGTTTTAATCCCAATTACTCACTCCTTTGATTAATATTTTTTTTATGATTGTATGTAGCCACAAACTGTAAAATCTCCATTTATGATCATCAAATTCTTTATGTAGTTTTCTTAAATGATTCTATGATAACTGATGTTTTGTTGCAATAAATCCACCATGGATGCAAAAACCCAAAAGAATGAGAGAATCAAAGTTTGAATGATTATGAATAGAGATTCAAATAAGAAAAGCAAGAAAATAAATCTAACAATTGAAGGTGTGAAAATAAAAATAAAATAAAATAAAAGAGTATGATTTGGTGGAGACAATCAAATTCATGAAATGATGTAATTTATCACATATGTGGAGCAAAATCGCATTCTGAAAATGAATGTGAGAAAGTACCAAAATGATTCACGTTAGAATCTTCATTTTTTACACTTTGCATGAAATATGGGGGTGTAAATCCTTGAGGATGGGATGGGTGGCTATGGCATCATTCACAATAGCTAAAACAACCCTCAGCTTAGAAACAACCATAAAAGGCCATAAACTATATTTTCAGTTTAGACAATCCTCATCATACTTGATATTGCATTGCACTTTATTGTAGCCATTATTTTGGGCTACTTTGTTGCTTGAACAATCACTTTGGCCTGATTTTTGTTGGTGATTTTAGTGTTATCAACATATTTTGGTGAAATTATTATTTTTAACGAGAGAGGCCGATCTCCATTAAGAGGTGCAGGTTTCACACTCGGTGTAATAAATGTGAACTCGGGAATATGGTGGTACGAGGGCAGCGCCCCTGGATGCAGGGTTCCAAGGGCTACAGCCCCTTGGCGGTGTCTAAGGGCAGCGACCCTAGCAGGGTCCAAGGGGGCAGAGCCCTTGGCGATAGTTCTACTGACCGGTCAATGGACAGGGTTCCAAGGGGCAACATCATGCATTTTCCCGCCAAAAAAACAATGGATTTTTGTATCAGGTGAGACTCCAACCATGTTTTTTCCTACCAAAAACCCACTGATGACATCATGATTATATACGTATAGGTTGTGTCCAATAACTAGCATGTTTTGGCACCATTTTTGGTTTAACCGGTTTTAACCACTTTTCCCTCAAGTATAAATCAAATGTGGATGTTCCAGAAAAAGGGTTGAACATTCATATAATCAAAATTATATCATAATTTCTATATCTCTCAAGAACACATCAAGCAAGGTATTCACTATCTCATTACATTGAGAAAGTGCTTAAGAAGTTTAAGTGTTCTGGTTGTTCTCCTGTGAGTACACCTTTTGATCAAAGTATGAAAGCTATGCCACATACTGGTGAAGCAGTTTCACGACTTTAGTATTCAAAGGTTATTGGGTGTTTGATGTATGTTATGACCAGTACAAGGCCTGATATTGCATTTGTTGTAGGAAAGCTTAGTAGATTTACTAGAAATCCTAGTACTCACCACTTGCAAGTAGTAAGGAAGGTGTTGAAGTATCTTAAGAAAACCATGGACTTTGGTTTAACTTATTTAGGGTTTCCTTCAATTATTGAAGGATATTCATATGCTAGTCGGATTACTAATGCTAAGGACCAGTCTTCTACAAGTAGTTGGGTGTTTTTTCTTGGTGCAGGTACCATTTCATGGGCATCTAAGAAACAAACATGCATCACAAATTCAACTATGGAATCTGAACTTGTAGTCCTTGCAACTGCTGGAGAAGAAGCATAATGGTTAAGAAATTTGATGTATGAAATTCCTTTGTGGCCAAAGCCTATATCACCTATCTCTATACACTTTGATATTGTTGCCACCTTGGAAAAAGGATATAGTCAAGTGTATAATGAAAAGTCACGACATGTGGGTGTTAGGAACAACATGGTATGTGAACTCATTACTCATGGTATCATTTCTTTTAAGTTTATTCGATCTCAACAAAACTTGGTTGATCACTTGAGAAAGGGCTTAGCTAGCGACTTGGTAAAGAATTCATTTATAGTGATGGGATTAAAGCCCATTTGATATCTCTATGGGTGAGATAGCAATTTCCCCTCCAATACAAGGTTAGAATTTGAATTCAATGTGGAAAGCATGCCTATGGAGATTAAAGCACATTTATTTTACTACATCCCAAGGTGTGTGCTTATGACCTATATTGTTAAAGTAGGTTGATTAAGTTCTTATTAGTTCTTTTGAAAAAGTGCATTAACTTGTGCATGATATAAAAGGACTACCTATGTGAGTGTGAATTGTTGTCGTTTGAGAAACTTGGGCTAGGCTTTTATGCACTCATGAATAGATTGGACACATGATTGTAATAGTGTCCAGTATGAAACATTTGATATTGTGTTTAAAATATGTGTATAGTATCTTCTGTTACTCAAATGTGTTTAAAGGTTCAATCATTAAGACACCCTGATTCTCGAGTATTTGACATGTATATTATACTAATGTGAAAATTCAATATTCAAGATATGTTCATTTATGCATAAGTTTGATTTTGTGTTTTTTTTTTATTAATTAAGGATTACACTAAAATGAGGGAGGAATGTTAGTGATTTTAGTGCTATCAGCATATTTTGGTGTGATTATTATTAATAATGAGATAGGCCGATCTCCATTGAATAACTGAGCTTAAAGGTGTCGGGTGCACACTAGGTGTGATAAATGTGAACTCCGGAATACCGGAATCCAAGGGCAGTGCCCCTGGAAGTATGGTTCCAAGGGGCCGCAACTCCTTGGCGGGGTATTGGGACAACACCCGTAGCAGGGTCGAAGGGGCAGAGCCCCTGGCAGTGGTTCCGCTGACCGTTCAACGCCATGCATTTTTCCGCCAAAAACCTACTGATGACATCATAATCATGTAGATATCGGTTGTGTCTAATAACTACCATGTTTCAACGCCGTTTTTGCTTTAACCGATTTTTACAACTTTTCCTTCAAGTATAAATCAGATGTGGATGTTTCAGAAAAAGGGTTGAGCATTCATATACTGGAAATTATATCATAATTTATCTATCTCTTAAGAACACATCAAACAAATTAATTTGTGATTTCAATTCGAATTATGCATGTAATTCGAATAGGCTTAAAATTTATATAAAATTATAAAATTATTAATTACGCAACATTGGTATTTAAGAAAACCAAAAAGGTTTATCATTCGCAGTCTCATGTTCAGATGGTGTTTTTCAACCAAAATAATTAAGGTTTTAAATCTCATTTAAAATAATTTTATTTTATTGTATTTTATTATTATAACCAAAATACTTATAGCCTAATAGTATCAAATGTTGTATTTCTCATTTGAATAGTTTAATCAATTCGACAATATTTTTTAATGCTATTACGCCAAATTTAAGTGCCAACTAAATCTGGTTCACCACTTGATCTCTAATGACCAAAATGTTAGTTATTCAAATACGCATACATCAAACAAGGTTTACACCGAAAGAAATGATAATTCTCCTAAAGGTATATATGTGGATTATTATTATTATTATTATTATTATTATTATTATTATTATTATTAATGAATGACAAATCTAACATGTTCCTTAATCGACATATGTCCCAAGATGAGACTTTAACCCTCGGTCTCAAGAAGAACAACATATGATACTACGCTAAAAGTCCTTTGATATTATTATTATTATTATTATTATTATTATTATTATTATTATTATTATTATCCAATGGCCCTCACAAATATATGTAGAATATATATATATAAAACTTTACATATATAGAGTTGCAATGATTTTGCATCCACCCTTGAAAGGGAAGCCTGTGTTTTATACCATTAGTTCATTCCAAAAGTGGGTGTGGAAATTGATTGCTAGAGGAGTGAAATTTAAGAATTCGGTCCTTCACGCTTTACCTTTTCAATTTTGTTCTCTTTCTATACGATCACCAATTACTCTAAACATATATATAACCAATTGTAGATGAAAAAACATGCGCTTTTATCATAAAAGATCAAGATCGGTTTTGCAAGAATTAAAGTTAGAATCAATGTCTATAAGCAAAAATAAACAAACTAGATAGCTTGATATCAAGATTCTTCGATATTAAGAAGAAGATCTAGATATTTAATTTGACAACTTTAAATTAATAAATTTAAGATTCTTTTTCTTTATTTTTAATTAGAAGCAAGGGTAAGAATTAAGAAATGTGGCTTAATCAAATAAAGAGAATCACGCTCAAATCTAGACCTGGTAATTCGTGTTATTCACAGATTAGTGTCTTCGTGTATGAAATTGTCAGGTCTACTCAAATCCCCCAATGTCGCTCCGGTAACCCCCTTCACCTAACTCTCCCTCTAGGCCTCTATTATATCTCCAAGTAACCCCCTTCACCTAACTCTCCCTCTAGGCCTCTATTATATCTCCAATAACGAACGACCATAATTCTTTGTTAAGTTGTGAAGGATGATAAAGGGTGACACACCACAATGAGAATGTGATAGCAATTTCAACCATTCATTTTACCTTTTCTTTTATATATTGTAACTCCCTCATGAAATGTGAGTTTATATCCACCCGCAAACCATAATGAGAATTTAAAATATCGTTCCCCCACTATATATCTATCCTTTTACACTCAAATCTGACTTGTAGATATTTGATTCCTTTAAGTTGGTATTGCCTCGAACATAGGGACTCATGGTATTAGCCTTAAACCTTATTATTTGATGATGTCCAAGATTATTATACATAAGCTGCCAAATATAGTCAGCTCCTGAGCTGACCAGTTTACTTTTGATAGAGATTAGAGAGGGTGGTAATAATCCTAGTTGTGAATCGAATTATTTTCTTTGTTTTCGTAAGTTGTTTCATATTAAGGTTAATAAGTTTCAGCATCTTATGTGTTTTATATATTTATTGTTTATTGCATAATATGGAGGACAACAACTGCTATCAGATCAAGTTTTAAACTATTATTGTAAACTCTAAATAGTTGTTTTGTTCTCTATACAGTTACTGAAAATGACTTATTCTACCCAATTCTAATCCAACTCTAGCAATAAATGCACTCATCATAATGAAAAAACTTTACCATGTGGTTAAGTAAAAGTTAAATCATTCTAGAAACAATGGATTACAATATGCTAGAGGTTTTCAATGATGGACCCTTTTTCCCCACACGTCATAAATGATTGATCGAACTTCCACATTGGTTAGAATGATAACAATTAAACCGCATATAACCCAATGGATTGATGATAACAAAATAAAGGCAACTCTTGATGTTTAGGCAAGATTAGCAATTTGGAATACATTGCATTCGCTAGACACGTTTTTTAAAACAAGGCGGTCACGATTTTGGTTAAAATTGCATGACTAAAGGTCATTAATGAAATTTTAGTATTGTTTTAGTCATTGTTTGCTAAAATCGTGAATATTGCAAACCATGTTCACATATTTACTGACAATTTTCCATAACAAATGTGACATGCAAATACTAGCGAATATGGTCAATCATTGTGACAACATATAATCAATTGTGATGGTTTTTTGTTTGATATCTAGCTTTATGTTGTTATCATTATTAATTGAGACGAAAAAATATATAAGGTTACATAAATTCTAATTTTATGTGACTAAATCATGAGATGTAATTAGTCGCATGAATAAACTATAGCGAAAAGGTAATTTGTATAGTAATGAAAATTATTTTGTGTGACCAAATGAGAGTGCTTATTAGAGACATGGTAAAAAAAACTATAACCATAAATATTTAATGGTCACGGAATGTCATAAGTGTGTCTAAAAGTAATAATAATCGTCTTGATAAAAATGAAAAGAAAAATGTGAGTATATGTATTTTATGGTCATGGTTCTTTTTAGAGTAAATTACACGAATGGTCCCTATGGTTTAGGGTAATTTGCGTGTTTGGTCCCTAACTTATTTTTTTAACTCGGAAGGTCCCTACTGTTTGTTTTTGTTACGCGTTTGGTCCCTATCTTAGCTAAAAAGACTATTTTGCCCTTGATTTTCTAATTTATTTAGATAAACACACTCCCAACCCCACCCCCTTCACCTTACCTTACCTACCCCACCATTTTTTCCTATTTAAATAATAGTATTTTTAGGTAAGATAGGGACCAAGCGCGTAACAAAAACAAACAGCAGGGACCAAACACGTAATAAAGCAAACAATAGGGACCTTCCGAGTTAAAAAAATAAGTTAGGGACCAAACGTGCAAATTACCCCAAACCATAAGGACCATTCGTGTAATTTACTCTTCTTTTTATGTGTCAAAAAAGTAAATAATATTTATGATAAAGAAAACATTTAACTGTAATTATTTAATTGTTATGGTTTAATTTTATATGTTTGTCTACAAACAAACAATAATAAAAGAAAAAATTGTGACGATAAGTAGTTAATGGTCACAATTTAATTTTTTATATATGTCTAAAAGTAAAGAATTTATATAATAAATTAAAAAAATTATGTGACTATAAGTATTTTATAGTAACTGTTTAATTATTTATGAATCTAGAAATAAAAATAGTAATGATAAAAAAAAAGATGTAACTATAAGTGTTTGATTGTCACATTTTACTTTTGTAACTATATCTAAAAGTAAAGAATGTTCATTATGACAGAAAAACATGAGGGTAAGTATTTTACGATGACTATTTAAGAAACAAAACATATTAATAAAAGTATTTTATGGAAACTGATGATATTAGGCCCATTAGTATGGTCCACACATCTCTGGCGCGTCAGCCTTGCCTGGCACTCTCCCGCCAGCCCTGTCTGGCGCTTCCTTGTCAGTCTTGTCTGGCGTTCCCTTGTCAGCCTTGCCTGTCGCTCAACCGCTAGCCCCGCTTGGTGCGTCCTTGTCAACCTTGTATGGCGCTTCCTTACCAGCCATGTCTGGCGCTCCCTTGCCAGACTTGTATGACGTTCCCTTGCCAGTCTTTCCTAGTGCATGCCCGCTAACCTTGTCTGGTACGCGTCCGCCAGCCTCGCCCAACGCTTCCAGTTGGCCTTGCCAAACTCCTTGCTAGCTGGGCCTTAATTCGATTGGCCCAAGGCCTGACCTAATTCCTCTTAACCTAATTGTCCCCTATAGAGTGAATAGTTCCTCCTCCATGGAGGACGACTCTCCCCGGTGGCTCAACTGCCACTCGGTCCTTTCCCCTTGGCACAGCCACCACACTAGACTTCGGTCGGGTGGCTCAGCCGCCACCCTTCGCCTTCAACCGCCATACACCACCACCAGCACCAAGATGGTTCTCTCTAGCTAAGGAAAATCATCTCATCTCTACCAACCGATCTAACTTGATCGTTGGAGCCTGCCTCCAGGGCACAGTCTCTTAGACGGTTCTAACGATTTTTTTTATGTGTAACACCCGTGTTTCTAGGCTAGGCATTAATGATGATGTAACAGTCTAGGTTAACCTTTGTAAACCGTTGTGAAATAATAAAAATGTATTATTTCGAGTATTATTTGTTTTATGCTTAATTATGTGACTTAAATTAATTAAGGATAAAAATAAGCATAATAATAAAATATTAGATAAGCCCGATATCTGTCAAGGAAGTTGTAGTGGTCGTGACGAGGATTTTGGATATATATAGAATGCCGAAATCCGAGTTATAACAAAGGAGCTTTGACATGTCGAAGTTTCACGACAGAACCGGTACAACACTGAGTGACGTAAATAGTGAATTTATGATAGAGCGATATTTAGCTTTAGTGATCAAAACGAAAGTCGTAGAATACGTTAAACTGAGAGTGTGCATAAAAAGAACGTCTAAATCTGACTTCGTATGAGGAAGTTATGATTTTTCGAAGTTTCGACTTAGCGGTATGCAGTCCAAAGTTCGAATATGAGATCGAGTGATTTCTAGCCGAAACAATCTAAACGAGAATCGAAGATCTCATCGATAGTAACACAACGGTAAAAAGACAGACGAAAACGGACGTCAGATGAACAAGTTATGAATTTCTAACGGGGTTTTCTTGTCCCGGACTACTAAAAATAATATAATAAAAGTTAAAATCAAAATTAGCCGACGAAGTCTACACGAGAGTTGTAGAGCATAATCTCACCTACGCGTGAATATAAAGAGCGTCAAAAACGGAGCTCGTATGTGAAAGATATGAATTTTTTATGTTTGGGGCACAAACTTCAACCCCTATGTTAGAGCCCACGACATGAATAGAGAGTTCACGATGTGAGCAGGTGATGGACGCCTTCCAGAGTAAGTGGCCAGATGACGAACGTAATGATATATCGAGCTCACGACGTCAGCACTTGTGGCTCACAACGTGAGCATAGAATTTCAGCCCTATAAATAGAAGTCGAAGGGCAGTCGGCCATGGATGCCAATTTCCTTCACTCTCTCACTCCTGATACCCTCTCTAGTTGTCTTGAAGTACCCCCGGAACCCCGGTATCATCCTGACACCCAAAGCAAGTCCCGAAGCACCGAAGATCCCAAGAAGAAAAGAGTTTCGAGCCGAAGCTCTGCCCGCGAGAAGCCCGGTGTGTGAAGATATCACAGTATCACCGAAGAATATTGCTTTTAGAGCCATATTGCTGTCTGAGCATCGTCTTATCAAGTGAATGGATAGTCTCTTTCATAAACATGATTTAATACAAGTATTGTTGATTGAATTAAGTATACGTTTTGAGCAAGTGTGTGGTTGCTTTCTTCTAACACATAAATATGAAGTATTCTCCATAAAATACGTGTTATGTGTTTCTATATTATTTGTTAGTGAAATGAGTATTGATTGAATGTTGTATACATGTTTTAGACTATATATATATATATATATATATATATATATATATATATATATATATATATATATAATTTTATCTACAAATATGTTGGGTAGAACATGGGTAGATAGTTGATGTGTGATGAAATAAAATGATGAGAGGCCTCGATGTTGTTGTTGATTTAGTCATATAGCGGAGTATAGATGACGACCACGGACTCTTTCTAGACTGTCCAGTGGAACGCTGGCAGGTTCATAACCTGTAGGTGTTGTGAACGATGTGTTCAACGATGTACTCTATCTCCCTCATGGTTGCCTTTAGGACATCTATTGTTGAGGAAATCCCTTTGCAATAATGTCCATCCCGTTGAAAAATCCTAGACTAGGTCCCTCGTGATAGTTGTTGTTTTAGGGACGTAAAGTGAGGATAACGGGAATAGGTAATCGGGTTATTGTTGGTTGGTGAAATTAAATATAATTATTTATTGTGGGTTGAAAACCTTATATGCTCACCAGGCTCCCAAGCCTGACCCACTAAGTTTCTTTGTATTACAGGTAGTGGTGCGAGAGCATAAGTTGGACAACTTGTAAAGATATTTTGTTTATAGACAAGTACTTGTATATAACTGTTGTAAGGCTTATAATGTGCCGTTTATCCTTTTGGTTTGTATCGGAACAAGACATCCCGAGTTTTGATATATATGAAAATACATTTCTTTAAGGAATGCTTTGATAAATTTTATTTATCATATTTTGTTTTGGGAACAAATTATGCAACTCTTTTAAATCGAGGGATTAGTCTAAAAATTATTTTAAAAGCATAAATTAAATCGGTCTTTTATGGCCGTGATTTTGGGGATGTCACAGTTGGTATTAGAGGATTAGTTTAAGCGAACTAGGAATTTGTATGATTTCTTGAAATAAACTTAGAATGCTAAATGAAGATTGTGAGATAAGTGTCTGTTATATTTTAGACACGAGCACTAGTTATTTAATGAAAGATGCCTAAAATGTTTTTATGTGTTAAATGTTATATGTTTGCCATATATGATATTATTTGTCTAGATCTACGGTTTTTTGCCAACCGGATCTGGAGACCTTATGTGTTTAGGATTTTAAGTGTATGACGACGGTATTATAACTAGCATGTAAGTGTTTCAAAGTGATATGGATGATTTAAATATTTATCGTGAATGAGGATCTAAATTCACCTTATTCAGTGTATAGATCAAAAATCGTAAGAACTAGAAGTGGCGTTGGAAACGCAGATGAAAACAGGAATCAACGACAAGTGATTGAGTAAGCACTTGTTGTAGCAGCATCACCTGAGCCAATGACATTGGTTGGGGTACAAGCGATGGTCCAAATGATGTTGGACCATCAAATGGAAGAAACTAAACGTCTGCTTCATCAGAATCATGAAGAACCTTCAATACCGATTGAACAGTCCGAATTGAATGAAGGGCATTTGGAAGGAGGAAACTTCAATGGGACTGTTGGTCAAGCCAAACCACCGATTGTTAGGCAAGTCAATCAGGATGGAGGAAATGATGCACGTGGGTGCAAGTACAAGGATTTCATGGCATCCAAGGCACCATGTGTATCCGGAAGCCCGACGCCGGTGGAAGTTATAAACTGGATTTCCGAAATGGAGACAATGTTCGAGAGTTGTGAATGCAGCAACAGACAGAAGACCGCTCTTGCAATCCCTCTATTAAAATCTGGCATGTTGAGTTGGTGGAAGCTGTTAGCTGACTCGATGCCTAAGGGAGAAGCGAGCAAGATGTCTTGGGAAGACTTTGTGGTGCAACTCAAATTGCAGTACTGCTCCGAGCAGGACCTTCTGGAAATCAATAATGAGTTTCAGAATTTGAAGAAGGGAAAAATGAGCGTTACTGAATACGCTGCTAGTTTCATGGAAAAGATGAAGCTTATTCCATATTTAGTTCCAACTGAACTCTATAAGGTCAACAAGTTTTCCATCGGACTACCAGCGGACTTTGGTCCAATGGTTAAGCAAGTAACCACATTGAACGCCGCCATCTGGGCTGCTAGAAATGTTGAGACCCAGATCAGGGAGAAGGGTCTGGAGAGGTCAGAGGTTGGTGAGAAGAGGAAGTTCGACGGACCCTCAGGGTCCAACAAAAAGGGTAAATTCTCGAAGTCTAGTTCAAGAGGAGGTGGAGTAGGCGAAGCGAAATGGTGCGACAAATGCAAGAAGAAGCATCTTGGGAAATGTGGCGAGGAAGCCACATGCTTCAAATATGGAAAGCCAGTGAACTATGCCAACGAATCCACCCTTACCATGAAAGTCTGCTATGAGTGTGGTGAGGAGGGGCACATCTCGAGCGATTGTCCGAAAAAGAAGGAGGCAGAAAAACCCAACATTCCACCAAAACCGAAGGCGAGAGCCTTTCAGATGACACTTGAAGCTGCGAAAGATGAAGCTGATGTCGCTTCAAGTACCTTTCTCGTAAACGAATTGTCTGCCCAAATTTTATTTGATTCTGGAGCCAACTACTCCTTTATTTCGCATGAATTTTGTAGAAACTAGCTTTGCCTATCGATAGACTAGATAATGTTTTATTAGTTTAAGTTGGTAGTGGCAAGTTTATACATGTTAGCCATCGTATGAAAAACATCTTAATTGATTTGGATGGGAATAAGTTCCACGAGGAATTATTGCCTATTGAGTTAAATGGTTTCGACATCGTGCTGGGAATGGATTGGCTTAGCGCCAATGATGCCGATATATTGTGCAGAAAGAAGATGGTAAAAGTAAACCCGCCAGGGAAAGAATAATTTATGGTGTATGGGGACAAACGCAGAGTAAAATCTGGAATTATTTCCCTAATGAAAGACAGAAGGTGTTTGGCCAAGGGATATACATCGTATCTAGCATTCGTGATTGATGCAAAGAAGGAGAAAAAGGAGATGCAGAGCATTCCTGTCGTGTGTGATTATCCGGAAGTATTTCCCGAAGATCTTCCCAGATTACCGCCTAATAGACAAGTGGAGTTCAGAATAGACTTGTTACCAGGGACGATACCAATAGCAAAAGCACATTACCGATTAGCACCAATGGAGATGAAGGAGTTGATGATGCAACTTCAGAAGTTATTGGTCAAAGGTTTCATAAGACCTAGTTCATCACCCTGGGGAGCTCCAGTGTTACTCGTAAAGAACAAGGACGGGTGTATGAGGATGTGCATTGATTACAGAGAGCTGAATAAGGCAACGATAAAGAATAGATATACTTGCCATTGATTGATGACATGTTCGATGAACTACAAAGTTCAAGTTATTTTTCAAAGATCGACCTAAGGTCAAGATATCATCAGCTGAAAGTGAGGGAGAAGGATATCGAGAAGACTGCATTCAGAACACGATATGGACACTAAGAGTTTTTTGTTATGTCGTTGGGACTAACCAATGCTCCAGCAGCATTCATGGATTTAATGAACAGAGTTTGTAATCCGTTCATTGATAAATCTGTGATGGTGTAACGCCCGTGTTTCTAGGCTTGCCATTTTTAGCAATGTAATAGTCTAGGTTAGCCATTGTAACCCCAATTTGAAATAATAAAATGTATTATTTGTGAATTTGTGTATTATATGAGTTATGTGTTTATTTGCTTAATTATGTGATGTAATTAAATTAAGAATAAAATAAGCGTCAAAATTAAAGTGTGAGATAAGTTCGATATCTTTGCATAAGTTGTAGTGGTTGAAACAAGGATTCCGGAGATATAAGGAATGCCAAAATCCGAGTTATAACGAAGAAGTTATGACCTGTCGAAGTTTCGCGACGGGACCGGCACGACGCTGAGTGACGTAAAAATATGAATTTAAGATAGAGCGATATTTAGCCTTAGCGATCTAAACGAAAGTCGTAGATTTCGTTAAACCGAGAGCGTGCATAAAAGGAACGCCCAAATCTGACTTCGTATGAGGAAGTTATGATTTTTCTAAGTTTCGACTTAGCGGTATGCAGCCCGAATACTCGATTTAAGATCGAGCGGTTTTTAGCCGAAACAATCTAAATGAGAATCGAAGATCTCGTTGTTAGTAGCGAAAAGATGAAAAGTTAGGCGAGAACGGACGTCAAACGAAGAAGTTATGAATTTATAACGAAGTTTTTCTGTCCCGGCCTTCTAAAAATAATTAATAAAAATAAAAGTCAAAATTAGCCGACGGAGTCTAAATGAAAGTTGTAGAGTATGGTATGACCTTCGCGTGGATATAAAGAACGTCGAAAACGGAGCTCGTATGCGAAAGTTACGCAATTTAGAAGTTCGACGAGTTAATTACGCCCCGCGTAATTGAGTACGCCCCGCGTACTCAGTCGGATGCAAGTTGCCTGACCAATACTCGAGTGCCACAGATCGACGCATGCAGTGACGTCAAAGTACGCCCCGCGTAACCGAGTACGCCCTGCGTAATTTAAGATTACGCCCCGCGTAATCCCAGACCCTCAGCCTATAAATAGAACTCGAAATCAGCCATTTTCTCTTGTTCAAACTCTTCCCTCTCTCTAAGTTTTGCCTCGAATTGCATGCCAATCATATCCCGAAGCCCCGGTATTATTCCCGAGCCTCGAAGCGAGATCCGAAGCCCCGAGAATCCCGAAGAGCGTTATTCCCGAGCCGAAGCCCTGCCCGCGAGGAGCCGGTTTTTGTGAAGATCTTCCAGATCTACGGAGAGACGCTACTTCTATAAGCCGTAGTGCTGTCGGATCATCTTCTGATCAGGTGAGTGTATAGTCCCTTTTCAAAACGCAATATTATGAAGTATTTAATATAAAATACGTGCTACGTGTATATATTTTGTGGTTATATGTGTGAATGTATATTCACTCTCTTCTATCTCATAGATCTGATATATTCTCTATGAAATACGTGTTATGTGTGTATGCCTCATCTGTTATGTGGAATATGTATTGATTAAAGCATGCTATACGGGTTTTTAAACAATGTATAAAAATGTATATTTTTATCTACTAATATGTTGGGTAGAACATGGGTAGATAATTGGTGTGAAATAAACAGATGAGAGGTCTCGGTGTTATTGGTGTTATTCTAGTCATTCAGCAGAGTATGGATGACGACCACGGACTATTCTAGACTGTCCTGTGGAACACTAGCAGGCTCATTACCTGTAGGTGTTGTGAACGACGTGTTCACCGGTGTACTCTATCCCCCACATGGTTGCCTTTAGGACACTTATTGTTGAGGAAGCCCCTCTGCAGTAATGTCCGTCCCGATGAAAATCCTGAATATAAGTTCCTTATAATAGACGTTATTTTTAGGAACGTAAGGTGAGGATAACGGGAATGGGTAATCGGGTTTATTGTTGATTGATGAAATTAAATATAATTATTGTGGGTTTGAAAACCCTATATGCTCACCAGGCTCCCAAGCCTGACCCACTCAGTTGATTTGTATTACAGGAAGTAGCGCAAGAGCTTAAGATGGGCGAATCATCAAGTTGTTTTGTTTACAAGTCTGTATATGTGTATATTTGTTGAACGACTTGTAATGTTATCGTTTATGCTTTATGATCTATATCGGAACATGACATCCCGACTTTTGATTATGAAATGAAATCATATTTCTATATGAAATGTTTTGATAAATATCTATTTTATCATGTTTTGTTTTTGGGAACAAATTCCGCATCTCTTTTAAAATCAAACGGATTTACTCTGAAAATGTTTAAAAAGCATAAATGAAATCGGTCTTTTCTGGCCGAGATTTTGGGGATGTCACAGATGGTGTTCATAGATGACATTCTGATTTACTCGAAAAGCCAAGAGGAGCATGGCAGACACTTGCGATAAGTGTTGGATTGAAGTCTTGAAGAAGGAGAAGTTGTATGCCAAGTTCTCTAAATGTGATATTTGGATTTGAGAAGTCCAAGTCTTGGGTCACGTGGTCAACCAAGAAGGGATAATGGTTGATCCAGCAAAGATTGAAGCTGTGATGAAATGGGAACAACCGAAAAGTCCCACGGAGATCCGAAGCTTTCTGGGATTAGCCGGATATTACCGAAGGTTTATCCAAGGCTTTTCTTTGATCGCTACTCCATTAACAGCTTTGACTTACAAAGGAGCTACTTATGCTTGGAGTGATAAACACAAAGAAGCATTCGAGCTGGTAAAGAAGAAGCTATGTGAGGCACCGATTATTTCTCTACCCGATGGAGTTGAGGACTTCGTTGTCTATAGTGATGCGTCTGGTGTTGGATTGGGTTACATATCGACAGCTGAAAGAGCATGAATAGAACTACCACACTCATGATTTGGAGTTGGCAGCGGTAGTATTTTCTCTAAAAATATGGAGGCATTACCTCTATGGCTCGAAGTGCAAACTTTTCACTGATCATAAAAGTCTCCAATATCTCTTTAATCAGAAAGAATTGAATATGAGGCAACGACGCTGGCTAGAGTTACTTAAAGACTACGACTGTGAGATACTTTACCACCCTAGTAAAGCAAATGTTGTCGCTGATGTTCTGAGTTGGAAAGTCAATCTTGAGAGAAAAAGGCCAAGAGCGTTGTGAATAGAAGTTGTCTTGGCAATTGTGGAGAGTATAAATAAAGCTCAAGAAGAAGCTTCTGAGAAGAATGACCCAAAGGGAGAACGTTTGGGCAAAACGTTAGTGTTCGGTATAAACAGTCAAGGACTAAAGGTATTACAAGATCGAATTTGGGTGCCTAAGTCAGGAGGAGTAAGAGATCTTCTGATGGAAGAAGCTCACAAAACCATGTACTCGGTTCATCCCGGTAGCACTAAAATGTATAGGGACCTAAAACCCTACTATTGGTGGCCGACTATGAAGCTTGATATTGCAAAGTATGTGGCCGAGTGTGTGATATGTGCAAGAGTTAAGGCACAACATCATAATCCATATTGGGAGTTTAGAACCTTTTCCTATACCTATGGGTAAATGGTAAGACATATATATGGATTTTCTCACTAAACTGCCCAGAACAAAGAACGGTCACGACATGATTTGAGTGGTCGTTGATCGCTTCACTAGGAGTGCGCACTTCATAGCAGCCAACGAGAAATGGTCTATGGATAAGCTTGCGAATTCTTACGTGAAAGAAATTGTGAGGCTTCACGGTGTTCTGTTAATGATTATGTCGGATCATGATAGTTGTTTCACCTCAAGGTTTTGGAGAAGTCTACAAGAGGAATTGGGTACCAAGTTGTGTTTAAGTACAGTTTACCATCCACATACTGATGGTCAAAGTGAGAGGACGATACAAACACTTGAAGATATGCTGAGAGCATGTACCCTGGAATTCCAAGGCAACTCGGATGAACATTTGCCTTTGGTAGAATTCTCCTACAATAATAGTTTCCACATGGGCATAAAGATGGCACCTTAACAATCTTTGTACGGACAAAAGTGTCGTACACCGTCTTGTTGGCTTGAGGCTGGGGAAAAGCAATTCATGGGACCTGAGATAGTCCATCAAACTGCTGAAAAGTTGTAAATAATTAGAATGTTAGCAGCTCAGGATCGTCAAAAGAGCTATGCTGACAACAAGCAAAGACCGATGACATTTGAAGTTGGGGATTCGTTTTTGCTTAAAGTCTCACCGTGGAAGGGACTTATAAGATTTGGTAAAAAGGGGAAAGTTAAGTCCAAGGTTTATTGGGTCGTTTAAAGTTCTTCAGAGGATAGGGTACCATGCTTACAAGCTAGAACTACCTGAAGAACTTAATGGAATTCATAACACTTTTCATGTGTGTTATTGGACGAAGTTCACGGAAGAAGTTCCCGACATGATTCCAATTTTGGAATTAAGAATTGATGAAAATAAGAGGTTAATTGAAGAACCCGAGGCAATCATTGACGGTAAGACTAAGAAGTTGTGACACAAGATGGTCGAATTAGTGCTTGTCCGTTGGAAGCATACGAATGGGCCAAATATCATCTGGGAAACGGAGTGTGACATGATGAGTCGCTAACCGCATTTGTTTATTGATGTGTGATTCCAGGGACGGAATCATCCTAAGGGGGAGAGAATTGTAACACCCGTGTTTCTAGGCTAGGCATTAATGATGATGTAATAATATAGGTTAACCTTTGTAAACCATTGTGAAATAATAAAAATGTATTATTTTGAGTATTATGTGTTTTATGCTTAATTATATGACTTAAATAAAATAAGGATAAAAATAAGCGTAATAATAAAATATTAGATAAGCCCGATATCTATGACGGAAGTTGTAATAGTCGTGACGAGGATTCCAAATATATATAGAATGCTGAAATCGAAGTTATAACGAAGGAGTTATGACCTTTCGGAGTTTCACGACAGAACTGGTACGACACTGCATTACTTAAATAGTGAATTTAAGATAAAGCGGTATTTAGCCTTACTGATCTAAACGAAAGTCGTAGAATACGTTAAACCGAGAGCATGCATAAAAAGAACGTCTAAATCTGATTCATATGAGGAAGTTATGATTTTTGAAGTTTTGAATTAGCGGTATGCAGCCCAAAGTTCGAATATGAGATCGAGTGATTTCTAACCGAAGCAATCTAAACGAGAATCAAAGATCTCGTCGATAGTAATACAACGGTAAAAAGACAGACGAAAACGGACGTCAGATGAAGAAGTTATGAATTTCTAACGAAGTTTTCCTGTCCCAGCCTACTAAAAACAATATAATAAAAGTTAAAGTCAAAGTTAGCCGATCGAGTGATTTCTAACCGAAGCAATCTAAACGAAAATGGAGCTCGTATGCGAAAGATATGAATTTCTGAAGTTCGGGGCACTTCAACCCCTGTGTCAGAGCCCACGACGTGAATAGAGAGTTCACGACATGAGCAGGTGATGGACGCCTTCCAGAACAAGTGGCCTGATGACGAACACAATGACATATCGAGCTCACGACGTGAGCATAAAATTTCAACCCTATAAATAGAAGTCGAAGGGCAGCCGGCCATGCACTACTAGAAAAAAGGCCTTTTACGACGTGTAAACCACGACACTCATTGATTTATGTTACGCAAAAGAGAGTGACATTAAAAAAGAGTCGTCTCTTCAAAAAATTTAAGGATTTATGTCAGGCATTATTGTGTGACCTTAAATTAGTGTCTCATGTAAAAAAAATAAAAACACGGAGGGCACTTTATCTAAAATGTGCGTCCTTTGTGAATGTCACTTTATGTTTTACTCAAAACGCGCGTTCTTCAAAGGGGGAAATGAAATCCATTCAAAATTCTTAAATTTTTTAATGCCCCGCTTCAAGATCCCCTTCATTCTCTTCTTCCTTCTCTCTGCAAACCCTAATCACGATACCATCTCTTCTATACACCTCCAACAACTGATAACTCTATTCAACATATGCAACCTATCCTTGATCATGAATGAAGATCTCACCTCGCCTCCTCTTACCGGCAACATCAGGTCCGACGACCTTAGAACTTTCCAGAGCTCCTCTCAACCCTATGCCACTTGTCGTTCTTCTCCTCATGCTCCTTGCTCCTCTCTTTGCTTATCTGCAACACCCTTCCTTCTTCAACCTCCACCTTCACCTCCTCTTTCTTCAACCCAAGCAAGCCCGCCTTGAAAATGTGCGCCTCCGGCGTCTCCTTCCTGTCGATTCTGGCGTCAGCGATTGCTTATGTTTCGTGTGATGGTTCGGGAAGGTTGCAGAGAGCACTGGAAAGGCCCTGGAAAGGGTCCCAGATGTCAAGGGAGAAGGGATTGAGTACATTGCTCCCCCTCTTTCTAAATCCCGTTTTCTTCCCGGCTTATTTTTTTCTCCATTTGATTTATGATTGAAGGAACAAACTTCAGATTCTTGTTAAATCCCTTTTTCTTCATTTCTTAAATAAAATTTTTATTTGGTTCAGGGGATTGGCTATTCAATTGCTTCATGGAAGCCCTCACATCTTGCTTTTGCTGGATTGTATCTTTATCAGTTGGAGTCTCAGACATCCACCAACTATCAGCGGTGCACGAGGTGCACATAGTTCTCCCTCTTTATGAATACTATTATTATTTTTATATTTTGTACATCAAATTATTTTTTATATTTTATATATATTATACAGACATGAAGAAAACCTAGTGGGATATGTGCAACAGCTATATATGTTTCTTCTGTGTTACATGGACATAATTTTTCAAGAGGAGATGTTGTACGTATGAGTTATATCTAAATCTATGCATTTAATTACCTTTTTTTGTCAATATAATACTATGAATGAAAAGTTTCTAACTCATTTCTTTATATACTTGTATTATTTTCAGGTTAAAACTGTACATATATGTGAAGCAACATTGCAAAAGAAATTGATTGAGTTTGAAAATACAGAAGCTGGGAGTTTATCTGTGAGTTTTCATGTGTATATTCATAATTTGTTCATCTTGTAAATCTGAGTTTGATGTGATTTTTTTAAAATATTGATGAGTTTACTAGTAAAACAAAGGAGTATGAGAAGGAAATGCAATCATGCAAACAAAGTTCAGAGGAGTTAAAGATGCCTGGATTAACAAAAGTTGTTTGTCAACATAAAAGCAATGCATTTCAATCAGGTTTTGGGCTTTGTAAATATTGTTATTTGGAGTTTTGTGGTGGACTTTATGGTTCAGAGCCTCCAGCTTTTCAAAGGGCAGAAATGGAAAGATTAGCTAATCAATCTGTTGATAAAAATGATAAAGGCTCCTTAACAGAGGCCCAATGTGCTTGTTAGTTACTTGTATTCTCTTTCTTTCTTCTTCTATTGTTGTTAGGCTATTTTTTATGATGAGGATGAGAAGGGAGTTTACGTCTTTTTACACAGGCGGGTGTATTCTTTCTTTCTTCTTCTCTTGTTGTTAAGCTGTTCGAGGTGTAGGAATTGCAGCACGTTTAGGGACTAAATTTAGGTGTTTTTTTTAATAAACACGGGTGTCTTTTTTCTGGTTCTTTTTCCAAAATAGAGATATGAAATACAATTAATTGATCAACAATAATAACATCCTTAAGTTTCAGCCTTTTTTGAAATAAGCTTTTGATTTCTTGATTTTTCCCTTTGTTTAAACTCTTCATTCAATTTTAATTGCATGGAATCTACGTCTTTAAGGTGCAATGACAGTTACTACAAAACAGGAAAAGCCATAGTTATCTGCAAGTATCCAGCGGACCCCAAAGTTGCCTTGGGGTATTTGTCCTTTGGTTTTCTTGTTGCCTCAACTTTGGCTGGAGGGTTATCTCTATTTTACCATTACAAAGGGAAGTCAATCCCATGGTCTGCATTGTTCCAAAGCACACGTTTCTTTGTATTTTTCCTTATAGCTTTGTAAGTACACATCACCCTAATCTTACACCTTACTTTCACATTAAAAATTAAAACCATCAATCAAATAGCAACATATATAGTTTTTATTAATTTTGTGACATGTGCACAAGGGTTCAACTGGATTGGCAGCTACAATGCTGTTGGGCACATGATCTCAAAGATTTTCAGTAACTCCTCCACTAAAAAGCAACACAAAATGACCACAGATCTAAATAAGCCAACAAAAAGAATTTTTTTTTTCCACAGCATGACATTATTACAATGACAAGGAATAGAATGAAGTATTATGGATCAGGATCAGGATCGGGTAAGTATCTCTATATATGCTGGAATCAGGGGAAGAATGGAATTTTTCATTCCATTGGAATGGGAAAAAAAACTTTTTGTTTTGTCTAATTCAACAGAATGGAGAAAACCCTACTCTTTTTTTCCTTATAATTCTATATGTATGAGTTATTAGTATGATCTGTTAAATTTTGATAAACATGGGCAGCATGTTAGGCATGCAACTGTTTTGGCTTTGAGTATATCCTTCTATTTTATGTTTTCATACTAATCTTCCTATTCTATTTATTAAATGAAAACAAGTGTTAAAATAAAAAGAATGATTAAAAAAGGAATTAATATGGCCCACATGTTATGTTTCATATAACCAAGGTTACAAATTTTTATATGCTAATTAATTTGGTTAAATTAAATTAAATCTATTAATTGAATGCAGTTGGATGCAACTGGCAAGCCGAATGAAAGTATTGTAGTTGAAGTGATTGGATCCATTGGTGAGGAGAATTCAACTGGGAACATGCTGTCATTTTCTCTTCAGAAGGGGCAGTTAAGGGCTAATGTTTGCTATCAGCCTTTTCACTCGGCTAGTCTAGAGGTACTTGCTGCTCTTCTCTTCTGTGCACCTATTTGATTTGAATCACCAATAACTATAAATAAGTATCTCCATCTTGTAACTTATTTGTTTGAATTACCGCTTAAAATAAAAGAGATAATGTGTTATGATTGCCTCTACTAGTTTGAGATAAAAGCTTTTTGTGGATTACGCTTAAATCATTAGATGTGTCGTATAACTTGTCCAACATTTGTGATTGTCATTGTTGATATCAGGTAAATCATATTGTAGTGTATTTATTCCAAATCCCACATTCTTTGGATGGAGAAAAGGGTAATTTTGTCTTTTACCACTAACATTCATGTTTGATTCTTCTAATAATTATATTATCATATTAATTTTTTAACTTTTATTTGATCAGGTCACAAGAATTATCGGAGCAGGGGTTCGACGAGTTGTGGTGTATTTATTCCAAAGCCCGCTTGCTTATAAGGTACTTCTAAAGTTCCAGGTGGCAATCCAATGACACGAAGGATCCGGTTATATAGTTAGGGATGTAGTATCATGTTATATAGTTAGGGAAAACCCTTTAATAACAATGTACAATTAGATCCCCTTAATATCAATGTATTAAATTTTTTTGATAACTTGTTTGACATGATGTTATTGGATGAAATTGATTATTTTGGTATATATTTGTTTACATATTTTTGTATTATGCGTAAATGAGTATCGTAAAGACGCGTCGTAAATGCATATCGAAAATGGTTACTGAAGTTTACGACACGCAAATGCGTGTCATCTACATTTATGACAGGGGTTTCCTTGATACGCATTGTGTGTCATAAAACACGCGCGTCGTAAGGTTATGACACGCATTTGCACGTCGTCTTCCTTTATGACAGGGTCTTCCTTGATACGCATTGCGCGTCATAACTGCGCGTCGTAATTGCATGTCATAAATGCGCGTCGTAAATGCGCGTCGTCTATAGACGACGCGCAAAAGTGCATCGTCTCTCTTTATGACAGGGCCTTCCTTGACGTGCATTTGCGCGTCGTCTGAGCGTTTTACGACGCGCAATGAGCGTCGTAAAAGGCCTTTTTCTAGTAGTGATGGTTGCTAATTTCCTTCACTTTCTCACTCCTGATACCCTCTCTAGGTGTCTTGAAGTACCCCCGAAGCCTTAGTATCATCCCGACACCAAAAGCAAGTCCCGAAGCACCGAAGATCCCGAGAAGAAAAGAGTTTTGAGCCGAATCTCTGCCCGCGAGAAGCCCGGTGTGTGAAGATATCACAGTTTCACCAAAGAATACTGCTTTTAGAGCGGTAGTGTTGTCCGAGCATCGTCTTATCAACTGAATGCATAGTCTCTTTCATAAACACGATTTTAATACAAGTATTGTTGAATGTATTAAGTATACGTTTTGAGTAAGTGCGTAATTGCTTTCTTCTAACACATAAATACGAAGTATTCTCCATAAAATATGTGTTATGTGTTTATATATTATTTGTTAGTGAAATGAGTATTGATTGAATGTTGTATACATGTTTTCAACTGTATATATATATATATATATATATATATATATATATATATATATATATATATATATATATATATATATACTTTTATCTACAAATATGTTGGGTAGAACATGGGTAGATAGTTGATGTGTGATGAAATAAAATGATGAGAGGCCTCGATGTTGTAGTTGATCTAGTTATCTAGCGGAGTATGGATGACGACCACAGACTCTTTCAAGACTGTCCTGTGGAACGCTGGCAGGTTTATAACCTTTAGGTGTTGGGAACGATGTGTTCACCGGTGTACTCTATCCCCCTCCTGGTTACCTTTAGGACATCTATTGTTGAGGAAACCCCTTTGCAGTAATGTCCATCCCGATGAAAAATCCTAGACTAGGTCCCTCGTGATAGTTGTTGTTTTAGGGACGTAAAGTGAGGATAACGGGAATAGGTAATCGGGTTATTGTTGGTTGGCGAAATTAAATATAATTATTTATTGTGGGTTGAAAACCCTATATGCTCACTAGGCTCCCAAGCCTGACCCACTCAGTTTCTTTGTATTACAGGTAGTGGTGCGAGACCATAAGTTGGACAACTTGTGAAGATATTTTGTTTATAGGCCAGTAGTTGTATATAACAGTTGTAAGGTTTATAATGTGCCATTTATGCTTTTGTTCTGTATCGGAACATGACATCCCGAGTTTTGTTATATATGAAAATACATTTCTTTAAGGAATGCTTTGATAAATTTTATTTATCATATTTTGTTTTGGGAACAAATTATGCAACTCTTTTAAATCAAAGGATTACTCTGAAAATTATTTTAAAAGCATAAATTATATTGGTTTATCCTAGCCGTGATTTTGGGGATGTCACATGATGTTCGGATCTCCGCCACAGTAGAAGTCCAGAAGACTCATCGAAGATCCATGTCGCATCATTTAGCGCCATCCCAGACTCGAACGAGTCACTACCATCTCAGTTGGTCTGAAGCTCGCTCTTGCCTAGATCTATTCAGATTTGTAGCATTTTAGATTAGGTTTGGTCAAAGTTGTTCATGTCTACTATTGTTGGGTCAAAAATATGGTTTATACTTTGCTTTTCTAAGCATTTATTGTTTTTATTATTTTGGGCCGAAAATTGTATTTGATTAATTGTATTTTGGGCTTGGCCTTAGGTCCATATATATATATATATATATATATATATATATATATATATATATATATATATATATATATATATATATATATATATATATATATATATATATATAGGGGTGAGGAGTGCATGTGAGGGACATATCCAAGGAGCTTAAGTGTGTGCATTCTAAGGTGTGAGGGAAAGTTAAAGAGAAGACTGTGTGTGCATGAATCTATTGTAAGGAGCGTCATTCATATTGAATACATCATTAGGTTCATCATCTTCTTCTTCTCCTTCTCTTCTATTTGATCTGACATCATCCAATTGATTGGGATTCCGCACCATCAATTGGATCTGATTGATACACAAGCTATGTTGGGGACTTACAATTGGTATCAGAGCAGGGTTGTATCAATCAATTTTGTCAGATCAGGAGCTTATTTGATCTTATTTTGAAAAGATAATTGTGTTTTTGGATAGATCTCTGAAAAATAAAGGGGGTTTATTCTTTGCATTTTTCATAAAAAAACGAGTTTTTGATCGAGTTTTGGAGCAAAAATGGTGAAAATGTCGTTTTTTCGTGAATCTGTTAAATGTGTGCGGCTCCGTGTGTGGCTAGGGTTTCTCGGAGTGTACGGCCCAACACGTGTTTGACCCCAGCGCTTGTTAGAAAAAGTAAACGGATTTTTGGAGGTGCAAAGATTCAAACACGGAACCCATTGTTCATCAATCACACATCTTACCAGTTGAACTACCAAGCCACATGTTAATCATCTTTCAATTTTATCTTATATAGTCTTCGCAAGCGTCCAGCGTACACTTAAAAAAATCATGAAAAACGATTTTGAGGGTGTAAAGAATCGAACTCTAGACCTCTAGATCAACAACACTCACGCCTTACCAACTCGGCTAGCAAGCTTTTTGTGTCATCTCTTCGAAATTTAGCACATAACCTATTCTTTTCGGTTCCTAATTTTTCAAATTGACTCTTTTAACCCAAAAATCAATTTCTTTTATTTCTAAATTCTATTTTCAATCCAAATTTTTTTAGTTATTAATTTTTTATTTTATTTTTACCTTTTGACTTTAAATTTTGACTTTTGACTTTCAAGTTCGACCTTTGACTTTAAACTTTGACTTTTTCATTTAACTTTCAAATTTTCAAATTTAGTTTTTCGGTTTGACTTTTAAGTTTGATTTTTTAAATTTGATTTTTAAGGTTGACTTTCTTAGTTTTTAAGTCAAAGGGCAAATTCAAACAAAATATATAAAATATAATTAAAAAAATGAGTTCCACATCAATTCCGGTAAATGAAGTTTCATGTACTCCATCATGTGAAGCTACGATTAAGTTTCTCCGAGATCAAATCGATTTATTAAAAAGAGAAAATGAGGACCTCAAATATGAAGGTTATACTCTTAGGAAAGGTCAGAAACCTCTAAAAGCTCAATTAGAAGCAAAAACCAAAGACTTTAGGAAGCTTCAGGAAGAGTATAGCAACAAGTGTGAAAATTACGATCACATTAAATGCAAACTTGTTGCTGTAACTGAAGAACTTGACACTTTGAAAATTAAGTGTGGAAAAATAGATATTAGTTTCAAAAATTACACTGCGTCATGTAAGATAGTCGAGTCATTATTTGAAAACGAATTAAAATTCAAAGATAATCAAAAAAAGGGTTTAGGGTATGATTGTGTTCATCCACCTTTCAATCATAACTACACATCCATCCCTATGACACAGGAAGAAATTGACAAGGAGGCACATCTCCAATATGGGAAACTTGTTGCGGTTGTGCCAGAAAAGGATGAAGTGAATGTTTCTAATGATTCTGTTACATGTTCAGGTAAAGTAGCAAAAGATGAGAACAAGGAGAAAACTATTGAACAATCCAATGACTCATTGAACTCTGAATCTGTTGCTTCGAACTCAGCTGCTTCTGATCAACCTGTTGTTGGTAAATACATGCCACCAATTCCAACGAATCAGGGTGCCTGCTACTAGTGTGCATGTGGGAAAAACCATAGACAAGGCAAAGATACGCCACAGGGGCAGGAAGAAACAACTCCATAGTGAAGAAAAAGACATGTTTTCACTGTGGAACACTTGGACACATTGTCAGAAATTGTCCAAATCGCGCATACGTTCCCTACTACGCACATGGCTGGCAGAAAACACCAAGAGGGAGATACTCCAAAAGAAACCCCTCAAGGTCACGTTCAGACAATGGCGACTGGAATGCCACGAAGGGCAAGAGTTCAACTCCCAAGGCCAAAAAATCAAATCCCAAGGTCAAGAAGGGAATGCCAGCCAGGAAGTACAATCCAAGAGATGCTCCAGTGAAGCCAAGACCGGTTAGGTCAAAATCATCTCGGCAATCGACTTTAAATTCAAAAGCAAGCGATAAGGCACCCATCAGATCGAAAAAGAAATGGGTTAAACCCAACTACAAATGGGTTCCAAAGGCTCACTCTCCCAAATCTTCTAACAACTCTAATATTTCTTCATCTTCTATTTGTGATAAATAGGATATGTCATGGGAGAGAGTACCCTACAAAGATGACAAGGTCAACCCAGTTTCAAAATGGACTGGGTTCCAAAGACCAACTGATCCCGCTCTATGTCGGAGCAGCTATGGAGGCATATCATCATATTTCGGTTTGTGAATAGTGGCTGTTCCAGGAACATGATAGGAGGCATCTCTCAATTGTACAACACTCAGAACTTTGTTTGAGAGTATGTGTCCTTTGCGGGAAGGGAAGAAAGGAAGGGATCATATGGGGTTTGTGCTTAACAAAGTGAAGAATTTTTGGATCTAATATGAGATTATGCGTGCTGTTCTCAGACCTTCTGGATGCGAATTGAATCAGTGAATTACGGTTTGCGTTTTCTTCTCTATACTCCTGAGTTTATCTTATACTGATTCATTTCCAAGACAATTCTTCATTATCTTAATAGTTTTTCGTTAGTAGTTATTATTGGGAAGTGATATCAACAAGTGATAATAGGCAATCTGAGTGTATGTAAAGTACCAAAGCTGAATTGTCTAGGCTCTATGTTCGATGTGCTGGTAGGCACGAAGGATTTTAATGGACTTGACTAGGTGCAGATGAACTTAAGAAATCAAATGACTTGACAAATCTTGGCCTAGATAGATCCGTTTAGCCTGACAATACGACGCTTAGATAGGTTGAGCAGGGAGATATACATGAGAATCCACCAGTCACATTACAGAACCTGTATCTAGAACTGTGGTTTAACATTTCCTTAATGTACGGACTCTGTCCTTAATTCCGATATTGACGGAGCGACTGGGGAATTCCGATAAAGTAGGTCTGTAGAAAATTATTTTCTTTCTTTCTTACTGTTAGTCATATGTTGCCTCCTCTACGTCATTGGAAGAGATCCGACCTGGACTGCAACATATGCAAATCTATTTCTCTGCATCTTATATCTATGAAATTCTTCCTATCTGTTAGCCATATGTTGTCTCCTTTGTGTGATTAACAATCCGACCTAGTACACAGCATATGCAACCTTCTACTTCTCAAATATTTTTGTTTTTGTTAAATTTGTTCATAGTTTTCCTCTATGCACAAATTTAGGGGGATAATTAAAAAAAATATTCAAAAATCAAACAAAAATCAGAAAAATTCAAAAATCAAACAAAAAAATAGAAAATTAAAAAATATTCAAAAATCAAACAAAAATCAGAAAATTAAAAAATATCCAAAAATATTTTATGCTAAGTTTTTTTTTTTAGTTTTTTTTGTCTTGAAAAGTGAATCCAGGTGTAGATGAGACTCATGGAGACTGTATCGAAGATTTTATGAGCCAAGGCTTTATCCGTGATCATCGAAGAATTCTCATTCGAAGGAACAAAAAATGAAGATTAGTCTTTCAACATTTAATTTGTCAACCCATAAGCAAGGTGAAACTGAAATTCAAGATTATGTCACGGATTGCATTGAAGCCTCCTCAATCAGTCTGCTGCTATCTTAAACTTACTGAAGTGATCCAATTATTTCTCTCTGTTAGTTCTCTCTGAAGATTCTCAAGCTGAAAGCGCTATCTTTCAAGAATCTTTTCAAGAAGCCTCCTCACCCAATGTGCGTTTAGAGTCAAATCTTGAAGAAATGCCCAACTGCTCAAGATGAAGTCATTCATGGAAGATTCATATGTTCATCCTGATGTTGTGAAGAAATCGAAGATAAACGCTGAAGTCAATCTACAACTGAAGATTAGCAAGAAAAGCCAACTACTTCTTAGGGGGGAGCTTGTTAGGTCAATTAGAAAAGAAAGCTATAAACCAAGGGGGAGATTGTTGAGTCAAAAATATGGTTTATACTTTGCTTTTCTAAGCATTTATTGTTTTTATTATTTTGGGCCAAAAATTGTATTTGATTATTTGTATTTTGGGCTTGGCCTTAGGTCCATATATATATAGGGGTGAGGAGTGCATGTGAGGGACATATCCAAGGAGATTAAGTGTGTGAATTCTAAGGTGTGAGAGAAAGTTAGAGAGAAAAGTGTGTGTGTGTGTGTGTGCATGAATATATTGTAAGGAGCGTCATTCATATTGAATACATCATTAAATTCATCATTTTCTTCTTCTCCTTCTCTTCTATTTGATCTGACATCATCCAATTGATTGGGATTCCGCACCATCAATTGGATCTGATTGATACACAAGCAATTTTGGGGACTTACAACTATCATTTGTTCAGATCCGTTTGGCTCTTCCCAAGATCTGTTCAAATCTGATTAGTTATCTTTCGGATCTCTCGATCTGATGTGTTTTTCAGCTCAGATTTGGAGAGCTACTTCATTTTTAGCTCAGATCTCTAGATTTGTACGTTTTTGTTCACTTAATTATCTATGAAGTTTAAAAACACCAACTCAGATATGTTTTTACTTATATTTTCATGGTTCTCCATAGCAAGATTAGGGGAAAAAAGGTTATTACGAGTCTTTCACCATCCTTGTTCATATTTTGATGTTTTATCCAAGCAACTTGAGAGGAGAAGATTTTTTCGTAATTAGTTACCTTATTTTCAGTTTATGTTATCAAGAAATTACCTTCATTTTATGATTTTCTGTGTACGAATCCTTTGAAGTTGTCTATTTAGTGTTTTCTTTAAAAGCTTAGAGAAGGAAACAAAAATTCTTTCGGATCTACTTCTGTTCACATTTTGGTGGATTTTTTAGTAACTTGAGGGAGAAGAAAAGAAATTTTTACTACGTTTTTATCCTTTTATCAAGTTAATATTACCAAAAATTGATGTTTTAGTTAAGATTTCATGTGTACAACCTCACTCCCTACAACAACTGTTTGTAAGCCCAACTGGGATGTTCATATATTTTATTATGTTGTTTATTTGGTGTTTTCTTTAGAAGATTTGAGAAAGAAAACAAGTTTTTATGAGTCTTCGTCACATTTTATCAGGAAACCCTTTCTAGATAAGGATTTGATATGCCTTTTTACCCATTTTATCATTTGGTTGTAAATATAGCTATAATTCATGTACATCCCATAAAAACTTTTCAAAAATCACTTGTTGTTAACCATCATTTCATCAAAATCACCCAACCCCAAAATTTACCATTTTACCTCAGTTTACCGTTACAGTTTATTGCACAAAATGTCAACAAATTGTATTATATAAAAAGAGATATAAGAAGTGTGTTTTGTGTTTCTTTTGAGCCAACAAAAAAACGGTAATTGGGTGGGTGATGTACACACAAAAGACGAGCTAACAGAGAAAATACTTCATCTGGGACCCAGCCGGTTCAATTCTTCACACACATAAAAGAAAAAAAATGAGGGGTAAGAGGGTAGATGACCCCGCCCTTTGCTATCACATCAAATACTAAATGGCGTGTAGGCCCCACACGGTTAAGAAAGCTAGTAGATAAGTTAAAGGCGGGCCCCACACGACCACCTCTTTTCTCAGATTTCCTAGGTTGTCTTTCCCAAATCTAAGAGGGTGTTTGGCTTTGCTTTTAAAATGACTTTTGAAACTTTTGGCTTTTCCAAAAAGTCAAAAGTTTAAAAAGTTGTTTGGTAATTGAAAAATATCTTTTAAAATAGCTTTTTGAGAAGAAGAAAAAGGAGGCTTTTAACAAGTCACGTATGTGTGACTTTTGGCAACTTTTTCCTTTTTTCCCTTTCCCCCCTCAAAAGTTTAAACAAACATATTTTAAAACCATCTTTTGGAAAAAGATATGAATCAAAAAGTTCTTTTCTAAAAAGGACTTTTTGGTCTGAAAAGCTATCCCAAACACCCCCTAAATACAATTAATCGACGACTGCTTTAAACAAATCCATCCTCGTCGTCGACACAACCACCTGAGCACCACCAATCGCTCATGTTCCGTCAAAGCAGCTCTGATATTAACCGACTCCTCCGGCCATCGTGATCGCCTCCGACTCTAACGAAGCACTTCAGACAGCAATCTCCATCTCCTCCAGCAACAATCATCGACGCTCTGCCTTCTCAGTTAGTCACAGCCTACCGGAGCCAAAATATCTTTAGTTAATCACCACCTCAAACTTATCAACTGCCTACAATTATCATCTGATGCTTCCTTCCTCCTCCCAGCGTCGCCGCCGGCAACTGAAACCAAAGCACCGCCAATACGCAACACACAAAAAAAAACAATGCCATGGATTTCTAAATCTTCAATGGCATACTTACTCAAAATGGGTATTTCTTTTACAAAACATAGAGACTAGTGAACAGTTGGAGATCGCTTTCTCAAAAGTGATAAAAAATTGGTGGGCCCTAAAAATGATAACCTTCCCCATGGTAAAAACGGTAGGCATACTTTAAAAAAAAATAATAATAAGAGATAATTACTAATCTAGCCATTTTTCCTAATTGCTTCTCTAAAAATAGGCAAAAAAAAACACTTTAGCCAAAAATAGCCTACGAAAGAGTAGATGGCTAGCGTTGACTACAATCAACGTGTGTTGACTACAGTCAAGGGGTTGATGTCTATGGTTTTAGGGCAATTGGCTACTGTTTCCCGGCATGTCTACTCTTTTCAGGGCCCATTGGCCCATCGTATATATTGTAATTATTTTCATATTAGGTCATTTTTATTACTTTTTCCTTGGTTTTTCTAATTTTTTTTCTCTCAATGGAGCACCCGAAGAACAACGAAGTACGTCTAGTTTTTATCAAAATATTACCGTATTCTTAATTAGAAGTAGTTTCTGTACATAGGACTTATACACCGTAGGTTTTGTATGAAGCATATGGTTTTTATTTTTTTCGTTTTTTTTTTTTTTTTTAACTTTTTAATCACTATAAAATTGTATATATGTTATGATTGTTCAATTTTTTTACGAAAACCAAAACAAAAAATTTACCTACGAAAAACAAAACAAAAAATTTACCGAAACCGTAGTTCGTCGAAAGAAAACCGTAGGTTATTAAATAACCTATGGTTTTAGATTTTCGAAATGAAAAAAAAAAAAAAAAAAAAAAAGAAAAAAAAAAAAAAAAAAAAAACTATAGTTAACCTGAATCAGTAGACCATTTGGCGAAACAGTAGCCCACTCTAATTACCTATGGTTTCGTGGGCTATTTTTGGACAATTGCTAATTTTTGGCTATTTTTTATAGGTAATTAAGGAAAATGGATAGATTAGTAATTCTCTCAAAAAATAATATAAAAAAAAAAATTGGGTCTAATTAATCATTAGGTTGCAATTATATTTCAACTGATTATTATAAATGGGCTCCAATAAATGGTATTTTGGGCTTCTGTTGTAATTAGGTTACCTCAACAACAATTATATGGGCCACTCTTGCAAGTCCAATTTACTGAGTCAATCGTTCAATGCTAACCTGTCCAGCAAGAGCCGATTCTCGAAGCCACATTGTGGTCCAGCCCACTTGAAGATTTCAAAAACAAATGAGGAGTTGGGCTGATAATCTAAACGGGCTGTTGAAATTTCAATCATGGGCTCCTCCAAGTAGGCTATGCAACTATATTTTGTGCTCCTCCCAAACTAGTTTATTTTATTGGGCCACCTCAACAACTTATATGGGCTAATTTTGCACAATAAAAATCAGTCGCGTGACACTCTACCCAACAAGATACGTTTTCAGAATAGGGGTTGTGTCCCGAAACACTCAACGTTTCACAAAAAAGAAAGAGAATAAGGGAAAACATTTGTGCTCATTATTTATGGTCGTGCTCTACAATTTCCTGTTTGGCCCCAACAAATAGATTTTGGGCTTCTCCTAAAGTTAAATTCTTCAATTATGGGCTACATCAACAATAATAAAATACGAGTCACTTTTATATGAAAAATCAACAAATTACTGCTCGTGTGCTTGAATTCAGTAAAGCTAAATCCCGTTCTAGAAAATGTGGTCCGACCAGCTTAGCGTTTAAAAAAAGGGAGGGAAAAGACTAGTGCACTACTGCTACTCTGCAAAAAGTTTTGAAATGATCATGATTGAAAATCCAAATCGATTTATGATTTCAAGAATGTTGGGTTTTGAGCACTATAACACCTCCTAAGTTCACATGCAAATCCTAAATGTTTTTGGATCTATGTTTTCTCTAATTATACATGCATTTTCTTTTTTCCAAAGCATTCACCCTAGCTAGCATACAATTGAAGCTATATAATAAAACATAATTTGGATGCTTACCTCTTGAGTAGGGTAGAGTACTTGACCTTTGGAAGCTTGAGCATCTCAAGTGTGATGCCTCTAATGGTTCACAAACACCAATATGCAAAAGGTGGCTCTAAGATAATAAGTTACTTATCTCAAATGTAGGTGCAACCGATTTTGGTGTATGGAGGGTTTTATGCATAGTTGTGGCAAGTGCCAGGGTTATAGTTTGTAAACCCTAATGATCCATGACTTTCCACATTCCTATGCTTCATGGGTTTAACCTCCATGGACTATCCATGGGTTATCTTATTGGTTTAGCTCATCTGCATAATCATGGATCACTAGCCCATACTATAAGAATCATTGATTTACATAATCAATCCCTCCATATTTAATTAGTCTCTTTTGACCACAAAATTAATTCCAAATTAATTCTTGGACAATACTAATTAAATAACCATATTAATATATTATACTTATAATATATTAATAAACCATAAATAACATTATTCTCAAAAAAAACCATCCGATCAAATTGCACTAGTGAAAGCAACCCAAAAGGACCATGCTACTATCAGGTCAAGTACATACCAGTTATAGTTATGGGCTTAAACACCAAATCCAACAGTCTCCCACTTGGATAAGTCTAATAACTATAGGTGCCTATGTGACTTCAGGATCCGAATTAGCAATCGTAAGCTTCTAAAAGCCGCTGTCAACTCTGACCCAGTCAGTGACGCATCCTTTAGATAAGGGATCATATACTCCTCTGTTCTCAAGATATCAGCTGGACAAATACATGGAACAATGTCATACTTATTGTCCAGCAGTTTGTTTCCTGTTTTACGATTTGTATGGCATATAACATAACTGAACACATCAATTTAGTTCTGAGTGGGCCCGACACATGAGTCAAAACAGAATCATCGAGGGGCCCAAGATATCGCTTTTAATCCTCTTAGGATAAAAGGAACATATAAACTTCGACATTATATGCTTGTACTAACTACTCATTAAATCATGCACAATGACACGTTTTATAACATCGAGTTACTGATGTATTTTTGTGCCATCAATGCATAACTAACTCATAGTCAACAACTCATATATCTAGGTTTGAAGACATATATATATGATATTATCGTCTCACGATCACTCGTGATAAATTCCATGAAGTGATTCAAGTGAGCGCGAGTTGATCCAATACTCAAATCTTATTTCAGAAGTACTCATGAATGGTGTAGCAAACCTGTTGGTATGCCTAACTCCTTAGACAATTCTACAAGCCAACTCATGATAGTATTCTTTCATAGCTACTTCCAAAGTATGATCGACTGTGGATAGTTTGAATAAATCTTATTTTTCTCAAAGTCAAAACAAGAAAAATGAAACAATAGTAAATAATTGACACAAGAAAGGATCTTAATAAAACTCCTTTTATTCATCACCAAATGGCAATTACAATTTAGCTATTACAAGTTTCGATTTATCTAATCACAAAAACTAATATCGTCCTTTAGCTCAATGCCCCTCGCACGCTGCAAGTGCTTAACCCTAGTCAGTCCCTTTGTGAGGGGATCTGCTGGGTTGTCCTCTGACAATATCCTCTTCACCACGAGGTGCCATTCTTCTACTTGATGTCTTATGAAGTGGTACTTTCTGTCGACATGTTTGGATCTTCCATGATCTCTCGGTTCCATGGTTAAGGCAACCACCCTTTATTATCGTAGAAAATTTCCACATGCTCCTTTATGGATGGAATGACTCCAAGGTCTCCGAAGAAGTTTTTCAACCATGCCGCCTCCTTCGCTGCTTCACTTGCTGATGTGTACTCTGATTCACACGTTTAATCAGGTACAGTCTCCTGCTTGGAACTTGTCCATGTCACTGCTCCTCCATTTAGGGTAAATATCCAGCCCGACTGAGAACTGAAATTATCTATGTCGGTCTGAAAGCTCGCATCGTTGTACCCTGTTACTCTCAAGTCATCGCTCCAACCGTGTGTAAGGACCCAATCCTTATTCCTACGCAGGTACTGAAGAATGTTCTTAACTGCAATCCAATGAGCTTTACCAGGGCTCCCTTGATATCTACTGACCATGCTCAAAGCAAAGTTCACACCAGGGCGAGTACAAGTCATAGCATACATGATCGAACCAACTGCAGAAGCATATGGTATATGACTCATTTCTACTATCTCAGCCTCTATACTCAGTTTGGTATTGCCTTGGATAGGTAAGTCACCTTTCTTTGAGTTCTCCATGCTGAAACGTTTCAACACCTTGTCCTAGTAGGTACTTTGACTAAGTCCTATTAGTCTTTTACTTCTGTTTCTCAATATCCTTATCCCTAGGATATAGTCACCAAGGTCCCATAGCGAAACACTTCCTAAGCAAGGACTTGACCTCCTACAAGGTTGGGATGTCATTTCCTGTGAGTAGTATGCCATCTACATACAACAACAAAAAACTGAGTATGCTCCCGCTAGCTTTGACATACACACATGACGCATCCTCGCTTCTCGAAAATCCAAACTCTTTAACTTTCTCATCAAAACAAAGATTCCATCTGCGAGATGCTTGTTTAAATCCATATATGGATTTCTCAATCTTACACACTCTACTATGGTACTCTGCATTGAGAAAACCCTCTGGCTGACTCATGTAAACATCTTTAGCCAACTTTCCATTAAGGAAAGAAGTTTTGACATTCATTTGCCATACTTCATAGTCATGAAATGAAGCAATAGCTAGCATAACCCTTATAGATTTAATCTTCGCTACTGGTGAGAAGGTCTCATCATAGTCAACTCCCAAAGTTTGAGTAAAGCCCTTCGCAACCATTCGCGCCTTATATGTGTGTACATTCCCATCCATGTTGGTCTTCTTTTTGAAAATCCATTTGCACCCGACTGTCTAACGGCCTAGTACATTATCAACCAAGTTCCAAACTTGATTGTCATACATGGACTGAATCTCACTGTCTATAGCCTCTTTCCATTTAGCAGACTCGGGACCTACCATGGGTTCCTTGTAGTTGTTAGGTTCATCCATATTTATCAGTGTGTTATCACTGATAAATGTATCATCTTTAGCTATTATATGAAAACCGTATAACATAGGTGGAACACTAACTCTACTAGAATGCCTCGGAGGTACATACTTCTCAATTGGTTCAACCGGAGTTTCCTCCTTAGGTAGAGTGCTAGTGTTTGAGGTTCCTTCATCGCTTAACTCTTGAAGTTCTTCAAGATCAATTTGTCTCCCACTTTCCTCTTGGCATATGAGTTCTCTCTCTCTCTCTCTCAAAAGACTCCTCTCCTTGCAACGAAGACAACATTATCACTCGGTCTGTAGAAGAGATATCTAAAGGACTTCTGCAGGTAGCGGATGAAAATACATTGCTCTCTCCGAGGTTCGAGCTTGTCCTGAGTTTCTTTTCACACAAAAGTCTCGCAACCCCAAACTTTGATGTGGTCTAACGACGGAGCCTTCCCTGTCCACGTCTCGTGAGGTGTTTTGGAAACCTTTTTGGTAGGGACTAGATTAAGGATATGGGCGGCAGTATCTAAGGTATACCCCTAGAATTTGATTAATAACGAAGCTCGACTCATCATGGAACGAACCATGTCTAGCAAGGTCCTATTGCGCATCTCAGCCACACCATTAAGATGTGGTGTCCTAGGTGGCGTCAATTGTGAAAAAATTCCACATTCCTTAAGATAGTCAAGGAACTCGATTCTAAGATACTCTCCTCCGCGATCGGATTGTGGCATCTTTATCTTCCTGTCCAATTGATTCTCTACTTCTTACTTAAACACTTTCAACCTTTCAAAAGTTTCTGAATTGTGTTTGGTTAAGTAGATATAGCCATACCTACGGTAATCATCAGTAAAAGTCACATAGAAGCGGTTAGCATCCCTTGTGGTGGTTCTGAATGGTCCACACACATCGGTGTGTATGAGGTCCAACAAACCTTCACTCCTTTCACAAGTACCAGTGAAAGGTGACTTGGTCATCTTTCCAAGTAAACAAGATTCGCAAGTGTCATCCGACTTTAAGCCGAATGACTCCAAGACTACATCCTTTTGTAGTTGGGCTATGCGCTTCTTGTTGACATGTCTAAGACGACAATGCCACAAGCATTCCTTGTCCAAAACATTGGACGAATCAATATTCAACACATTATTTCCTAGGTTATCTACAACATTCACAGTTTCATATACACCATTGCAAGGTAATGCTTTAAAATAAAATACCCCATTATAATAAGTATAAATAGCACCAACTTCATTATTAAACGAAAAGGTAAACCTTTTTTGTACAAACTATGAAAGGAAATAATATTTCTCTCCATATCGGCCGAGTAACAACAACTATTCAAATATAAATTTAAACCATTTCTAAGCAATAAAGAATAAACTCCAATCTTGGTTACAAGCGACATTTTCTTATTTCCCATGATTAAGTTTATCTTCCCGTGCTCAACATCCCTAGTTCTTTTTAGTCCCTGCAAATCAAAACAAATGTGAAATCCACAACCTGTATCAAGGACCCAAGAATTAGCATGTGATGAGTTATTAGATTGAATAGTGTAAATACCTACAAATGAGGGTTTGATCTTCCTATCCTTTATGTCTTACATGTACTTGGGGTTTTTCATGGCCATGGAAACAGTCAGCATCCTTCGGATTGGAAGAGGGATTAACAGAACCAGATTTGGTCCCACTAGAAGTAGATCCATCAAGAGACTTTCCCTTGAGGCTCTTGGAGGGAGCCTTCCACTTCTTTCCCTTTCCATGTCCTATTGCCAGAACAGGGGCAGAAGTAGTAGGAGTAGGAGTAGATACAACCGACTTGCCTTTAAGGTTGCTTTCTGCAGTCCTTAAAAACCCTTGAAGCTTGCTAAGAATGACCTCCTCCTTGTTCATATGATAAGTCATATGAAACTGATCATAACAAGAAGGTAAAGAGTGTATAATTATATCTATGGCCAACTCTTCATCAAAATTAACATTCAATTTTAGCAAGTGGTCCACATATCTCTGCATCTTCTGTAAGTGGGCCATGATGGGTTCACCATCCTTCACTTTGGTTGTGATCATGGAGGCAATGATCTCATACCTCTCCTGTCGAGCACTTTGAGGGTATCTTTCCATCAATTCATGATACATTGCATAGGGATAGAAGTCCTCATAGGACTTTTGTAGCTCTGCAGTCATGGTTGCAATCATAAGACACGACACCTTTGTCGCATCCATCTGATGAGTAGTGTGTTCAACGATTTGTTCAAGAGTAGTAGTGGTGACATCGTTCAAGAGTAGTAGTGGTGACATCAATCTCCTTAAGCTCTTTATCAAGGACATATTCTTTTTCCTCATAGAGAATAGCCATTCTGATGTTATGAATCTAGTTGTAAAATATTTGAAGGTAGGTAAATGATGATTTACCAATTTCCACCATGAAAAAACGAAATAAGTTATTAATTTTTAATTGGATTGAAATTCCTAGATCTTTGAGATTCATTGAACTTTTCAATGGAATGTTTAAATCTTGATTGTGCCATTCAAGTTTGTGACTGGGATGCCGATGATCACAAACTAGGTGTGAATAACCATGCAAATTAACATGGTACACCCAATGTTACAAATCACCTAATCAATGTGCCGGTTAACCACACACACTCCATTGATCTATGATTAACATCAAGCTACCCTTTGCCACACATTGTCAGTCCCAGATTAGTGTGTCGGTTAACCACACACGCTCCACTAACGACTTAACAAGGTGCAAAGCGTAATTTCATAGATTAGCACCATTTTCACATTTTTCCTAAAGTAACTAAGATTGGGAATTAAATAAAAAATTAGTTACTTTATATCAAGGTTGCAGAAAACGTTAGACGTTAGCTAGTCGGTGGAATGGGGTCTAGGGATTAATCGGCAAGGTGGGGATTAATCGTAGGATTAATTGGGGACCATTAATTATTAAGAAAATTATTCAAAAATTTATAAATCTAACTTTAATCGTAAGAATATAAATAAATAAGCATAAAAGTTTAATAATAAGTTTAACAAGCACAATAATTTATCATCCAATTAATAAGAAAAGTTATTCAAATTTTAATATATCTTAAGAAAAATAAATTTGGGTATTTGTATATTTGAAAATATATAAATTTTGAAAACTTTGGAGAAAAACTTTAAATTTTAATTTTTTAAAATTTTTTTATATATTAGTTGAACATGGAAATACTATGAACTTTTGAAATTTTGAAAATTTTGGTTCAATATTTAAAATTTTGAAAACTTGAGAATTTTGGCCGATTAGGCCGCCTAGGACCGATTAGGACCGCCTAGGACCGATTAGAACCGTCTAGCTCTGACTTTGACCCCCTTTGACCAAAACCGATTAAGCCGACCGATTAGCCTGAATCCTATTCGGTTGTAGACCGCCTAATGATTAATCCCCGATTAATCGGCCGCCTAGACCAATTTTTATAACACTGCTTTATATTTATCATTATACTTTTAATGAGGGAGAATTGGTGTCCTAGCCTACCCATTCGGCTAACGACCCTCCACCAATCAAAGATGCGGTGGGTGAGAGTGGACACCTATTAAACCTCCATTTTATAGGCAGTAACCTTATACCCCCCTTATAGACCGGCTTCGTGTAATGGTAAGACCGACTTGTCTTATATATATATATATATATATATATATATATATATATATATATATATATATATATATATATATATATAAATTAAACTTATAATATTATAAACTATAAGGGTAGAATTTTAACTTTTAAAAATCTAGGGTTTGGAATTAAAGTTTCATTTAATGAGACTTTGCAAATTCAAAAACTTAATGGCAAGTTTTGAAACTTGTCAAAACTCTTCAAGTCCATAACTTACGAGTTTTAATGTCTTTTAAAGAAGTGACTTTTCATTTACCATAACTTGAGGACAAGTTATGGAGCACCTTTAAAAGCATTTACATCACTAATTTAACTAGCACAATAATCAAATAATCCATACATGATCTATTCAAACTCATAAGAACAAAATAATTCATATCAAACAAATTTCATGTATTTGGCCTAATCATATAAACTAATACAAAACATGAAACTTTGATAATTGTCTTTCAGTTGGATGAGCATGATCACTTTCGTATCTTAAAAACATATTCTTATGATTCTAAATAGTTTGTGGTAATGACCATATCCAATTTTGGCCAAAAACACGAAATTTTGCACTCTGATCAACCAACTTGGTGAGTCCATGTACCGGACTCGTCGAGTAGCTTCATTTCTGCATGGACTTGTCGAGTTCCCCAGTGGACTCTGCGAGTTTATCAGGCAGAATGCAGAAAACTTGATTTTTTCAACTTTGAAAACAAGTAAGCATGAAATATAATAGAAAACAATCCTAGTATTTGATACCACTGTTGGGTTTTGAGCACTATAACACTTCCTAAGTGTAAATGCAAATCCTAGATGCTTTTGGATCTATGTTTTCTCTAATTATACATGCACTTTCTTTTTTCCAAAGCATTCACCCTAGCTAGCATACAATTGAAGCTATATAATAAAACATAGTTTGGATACTTACCTCTTGAGTAGGGTAGAGTTCTTAACCTTTGGAAGCTTGAGCACCTCAAGTGTGATGCCTCTAATGGTTCACAAATACCAATATGCAAAAGGTGGCTCTAGGAGAATAAGTTACTTATCTTAAATGTAGGTGCAACCGATTTTGGTGTATGGAGGGTTCTATTTATAGTTGTGGCAAGTGCTAAGGTTACACTTTGTAAACCCTAATGATCCATGACTTTCCACATTCCTATGATCCATGGGTTTAACCTCTATAGACTATCCATGGGTTATCTTATTGGTTTAGCTCATCTACATAATCATGGATCACTAGCCCATACTATAAGAATCATTGATTTCCATAATCAATCCCTCCATATTTAATTAGTCTCTTTTGACCACAATATTAATTCCAAATTAATTCTTGGACAATACTAATTAAATAACCATATTAATATATTATACTTATAATATATTAATAAACTGTAAATAACATTATTCTCAAAAAAACCATCCTATCAAATTGCACTGGTGAAGGCAACCCAAAAGGACCATGCTACTATCGGGTCAAGTACATACCAGTTATAGTTATGGGCTCAGACACCAAATCCAATAAAGAAAACATACTAACTCTTAAATTTGATTATGTTGTCTTTTCAGATAGTTGATCCAACGCCACAACACTCAGAGCTCGCCGACGTCAAACTACCGGAGCAAAGCTCGGTCTGTAATGCATTTACAGGGGACTTAAAAAGTGTGGACTGCTAACCAGTCACTCATACTTCCCATTCAACGGGCATAGAAATATAACTACCCATTTGGTGTTGGTGGCGGGTTGCATCCCCCACATCGACGCGCACGCGTCACTCGGAGAGTGTGTTTCTATTAACAACTTTTAGTTGTGACTGGAACGCAGTAATCACATACCAAGTACGTTGCATCAACTTACTGACTTTAGAGCTCGGCACCATAACTAACACTCTTAGAGACTGCACAACCCAAAACCGGACCGGCGGAAACATTCTAGTGGTAGCCCCCGACAACTTTTACTGCAACTGTATCCTCTTGTAATATTGGGCACATGTCAGTAGGGTGATCAGTCTTCAAGCAAATCCCACATTGTTTCTTTGCAGCTACTTTTTCTTTAGCCAGGAGCAAAACAGCTTTCGTCAATTCAAATATATGAGCTTCCAAATGAACATTGTTGACTTCCATGACACCCCTTGGCTGATCTGGATACTACTCGTCTTCATTTCCAAAATGTTTAGACTCGATCGCCAGCTTTTCAATAAGCTCTCTGATTTCAGTAGGGGTCATGTCACCCAAAGAACCACCACTGGAAGCATTTATCAGACGTCTTTCCATGGGTGTCAGACCTTCATAGAAACAATTATAAAGCTGGTAATCACTAATTCCATGTTGGAGCAACGGACCAACAACTTCTTGAATCTCTCCCAGTAGGTATGTAAAGCATCTCTTTTTCCCTGTTTGATACCAAGGATTTCTCTTCTGAGACTGGAGACTCGTGTGTCTGGAAAATATTTCTCTAAGAACAGCTTCGCGAGCTCTGTCTAAGTGGTGATGGAACCAGATGGGAGTTCATATAACCATTCTCTTGCAGAATCTTGAAGCGAAAAGGGGAATGCCCTTAACTTTATCTAGTTTTCTGTGACAACATGAGGCTTCATTCCCGAACAAACCACATGAAATTCCTTGAGGAATTTATGTGGGTCTTCGTTTTCCAGTCCGCAGAATGTGGGAAGAAAATGAATCAGCCTAGATTTAAGTTCGAAGTTCTGGACTTCTGGAAAAGTGATACATGGAGGTTGTTGGTTAATCTCTTGTGTTGTCCACTCGCGAAGAGTCTTTTCAGCATCGTCTCCATTTTCGCTCATGTCTGATTCTTCATATTCGGATTCTGAAGAGTCTATGGTTTCAAATTTAACGGAGGAAGGTGGGGAATGAGTTTTATATAGGCTGTTTTGAGGTGATGACGGGGGTACTTTCGGAAAAAATGGATATGGTTCGTTCCACAAGGGAGTGCCTTGTAGTGTGGGGGTTTCTGGAGGTAGGGATGAAGACAAACCAAAGAGACCACCTGATCGTTTCTTTCTTGTTGCTTCTTTCTTCAGTCTTCTTGCAATTCGCTCTATTTCTGGATCAAAAACTAAAGGTGTACCTGAATGAAAAATTCTTGGCATAAAACTATTAGAAAGTACCGTGTCCCTGGCAACAGCGCCAATTTGTTAACACGCTGTTGCACATGTATTAAACAAATAAATTTATCACTGCTTGGAATGCACTAAAAAGATAGCATAGGGAAGCAGGGTCGAATCCTCAGGGACACAACCTAAAAGTCATTGCCTTTTTGCATCAGGCACATCTAGTCAAGAAACAGAATATAAAAGGGGGAATTTGAATTAAACTAAAAACTAAAAATGCAGTGATATTAAATTAAACAAAAATGAATATAAAAACGATTCAGCTCTGCTACGACTTTCCTAATCATGCAATCAACCTAGATCCGGTTATTTGAGATGCGTTCTATCTAAGCTGGTACTGAGAAAAACTAACAAGCTCTAGTAATTTCTCTTTCACCTTATTTAGTTAACCAAAAAAAGCTCTTCAATTAACCCTAACTTTTTACTGTCTAATCAAACAAGCTCTTAATTAAGATCAGAAAAGTTGCAATATAATCTATGTAAAATTCCCAGAAATATCCAATACTTCTCACAGGCTTGGAAGCGTAAAGATATGATTTTTACAGTTTATAATAAAGTCAAATCCCAAACACGGAACCGATTTATTACTTGTTACTTTTACCAGTTGAAAAGAACAATTATGGATTCTATTAACTGATTAACTGGAATGATAAAACCCTAGCTAGGTGATCAGGCTAAAGAGAATCAAAATCAAACATTCATTAAGAACAAAACTGAAGAATCTAGATAGAAACACAAATCAAAAACCAAATCTAATGATCAATCACATGAAAAGTACTCATCTTTGCAGAACTGAAAACTAAGGTTTTAGCCCGACATGGCTAAAAACGAAATCAAACTAGATAAAAGAAACATTACTGATCAATCTAGATAAACTAAATGTGTGAGATGATTCGCAGTCTTCAGATCTCCAAAAGTCGCTGAAAGAACTCAAAAATCGCCTTCTGAAGTGGTTTTCTTTGTCCGGAATCGTCCAACCCTTACAACTGATTATGAGGGTTATATTTATACTCAAGTTGGAAGCTTCCAGAACAAGAAGCGGATAACATGTGATCGCATGTATTGAGGTTGCGATCGTAGGTTTTGAAATAAATGTGTCATGGGCCTTTTTAATGAAGTATGATGCAATTTTCGCACTTTTTGGCCAACCTGCGATCGCAGGTTTTCATTTTTCACTTCCAGATGAATTTTTGGCACTAAAAAACCTCGAATCCAAGCTATGACCTAACCTGCGATCGCAAAAAGGCCCCATGCGATCGAATAAAGGCAAATTGCAATCGCATGTTGTGCCTAAGACGTCTGAAATTTCGTCTACTTTCCAGATCATTTTAAATCGCGTTAATCGGAGTTACGGTTCTTGAGATATGGTCAAAATACTGACAGGGGGTCAAAGCTGCCAGCAACATCCTTTAACTTTAGATTGCATATTCTATCTTCGTGTGATCAATTCAATCAAATGTTTCCTGGCCAAAGCATCTTGCAAGCATTCATCAACATACTCCATAAGTCCCAAGCTCTACTTTTAGCTCCAAACGTGCATCCAACTGCTCCCAAAGCACTGATCCACTCGAACTATCTGAAATTGACATAAAAACATGAGCAGCACGGGAATTCTAACAAAATACATGAGTTGAACATTATTTAAATAAATGAAATGAAAATGTACAAAATATGATACTAAAATGATAATAAAAACTATCCAACTATCCTATAAGATGCATAAAATGACATCTAACAATGTCATTGAAAAGTTCAATGAATCTCAAAACATCTAGGAGTTTTAAATCCAATTATAACCTAATAAATTATTTCGTTTTTCACAGTGGAAATTGGTGAATCGTCATTCGCGTACCTTCCAATATTCTATAGCTTGGATTACGGCATCCCTCTTCCAAGTTATAAAATATTATGTTGGGTCATAGCCTTAATATTTCATATTGGGTGTTATATTAAGGACTTTAAATCAACTATCTTGAATATCTCCCAAAAGATGTTTGGTTAATTCAGACAATTATGATCTTCCCATAAACTCTTGGAACAATCTTTCCTAATGAAGATGATGTCCCGAAAATCATTCTTCACTTCCTCCACCTCCTTCAATTATTCTCCCTAACCCACAAGTTCTTTAATAGTTCAAGGTCACTCAAGCCCTATTGGCAAGCAAGGTCTATGTGTGCTCACATCTTGGAGATGAAGTCACATATTGAAAAGTCGGGAGAGTTGGGTGTCAAAGTCTTAAGGAAGTTGGATGTTGACTAATCACTTCCTAAGTCACATAGTGAGTTCTTTATGGACTACTATGTAAAAGACTTTGACATGACCCTTAATGATCTTATCTATTTGCTTGGTTCTGCTGAATCAGCAATGATTTGGAGCACTGGTAGAGCAAATTTGATTAAAAAGATCAACTTCCCAGACTTCCATGGACATTGACAATGGTAACATTGAATATCCAGAAAAGCTTTCTCTTCCCAATGTAAAGGGAGCGGCCATAGTCAACTCGGTTGACCAAATGGTAAAGAGAATAGCTAATTCTGAGATAGTCCCATGTACCATTACCTAAAGGGTCCATATGTTTCTATTGCCAAAGGAAGGGCATTGGTTGCAAAGCTGCCCTAACTACCTGAAAGATCTGAGAGAAGTTCTAGTCAAAAAGCTTGACCTCTGCTTCAGGTAAGTCTACTATCTAACTCAATTAAGTTCCCATTTGGAGATTCTTAATACATTTTGATGTATGGCAGGATCAAGCAAAGGGAAGGAAACTTAAAGAAAGAGTATGTTGAATCTGATCGCGAAGATGGATTTCAATCGCATGGTTCGAAGATTGGATTCTTGAGCTACTTCTTAAGGAGTTATGATAAGTTGCTAGAAAACAGGTAATAGCATAGTTTTCATTTAAAGTTGCATTGTAAGGAAAAAGTTTTTCCGCATTTTATAAATAAATAAAATTTTGATTTTATTTTAGTTTATATCTCCTTGCAATGGCTTTTATTGAAAATTTGATATTTTATATGTTTCTAGCAATAATGGAAATGTGAATTTGATTCTTTCATTTGTGGTAGTGTCTAAATTTACCAAATAAGGAAAGATTCTCATCTCCCAAGTTCTCAATCGGACCGAAAATTGGAATCATGCAAGTTGTATAGTATGATGAATGAGAACTTTTAGGTTTGGAAAAATTAAGACTAATTTCTTGTTCACATGTATATGTGAGTCAAGTGAAGGACTAAGGGATCGAGTACACATTTGTGTGCACTGGTCAAGTCCGCCACAAAAGATCGATAAGACGATTCGTGATGATTTACTAAAGTTTAGTAAATATCGTTATACTTAAAAGTTTAAGTATAATTTTGAAACACTAGAAAAGTTTCGATGTATGACAGAACGAATGAGAAGAATCAAATTAGGCAGAAAGATAAAAGTTTCTCAAATTTGAAAAGATGGGAGAGTACTTTAGTATCATGTTTTGTGATCATCTTGATGATTAAGAAACCATTTCACAATTGGTCCTCTAAGGACATCTTAGTGCATTCTTATAGCTAAGAAAAGGAGTGTGACTCAAGTTAAAATGGTTAAATCAAGAAGATGAGTCATACTTCGTTCCAAACAATTCTTAGAGTCATACTCCAAGATTGTAAATTGAGTGATACATCTTTAAGAAGGTTTATTAATACTTGTCAAATGTAAGACTAAAATGTGTCCTACTCTTGTACATTTGAAATTGGTAAGTTGTGATGTTTTGGATAAAACAGAGACCAACTTAGGCCAATTGTGTGAAGTGTTTGTCTTGATAAGAATCCACACTATCTCTTGAATATTTGGCAAGAGAGTCTTATATGTCAAGAGGACAGTGGGGGTCTTAAAGATCCTGAAAGAATTTCAAGATCTAATCAAGAATAAAACCTGTAGTTTCTCACTAGATCACGACTTGATGTTTACAACCTATCGTGTTGACATATTCCTATTTATGTGCCCATTCCAGTTAAAGTTGGATTTGCATATGAGTTCTGAGAGTTCTCAATTGGTTGCATAACAACTTGGAAGCAATAGCAGGCCCTTGTGCTGCCAGGTGGCAAGAAGTTAAGACTACACAAGTTCAATCCATATGAGTTTGGATTTGTCACTAACCATGTCTTGTGATTATGGTTTTTGACATATTCACATGGATAGGAACACATACACCATAAAATTTAAGTGTCATAAGGTTTCTCTCCGATTCATGAAAATGATGGTGAGAAAACGCTTTCACTAAGTAAATTTTAGGTAGATAGCAATTATGATATCTGCATTCTCAAAGTCGTTAGTGGAGCGTGTGTGGTTAACCGACACACTAACATGGACTTGTGAGAAATAGCAAAGGTCTAAACAATTGAGACTGATTACGACATCCCTTTTCATAGTTCTTAAATTGTTTAGACACACATGTGTGCTATCTAAGGAAAGGTGTATGATCTTGAAAAAGTATTATCAAAGCATCTTGTATGAAAATTTGAACTTTGGTAAGAAAGTCAATAAAGTATTGATTTCTAGAAGTCCAGTTGATTTCTGTGTACATGTCAAAGCTAGTGGGAGCAAAAATGTTATGCTAATAATCATCATGTTAGTGGGAGCATGATAATTATGATAAGTGTTGCAAGTTAGCAATATTAATTATAAAAAACAAAAGGTTTCAATTGGGAAAAGTTGTTTTGCTATAATTAAGGGAGTGGAAATTATACTTCATTTTAATTCTAAAAGCTTAGATTGAGGTCTTAATCATCTTTAGTGAAGGATATATATATATATATATATATATATATATATATATATATATATATATATATATGAATTTGATGTTGGAATGGCACAACATAAGGAAATTCTATATATGGGTCCATTATTTGCGTTCTAAAATTCGATTATGATTATGGCATCTCTTTTCATAATTTGAATTTTGAGAACATGGAAAATAGAAATAGAAATATTATAGCAAAAAGACTGGTCCAGTATCATGTCTTTATGTGAGACATCATGATTCGTGTCCCATATGCTTCGGATATAGGATCGATTGCATGTGCTATAATATTCATCTGTTATAAATTTTTCCAAATACCTAGAGCATTAAGAGGGAAAAGTACTAGAACTAGATACGACTAATTTGATTAAGCAATTGTCGAGGACAATCTAAGGTTTACCAAAGATTAGTTGCTCATGGACAGTTGGAAGTATAGTGTTAATTTTGGAAGGATCATATTGACATATTCTAAAAAGAGGCAACTCTTGTTCAGAAGTGATAGTCAAAATGGGAATATGGAAATGTTCCCATAGGTGGAAGTTATTCATTAAATCTGTGTAAGGTTAGGAAACTTAATGCAAGAAGGATGTTCAAAGCAATGTACTTTGAATATGAGACTTTGTTTCCATGGAGTTGATCTCCGTTGGAATACTTTGTAATGTCTGTTGACAAGTCTTTGTGGCTAGTGTGCATAATCATTACAAGAGGATCAATGCATATAAGTTTAGAATCTAACAGATTTAGGTAAATGGCAGGAATTTGGAATTCTTGCATTTGTGGTAAGGATTTGGGATTGTGAAATGAGAATCATTGTAATTATGTTCAATCGATCTATTTCACAAAGTAAAGATCATAGAAAAACTTTGTGTGCATACTTGGTGTATGGCATAACTAATGTTTGGAAAACATAGTGTGCATACTTGGTGTATGGCATGACTAGTGTTTAGGAAAACATAGTGTATATGCTTGGAGCATGGGACAACTATTGTTTTAATTCAAGTATAAATTTGATAGTTTGAAACAGTATACAATGAATAATGTGTAATCAATATGGTGATAAATAAAAGGTGTTCTATTTATATTCATAAGTTCTGAGACGATATTGGATTCGATTATTCTTGTGTTTCACTTTGCATGTTTTGACTTCCAGAATAACTAGGTCGTTCTTCTTGAATGACTAAGTTATTCAAACCATCCACAGTCGGTCATATGTTGGAAGTAGATATGAATCAAGACTGTCATGAAGCTGGTTTGTAGATGTCCAAGGTAGTGGACATAGCAAGAGTTGCTACAACATTCATGAGTGCTCATAACTTATGAGTATTGGATTAAACCCACGCTCATATGACTCACTTCATGGATTTTATCACGAGTGATCATGAGACGATAATATCTTATATTCTTCAAACCTAGATATATGAGTTGTTGCCTATGAGTTGGTTATACATTGATTGTACGAAAACGCATTGGTAACTCGATGTTATAAAACATGCCTTTGTGTATGATTCAACAAGTAGTAAAACAAGCATATGAGTCGAAGTTTATCCATTCCTTTTACCCTTGAAGGGATAAAACCGATATTTGTGGGCCCCTCGATGATTTAGTGATGACACCCCGAAGTGCTTGGCCAAGCCATGACTGATTTGATTTGTTCAATTAGTCGGTCGTCATAAATCGGAAATCGAGAAACAACAAATCGACAGAGAGAATGATTATAATCCATGACTCAGTCCATATGATATCTAGAATGGAGGAATATATGATCCCTTATCTAATAGACGCGTCATTGATTTGTTCAAAGTTCGACAACAGCTTTCAAGAGCTACAATTGCTAGTCGGGTTTTGAAGTCATACGCAATAATAGGCTTAGACTTATCCAAGTGGGAGACTGTTGGGTTAGTGTCTAAGTCCATAACTATAATTGGTATGTACTTGACCCGATTGGCATGGTCCATTTGGGTTGCATGGCATCCGAACAATTTGGATAGACTTTTGTGAGAAAAGGATAATTATGATTTGTTAATATATTATAAGTTCTAATATATTAATATGAAATCATATTATTTAACTAGTATTGATCAAGAATTAATTTGGAATTAATATTGTGATCAAAAGGAGACTAATTAAATATATGGGGATTGATTGTGTAAATCATTCATTCTTATATATGTGGGCTTATGATCCATAGTTCTTCATGTCAGGATAAACCCATGGATACTCCATGGAGTTTTTAACCCATGGAGCATGAAGAATATGGAAAGACATGAGTTACATATGTGTAACCTTAATAGCTCAAGAAATTGGCACTAGTGTGTGTACACATGAGGGCTAGCCGATTTGAGCATATGAACCTTTTCTATCAAGTTATTCCAAGTTGTTGGTGATGTTGTGTGAACCATTTGAGGTGTCACACTTGAGGCACTAGGATCTTAAGCTCCATGGAATCAAGCTACATAAAAAGGTATGTCTTCCAACTTGTTTATATTACCCAAGTATCAATGATTGTATGCTAGTTAGGGTAATATCTTGGAAAGTACAAGTTTGCATGTATAATAGAGAAAACATATATTCAAGGTATTTAGGGTTGCATGTACACCATAGGAGTGTTAGAATGCTCAAAACCCATCAAGATTATCATTGGATCCACAGTTTCCCCTCCTCGGGAATTGGATCAGCAGCAATTGGGTCAGTTTTGGGTCCAACACATAAGCGAGCTTCAGAAAATGAAGCATGAACTTGACCTTTTCGGCCCAATGGGTGTAGTTCTGACCATCGAATTGGTCAATTCTGGCAAACTCTTGGTTCATGAAGTGAAGGCTAGCAGTAGAGTCCATTATTCTGTCAATTTATCGAATTAAAAACCTTTAAGAATGTTGAAAATCAAACTAATAGACGCGCAAGGAAACCAATAATATTGAGAATTATATGTCGATTAGTTGCGAATAACAAATCAAATTATTATTAATATATTTACCAAGTTTTTTCTAGAAACCAAATTAATCCTTCTCTATTAGATCTGATTATAAGAAAGGTAGAAGAAGACTGTCCTGTTGTTGGAAGAAATTAAATGCACGACAGAAAAAGTAAAACCGACATGTCGATGGCTGATCTTGAACGTGAAATAACTACATGGATCGGACTCCTGTCCTTAAAGGTTTTTACTTCGCTTCTACTAGCTGTAAGCAACAGAGTAAAACCCCAATATTTAATGCAGATCTATTGATTTTCTAAAATCACTGGAAATCGATAAACACAAAGCGAATACTCAGAAACTGAATGAAAAAAATACAGAGATATGGAGAGAGCTTTGATTTTTGTGAGATACTAATACGGCTCCTAGGGAGCTGTATTTATAGGTATCGAAACCCTAGAAGGCATGCAACGGTCCCTCATAGGTCGGCCCCTAGAAACCCTAGGGCGACGACTTCCTCTCCAAGCAAACCGTTTTCTGGGCCTTCCAGAATATTCCAAATTGTCCTCCACGAAGTCAACGACGGTCAACCATTTGACCGGATCAGTCAAACCGTCTTGACCCGAACTCGTCAAAAATAAAATCTCCTCAGCTCCCAGCGACTGATGCGTCGTGCACCTAAAATCACGCCATTTAGCGGCGTCGGCTAGTGCTAGGCTAGGCTAGGCGCGCGTGTGGGCTTGGCTCATTCCTTTGATCCACTAAAGCCTTTGAAGGCCTATCAAGAGAATAAACTTATAAACCCATTAAAAGTTTCTTCCCCCACCAATGTGGGATAGAGGAAACTTGCCAACTTGCAACCTTTCCTCTATAATTTCCAACAAAAAGAACCTCAAGAATTAAGATTTCAATTAAAAAAGTTCATATCATTAAACAAACTCTTCAAGATTTTATTTTATTTTTGGCAAATCCAACATATATGTGTTTAACACTCCCACGATAATAGTAAAAGTTTTGCATAGACGTAGCAGGTAAACAGACAACAAGCTATATCGTTAATCCTTTTTGGATGACAAAACTAATTCTTTTAAAACCATATTACTATGCATGACCCGTTGTACTATATTGAAGAGCTCAACAACATCTGACACAAAAAAACCAAATATATATCAAACATGAAATGTATAAACGTATGTTTGATTTTTCATGCATGTTTTCTAATGTTTTGTCATTTTATATATGTTAATGTTCATTTCAACTATTTATGTATTTTCAGGATTACTTTTGTATATATTCATAGTTAAAGGTAGTTCAATATTTTGTCCTATTTAGCTAGGTTTATCTTCTTGTAATGTGTACTCTTTTTTGGTATAGGAGTTGATCAACGTCGTCGTTGATTCCTTCACAAGCCTAGCATATACGTTTTCTCCGTCGTCATTCCTCGACGTTGCCTCCAACAATGTCATATCGTATTGGTAGCGCTTATAAGCTCTAGATCCAAAAACCTTTGAAACAGACGATCCCTAGTTGTATTATCCTTGGCCACGCCTCTTGCCGGTTACTCCAATATCGTGGAGTGCATCTTCCTCTAGTTCTGGTGTAGATGAAGCCTGGCCGAGCAACCGATTCAGTTACGATTGGAGCAAGAAACAACATAAGAATAACAACAGGAAGAAGAACTGAATTGGATAACAAAGGATGTTTCTTCGTCTTCTTTGAAAAAGTGTAGGGTGTGGCTTGCTTTCGTTTTGATGAAGCTAACAAAACATTAACTTGATTCGCAGAGTAAGTGAGATTTAGGATCTGGCATTGGCGACTTGTTTGGGCAAAGAAGGGTTTGATCGTCTGTTTCAAAGGTTTCGGATCTAGAGCTTACGAGTACTATCGATACGATCTGACGTTGTTGGAGGCAACGTTGAGGAATGACGACAGAGAAAACGTGTATGTTAGGCTTGCGAAGGAATCGACGACGGCGTTGATCAACTCCTATACCAAAAAAGAGTACACATTACAATAAGATAAACCTAACTAAATAGGAGAAAATGTTGAACTACCTTTAACTATGAATATATTCAAAAGTATCCCTGAAGATACATAAATAGTTGAAATGAACATTAATATATATATATATATATATATATATATATATATATATATATATATATATATATATATGACAAAACTGCAAAAATGGTCCCTGTGATATGCATTTTTTTGGGGTTTTAGTCCAAACCACGACTTTTTTGGATTGGTGATCCTTTTAAGCTAGTTTCTTTGTGTTTTTTGTCTCTCAGTAAACTAAAAAGACTATTATGCCCTTGTGATATATTTTTTTATGCTTTTTCTATTTAATATAAATGAAAAATAAAATAATTAGTTAATTTGGGGCCCACATCTCTTTTTTTCTCTCTCTCTCTTTCTCTCTCTCTCTCTCTCTCACAATAAAGCACATAACTCATTTTTTTCTTCCGATCTCAACTTCAACGAATACGAAGGGCGCACTGCCACCTCCGACGATCTTGAGGCAGCCACCGCACTACCTTCCATCGCCCTCCACTGGTTCGGTATTGCACCCCACCACCATTGCTCTGCCACTCCTTCCCCGTCTCACCCACGAACGTCGCCGATAACAAGAAACGAGAGCAAGACCGATGATTTGTGTTTCATGTTTTGTTATAGGTCCGGTTTTGATTTTTGTTTCTACAGTTTTTGTTATTGGTCCTGTTTCAATGATTTGTGTTTCATGTTTTGGTTTTCTTTGATCTGGGTTTCGTTTGATTTGGTTTTGCTATGAAGATGATGAACTTGTTCAGGAATAACCAAGAGAAGCCCAAAAGCATATTCAAGATTAGAAGCCTCTACATCAGAAAGCTTAGCTAAGAAGCCATGGAATCGATTTTTGGTTTAATTTGAAATCGATTTTGGGTTTAATTGTTGGACTTGAAGGTATTACAAATTTGGGATATATATTTGATTCTTCTGTGAATCTTAATCATTATCTAATCTTTTACAACAAATTGGAGAGAGGGGTGACCGAAGAGGGGAGGGTGGGGTGCAATAACCTGTTTCACAACAAGAACACTTCAAATAACCCATCATCTTCTCTATCAATCTGAACCTAATTAATCTGTTTCACCTTCAAAAACATAAAGAACACTACCCCCGAAAATCACCGCTACCTGATGTTGTAATATTTATACTTAAACAACCTCTTGAGTGTATAAGTAGCGATTCTAGAAGAAGAAGAGTTATGGTGTTGATTTGGGGATGTATGAAGAATACGAAGAAGATGAAATTCTTCAGGAGAGAGAGAGAGAGAGAGAGAGAGAGAGAGAGAGAGAGGGAGAGAGAGAGAGAGAGAGAATGTGGGCCCCTTGTTATTTTTTTAATTATTTAAATAAATAAATTAGTATTAGATTTAAAAAGAAATGAAAGAAAATGGAAAATAAATATCCTAAGGGTATTACAGTCATTTTACTATTCATAGGGACTAAAAATGCAATTATACTAGCTCAAAAGGACTACGAATCCAAAAAAATCGGGGTTTGGACTAAAATCCCCAAAAAAATGCATATCATAGGGACCATTTTTGCAATTTTGTTTATATATATATATATATATATATATATATATATATATATATATATATATATATATATATATATATAATTTTTAAAGAAACCCTATTTTCCCAACCCTACAATAAAAATCCAAAATCCATATCTTCAATTATGAAGAACATTAAGAAAATAATGAAAACATAATTTCTTTTTTATGCCATATGCCAAAAGATTAAAAATCAACTTTGTTTGATCGATTAGTTCCAATTGTAAAGGCCCATACTTTTCGACCGGGTCGAATATTATCAGCCCGGTCTACGCAAACCCGATTCGGATAACAAGCACCGTCGACCTGGGACTCCCCAAAACACCTCAAGAAGACTTCGAAGAAAATCAAAGACACCCACAGCCAGTAGAACTAGCATCTGATAACACGATAAAAAAAAAAAAGGCATCAAACTGTTCAAATTGCACTAATCCTTAGTGAAAACAAAGAGAAAACTAGGTTTGAACTACAAATTAGAAGAACTGTGAAAAAAAAATGAGAGCGTTACTGGGTTTTGTTGGGTCACTGTTGATGATTAATATCTGTAATGGGTTGTTAACTTCTCGAATCAATCGTATGACTAGCAACAGCAGCAGTTATCTTACGAAGGAAGCTTTGTGGTTGAATCAGACTCTCGATCACTTTTCCCCCTATGTATGAATCCTCTCTCTTGCTATATCTCTATGCATGTGTTAGATTGTTATCTACGATTTTGGGTTTCGATGATTTTCTTTACAAGCTGACTTTGGGTGTAAATTTCAATTTATAATCTATCCGATTGAATACATTCCGAGTTTCAATAGTTAAATTGAGTCGCTTTGTCGTTTAATTAGAGCGAATTCTGCAACAAGATTATGAATTTTGAACTTTTGGTATATACAGGATGATCGTAAATTTCAACAGCGGTATTATGAATACTTAGACGAATTCAGGATTCCTGATGGACCGATCTTCTTGGTAATATGTGGTGAATCTGAATGTCGTGGAATAACCAATGACTATATGGGTGTACGTTTGATCTTTTCTTGCTGCTTTTATGGAGTTTTAATTGTAATTGAAGAATTGAAACACTGATAATGATGAAGCTTTTGAACTTCATACAGATTTTGGCTAAGAAATTTGGAGCTGCTGTTGTTACTCTTGAACATCGCTACTATGGAAAAAGTTCCCCTTTTAAGACTTTCACTACAGAAAATCTGAAATTTCTGTCATCTAAACAGGCGCTTTTTGACTTGGCTGCTTTTCGTCAATTTTATCAGGCAAGTTATTTATGGGTGTGAGTGTCTTTTTCATCTAATTGACTTAATGAGGTAAGTTATATATGAGTTTTTTTTTTTTTTTTTTTGGACTTAATACAGAGTCTCAAATATAAAAACTTAATAGGGAAAGTAATAGAAAGAAGGGTTTCCCACTAAAGCTCAACATTTTACAAATTTGCCCTCGTTTGTTATTTTCTTTAATTTCCATAAGTGGGCCGTTATTTTCTCGAATATTTTTCCCCTCAGTAGGGTAAAACGTTAAATAAATAAGTGTTGTATACATAAAGTCTGCTTCTTTTTTTGGACCGAATGAATTATCTTAATATGAGTAACTGACGATTTTACCCTTTTGTTTAGAAGTGAAGTGAAGATATGGATTTTGCATTCCCAAAATAAAAATCACTCTATATTTTAAATTAATAATGAGACAAACGCGTATTTAATTGCTATATATGAATTGTATTAATATATGAATTATATTAATACCCTAAAATCTTGTTGTAGACAATAGAACTTTTTACACAATTCAAACATTCCCAAAATAAAATCTTTAGTAAAATTGACTACCTTCATAATTCAAATAGTGTTTTTATATGTAGTAACATATTATTTTCAATGATTTTGTAGGAATCTCTAAATTTGAAGCTCAATAGAACAAACATTGAGAACCCATGGTTTGTTTTTGGTATCTCGTATGCTGGAGCTCTTAGTGCATGGTTTCGTCTCAAATTCCCACACTTAACATGTGGAAGCCTTGCAAGTTCTGGTGTAGTTCATCCCATTCTCGACTACTATCAATATGATCAACAGGTGAATTAACATTTCATATAAAAGAAGGGCATTTACGTCTTTTACACAGATGACAGATCAAGTGTGAACCCTATCCCATCTTATTCCACCTTTTTGGGTTGTAGAAAAAATTACAATTGTTTTCACAAATTTCCCTGTCAGCCATCAACTGTCAATTGTCAAACTGTCACGTCAAACGTAGTACATCCTTTATTACTTTTCGACTGTCAACTGTCACCTGTCACTTGTCATTATCACGTCAAACACAGTACAACCGGTTATGTCATATCCTGTACTGCGCCTTGAAATTTGCAATTTCTTTAATTCATATATATATATATATATATATATATATATATATATATATATATATATATATATATATATATTTTTCATTTCACGGGTTTATTTTAATTCCTCGGTGGCAGATGGGTGAGTCAGCAGGGCCAGAATGTAAAGCTATATTACAAGAAGTGACTCAACTTGTTGAAAGAAGACTCCCATCAGATGGAAAATCACTCAAAGCTAAATTCGGTGCTGCTGCGGTATTTACTTTTATATTTTGATATTTTCCACTTCTATATTATTTTTAAAATCTCAAACCATTGATGTCTATTTTTATAAAATATATTTCAGCTACACATCGATGCTGATTTTATGTATTTTCTAGCGGATGCTGCAGCCGTAGTGGTAACCTTATTTATTAATTTAATTTTTTTATGCATTTTTTTTTGACGAATGTTATAAATATAAATAAATATTTTTCAGTTTCAATACGGAAATCCAGATAAACTTTGCACCCCAATGACTGAGGCCAAGAAAGCTAACGAGGATTTAGTGGTAATTTTTCGTTTTTTTTTTCTTTTCTTTTTCTTTCTCGAATTCTATTGACAAAATAAACAAATTTCTATTTTCTGAAGGATGCGTATGCAAAATATGTAAACGAATATTATATTGGTACTTTTGGAGTTGATATAGAAGGATATACTCAAGAATATTTAAAGAAACCTGAATCTACTGATCGATTATGGTGGTTCCAAGTTTGTAGTGAAGTTGCGTTTTTTCAAGTGGCACCTCTTAATGATAGTATTCGCTCTTCAAAGATCGACTTAAGGCATGTGCATATATTATTAATGTTCATTTAATTTCACCATTTTTTTGACTTATATGATAATCTAAAAATTGCTTTTTGATATGTAATAGGTATCACTTGGATTTATGCAAAAATGTTTTTGGAGAAGGCGTTTATCCTGAGGTTGATGCCACAAATTTGTACTATGGGGGCACGAATATTGCTGGTATAAAAATTTTAAAAGAAAAAAAAATTTTGTTAGTTTTTTTTTTTACATTAAATGTTGTCTAGATTAAGGACAAATTCGTATGTAGGTTCGAAGATAGTTTTTACAAATGGATCACAAGATCCATGGCGACATGCATCCAAACAAATCTCATCTCCAAATAGTAAGTTTCCATAAAATTAAAATTAAAAAAAAATTACTTTTTTGAGCTTTTTTCCACCATGAAATTAATCCCTTTGTTTTTATATATTTTCTTAGTGCCAGCATACATAGTCAAGTGTGATAACTGTGGGCATGGAAGTGATTTACGAGGATGCCCCCAGTCTCCTTTAGTTCTCGAAGGTTAATTTGGACAATCAACACCTCTTATATATTCACTAATAACTTTAATAACGTTTCCCAATTAATATACTCGAATTATGTTTTATGTTGCAGGAAATTCTAAAAATTGTAGTTCACCCGAAGCAGTTAACAAAGTGCGAGAACAAATGACAGAATATATAGACTTGTGGTTGTCTGAGTGTCATGCTGCAAGTTGGAGTTCAATGTAGATAAGAAGTAATTAATGAATGTTGCTTAACTAATTATCAGCAATCTCCCATGAGGGAATTATGTCTTTCCCTACGAATGTATGTATAGTTGCTATCGTTTGGTGTATATGATCTCTATGAGTTGCATCTCGTGTCATAGTCACATCGAGGAGACTATATGACCTTTGTTGTGTAAGTTTTGAACTTTTAAATAAGAGCTTTATTGTTCATTTACTTATATTACATAGTATTGATGTATATGATCTCTATGGCTCACAAAGCAAACCAAATTTTAAGATTGTGCATATGGTCCTCCAAGGTTAATGTGTGTGGAAATACTATTTATGGGTGGAGAAAATTGGGGCGAGTTGACTTGTCATGGAGTGAACAAGCATCGAGACAAGTCGAAGGACATGGTTGTAACCTTGGGCAAGAGGGTGGTCGAAGATATATTTAATAAGCAGCTACCCAAATTAATATATTGGGTTATTATCACTGTAACCCAACAAAGTTACGTATAATGGTTTAAATGATTCTTTGTGACTATTTTTTGCATTTTAAGGGCATATACTTATAATTTTTGGTTTTAAAATGACACTTTTGGAAATATGAAGGGGTCATCTGGTGACCCCCATCCCACGTAACAATTTTCTAATTCCACGTATTATCCAATTAGATTAATTTAGGCCACATCATTGATATATGTATATAGGAGTTAATCAGAGATATTGTACGCTTTAAACCCCACAACTGTCTCTTTCGAATACTTTCTTCTGTAACTTCTTCATCGAAATCCGTTGCTCAACTGTTCTTCGGTCCTAGCCTTTTCTTCAAGTGTTCTTCTCTCAAATCGGCAAACTTTGTCGTTGCTATGGCCGTTTTCATGAAGATTGATCTACATTTTGCTGGAATTTTTACCAAGTAGCCCTCTATTACTTACTCAGATGGAGCCGAAAAAAGGTTTGATGATGTTGATTTTGTTGGAATGGATAAGAACGAATTTGTGGAGTTCCTTGAAAGATTCGTTGTTGAGGGATGTGTGAATGTGTACTTTTTCATGCCCAATATTGATTTTCCTGATGGATTGAGGATAATGTCCACCGACATGGATTATATGGAACTAATCGAAGTCGGTTATGCTTCTGATTGTGTAATTGATGTATATATGGACCATATTGGTGTTAATGTACATCAATGGATTCTTGAAGAGCAAGCAGAAGTTTACAGTTCTTTAGACCAATTATCTGGCGCAAATGAAGATCATGAAGAAGTGCACAGCCGTATGGATATGGATGATGGAATCGACATGCAGGATTTACATGGTGGTAGGGATGATATCCAAGGTGCAAGGGAGCATTTGCAAGGCAAGCAAGATGATAGGACACTGAACCTGATGAGTGCATTCCTACGAACAAGACAAAAGATAATGAGTTTCTAAGTAAGTTGTGCCCAAAGGAGCAAGTCCCCCCCCCCCCCTCTTACAGTCCACCTCGTGAAGACACATATGATCCACCACAAGAGGATGAGTTAATATCCACTGACCAGGCTATTTACAATGAGAATGTTCATTGGAAAAAGCAGAAACATGTATTAGGTATGAGATTTATGAATCCTAAACAACTGAACATATGATGTGTAACTATGTTGTAGTAAATGGTTATCTGTTATGTTACAAAAAAAATGATAGTATGAGACTATTTGTAACGATGTAGTTTTTCAACCAATTTTTTCATTTTTAAAGCACATAATCTCATATAATATATTTCATGAAAATCATAAGTGTATCATTGTCAACATAAATTCACAACAAATGTTAATTCCCAGAAGAACCCTCACCATAATCTCAAACAGGTGTGTACAATCATGCCAGCGCCTTCTCGCGATCCTCGGATGTACCTGACACACATAACACATAACACGGTAAGCATAAAGCTTAGTGAGTTCCCCAAAATACCACACATAGATAATTAGCCACTCGAGGCTATAGCTCTGGAAGACCCTCCGGTCAATGTGTCTCAGTGGGACCCTCCAGTCTCACAGCTCGTTGGACCCTCTGGTCCGGTCTGGTTGAGAACCCTCCAGTCTTATAGTTCGTTGGACCCTCCGGTCCGGTCTAAGTAACACATAATATAACATACAATGCGTATCACACAAACATGCCTAACTCAAGCAAGCACATAAGACCCTCTGTTCACACATAGTTACCACTCTAGGTAAAGTATAGTGAGAAGACTCACCTCGAAGTAAGCAAGCTAATACACCTCGTACACGAATCAACGAATCAGCCTCCGCCTAATACATATGGTGATTATCTTTAATTAGACCAATTATACTAATAAGCTCTTATTAACCCCTCTTTAACTCTTGGTAAGGGTAAAAGACTATTCTACCCCTCCATGGTCTCCATTACTCATAGTTGGTCCAAACTCCAAAAGTCAACAGAAGTCAACTTAAGTCAATATTCCATGTTGACTCAACTCGTCGAGTGCACCGGGAGGACTCGTCGAGTCCCCTCGTTCCCTCAAAGACCTTATGAAAACCAACTCTACTCGCTGAGTAGACCCGTCTACTCGTCGAGTTGCAGCGTGTTCAGACTTTATCGGGTAAACCCTAATCGACTCGTCGACTCTACCCATGGACTCGGCGAGTTCATCCAGTCCATACTCCTATTCAGACGTTTTAGGGCAGATCCATCACTCTAAACACTAGATCTAGGCTCCTTAGGATCTAATGTCACGTAAAGCTTCGATCTTTACGTTTATGCATGGCATAAATGCTCCATAAAGCCATTACAAGCTCCAAGGAAGGTTGAATGCATGTGGACCTGCCTCTAACTCAATAAAGTTCGAATCTCTGGACTTTAAAGGCCTTCTCTAGTCCAGATCTGAGGTTCTAACCTCAAACCATGCACAAATAACTCAAACACAATATGGTTTGAGAGAAAACCCTAAAAACTCCCAAAAATGAGATCTAATGAATATGTGGCCAAGATGAGAGCTTTTTACCTCTGAATAGCAGCTAATGATAGAAGAATGAAAGATCTACAGCTTTCCCTTGGTTAGATGCACCAACCCTTCTAATCCTTCCTCCAAAATGCACAAGAATGCTCAAAATGGTCTCTCTCTCTCTCTCTCTACACAATGAAAGGGGCTGGTTAGGGTTTCTCTCTGCGAAGTGTGGCCGCCCAAGGAGGCTATAAGTGCCTTTAAATAGGTCCCAAACCTGGGGATTTAGGGTTTCTCATTCCAGCGGCTACTTGGCGAGTAGCCTCTTGGACTCGTCGAGTAGGTCATTAAACCCTTGTGACCACGCGCGACTCGACTCGACGAGTCATAGCATCAACTCGTCGATTCGCTCTATAAACGTCAAAAATAAATATTCAAAATGATGTACCTAGGATTCCAGATGTTACACTATTAGTGAAATGTTGTTCTGGGCAGTGTAAGTTTAGGATGTGGGCTTCTTGGATGAGTGAGGAAAAGTCTTTCCAGATTAAGAGTCTCATAAATGAGCATAACTATGCAAGAAACTTCAAGTTAGTTTCAATTGTGAACTATTCCTGGATAGGTACTCATTACACAACATAATTCTAACAGAAACAAAAGTTTAGTGTCAGGCTACTTACGGATGAAGTTAAAGAGAAATTTGGTGTAGATGTAAGTATGGGACAGTGTAGAAGAGAAAAGAAGTATGCAATTGAACTGATTGAAGGAACGTTAGTGGAGCACTATGAAAAGTTGTGGTCATATGGTGAGGAGATTAAAAGATCAAATCTAGGATCAACAGTCAAAATGGATGTCAATTTTATGCCAGATGGTAAGAATTATTTTATCAAGTTTTACTTGTGTTTTGATGGGCTAAAGCAAGGGTGGAGAGGGAGCTGCAGAATGGTTATAAATTTAGATGGATGTTTCTTAAAGGGGTTATGTACTGGAGATCTTATATCTACTATAGGAAAAGATGTCAATAATCACATATTCCCAATTGCATGGCCAGTTGTCTGTGTAGAGAACAAAGAAAATTGGAAATGGTTTTTGGAAAACCTTAGAGATGACCTTCAACCGGATAATGGTTTTGGTATAACATTAATGTCGTATCAGCATAAGGTAACTTGTTTACTTCTTACTTTTTAATATTGTAGTTGGTGGTTTCATTTTATCTAACATGTTACCATTGTTATATAGGGGTTGTTAGAGGCTGTCAAGGAAGTAATGCCTACTGCTGAACATAGACAGTGTGCAAGGCATATTGTTGCCAACTTTAGGAAAATATTCATTGGTGTGCACTATGAAACCATGTTTTGGAAGGCAAGAAATGCATCCACTGAGCCTTTATTCAATGTTGTCATGAAGGAGATTGAAGTGCTTAACCCTACATCCTTTGCTTATCTTATGGAAACAAACCCCAAATATTGGAGTAAAACATTCTTTCAAGAAGTGAGGATATATGATGCAGTGGAGAATGGATTATCTGAGAGCTTCAACATTGTCATCAGGGATGCAAGGAAAAATCCAATCATCACCATGTTAGAGGAGATTAGATTGTATGTTATGTAGAGAATATATAATTTAAAGATCAAAGGTAGTTTATGGCCTGATTACAAGACTTGCCTAGCGATTACACTCTTATTGAATCAATTAAAAAGAGCTTAAAGGTACCTTCTATATCTTTACACACATAATTATATGTAGGTACTTATGTTATGTATGCAATAGGTATTGGCAGGTTTTACCAAGTGGTATAAACCAATTTGAACCAAGAAACATGGCTGAGTCTTATGTTGTTGACCTGGACAAGAAGACTTGTACTTGTAGAGTGTGATAACTTAATAGGTATGGATGCGTGCATTTAGTTGCAACTATATCATTTCAGAATAGAGATGTTGGTGGTTATGTGGATATAATGTTCTATGGTGCAGTGTACAAGAACACTTATAAGTATCTAATTCATGGGATGAATGGTAACAATATGTGGCCACCTACTGACTTCATACCTCCTCTTCCACCAATGAAGAGAAGAATACCATGTAGATCACAGGTTAATAGAAGAAGAGATGCATCAGAAAAGATCCCAAGACACACTGTGTCTATGACAGGGAAAAAATATCATGCAGTGTGTATAAAAAAGTAGGGCATAACAAGGTCACATGTCCTCAAGCTAAAAGACCTCAAGTGCAAAAACCTCAAGTTGGTAGGAGGCCAAAACTACATGTGAAAAAAAAAGGAAAATATGTGTCAATTAAAATGGTGAAGGAGTATGTTTCAATGAAAATGGCGAAGGAGTGGGAGGTTTCAATGAAAATGGTGAAGGAATAGTTGTCAATAAAAATGGTGAAGGAACATGAGTCAATGAAAATGGTGAAGGAGCACAACTGTTGGTGCAGGAAGCATTGGATCAAAATTAGTGAATGAAGGGAAAAGTGGACACAAAACAGTAGGTAAGTGTAAAAGAAAGAAATCGAAGAGAATCATCAAGATGAAACTTGCTAAGAGGGTGAAGGGAAAAGATGGGAAAGGAGATACCAATGCAAACCCATTGGACCTTAATGATTAGGATCTGATTTCGTTTAAATTGTTATGTATTAACTTGGTTGTGTTTGGTTGGACTTAGTTGTTATGTTTGGAATTGGGTTATACTAGGTTGTTAAGTTTGGATTTGTACTGACTTTGTTTATTTGAGAAACATATGTACTTGTTTATTTGTTTGTACTACTTATGTTGTTTGAGAAATTTGGTTTGTTTAAGAAAGATATGTACTTGTTTTCTTGATCGTGCATGGTGCATGTTACCTAAGGGAGCATTGGGTCAATAGTTCCAGGAATCAATGTTAACTTGGTTAGGTTACAAGCGAACATGTGGTCCTTGTAAAATCAGTTAACACATGTGGTCTAATATTTTACTTGTTCATACAAAACAAAAAAAAAGTATATTACAAGTTAAACATACAAACCAAAACAAAGTACATTACAAGTTGTTCATAATTTAACCCAAATGACCTTCATTACAACTTGTACATGATTAAACCAAAAAAAAAATCAACTACATATTAGGTACACCTTCAACTTAAAGACCTCGGATTGAAGCTTTTTATTCGACCTAAACAACCCAGTTATGATCACACCTTCATTGATCCACTACATTTCATCAACCCAAGCTATAAAACCTGAATGAGCATCTTGATTCCAACTATTTGCTTGAATTGGTACATGTTAAAAAAAAAACTAGGGTTAACATCAGAAACTGAACAAATGGTAAATTACCTTTTCGGACATGCATAAAAGGGCCTTCTTGGTTATTGGTAGTACATGATGTTCTTATTATAGCATCAGCTCCACATCCACATTCCATGTTATTCATTATGTAGCTTTCACAGTGGAGAAAATTTGAAGAAGAAAACAATGTGCTAGAATGAAACAAGTAGGTATAGAAGAAACTTTTAAGTAATTGGTAGTACGTGTAAAACACTATATTACCCCCACTATGCAAGGCATGTGGGGTCACTAACATCCCCACTTTTTCCTTCTTCCCATTACTATTGCACTTTCAACAGAATTTTTTATGACAATTAACAAGTAAATATGATCATAAGCAATGAACAAAGAACGTCACCCAAGCTTACAAAATGCCTATCATTTAGACAAGTTTTTCATTCATCATTGGAGTTCACTTACAAAATGCATGTCATTTAGACAGGTCTTTTACATATTTCGCCAAAAAATAACAAATATAAAAATAAAAAACAGAAAATTTGCATACGAATAAGCTTCTTAACCACGAACCACCATTATTTCAAATCCACCCATCATCCAAGCTTAAGAACGAAATAGAGCACAACCACCATCAACAAGAGCATTCTCACCATCACGCCACCCATCGCAACACCAACGACTTTAAACTTCTGATCATGGTCATCCAACTTGTGCTAGAGACTGATGTGGTCGATCCTTGAAACACCGAAAATTTCAAAACAATTTTTCATTTAAAAATAATCGTTTAATTCTTAAAAACACTTTGCTTAAAATCTCATTCATAATCAAATTACAAAACATAACTCCATTTCACTTGCATAATAAACCAGGATCCTCAAAACATGACTCTTTCCCTGGTGTGTATAATCGAGCCTGTGTTGTCCTGTGATCCTGAGAGAAACCTTAAACACATAACACAAAACACTATAAGAACGAAGCTTAGTGAGTTCCCCAAAATACCACACATAACACATATTAGCCACTCGAGGCTATAACTATGTGGGTCCGTGCACCCAACCTCTATGAACCCTTAGGTTCTATCTCTGTGAACCTTCCGGTTCTAACTTTGTAAACATGCACAGCATAAATCACATAGAAGTAATGCAGTACAACCCATAACATACACAGTATACAAATACTCTGTCACATAACTCTGGTTACCTACTCAAGGTAAAGTATAGTGAGAAGACTCACCTGGCAATCAGAAAGAAATTATCTGCACATGCGAACCTTGGACTCGCCACCACCTAACACATAAGGCAAATATCTCTAATTAATACTCGAAGTCTCAACTCTAATTAACCGACGATTACTATTTCCCTATCTAGTTAGGTAATGGGTAAAAGACCATTTTACCCCTCCCTGACCTCTATTACCTCTGTTGACCAAAACTCCCAAAGTCAACATAAGACAACTCAAGTCAACGGTCAACACCGACCAGACTCGGCGAGTACACAAGAGTGACTCGGTGAGTCCTTGCGGGTTCTCTAAATCCTTTTTAAACCTCTTAGACACGACGAGTTCCCTCTCCACTCGTCGAGTTACTCGGCAACGAAACGCGGAGCAACCCCGACTCGACTCGTCGAGTCTGCCTATGGACTCGGCGAGTTGCTCCCATGACAACTCTCATCTGACCTTCTGAGGTCAGATCTGCTTCACCAAACCATAGATCTAACTCCCTCAAAGCCAATAACCAAGAAAAGGTCGAACCTTGGGCACTCATGCAAGGTTCTACAAGCTCATTTGGGTGAAACCCATCATTACATAACAACCCTAGCTCAAAACTCCAAATAGAATGCATAAAGCAGGATGGAAGGGACTCTCTGGACCTCTTTGGGTCCAGATCTATGGCTTCACACTCAATGGGACACTATACTCCATAAATCAAGCCATAAAAGAAACTAGAAAACCCTAAAATCACCAATCTTACCCGAAACAGAAAAGGGAGAACGATTTGATACCTCTATGGTGAAGATGCAATCTCAGAAGCTCTGAATCGACACCCCCTTGACCTCCATTTGCTGGAAATGACTACTCCATTGCACATCTACCTCAAGAATGCTCCAAAATGGCTCTTCTTCACTCTCTCAGCTTTCTGGTTCGATAGGGGTCTCTCAAAGGTGTAGGTGGCCGCCACTGAAGGCCATAAGGGCCTTTAAATAGGTCCCAAACCCGGACAATTAGGGTTTTCCTTGACAGCGCCGACTCGGCGAGTCCAAATACCCGAATCGTCGAGTCCCTTCATTAAACTGGTCCCCAAAACGCGATCCTACTCGACGAGTTGAGGCGTCAACTCGCCGAGTCTCCTCATTCCCCAATATAAAATACTCAAATTCCCATACCTGGATATCCGGATGTTACAATTCTCCCCCACTAGAATCAGACTTCGCCCTCGAAGTCTTACTCTGGAAACAACTCTAGATGCTGCTCACGCATCTCGCGCTCCGGCTCCCAAGTAAGCTCTGACCCCTTCCGGTGTTGCCACTGGACCTGCACCAGAGGCACCTCTTTATTCCTCAGAACCTTGATCCTTCGATCCCGAATAGCCACCAGTCTCTCAACGTAGTTCAGGCCCACGTCCACCTGAATATCCTTTAATGGCACTACTGCGGACTCCTCGGCTATACACTTTCGCAGCTGCGACACATGGAAAGTGTCATGGATCTGACCTAGCTCTGCAGGTAGCTCCAACCGGTAGGCTACCCTGCCTACCCTCACGATCACCTGAAAAGGACCGATATATCGGGGCCCCAACTTGCCCCTCTTCCTGAATCGGATCACTCCTTTCCAAGGAGAGACCTTCAGGAGTACAAAGTCACCAACCAAAGATTCGAGCTCGAACCGACGCATGTCCGCATAACTCTTCTGGCGACTCTGAATGGTCAACAACCTCTGTCTGACCTGTTGTATCTGCTCTGATGTCTGTAGCACGATCTCTGTACTTCCCATCACACGTTGCTCTACCTCTCCCCAGCAAATGGGGTCTGATACCCCCTTCCCTACAACAGCTCAAAGGGTGGCATACTGATGCACTAATGATGGCTGTTGTTGTAGGAAAACTCTTCCAAGGGCAAATACGGGCCACAATTTCCCCCCGAAATCTAATACACATGCCCGAAACATATCCTCGAGCGTCTGAATCGTTCGCTCGCTCTGAAGTGTCCACACACATCACCATGGTAAAATCTAGCTCGTTTCTCATATTCATCTTCGATACCGAGCACCAGGTCAGCTTTTGGCCCCACAGCTGAACCCCCAAAGGTCACACATAACATGATCCAAAATATCTCACTAACTTCCTCCCCGTGACCACTATCACGGCCCAGTGACACGCAAGTCACGAAATTCCCTTCCTCATATATATATATATATATATATATATATATATATATATATATATAAACTACAAACTACAATCCAATCGAAGATCGACTCAGCTCTAACCTCTGGCGTCTGCTGTGCATATTCTCCCGCGCGCCTCGCTGACCCTCCCGACAGAGACGGAGACCCCAGTCCCGCCCCAGTTTAACCACTAGGCTCCAAAAACTCAACACTAGGGCTACTCAAGCCTAAAACTCTTCTGCATCATGCACTTATCAGAGAACACTCCATCATCACACTCTCTTGCCGTCTAGTGGGTATTATGGCTTCTCGCAACATTACAACAGCCTCTGACTAGTGAGTACTACGGCTCCCTGTAGTATCACAACGCCAACTAACTAGTGAGTACTACGGCTCCCCGTAGTACCACGACTCCCTCCCTCTGACTTGTGAGTACTACGGCTCCCCGTAGCATCACAACACCCTCTAACTGGCGAATACTACGGCTCCTCGTAGCATCACGACTCTCTCTCTCTCTCACTCACTTGTGAGTAGGGGTGTTATTCGGGTCGGAACCGAACCGAACCGAACCGATCCGATCCGAACCCGAATAAACCAAAAACCGAATAAGGGTAATTGTATGAACCGAAAACCGAACCAAATAAGCAATACGGGTTCGGTTCGGTTCGGGTATTATTCGGTTCGGTTCGGTTCCAAACCGAATAACCCAAATAACATGTACAATATGATTAAGGAGCCAAATAACCCGAATAACCCAAATAACCCAAATTACATTTACAAATAACACATTGAAAGATTGAGTAGTAGATTAAGATACAAATACTTACTTGAGTTTCTTGATTTGGAACCCAATTTTCCTTGACTTGAATGGAGTTTGATCACAATAGAAACTAGAAAACGAGGATGAGGAGACGATATTTTTCCAAACTCAAGGGCCGATTTTTTTCTTATCGTTAATGGAATTTGAACTTTGAACTAGTGATGACCGATCAAAGATTCAAGGTTATCGCAACTCACAAGGGCAGCAGATGCAACTCGCAAGGATGAGAAAAACCTCAATCGATCAAAGAGTAATGTCGTCGATTTGGTGTAATACGCTACTGTCGATTTGGTGTAATACGCTACCGGATGATCGAATATCAATTTCATTGATTTTTTATGGTGTATTACATGGGTATTTTTGGTAACGATCGATAGAACATAAGACTGAATAAGCAATCGTGCAAGGGAAAAAAATGTGAATTTTCATATTCGGTTCAGTCCTTTTGGACCAAATAAGCCCTTATTCGGGTAACCCGGAACGAATAACCCGAAAAACAAATAAGCCTTATATAGATACCCGAAAACCGAATCGAATTGCTTATTCGGATCTAATTCGGTTCGGTTCGGTTCGGGTTTTCGGGCCAAATTTTCATCCCTACTTGTGAGTACTACGGCTCCCTGTAGCATCACAACACGCTCTGACTGGTGAATACTACGGCTCCCCGTAGCTTCACCCTATACTCTCATTCTCATTACAACGCCACACTATGTTCACTAACCCATGCACCGAAGACTATCATAGATAGTTACACACACACTTGCCCCGATATGCATTACAGACTTTGGCGGCAACCGCCATAACACAGAACCTACCTCTGCGGAGATCCACTTCCTTAAATAATCTCTCTTGATGACAATACACGAAGGGCTCCCATTGGAACCGTGGATACATGATACATCACTAGTCATCTTAAACCCAAGACTCTAAATAGCTCCGAAATCGGGACGCTATACGCGAAAACCACGGAACCCCCTAATAGAGCATCACAATGTCCTGCCTCTACCACTGATTCCCTTACTCCCAGCACCATACACATACAACAATACATTTCCTCTGAATCCCATAATAATTTCCTATTTCACTCAATGCGCAACTTCAGTGCATCTAAACACTCAATTGGAATACAAGGAAGGCGCTAACTCTTCAGAACACACTGATGATTCTCCAAAACCCTTTCCACTACTGCTCAAAATCCAAGCAAGAATACACATCCCAGCCCGGGAGTTGGCTACTCGACAATCTTTTACCCATATTTTAACCCAGAAGTTCTCAACTGCCCATACCATCATTACGAGTCTTCCACTTGAAACGACTCTGAACACCACCAGATTCCTGACCATTGACCACCCGCCGTGGAGACACCCATCCTTCTCTCAGACATATACCACATGCATTATCTCGCCCTGCACCTTTCCTTTATCACCAATGACCCTGATCTCATGAACTCAAGCCGCAGGTTTCTGTATCCAACCCCTAACCGCTCATGCACAAATCTCTGGTTCTTTCAATAAACCACCCGGTTCTCCCGCACTTAGGGTTCGAACCATCACTGTCTGACACATCAATAACCTCACAAACTATTTTCACCGGCAATAACACACCTACCCCTGGAAAGTGCTACGCAACGCCCGATAATCCCCTTTAAGGAAATCAATCGATCTCATAACTCTGAACCTCAGATGAAATCCTCAAGAACTTCTCGTCACGATCGCCTCTAGTCGTTCCAAGTCTCGTACCAATCCAATACCAAACAACTCAACTGTCCAACAACATCACTGACTCATAGACTGGACCACGAAATCATCATACTCCCCCACCTCGTCTCATCAACCGACGTTCCAACACATGGATCATCCTAAGAACAGGGACCCACTCCCATATTCAATACCCAACATAGATAGAAAAACCATTGCACTGATTAACTCGACTGGACTCCCCACTGATACCTCTACAATACGCCCTACTATACTCAAATAGGTGTAACGTGGTCCTCGACTATCTCAGTCCCAACTGACTATCTGCTCATGGAAAATCACTGCCTTGCGGCACACATGCTACTTGATACTCTGATGGAAAATCATCATCAATGACAACCTGCAGGGTTTACCCCCAAACCCAAAACTTAAACATCATGCCTCTCATGTTCCGCACACGAACATAAATAGCACCACCCAGGTCATAGAAGGTGACATCTCCTCTATCGACTGATTGCTCAACTCAGACCGAAATTCTCCCCTCCCTCTGACTCCTTACCAAAATACTCTGAAAGGCTCTCGACCTCCCTCTCAAGGGACGCCTCTTCGAACTCAATCATGGCCTACAGGCCTAAAACCCATAGCGTCCAATCTCTACCTCATCAATCATGACCGGATAACCGGAGAACTACAAGCATCATTCACTACGAACCATGGTACTCATCCCATGACATCTCTTCTCAATATGCTCCGGTGTATGGTACCCGAACCATAACATCACTCCTCCATCTGCTCCGATGTATGGTACTCGAACCATAACATCACTCCTTGATCCGCTCCGATGTATGGTACTCGAACCATAACATCACTCCTCAATCTGCTCCGATGTATGGTACTCGAACCATAACATCACTCCTCAATCCGCTCCGATGTATGGTACTCGAACCATAACATCACTCCTCAATCCGCTCATTAGAACCTTCAGAATACTCCCTGTATCAAGTATGGGTCCTCTGCTTTCAATAGTACGGGCCCATACTACTTGCCACATCTACCCATACTTTCCACACGGACTATCCCGGAGCTCCTAAGTAGCTGCTCGACCTTCTCGTTCACCAATTCCGTCGCGCGCTCGCTCCTCAACAAAATTCTCTACTCTGCCAACGCAATCATCTGGCTAAGGTTACTCCCTAGGCTCTTCCTAGATTCCCACACTTCTCTGCCATCAGCTGCTGAAGAGCTCCTAATGATGCTAGCCATCTACCTCCTGAATATCGCCATATTCGCTTGGTAGCTAACTCCCATCATCGGGAGTTCCACAAAGCACGAAGCAAGCAGCATTCGAGCATCGAAGAATATATATAACTCACTCTGGGTGATAACTCCGCTTGCTCTGCTCATCCTCGAAAGTACCACCGAACTCTGCAACTCTTCCCCTCGCGGGTTCTAACTATTCTTTCGCTAAGTACCACGGTACTTATCTAGGTATCTCCCCTAGATTACTCCTCTACTCAAATCCCCTAAAGGATTCCAACTAAATATTCTCACTCATCACATACTCAAAATCACATCGCATATAACAGCAATTCCTAGGCTAAGGCATCACAAATCAGGCCACTCTAGTCCTAAGATATGGAATACCTAGCCTGTCTCTAGCATGTAATAATATCTCATAAAGTGCATCATAAATATCTCATAACACAAAAGTAAGGGTATTTTGGGAAATCCGGGCACTGGCTGATTGTACACACGGCTCTTTCTCGCTTTCTCTTTGAACTCTTATTCGCTTTTAAAAAAATTATTTCTTTGAAAACTTTTCTTATTTCCTCAGTTTGAGTCCAGATTTACCCGAAGGCGCATCCGAATCCCTCAAACCAAGGCTCTGATACCAACTTGAAACACCGAAAATTTCAAAACAATTTTTCATTTAAAAATAATCGTCTAATTCTTAAAAACACTTTGCTTAAAATCTCATTCATAATCGAATTACAAAACATAACTCCATTTCACTTGCATAATAAACCAGGATCCTCAAAAAATGACTCTTTCCCTGGTGTGTACAATCGAGCCGATGCCGTCACGTGATCCTGAGAGAAACCTGAAACACATAACACAAAACACTATAAGAACGAAGCTTAGTGAGTTCCCCAAAATACCACACATAACACATATTAGCCACTCGAGGCTATAAATATGTGGGTCCGTGCACCCAACCTCTATGAACCCTCAGGTTCTATCTCTGTGAACCTTCCGGTTCTAACTCTGTAAACATGCACATCATAAATCACATAGAAATAATGCAGTACAACCCATAACATACACAGTATACAAATACTCTGTCACATAACTCTGGTTACCTACTCAAGGTAAAGTATAGTGAGAAGACTCACCTGGCAATCAGAAAGCAATTATCTACACATGCAAACCTTGGACTCGCCACCGCCTAACACATAAGGCAAATATCTCTAATTAATACTCGAAGTCTCAACTCTAATTAATCGACGATTACTCTTTCCCTCTCTAGTCAGGTAATGGGTAAAAGACCATTTTACCCCTCCCTGACCTCTATTACCTCTGTTGACCAAAACTCCCAAAGTCAACATAAGACAACTCAAGTCAACGGTCAACACCGACCAAACTCGGCGAGTACACAAGAGTGACTCGGCGAGTCCATGCGGGTTCTCTAAATCCTTTTTAAACCTCTTAGACACGACGAGTTCCCTCTCCACTCGTCGAGTTACTCGGCAACGAAACGCGGAGCAACCCCGACTCGACTCGTTGAGTCTGCCTATGGACTCGGCGAGTTGCTCCCATGACAACTCTCATCTGACCTTCTGAGGTCAGATCTGCTTCACCAAACCATAGATCTAACTCCCTCAAAGCCAATAACCACGAAAATGTCGAACCTTGGGCACTCATGCAAGGTTCTACAAGCTCATTTGGGTGAAACCCATCATTACATAACAACCCTAGCTCAAAACTCCAAATAGAATGCATAAAGCAGGATGGAAGGGACTCTCTGGACCTCTTTGGGTCCAGATCTATGGCTTCACACTCAATGGGACACTATACTCCATAAATCAAGCCATAAAAGAAACTAGAAAACCCTAAAATCACCAATCTTACCCAAAACAGAAAAGGGAGAACGATTTGATACCTCTATGGTGAAGATGCAAGCTCAGAAGCTCTGAATCGACACCCCCTTGACCTCCATTTGCTGGAAATGACTACTCCATTGCACATCTACCTCAAGAATGCTCCAAAATGGCTCTTCTTCACTCTCTCAGCTTTCTGGTTCGATAGGGGTCTCTCAAAGGTGTAGGTGGCAGCCACTGAAGGCCATAAGGGCCTTTAAATAGGTCCCAAACCCGGACATTTAGGGTTTTCCTTGACAGCGCCGACTCGGCGAGTCCAAATACCCGACTCGTCGAGTCCCTTCATTAAACTGGTCCCCAAAACGCGATCCTACTCGAAGAGTTTAGGCGTCAACTTGCCGAGTCTCCTCATTCCCCAATATAAAATACTCAAATTCCCATACCTGGATATCCGGATGTTACAATCCTGCACACGATATAGTCCTTTCTGAGCTGTTCCTTCAATCGTTGCATTTTAGATTGGTTTTTTGAAATCTTCTTACCACAATCACAGAAGATTGACTGGAGCACATTCTAGTTGATGTCTTCACTAAAATTTAAAGAGTCGGGAGAAGGTGGTGGAGTCGACATTGTTGCTTTTTAAGGGTTCTTCGAGATGATTGTTGGCTCGGATATGGTAAACAAGTTTGAGGGTTGTTTTACTTTAAACCCCACATGGGTGTGTCCCCTTTTAATTCGAGACATGTGTCTGGGACTCAATCGAATCAACAGTGTAAGGTTGGTGGGTGTTGGTGGAAATTAAAGACAATAATTACTTTTTGCATGTGTCATCGAGTCAACTCAATATGGCATCAATGGGTTAATTCACATACTTACTTGGCAAGTGATGAGGCAGGTTGACCTGCTAAAATGGGTAACTTGACTTTTCCAATCAGTAAAACACAAGTATATGCCCTTAAAATGCAAAAAATAGCCACGAGTGACCATTTAATACGTAACTTTGTTGGACTACAGTGACAATAACCATAATATATTATATAATTTAAGGAATAATAATGAAAGATGTTTTTTTTAAGTCTAATGAGTTGGCAAATGAGAAGCTGACATGTGGAATAGTAACTTGCTAATATGGCAGTCGAAGTTTAGCAAACTTTGGAGATGATATTGACGAGGGACGAAAATTGTATAGAGTTTTAGGCTTATTTTATTAATGGTTGTTATTAATTACATAAAAAAACAAAACTCATGCAATTCACATGTGGAAATGCAAGTGTGTGGACCGGACCCCATTAGGTTTATAATTTATGTGAGGTTGTAATTTAACCATCTTGCAAATCGTTAATCATACAACTATCTATTTAGTAAAGTAAACTCTTAATAAAATCTTACATGTCGTTCAAAGGAAACCAAAAGTTGTTCTTTTGGGGTCAATTCTCTTAAATTCATTTGGGAAAATTACTTATTAGTGAACCGAGCTTTCAATTTTTCATATTTAATCATTTGTTTTTTTGTATATTATTTATCAATGAACTTATTTTTTGTGTTTAAAAAATACCAATAGTATTAATTCAATGAACTTAACTTTTTGTGAATCTCTTAATTATGGCCAAGGATTGCATATTTATACAAGAGTAGATGCATTCATAAGATTGACCAACAGATGCGATGCAGTTATGTCACATTGAATCACAAGTAAAATGCCCAAACATTACTTTTAATTCTCAGAAATTTTGGAAAGAAAACCAATTTTAATATTGTAAATAAACAATCTTGCAACTTAACTAATCATAAAAAATAAAAAAAAATAAAAATAAAAATAAAAAAAAAAAAAAAACCAGATCATCAAATGATCTTTTAACAACTAGAAATATTCATCAAACTAATGACACTTATCAAGAGAGATCATGCCAAAATTCCCCAATAAACGAATTCAATTTCTGCAAATACTTAAAATGAACCAGTAGGAATTTAAGGTTTCACACAGTTCATCGTCAGTTACACAAAATTCGTTGTTCGAATAAAAAAGTGTACTGAAAACGTTGAAAGTAACACATAATGATAGTTATTTTTAGATCTAATTGTAATCACCAATCCGTTGTAGTCTAGTTGGTTAGGATACTCGGCTCTCACCCGAGAGACCCGGGTTCAAGTCCCGGCAACGGAACCTTTTTTTATATATGCTTAGTCTGCGTATTGTGTTCAAAATCAAAATTAATAGTACAACGCAGAATTTTCTCTACAAATCTCTTTAAATGAAAAGTTGCATCGTTTTTTCTTAAACTGATGCTGATTACAAATTTATATGTTCCATATTGTTTCTAGTTACAAGCCTCAATCAAATGTCCGATGGAAATGGAATTCATCAAAAAGGTTAAGAAAAATTAAATATCCTCCTATTTTTTTATTCTCACAAATCCTCCTACCCAAATGTCAATTGTAAACCATTAATCATTATTACAAAATCAATAAACCTCTCTGGTTCAATTGTGGACAGAAGCATGATTCCCTACTTGTGTAAATATTTTTGTAGAATTCCAATATGATTTCATGTTTAAGTGTTGTTCTTTTATGAATGTATTCAAATTCACAAACTCATTAGATTCACAAAGTTGGCTTTTATGGATTTACCCACATTACAAAACTAAAAAAAAAAAAAAAAAAATCTTATATAAATAAACATTAATAATTAATATTAATGTATCTTGTATAGATTGGTATGCATGCCCTACAAATCGAACCCATCATTATAACAAGTCAAAGCAACTTCATTTTCCTATCCAATAACATGAAAAATCAATAACAATAACAAGAAAGTCTGGTGCAAAAAACACCCTTTACAATCATCACTTTTGTTTTCCTTTTTCCTTTTTCTTTTTTAGAGAGGCGGAAATCACACAATAATGTGATACAAATGTCAAATCTCCAAATTATACACTGTACATTTTTCAACTTCATGTTCTAACAACTTTCTCCCTTTTATCAAAGATAAAAAGGTAACACTGCTTCTTACATCTGTACAACACATATCTCCACTTCATTCTGCAACACAAAAAAACCCAAAAACAATCATGCCCCATCAAATCTTGTATGGATAAAATGTGACCGAAAATGACCATTTTACCCTTACCATAAAGAAGTTAGAATGACTGGAAAAGAGTCACAGTAGCAATATACCCGTTCTTCATAACCTATTCACACCAACAAAATTAGTTTGAATTATATCTATAAACATTAAAAGACTAAAATAAATAAATAAATATATATATATATATATAATAATTAGTAATTAAATTTTCACCTCAAAAGCAACATTTTGATAGCCATACACAAAAGTAGACCCAAAAGGATTACTTGTAGAGCCTTGTGTTTGAATAGCAGCTCTTCCACAATCTCCAAGAATTTCCTATTATATGCCATTTATTTTTAGTTAATTAAAAATTAGTAAACTTTGAGTAGTGATAAAATTACAATATTAACCTTGACTTGATCCCATTTCGTGCCAGGTGTAATCCTACTACTTTTTGGGGAATTCATATCTTGATGAAAACCACCATCAACTACATATCAACAAAAAATATATATATATTTAATAAAATAAGTGGCTAAAATTTTATGTGACGAAAATGAAATTAGTAATTAATTAATTAATTACTTACACTCTGTAGCATGGATGACAAAATTACACTTTATGTACGAATTAAAATCCGCATGTCCTGGATAGTTTGTATGTAGCACAAACTTTTTAATCTTATGAGTCTGAAAATTTAAAAAAATATATATAAAAATTATAACCACAACATTTTATAAATCATATTGAAATTAAAACATAATCTATAATTATAATATAAAAAAACCTGGCCATCAAATAATATGTCAAATCCACGAGCAAAGTAATTGTAAAAGTAATCTCCACAAAGAGTTGTTTTAGGTCGTAGCTCTGAAGCAGAATGAATCACCATCTGATCGACCTAAAAACCAAAATTGTTAAATTCATAAAACTCAGGGACTATTCTTGTAAATTATTCAAAATAGAAACCTGTTTTTGATGAATTCCATCTGGTCGACCTAATTCAGTCCAAATGTCTTGTGGAGAAGCACCAAAAGGGATATGCTGTCCACCTACTGTAAACCATAACTCTTCACCTAGCTGAACAAAAAAAAAAAGATTTAGATTGTTGATATAAGTGAAATGACGAAAATGCCCTTACCTTAACATGGACTTCTTCCATGTAGAGGCTACCATTAGGAAGTAAAGGGGCGGAAGCTTTATTCATCAATGATCCTACACCGACTTTACTATCTGCTGAGCTGTCATATATGCATACACGACATGTCACTGGAGTAGTTCCATCGGGAAATTCCAAGGGTAATTCAGCTATTATGTTGAAAATGTTTAAAAGTTAGAATAAATTATTATTTTTTGGAATTAAATAATGTTTAGAAATCGAGAGGATTATAATCTACCTTCTCCATTATGGCAACAGTCTGTATACTGAGAGGGAATTGGAAAAGCAAATGATAGCCCCTGAAAAATGTATAAAAAAGGGTTTTCGAAATTTGAAATGAGGATTAAAATTAAAATTAAAATTATATAATTTTGGATTAAAGTTTATTACAGGATAGAAAAGAGTGTAGACGCCTCTTTCTTTGTCATATATTCCAGGAAATGTTGGCCCGAATACAGCATAAACAGCTACAAAAGTAGCTGGAGTTGATGGACCTCTGAAACATTATAAAGTTGAGTGTTATGCAAAAGACGAAAATGCCCTTCATATTTCACAGTATCATTTGTAAATTGTACCCAATGAGTGATGTTGCATAGCGCATTTGAAGCCTTTTGACATCGAAAATCTCAATGAGACGAAGCCTCTGAAAAAACAAGCAAGATTATAGGATTTGAACATAATAAAGATAAGTGTGGAGTGAATGTATATTAAGATAGGGGACAATAGATAGAGAACAATAGAGTGTACCTGAGACCATGGATCAAAACGAAGATGAAAGCCATGATCTGGAAAGCTTATCACAACATCCAGCTTTAATGGATCCTGTGTAGAAGAAATATCAAGTGTTAACAAAGCACCATTGAAAGAAAACAGTGTAATCATTAGTCGTTATAAACCTCATCAAAGTACTTGACATGAACGACATCATAGATGTTGGGTTGTTGTTCTATCTGTGCAAATGCTTCGCATATAGGCATTCCTGAAACGAAATCATCAATCGCCGATGACCAAATCAGTTTTTAGAAAGATGATGAAAATATGAGTTCGATTAGATAGGTTAGGGTAAATCTACTCCGATTTCAGTAAGGAGTAAGATTAACATAAACTGAAATTACAAATTGGGAAGATCATCGACATAAATAGTTGAATACAACTTCTCTATGAAACCAAAACTTCCATTGAAATCCCCCTTTCCGGTTTATTGTTCACTTGAAACGAACAGAATCAATCTATCGGTTCGTATTTTGAACTAGATGTAGTCCAATTTAGGAAACGAAATAGTAATTATCCCCAAAATAAATTAATTGAATCAGAAACAGATTAACACCCTTTATTCCATGAATAGCAAACCTTCTATGGAAATCAAGAACAGCTTTAGATCAAGATTAAGAGAAGATTTACCGAGAGAAAAAGGACCAATTCCGAGTCCGGGACGAAGATCAAGAACGATGACACCCATGGCTGTGCCTTCACACCTTCTACGGGGTCTCTGCAACATAATAATAAATGGATAATAACAAACAGATTTTACTTATGATTCTCCTCTCCGATTTTTCGAAATCCAGAAAATCTTGTTCACAGCAATCGACACTCTACGAAACCCGTTTCTATCGCGATCGGTTCTCTCTAAATGGATGCTTAATCGGTTCAGTTGCCACCCACTACACGGCATGAATGGATCGTATTGGTGACGCATGGGTCGGTGCTTTACAGTTTGTACTTTATGCAGATAAAGCTGTACCTGATCTGATTGAAATAATATATTTTGGAAAGCAAAAGTTACAATTATTTACCTTTAAGTTTGTTGGTATTGACGTTTGAAGACGTATTCAATTATTGCTGGCATTTTATTGTTGATGACTTGACGTTCATTTTTAATCACTTAACCATCCATATATTACTCCATGTGAACAATATAATTAAATAGTATATAAAATATCATCATTGTCTTAGACATGCAACTTCTTTATGTTTCATTTTTATAAAATTTTATATTTTTTTATGTGTTTATTTTATTTTTATTTTTTTAGTGGACATATTAATTTAAAATGGAAAGTTTCTCAATGCTAACATTTTCAAATGATTAACAACCGAGAAAACATCTTAGTTATCATCGTACAACAAATGTGGTTATTATTTTGATGATTGCCCTTAAGATGTATTTCTTGTTGTTCGTGAGAATAAAGCAAAGATATCGATTAAATTAACCTTTATTATTTAGAAGATATCTTGGGAGGTATCTTGATAAGATAATCAAACTTCATTATAATTTTAAATTATTGTTTAGTTTATGTTGTCTAAAAATAATTGGTGTCATTTTTTCTTAAAATGTATTATACCTAAACATGTGATTAGTAAGAAGTAATGGTGAGAATATGTGATGAAAAAACCAAAACAAACAAAACTGAATCAACACAACAACGAATAGCATTTCTGGTTTGGTATTTGTTGATAGTACATATAATATGTTGTGGGGAAAACATATCCAACGAACTTTAAATGACCGTCTTAATGTACTTATTTCATACTGGCAAACATGGAATAAGTACGTATATGCTCTAAATCTATTAAGAGTGACCCCTAAAAAACTTTCAAATACTTCTTATATATGGTTACAAATTGGAGATGAAGAATACAAGGACCGTTACACATAGGTTACAACAACAAGTTTAAATATTTTTCATGGCTATCAGTTGCACGGTAATATTTTTATATAAAGAGTAATTACAACTCTAGTTATACGTGTATTTGATTTAATGACTAATCTATTAAATTATTGTGCAAGTTCAACTGTTTCAAACATGTTTGTGTCCTATTATTATCATTGACATAGCACATCTTAAAGAGAAATACTCAGGCACGATGTTCCTAACAGTAGGTGTCACACCCCCAAACCGGAACAACGGAAACGTTTGGGGGCGGATGACATCGTGTACAGTATCATAACAATTGAATAATAGTGATCAAAGCAACACAACGATCACATTGAAAATATATATAATTTACATTGTGTTTGAAACATTATTTGTTTGACAACAAAACTTTAGCAAAAACAAAGACGTGACAATACTATGCTCCATCTTCTTAAAACCTGTGTGTGTATTTGTCTATTGGTTTCTTGAGAATACAAGTGTTTTTGAAAAAATATCAACGTTTAAGTTGGTGAGTTCGTAAGCATTTTGTATGAAAAGGTATTGTAACACCGAAAAATTTTAAATTTATTTTATTCATTTTTATTTCATAAAATGCACATAATCCTATATCAAAACTTCTTATTTAAAAATCATCAACAAGGTTTTCAGAACATTATGAAATTCCAGGATATGTATTCATCACTCTTTTCTCTTGTGTGTGTACAATCGAGTCGCCGCCTTCCAGGGATTCTGAAGAACCTGAAATACATAACACATAACACGGTAAGCACGAAGCTTAGTGAGTTCCCCAAAATACCACATACAACACATACGCCACTCAAGGCTACAATATGACCCTCCGGTCGGTGTGTCTCAACAGAACCCTCCAGTTTCGTATCGTTGGACCCTACGGTCCGGTCTGTATCGTTTGACCCTCCGGTCCGGTCTATATTGTTGGACCCTCCGGTTCGGTCTATAAACTCCACATAGCATAAATCATAAAGACATGATGCATAGCATATCACATATAACATAATACTCAATGTAGGCACATAAGACCCTCCAGTCACACATAACTACCACTCAAGGTAACGTATAGTGAGAAGACTCACCTCGGGTAATTCTCGAAAAGTCTAGAACTCGAAATACCGATCTAGCCGCCGCCTAATCACATAAATAAATAACTCTAAATCAGCAGTGGCTCTCAAAGGCTAGACAAGTCTCGTACTATGCTTCCTAAAAGGGTAAAAGACCATTCTACCCCTCCCCTGGCCCAATAGTCCACTGGTTGACTAAACCCTAAAAGTTAACGGAAGTCAACGGTCCAACTTTGATCAAACTTGTCGAGTCAGGAAACGACTCGGCGAGTCCACACGCATAATCAGATTCCTCACAAGGTCTCACTCGACTCATTGAGTCACCCACCCAACTCGTCGGGTCCCAACTGACTACGAAACTCGGGTAAACTCGATCCGACTCGTCGAGTCCTCTTATGGACTCGTCGAGTCCTCTTATGGACTCGGCGAGTCTCCTCCATGACCAAACTCATCTAACCTTCTGAGGTCAGATCTACTTCACCAACTTGTAGATCTATCCTTCTAGCACCCACAAATCACGTAAAGGTCCAAACTTTACGTCCATGCATCATGATTAGAGCCATAAATGAAGAAATAGCCATCTAAATGGAAACCTAGGCTCAAACTCTCTATGTGACTGCATAAAGCTGAACATAAGGGACTCTCTGGACCTTCCATGGTCCAGATCTAAGGCTTATTCCACATTGGGACCTCAAACATTCCATAAACCTCTAAAGAGAATGGTTAAGAAACCCTAGATTCATGAAATCAACATCAAACAGGAGAAATGGTCCGATTTGTTGCCTCAAAGTGAAGCTTCAGGCTTCATAACCTCAGTACATCAACCCCCTCTGGTCCCTCTTGCTAGAATCTCATATTCTCTTTAGAAATGACACACCAAAATGCTCAAGACGGCTCTTCTTTACTCTCTAAGCTCTCAAGGATGATTTAGGGTTTCTCCAGGGTAAGGATAGCCGCAATTGAAGACCCTAAGGCTCTTTAAATAGGTCCCAAACCCGGACAATTAGGGTTTTCCTCCATAGCGCCGACTCGTCGAGTCCATTCATTTAAACATGTCACCTGTTCGCACCCCTACTCGACGAGTTAATCCACCAACTCGCCGAGTCCCTTCGATTAAATCGAAATATATAAATAATATAATACATACCCAAGAATCTGGATGTTACAATGCTCCCCTACTTGAATTAGATTTCGTCCTCGAAATCGCTCCTCGACCCCACATAATTAGAATCCAATAACCCGTAAGATACCACCGAAGGATCTCATACCACACCAATATCACTAAAGAGGACACCTCCCGTACGAATTATCCTCATGCCACCTTCTACCAGAATCATCAACTCTGACAACTCACTGTTCCTCTGATTCTTCCTAACGAAAACCATCGTTCGGCTATCGATCATCCATACCACTCACACCATGTGCTCCTCATCATGCTTAAAGGAGCGAAAGGATCACGCTACACAGGGAACCCATCCCCTGCACTATCATCGAAATCTCGTCTGAACAAAGACTGTCAAAACCTTGCCTTCGAACTCAGGGAAACGTTTACGTTTAATAAGAATCATCTACTGACGTATAGAAATCTCAAGCCTCAACTTCCTGCCAGATCTCCCTTTCCAACCCTGAGCACCAGGTTACCCACGACTTTCACTATTGAACCTCCCAAGAAGATCCATGCATGACCCACCACTTCCTTCTCACAACAAGTGTTTCAACCCATGGTGTCACACAAGTCACCAATTCTCGCTATCCCCAGCGAACACTAAAATCCACACTCGAATATCAGCTCACTCCTGACACTTGACATCTAAGGCTCAAGAATTTCGTGCAACTCATTGCACTATCCCATCCAAACACTGAACCTTTGGTCTCAACTCCAGATGACAACTAACTTTTCAGAAAAGTACTCATTCTCTGAATCTGAAACCTCATATCGCCTTCCCGGCGCGCTACTAAAATCAAACTCATCTCAAGAGTTTGATCAATCCCCGGGTTGGACCACTCGCCTCAAGAACCACTCATTTCGAGACGGATGAGTCGCAACCCACACTTAACTCACTCATCTACAACAACCACGATTCCATCCAATATAACCACTCCAGACAAATGAAATAACCACAATCTCGTCCCTGATTTAACCATCAGGCTCCCATGCCTCATATATTTGGGCTACCCAAGCCAAACAACCTTTCCGCGTTATACTCTGATCATAGAATAGTTTATCCCAACATTCTCTTACTTACTAAAGAGTACTACCACCCTCGCAGTATCTCAACCCTTCCTTGATTAGTGCATGCTACGACTCCCCGTGGCATCACTACTAGGGATGAGCATAACCGGGTACCCGCCTATTTTAGCTGGAACCGAAACCGCTCCTGGAACCGGCGGTTCTGAAATTATTAGTATTGGAACCGGAACCGCTTACACCGGTTCCTAGAAAATTAGAACCGCTCCCGGAACCGCCAAGACCGGTTCCGGTACCGGGTACCCAGTTTTTTTGAATATTAATTTTTTTCGTTTTATACATGCCATTGAAATTAACTTTTATAAGCAATAGGAGTTCAAGATATAAACTAAAACAATTAAAAAAAACTTAATCTTAAAAACAACAACAAGTGGAATTTAACAAGTCAGCAACAAACTACAAAACAAACGAAACTTAAACAGTCTCAAAACAGCAAAACAACACAAAATAGCAAAAACAACAGCTCAAAACAGCAGCAGCATCAACATCAAAAAGAAAATCATAAACCATGAGCATCACCATCGAAGTCTGCAATCACAAAACCAGTCACATTAGCAAACTAATGAATCATATAACTTTAGAAAAAAACAAAAAATATTTGATTAAAACAATGAACTTACAGATCTTGTTGAAGGCAACAATATCACGGCTCTAAACAAACTCATTAATGGGTTCCTCACAAAGTATTTCTTCAATAAGTGTATCAACAGACACCAAATCATCAACAATAGTCATCGTGATCTGAAGCTTCTTGATCCTATACCTTCTTGGATCATAGTCCTTCCCAAATATCACATTATCATGTATAGTGCTAGAGAGAATCCAGGGTATCTACATATCCAAAGATAGGATAACTTTGAAAATTCTGTGACAACCCGAAATTTCCATTCGGACAAACCCTAAAAGTCAACCACTTTGTATCATAAATTAATGTCATTAGTTCTTATTTTTAAGAAATATAAAGTTCGTTTGATTATTTTAATATTATTTTTAAACGAACGGGTGAAAGAAAGTGTCGTCTCGGGTTTTGAATTTTAAAAACCGCAAACACTTTGCGTCTTAGAAATTCCCGACCAAACTTTTATGTTTGGGTTGAAAAATCACCCAAAAACCGTGAACTCATACCTATGTATGAGTTTACTCCCCAAAAGTCTAGCCATTTGTGTTTACTCCCCAATTTCACAAAAGAGTAAACTCCAAAAAAGGCTTTCAAGTATCATCCTAGATTTTATTCCAAATCTTCAAAGTTGTAAGTGTTCTAACCATTTCAAGTTAGTAAAACACTTAATCTAGTGTTTGTGCATCTATTCATCCATTCATTTATGTATTTTGTCTAGATTTCCAAAACACCAAGAACACACACTAAGTGTTCTTGGCCTTTTAGCTCAAATCAAGCCTCCTAATAGTAAGTACTTCCATCCTTGAGTGTTATTAAGCTAGTATTACATTTAAACATCAAGAAATTATGCCAAGAACACAAGGTTAGAGGTGTTCACGGTCCAAGAATGTTCTTGGGCCGTAAACACCATGAATGGCACCAAAGTATGCCTAAGTCCCTTGTTTAGCCCTAGTTTGATGTTTAAGACTTACCTTGACATGTTTAAACCTTCCATTGATGTGTTTAAGCCTTGAAAAAGACCAAATACCCACATTTATAGGTGTTTACGGTTTGGGGATCTCCCAAAACCGTAAACACCCTAAAGTATGTTTAAATGGGTCATTTTCCTTACTTAGGCCTAAAAACTAACTTAGACAATTACCTAGTTGTGTTAAGGACTTGAAAACATGGCAATACCCTTCTCCATAAGGGTTTACAGTAGTAAACCCAAAGGGAAATGTCCATGAGGCCGTAAACTCCTCCAAGGAGTGTTTTTGTTGCCCTAGTCCATTCCAAAGGCCAAACCACTTAGTAGAAATGCTTCAAAAGACTTGTTAAACCACAAAGCAACACATGGTCAATAGGAATAGAGTTTACGATCGTAAACTCTAGAGTTTACTGCCGTAAACTCCTTGGGTTATGACCATCAAAACCGTAAACTCCAAGGGAGTTTACCCTTGAACCCCAAACACCCTAGCTTTGCCCTACCTACACTTGGATGCAATCCTTGTGATCTTTAACACTTGAATCAAAGTGTTTTCATGATCTAGAGTGTCCCAACTTATTTTATTAGTATAATTTGGCTAATTAGTTATATATGTTCATTATATGATAACTAGGCTCGTGCGTGTGTACAAGTCTTCATTTGTCACCTAGCACCGTACCCGACACTTCAATCCAATCCACTCACCACAAGTGAGTTCATACCCCTTAACTAACCTTTGAAATACATTTAAATGTTTTAAATGCTTTAATGGGGGGGGGGGAATACAAGTTGAATACTTATAGTTATTACATCAATCACATGTGATTAATAACTACAAAACCAATGATTTTATTACTATTCAAACTGTTTTACTTCAAACTACTCTACAAACTCTTTTTACTTATCAAATATTTTTACTTAAACTTTGTTATACTTATTATAAATTGCATGCCCGTATATGTATAGTTATATAAGCAATGTTTAAAAGGCTTAGGAAGGCCGTCCGCCCTATTTCCTTTTCGCGCTTGAGATGTGGTCTAGTGGGATATCGGGTAGCCGTCCGAAGGTCGTTTCAATATTAATTATATTTTTGTACATATATAGTCATAAAAGTTCTTCCATATTCATGCGTACTAGTTACATCATTAGTAAGTTACCATCGAGGTAGCACAGGATCATACTTATACTATTGCTAGATCAATGAGTCAGTTCATTCATGAGTCAGTACTTATTACTATGAGAACATATACATTACATTACTATGAGAACATATACAACTATACTAGAAAAAGAACATATACAACTATACTAGAGGAAGAACATATACAACTATACTAGAGAGAGAACATATACAACGATACTAGAACAAGTAACAATACATTACATATACATGAATACGCTGACAAAATTGTGATCCACTGTATCGGAGCATGCCTTAAATGTCATGGCCCGAGTTGTAGCCAGAGTCTCTTGGAGGGAGAGCGTGAGTTTGCATATAGATCTATACTGGATGGACTATCCTACACCTTGCTGCTAGCTACAACCGGACCTGCAGGTCTGCGGGTGCCAAACGTCATACCTTTTTACGACCTACATTTGTCGTTGTTACCTAGTCGATAGTATGGTACAATTAATCACATGATACCTTAATATAAATCCGGTTTAAGGTAGTTAGTACAGCAGTAGTTCATATAATACAACACTACAGTACTACAATAATTTACCCTTTTCATACATTTAGTGATCATTTCACTTAAACATTAATGTACAAACTATATTTTGTTAATGATAGTTACACTTGGGAAAATTACACACTTTTACGATAAACGAACATACAAAACAGTTACGCCTTGGTAGAAGGCTACTTTTAATAGAAAATATAGGTTTTTCTGAGAGATTCAAACTTTTACAAACACTTACAAGCATTCACATACTTTTATCACCAATGTTTACAAACTCATGTTTAAAACCACGTTCAAACCTTTTGATACAAACACCGACACTAAAATACTTATGAACTCACCAGCTTAATGCTGATAAACTCTTTCAAAATAACTTGTATTCTCAGGTCGTCAGTAGACAGGTACCGATGCCAGCTTTTGAGAAGATGGAGCGCATTCAAGACTCATCTTATTATTTTGATTTACGTTTTGGTGTCTATAACTGTACAGAACACACTTGTATTAAAATTATATATTTAATGCAATGGATGATGTTGTTTGTTTATTTACTGTTATACTGTGTTGTGATACTTTACATGACGTCCTCCGCCCCAGAACGTTTCCGCCGTTATTGGTTTTGGGGTGTGACAAATTCTGTGATCCAAAGTTTGACATCAATAAATATATTAAGTCAAGATTTTTAAACCTGTGGGACATAGGAAACATATCTACTTGAATGTATAGATCCCTTGGTAAGCTTCATTTCTCTTAGGATAGTGTTCAACAAGGATGATTTACCTGAACCAACCTGCAATGCAAACATGTATTTCATTTAAATATTGATAGCCATAGGTAGAGATAAGTCAAATGAGTATGTTTGACTTTGACCTTACTAATTACTCTAATAAACAAAAAGATATGTGAAAGAAATAGCAAAAGACCTCCACATGTCATGAAAACGGTTGGACATATTTACAGTTCGATCAGCATCTACTGACATAAGACCAGATCGTAGCTTTAACTTTAATTTGGAAAGATGGAATGTGTATTGTGTATAAAGAAAAGATCTTGCACAATCAGAACATAAATCACATTATTAAATGGTGAGAAGTTAATATGAAATTCAAAAAAATAACAAGATTCCAGAGTAAGCATAAGACTTACTTCAAAATGGAAGTCGATCCAAGGGAAATTGCTATGATATAACCATCAAAATTCCCAGATCATGTTAATAGAAAAATATGTATTTTAACGGGGACTATCTAATATATATCACATATATGGCCAACTAAAAACCATGTGTCTGTAACTCCAAACAATGCACCTGCTTGCTTTTGAGCATCTAAAATGGGTTCCACAGGTGCAAATAAGTTGTCAAGTTCTGGAAACTCAAGTAATTCATGGAGGGTTAAACACCAATAATATAGAAACATGGTTGTGATATTTAGGGTTAAACACCAAAAATACACCGGATTTTCCAGCACAAAAATTCGGCATCCAAATTCTAATTTCTAGTCAACATGTCATTCTCTTCGAAAACAAAGAAGAATTGAACTGAAATCAGTAGGAAAATACAAGAAACAAACTCCCATTAAACTTCAAGTTAACCAGAACCCATACGCAAACAAACAAACACAATTACACAATCTTCACCAACTAACACTAAACTTTAACTAGACAAAACCCTAAAACAAAAAAAGAAAAAGAAAAAGAAAATCTATTTTTTGGGAAAAAATTGAAAGAAAACAAGATTCTCACCTGGGAAGTGTCGACGTTTTTACGTCTTACGAACTAGTCGTCTTCAATCTAACCGGCATGTGTGGAGTGTGGTGATAACTGAACTGGGAGAATAGTTGCAAATTGAACCTTCGATTGAGCCTATTGAACACGGATGAGTGGCGATTGAACAGCCTAGGTTACGACTTTGACGAGAGTGACAACGGATGGCATTTGATGTTGGGCGGATGACGATTGAAAAGAGATTGATGTGGTGTTTCTGGTTAATCGGTAATGTGAGTGACGACGATGACTGGTTTAAGAGGGGAGAGTGACGAGAAGAAGAGAGTTCGGGTGTCGGCGTTATTTCTAAGCATGAATCACCAAAACCCTAAAAACGACTAAGGTATAAGGTAGTCAAGTATAAGTATTTTTCCCCTATTTTTTAAATAGAAAATCATCAAAATATAAAAATTATGTATATTTTTTTTAGAAAAAAGGCGGGCACCCGTCAGTACCAGTTCCGGTTAATCGCCGGTTCCGGGTACCCGGTATTGGAACCAGAACCAACGGGTATCGGTCTCGTAAAAATGAAAATTGGAACCGGAACTGCTTAAGGCGGTTCCTAGACTTTAGGAACCGGAACCGGAACCGCCTAAGGCAGTTCCAGTTCCAGAACCGGCAGTTCCGAGGCGGTTCCGATTTCGAAAGTAGGTACCCGCTTCCGCTGCTCATCCCTAATCACTACAACCTCTCTGATCCGTGAGTACTATGGCTCCCCGTAGCATCACCCCAACCTCTCTGATCCATGAATACTACGACTCCCCGTAGCATCACTACAACCTATCTCTGATCCGTGAGTACTACAGCTCCCCGTAGCATCACCCAACCTCTCTGATCTGTGAATACTACGGCTCCCCATAGCATCACTACAACCTATCTCCGATTCGTGAGTACTACAGCTCCCTGTAGCATCACCCCAACCTCTCTGATCCGTGAATACTACGGCTCCCCATAGCATCACTACAACCTATCTCCGATCCGTGAGTACTATAGCTCCCCGTAGCATCACCCCAACCTCTCTGATCCGTGAATATTACGGCTCCCCGTAGCATCACCCTAACCTCTCTTATCCGTGAATACTACGGCTTCCCATAGCATCACTACAACCTCTGCTCTAAGCCACTAAACTGCAGCTCCCCGCAGTCTTACCGCACCAGCCCTTACCTCTTCATAATCTCACTTTCACGTAGACGCCACACCGCAATCATGAACTTATGCCCTGCGGACCGGCCATGCGTAGGTGTACACACCTACTCAAGCTATGCACTTCTATTTCTGACAGCATCTGAACACACCTTTCCCTGCTGCAAACCACCTTCCCGAATAATCTCACATAATGTCATTTGGCCATAGGGTTCTCACCGGAAGCGTTCTCACTCAATACCTACTATCTGCCTCTGACTCACAATTCCAAAATAATCTGAACTTAATGATAGCATATTCCGATACTTCAGGACACCATCACAACATCCCACGATGCCTTATCTCAATTACTGATCTCACACTCACAGCATCATACACGGATACTGCCTCCCTTCATTAGAATCTCGAAATCGATCTTCATCTTGCAACACTTGCAACCTCGAAGTATTCCCTTTCCAAATTGAACACATGAAATCGCCATTAACCCGTAACTCGACTACAAGGACCTGGAAATTCACCCATTGCCGATCGCTACTCATACCATCTTACTCATACCGTCTCCAAAATTAACTAATAGACCAATTGTTGCTTTTCCTGGTGAGGAGATCACATTCTGAACATATACCTGTCAACCTCTGCTGCTGCTCTTTGAACTCAAGGACTTAACTGTCTCGTCTTGTTTTACACACTGAAATTCTGACCCGAACAACCTCTCTGACCAACGGCCACCTGCCATAGAATCACTCATTCCTTCCTGATCATGCACGATAGGCATCATCTCACTTGCACCTCGCCCTATCCACCAATTTAGCCCTGAACCCATGAATCTGCCACATAATCACTATAATCAGTCCTCTAACTGCCTCTGCACAATTCTCAAATCCCTTCAGCAATTACCTGGTTCTCCCCCACTTAGGGTTCAAACCATCGTGAATTGGCGCACTTTCAATCCATCCACAGACTGCTTCCATTAATAACATCGCATCTATTCTCTGATTGAGCTACGCAACGCTTGATGATCTCCCTGATTAGAAACCTAGCAATACCAAATACTCCGAATCACATACAAAGCCCTCATAACTTATCCTCATGACTTCCTTTAATCATTCAGGACCTCATACTGCCCCATAACCGGACATCCCAGCTGCCCCGATTCACCCAAGACTCTCCGTTTCCACCATTGGCTCTATGGTACAAGAAATACTTCACCACGAACAAACCGCTCAAACACCCTGAAAAGATCACCACCAGTACTACTCCACGGCCTCCAATTTCTGGAACCAGAAACTCGATAGCTCATTCCCCTTCTCAAGAACGAAAACCACGTAACTCTCGCCATAGAAGGTGATGGCTTGACTCGAACCCCGCTTCTTCAACATCATCCCACTTATCCCTTAAGCCATGCAGTTTCCACTGGCACCTCACAAATAAAACCTCTTAAAATGAATCCCATTTCTCTTTCAAGCATACTCCCTCGAACTCATTCAAATTGGCCCTCAAGCCGCATACTCTCTCATACCTGATCTCGGTATAATCAACATAATGGCATAACTGGTAGGACCAGTAACACTAATCATCGCAGTCATGGTACTCGAACCATGTTGCTATCTCTCTGCCTTCTATAAATCATGGTACTCGAACCATGACATCACTTCCCAACCTGCTTCCAAGCATGGTACTCAAACCATACAATCCCCTCTCATCTGCCACTGATCATGGTACTCAAACCATAAAATCCCTCTCATCTGCTACTGATCATGGTAGTCAAACCATACGATCCCTCTCATATGCTACTTAGAATCCCAGGAACTTTCCATGTATCGAGTATGGGTCCTCTGCTTTCAGTAGTACGGTCCCATACTACCTGCCACATCTACCCATACTTTCCACATGAATCATCCCAGATCTCCTAAGTAGCTGCTCAACCTCCTCACTTACAAATTCCGCCCTGCTGGCCGCTCTTCCTGCGAATACTCTCCATTATCCGCCTACTCATCTAGCAAAGATCACTTCCTAGGCTCTTCCTAGGTTCCCACACCTTCCTGCCATCAACTGCTGAAGAACTCCTAGTGATACTAGCCGTCTACCTCCTGAATATCGTCATATTCACTTAGTAGCCGACTCCCATCACCGAGAATTCCACAAAGCACGAAGCAAGCAGCATTCGGGCATCGAATAGTCCCTTATCAACATGTACCACCACTCTATGTTACAACTCCGCTTGCTACACTCGTAATCAAAGACGTCATCGAGCTCAAGCAACTCCACCCCTCGCGGGTATCCGACTACCTTCTCAGAAGGCTCCTCAAATGCTCATCTAGGTATCTCTCCTAGATTACTCCTCTGCTCAAATCCTTCTCTAAATAGGATTCCTGCTGGATACTCATAATCCGCACATACACAAAAGCAATTCACAGATAACAATAACTCCTAGGCTAAGGCATCACAAATCAGGCCACACTAGCGCTAAAATATGAAATACCTAGCCTACTCTCTAACATATATAACATTTCACATATTACTCATAACACATAATGTAAGGGTATTTTTGGGAAATCACCGTTCGGGCGCTGGCTGATTGTACACACTGCTCGTTGTCTCTTTCTCTTATAAAATCTCTTACTCATTTTTTTGAAAACCCATTTCTTTTGAAAACCTTTTTCTCAATCCTCAGTTTGAGTCCGGACATACCCGAAGGTGTATCCGAATCCCTCAAACCAAGGCTCTGATACCAACTTGTAACACCAAAAAATTTTAAATTTATTTTATTCATTTTTATTTCATCAAATGCACATTATCCTATATAAACACTTCTTATTTAAAAATCACCAACAAGGTTTTCAGAACATTATGAAATTCCAGGATCTGTATTCATCACTCTTTGCTCTTGTGTGTGTACAATCGAGCCACCACCTTCCAGCGATTCTGAAGAACCTGAAACACATAACACATAACACGGTAAGCACGAAGCTTAGTGAGTTCCCCAAAATACCACATACAACACATACGTCACTCAAGGCTACAATATGACCCTCCAGTCGGTGTGTCTTAGTGGAACCCTCCAGTTCCGTATTGTAACACCCAAAGTCAGGAAGGCCAAGAAAGGAAAGGAAACCCTAAGTTTAAGGGACGACTCGGCGAGTCCAAGGAGGAACTCGGTGAGTCCGAGCGGGATCCGGGTCGAGGAGTAAGTGACCGACTCGGCGAGTCGGCCAAGGAGACTCGATGAGTCTTGTCTTTACGAGGAAAACCCTAAATTTGGGACTTAGAGCCTATTTAAGCGCCTCATTCTCTTCCCTAGGGTTCCTTTACTGACTCTCTAACCCAGAATACCAAACCCTAGCTGCGATATCCATTGTTGAGCCAATTATTGCCTTGAAGAGTGCGTTAAAGCTTGGAGAAGGAAGAAGGATCTTGAAGGTGCAAGAAGGGGCTATAGATCTGGGATTGGGAAGATATTTCTGAACATTTGGAGGTAATAAACTAGTTCTTGGACTCCTTTGCACCTAGATCTATGTGTGAGTTTTGGGGCTTTTTAGCCATGATTAGTATCCATTTGAGTTAGAAGCCAGATCTGAAGTTGCTACTTCAGATCTAAGCATATTTTGGCCTTGTGAAGCATAAAGTATCTACCCTTGAGTTGATTTGGAGCCTCTTTGCCTTAAACCCTAGTTTATGGTGCATTTAGCCTAGATCTCCTTCTCTACATGTAAAGTTTGCAACTTTACATGAGGAATAGGTTTGGGAAGGGTAGATCTACAGTTTGGAGTCCATGCATGACTCAAAAGTCCTCTACATGTATGTAGATCTGAATGGACTCGGCGAGTCCTTTGAGTGGACTCGGCGAGTAGCATGAAGATTAGGAGGAACTCGACGAGTGGGATGAACAACTCGTCGAGTCGGATGAACAACTCGGCGAGTCTGTTGAAGATTGCCTTGGAATCGGCGAGTCTGTTCTTAGACTCGGCGAGTCAAGTCGCAAAACCCCAAACCCTTCGAGTTGAGACTCGAATCAGTGAGTCGAGTGGAGACTCGGTGAGTTGGACAGGTCAGGACTCGGAAATCGGTAGACTCGACGAGTCATGAGCTGACTCGGCGAGTCGAGTCGCGAATGGAAGGACTCTGAGCTTATGAACTCGGCGAGTCGGTAGGTAGACTCGGCGAGTAGGGTTGACTTTGACTAGGACTTTGACTTTGACCATAGTTGACTTGGTTGACTGTCGGGGGTCTGTTAGACTAAGTGTTGCATTGATATTGGTAGCTCGAGGAGCTAGCGGAGCAGCGGTTCAGGGAATTGTCGGTCAGCATCCAGAAGGTTATCAGCAAGTTCAGCTGTTCGAGGTGAGTTTCCCTTTTGTGTGAATGGGTCTGCGGCCACAATGCCGACCCATGTAGTTATGAGTAGAAGACCCGGGGTTAGCCCTAGGCACAATATGCTAGTATGATATACAGGAGGAGGTCCAATGATAGCGGGCGGGTGCCCAAGGAATGGTTTATGTGATAGTTTATACTTGTTGTCTGTGTGATACTTGTATGTGCCTGGTAGGGAGGTGAGTGTGGGCGAGGTCTCGTATCTCACCAATAGCAGAGTGTGGATCGTGTTCCACATCTCATTAGCAACAGATCAGGGGCGAGGCCCAAGTTAGGGAAAGAGTGAGTGTGGGCTGGGCCCGTATCTCACTATCAGTAGGAGCATGGACGGGGTTCCATGACTCATCGGTAGCAGGACAAGGGCGAGGCCCAGGATAGGCGAGGCCTTTGGACAGGATCCGTTAGTATGTGTTTAGCTCATGTGTTGTGATATGTCTATGTGCTATTATATGTTAGCGGGCGAGGCCCTGTGACAGGCGAGGCCTAAGTGAAACAAATTTGTATCCGAGCGGGGCCTGGAGCGGTGGGCCGTTGTAGCGGGAGAGGCCCGAGGTAGGGGGAGACCCAAGATAGCGGGCGTGGCCCAGTATGTGCAGTATGTGGTTATGCATGGTATGTGGTAGGGTGGGGAACTCACTAAGCTTCGTGCTTACGGTTTTCAGTTTTGGTTTCAGGTACTTCCGGTAGCGGAGGGAAGAGCTCGGGGTGATCGCATGGCACACACCATAGATTGACAGTCTGGGAATGTTTTACTCTGATAACGAACATGTCTTTTGGAAACTAATACTCTGATTATGTTTTGGATCGATAATTTTGCTTTAAGTAATGTTTTATTAAAAGAAATTTTTAGTCATGAATTTTGGGACGTTACACGTATCGTTGGACCCTACGGTCCGGTCTGTATCGTTGGACCCTCCGGTCCGGTCTATATTGTTGGACCCTCCGGTCCGGTCTATAAACTCCGCATAGCATAAATCACAAAGACATGATGCATAACATATCACATATAACATAATACTCAATGTAGGCACATAAGACCCTCCGGTCACACATAACAACCATTCAAGGTAACGTATAGTGAGAAGACTCACCTCGGGTAATTCTCGAAAAGTCTAGAACTCGAAATACCGATCTAGCCGCCGCCTAATCACATAAATAAATAACTCTAAATCAGCAGTGGCTCTCAAAGGCTAGACAAGTCTCGTACTATGCTTCCTAAAAGGGTAAAAGACCATTCTACCCCTCCCCTGGCCCAATAGTCCACTGGTTGACTAAACCCTAAAAGTTAACGGAAGTCAACGGTCCAACTTTGATCAGACTCGTCGAGTCCACACGCGTAATCAGATTCCTCACAAGGTCTCACTCGACTCATTGAGTCACCCACCCAACTCGTCGGGTCTCAACTGATTACGAAACTCGGGTAAACTCGATCCGACTCGTCGAGTCCTCCTATGGACTCGGCGAGTCTCCTCCATGACTAAACTTATCTGACCTTCTGAGGTCAGATCTGCTTCACCAACTTCTAGATCTATCCTTCTAGCACCCACAAATCACGTAAAGGTCCAAACTTTACGTCCATGCATCATGATTAGAGCCATAAATGAAGAAATAGCCATCTAAATGGAAACCTAGGCTCAAGCTCTCTATGTGACTGCATAAAGCTGAACATAAGGGACTCTCTGGACCTTCCATGGTCCAGATCTAAGGCTTATTCCACATTGGGACCTCAAACATTCCATAAACCTCTAAAGAGAATGGTTAAGAAACCCTAGATTCATGAAATCAACATCAAACAGGAGAAATGGTCTGATTTGTTACCTCAAAGTGAAGCTTCAGGCTTCATAACCTCAGTACATCAACCCCCTCTGGTCCCTCTTGCTAGAATCTCATATTCTCTTTAGAAATGACACACCAAAATGCTCAAGATGGTTCTTCTTTACTCTCTAAGCTCTCAAGGATGATTTAGGGTTTCTACAGGGTAAGGATAGCCGCAATTGAAGACCCTAAGGCTCTTTAAATAGGTCCTAAACCCGAACAATTAGGGTTTTCCTCCACAGCGCCGACTCGGCGAGTCCAATGCTCGACTCGTCGAGTCCATTCATTTAAACACGTCACATGTTCACGCCCTACTCGACGAGTTAATCCACCAACTCGCCGAGTCCCTTCGATTAAATCGAAATATATAAATAATATAATACATACCCAAGAATCTGGATGTTACAGGTATGTTCTTTGTTCCTTGAAAATATTAGTGTGTTCTTCCAGAAAATCCAATATTTCCTTTCTAAATGACTTGTAGTTTTAATACCTTAATACCAAAATGTATAAGTTACTTATGCTTAAAATATGAAGTTCTAATTTATGTAAGTGGTGCGACCCATACTATTAACACCTATAATGTAACAACTCGTTGTTCTCAAGTCAATAAAAGTCAAACCCTTTTAAATAAAATTTCAAGTTTTATTTGTTTCGTTCGGTTCATAAGGTTTAGATTATTATTTAAATTATATGAATGATGTTTATTATATATATATATATATATATATATATATATATATATATATATATATATATATATATATATAAGCATTTTATTTTAAAGGAATAAAATGCATTTAAAAATCAAATTTTTTCCTTTTGGGACCGAGAACCTTGCACCGAAACACCTGCCCTGCCGAAAACAGATCTCGGCCGAAAACCCCTTTCCGACCGAGAACCCTCTCGGTATAAGTAATTTTACACGAAAACTTGAGTTATTTCTCACTTTTTCAATCGAAAACACACCCAATTTGCTCTCAAGTACCATCCAAGAACATTCATAACTTCAAGCAAAATCCTTCAAATCTTCATAATTTTCACCAAGAACAATCTTCAAAACTTCAAGCCGACCGAAAACTCACCCAGACCGAAAACCCTCTAGGGCTGTGAACTTGGTTCTCGGTTGAGGTTTTAAGACCGAAATCAAGGGATTTCGGTGAAGGCTAGACCGAAAACACTAATAAACACTCCAAATAATTCTCGGTAATTTTGGTAAGTATTTCTTACATAAATTAAGTGTTGTTTAACATTTTAATTAACTATTTCGCTAATTTAAATACGATTATGTGTTTAAATATTATTAGGATACCGTTATTTCCATGTATGCTAGCTTGAGGATTGTTTCTACAGTCTTGCTATCCGAACACGAACACACTAGAGGTGAGTTCATACCCCTACGTTTTCACTATTTTTCCATGTTTTTTTTTGGGGGGGGGGGGGGGATACAAGTGCAACACAATTAATTTTGTGTAAACATTCAAACGTTTTCAAAATTACTTTAGACTGTTTTAGACAGTTTCAACTATTGTGTTTACCAAAACATATATATATATATATATATATATATATATATATATATATATATATATATATATATATATAAGTACAAGCCTTTAAACATTTGTAACATCCTGAGCAAAGGAGACTTTTTCAGAATATTTACATTGCAAACAGAACATACTTATAAACTGTAATAGGTATAGTTTATAGAACTTCCTTACTATTCTACTAATTCATGAAACGATACAAGAACATACATATAAACTATAATATGTATAGTTTATGGAACACTGATATCATTATTACTAAATTTAGTGATACAATACAAGCGAACATATAAACTATAAATACAGTGATACAATACAAACGAACATATAAACTATAATTGGTATAGTTTATGGAACATAAGTACTATCTTACTAAGTACATGTTTTACTATAGTAACAAAAAAATAAACTATATTAGGTATAGTTTATGGAACATATAAACAATTATTCATTACAAAGGATTTTCAGCTATTCTACATGTAACCGTTAGTATAGCTTTGTGAGACACACTTCAAGTACTTACCTGGGTACCAACGAATCCCTCAAATTATAACTAGAGTCTCCTGGAGGGAGAGCGTGAATTTATGTATAGATCTATCCGGGACTGACAATCCCGCACCTTAATTGTTAGCTACAGTTAGGCTGGCAGGCCTGGGGTGACAAATGTCATATCAATTATGACGTCTGAAGAACGTCGTTTCAGGCCATCCTAGGTCATCAAGTATGGTTATAATAACTCATAATTTGGTATTCAACAATATGATTAGTATATGAATAAGTAAACAATTTCACATAGTTTTATTATAAAACTATAACACAATATTTTACAAGTACAGCTGGTGAATCCAGGCATTTACAATTACACAATTTTTATACAAGTACAAACACAAAAAACTACTTTAGTACAAGAAAACATACTTTTCATGGTTTTATGTGGATTAAAACTACATTATACTACTTCAGAGTACAACAACACTTACACATTTTAGTCTTAGTGTATTAAGACTACAATACATTTACAACAGAAAATATAGGATTTTCTGGGAAAACATATTCACATTTTCAAGGGACAAACAACAGATTTCAATTACAAACATGCTTATGAACTCACAAACGTAAATGTTGATACTCTTTCAAAACTATTTGTATTCTCAGGGAACCAATACACAGGTACACTCACAGCTTTTGTGAAGACGGAGCTTTGTAGAGTCACGTCTTTTATACTTTTGATAGATACTTTTGATGTCATACAAACTATGTATTGAACATATTTAAATACTTTACCTTATCAATGTAATGTTTGTGTTTGCTTTGATTACTATGATGCAATTGTTGTGATACTGTACATGACGTCCTCCACCGCCGAACGTTTCCGTCGTTCCGGTTTGGGGGTGTGACAGATTGGGATCAGAGCATTGTTTATAGTGAACTAAGTATATCAAACCTTACAAGATATATAACTATAAACACTATGGGGTCAAAGCGTTCGGAACTAAAAGTATACTTTTAAAATATAAAGTAATTTACAAGAAGTATACAAACATGCATACATACTAGAACAATTATCATAAGAATAACAAAACATAAGTATTTAGATGTTGGAGACTACGGTTAAAGTTGGACGGTTAGGTAATCACATCTGGGATAAATATAGCCTGAGCAACTATATTTATTTGAGATACGACCAACATGTGTTTGGGAGTGATTGTGGTGTTGCAACAACTCTAAAACTTACCAACTCTATCTAGAGAAACACTAGAACCAAACATAAAGTTAAATACTACAAGAGTATTTTATAACACTATAACACTAGAGTCAAACACGTGGAAACAAAGAACCCTTGTTGATAAGTCTATAATTGCTAAGTGTATACATATAAGTTATATATAAGTAAGGTTTTATAGACCTAGAATATGTGATTTAACTTTACTTCTTGTTTATTGTTTGGTTGTGGACTTAGAGTATGATCACTTATTTGAAGGCCTATATTTTATTAGTTATATATAATATTTATACACTATGTGATTATTGGGGGATCAAGCACGAATCACACTATACAAATTCATTTCAAGTGTTGCTATAAATCTCAGGAAATGAAATTTGCGATTGTTTACTTATATTAGTAGACTTTTACTATAAATCGCTTAATAGAACACTATAACTTTTAGGATAAGATATATCATGTTCAATATCACCTGACTCATGACCACTATAGAGGACTTATCATCATTTTCTCTTAACTCATTATAGAGAAAGATGCTTCTAAAGACCTCTAACAGGAAGAGAAATAACCCACCGACGAATCCACCACCGCCGCCACCTCATCAGTATAACCTTGTTGTGTTCCAAGTAACAGTAACCGCCACCGTGGCAGCAGCCATGACGCAGATCAATGCTAGTGGCACTAGTGGTGCGGGTAGTGGCGTCCAACCTTCTAATCATGGAGATAGTCATGTACACCCGAGAGAGTGTTCATATAAAGACTTCACTAACGCTAAACCCAGATCATTTGATGACACCGGATGTGTCATTGCTTTATCACGCTGGTTCCAAAATCTATGCGTGCCCTGACACTAGCAAAGTGAAATTTGCAGCATGCACTTTCACAGACAGAGCTCTCTCTTGGTGGAACAGCCAAGTCAAGTCGTTGACTCTCCTAATAGCTGATGCCATGAGCTGGGATGACTTGAAGGAACTAATTCTAGCTGAATATTTCCCGAGGGGCAAGGTGAAAAAGCTATAGCAGGAACTTTAGGGTCTAACGATGAAGGACTCCAATATTGTTGCATACACTGTCAAAATTAGTGACCTCACCCCGGAGAGCAAGAAAGTAGAAAGATACATTTGGGGACTCTCTCCTCAGATCCAAGGGATTGCAATAGCTGCAAACCTACTTACTTTCGACAACGCAAAGCGTATGGAACAGACCCTCGTAGATCATGAGGTTCGTCAAGGATTCATGACAGTCGCCCCCGAAAAACCTAAAGAAAGTGGTGGAAAGAAGAAATATCGGAACAAAAGAAAAGGGAAATCGTCGCAAGAACCCTCGAAGAAGCAACAAATAGTGGTAGTTCACGCTGTTATTGTTCCTACTATTACTCCTGCTGCTCCAGCAACTTCCAGCCGATATGCTGGAAATCTTCCACAGTGCAACAAATGCAACTACCATCACACGAGAGTTTACAGAGAAATGTATTGTAAGAACTACAACAGAAAGGGGCACACCACCCAGTTCTTTAAGTTGCCAGCACAACCAACCAACCAGGCCCCTAGCGGAGGAGTCAACTAAGCTTGTTATGGGTGTGGTGAAATAGGGCACTATAATATGGATTGCCCAAAGACACAAAATATTGGCAGCACATGAAGAGTGCTAGCAATGGGTCAAGAGGAAGTAGTAGCGGATCCCACAGTAGTTTCGGATACGTTCCTTCTCGATAACTCTTATCATGCATACTCTATGATAGTGGTGCGGAGAGGAGTTTCGTCAGCCATAAATTTAAACATAAACAAAAACCACAATCATTAAACAAAACATTCACTATCGAGATGGCTAACGGGAAGAATGAGAGCATCTTTTTGCAATACATTGAGATGAAGCATCACATTAATCCTCATGCTATCAGCTCAAACCCAAAGGACAAGTCCTAACGTATGAAAATAGAATTAGTTTTACTAAAAAAATAGTGAGCATGGGTACTTTGGACCAAAATTGTGAAAAACAAAATTTATGTTTACTAAAAACAGTGTGCAGTGTAGTTTGGACCAAAACCGTAAAATCAATTATTTTTATTATAAAAACGGTAGGGAGGGGCGATTTGGTCCAAAACTTTGAAAATCCAATTTTTTTACTATAAAAACAGAATGCAGGGGCAGTTTTGTCCTAAATTGTGAAAATCGATTTTTTTACTAAAAAAAAAACAATGAGCCAGGGTACTGTGGACGAAAACTGTGAGAAAACATTAAAAAACAATGTGTAGGGGCAGTTTTTATCAAAACAGTTTTTACTAACACTATGTACCTAATGGTTTCAATGAAGCGTAATTGGGATCATTAGTAGTAGCAAATTTAACAATCAGACCATGGGTTGGCCTGAGTGTCGAACTTCTAAACGGAGAAGACACCACAATCAATGAATGACATGAATATATGTCATTCAACTTGTAGGGGAATGACCTACATTCAGACCCATCTTCAGATGAACTATCACTATTTGAATTTTTTGTTTGCATATCAACAACATTAAAAATTATTACAAAACTGTTGAAATCTTAGCTAACAAGTTGATTATGAATTAAGAATCATCCATACAAACAGTTACCGTTTGATGATAATCAAAATCATTGCTAAAACTGCTTGAACTACAAGACCTTCACCTACTGCCAATGGCAGTATCCTCTTTCCCCTCACCTTCACCGAGAGCACTACTAGCAAAGGTCTCCTCACCTCCTTAAAAACCTCAATCATGTATAACAATATTAGCAAACATTGAAAATTTAATATGAAATGAATTACATGATTCTTAGATGATCTTACTAATTTTATTTTCTTTCGTGGCCTCCCGAATGGATGTCATGGCCTCATAGGGTTATGCATTAACATTTTAACACCATATGAATATGATTAAAACATCTTAAATGTAATATTTGGAGTTATGAAAACAAAAAGAGACATATAATCATACTTGTAACACAGTCCATTTAGCTTAAAGCTTTTTGGGTACTAGCTTTAGCTTTAAGCTTCTTGGGTATTCTAACTTGTACAGTGCCCTCGATGGAGGATTTGAAAAGTGAAAGAACTTTTCTTGAAGTGGGTGGACAAAAATTAGTAACCCTAAATTACCAACACATCACAAAATCATTAACCAAATAACAAAATTAATGAGACATACCTAGAGAAAATGGGAGATGTTGGACAGAAAGAGAAAGCTAGAATCAGGGGAATTGAAGCAGTTGACGAAACATGGTGCCGAAATCTTTGTAGGTCGTCGGAATCAACACCAAGCCCAAAGCAGGGAGTCGAAATCAACACATGGAACTCGAATTCTCCTCCTGAAGACATCACGTCGCAGGTCATAGGCAGTGGTCGTTGTGGAGGTCGGCGGCGTCAAAGGAACCGGCAAACATCGTTGTGGTGGTGGTCTGCCTCAAGTAGGGTCGCTCGATAGAGACAAAGGGGTGAATGGTATGTGATTGTGAATAATGGATGAGACCTAGCTTCTTGATCTGTAGAGAGTTGTGGCTTTAAAAAAAGACTAATATTATAAAAGCCCTAAATTTTAAACGCGTAATCGGAAAAAGGCCTAATACTTTTTTTATTATTGCTATGACCACAACTTTCTCGCAGAATTATCACTCTAGCTCACTTAACGAGTTTCATGGTTAACTTGGTTCACTATTTTGCAAAATCAGTCTCAAAAAGTTCAAATTTGGTCACTGAGGTTTGCAAAAAATTACACCACATGGTTTTTTAACTTTATTTTTTTTATAAACTTTATTTATTTTCGGTTTTCTTATTAATATATATACATTTTTTATTTTCTTTTTTATGAATTTTATTTATTTTCATTTTTTAACTTTATTTTTCAACATTTTGATTTTTTTTACCTTTTTATCTTGTTTATTGTTTTTTTTTTCTATTTTAGTTAGTTACGGTTTTTCTAATGTTTTTATTTATTTTGATTCAAGTAAACGAACTTGAATTCAATATAAATTACTATAACAAGTTTTCTTTATAGAGACCGACTATTATTTTTTTTTTGTTCTTTCTTTTAGTCTATTATCAAATTGAAAAATATTATCTTAAATTTAAACTATTGATATAACATATAGAAATATGATTTAATTTGCAAGTTATATAACACACTGAAACACTAATTCTCAATAAACAAGCTAATTTTATTTTTAATTTTCATTTTTTCGTAACACAAATATAATAGCACGAAAGAAAATAAAAAACTAAAAAGAAAATAAGTTGGACCGAGATTACAAATATAAACATAACTATTTTATTTACTTGAATAAAAATAAAAAAATTATAAAACCTATAAATTATCAAAATTGTAATATACTCTAGTATATTAATACATAAAAAGTTAAAAATACAAAAATAAATAAATAAATAAATAAATAAAAACAAATAATTGGAAAACAAATTAAAAATTAAAAGATAATAAAAATATGAAAAAATTAAAATATAATACGAAAAGAAATATGAAAAAAACAAAAAAAAATATTTTTTTTTAGTATACTCTATATATTCACTAAAAAACAAAAGGTAAAAAAAAATCAAATTATTGAAAAATAAATTTAATAATGAAAATAAATAAAGTATATGTAAAAAAATGTATACATTTATAAAAAACCGAAAATAAATAAAATATACAAAAAAACAAAAAATGAAATTAAAAAAACATGTGTTGTAATTTTTTGCAAACCTCAGGTACTAAATTTGAACTTTTTAGAATTGATATTGCAAAAAATTAACCAAGTTAACTATGGAACTCGTTAGGCTAAAATGATAATTTTGCAAGAAAGTTATGTTTATAGCAATAAAAAGAAATATTATGGTTTTTTCCAATTACGCATGAAAAATTTTAAGATTTTATAATATTAGTCTTAAAAAATAGTAAATTATTTTGTTTTAGTTGAGACGAATTGCCATCCCTATAAATTTTTAGGAACCCAGGAAATCTCCCACCTAACTAGTTGAGACCCGCCAAGTTGCCTACAAATCTCAAGGTCAAAAATAAATTGGTTAACCCTATTAGAACGACAAGTCGTCCCTATATATGCTCGTATAGCAACGACCTTCATCGTCCCTTTAGGCTTTGTCTATAGATACTTATTCTTGTAGTGGAGCTAACGCTATCATGTGTTTGATTACACTTAGACTAAAGGGAGTGGGGGGCGCTAAGCCTCGCCACTGCCCTTGCTACCAGTTCGTTACTCCATCCCTTTGATTACGCTAAATACTTCGTTAAGAAGAAGTCGCGAAGTAGCAAGCGAGAGGAGAGAGAGATAAAGGGAAGAGTTGATTGGTTCTTTCCTTTTTTTTGTGATTCACTTGGCTCTTGTTTTCACAGTTTCAAAGGTTAGAAAAAGGGTGAGATGATTAATGCAGTCCATGTGTTCTACGAAATGCAGGAAGGACATGACACAAAAATCTGCATTTGACAGAAATGGACCTCCAATAATCTCAGACTTACACATCACACCCCTATCTTAGTTCCTCTCACAAACCAATTTTTTGAAATTACCAAGAAGACCCTGTATTTAAATATTATACTTATTTTCATATAATTGATTTATATTATATTAATTGTTGGTGGTTTAAAAAAATAAAATTTGATTAATTAATATTTGTAAATAAAAATATTTGTGTATTAAAATAAAATAATTTAATTAAATTAGAAAAAAAGTATTATTAAATGTTAAGACTAAATGCTAAATGGAAAAAGATAAGATGGCAGTGAAAAAGCTATGTGGCAAAATGTTAAGAGTATTAATTTTTAGCATTATATTGTCTATATTAATGAGGTGTATAAGGGGTGTCTTATTAGCAACGCCTTAGATTAGAAAATAGAGGTGTTACCATTTACCGACGGAAACTGAAGAAGAGCATATGTCTATCAAAATCCACGCCATCACTTCCATTCAATGGGTTTGGCGAGAAACAAAACGTTGCAACGCTCCATGTGCCCAATGATTCATGGCATCTTTAAATCTTCCTTTCACGCTTATAATTATAATAACTATAATCCCTTCAAATTCATATCGATCGTGAACAACCTCCAGAAATCAAAATGTCAGATTACTTACCATTTGAACTTCAAGTAGAAATCATTAAAAGACTTCCAGTTAAGCCATTGCTTCAGTTCAGATCTGTCTCAAAACGATGGAAGACTTTAATCGGCAGTTCTGACTTTATTGCTGCTTACAGCTTCGACCATACTCAGCTAAACCGTCTTATTGTATGGTACGAAGAACATGTCCCTCTAACACAAACTGGGAAAAAACTTGTTTCAATTCTTGATGATGAGACTTTAAACTCGATTTCTGCACACCATGAGATTGATCCGACTGCTCTTGGGCTCTCTAAACCATTCAAGGATTTACGAGTGGTTGGAAGCTCTCAAGGGTTGTTGTGCTTGTATGATTTTCTTCAAGATCCTTCTTGTCATTATTCTGGAACGTTGGTGGTTGTTCTTTGGAATCCTTCGATTAGAAAGTCGGTTGATGTAGTTGTTCCTGGTGTGTTAGATATGATGTTTGAACATACTGTTCTTGGTTTTGGGGTTTGTCCTATCACTAGTGACCCTACGATTGTCAAGATTATAAACATCAGCAAGAAAATGAAACAAAGGGATGGCGTCCCTTTCCTAGTTGAGGTTTTCACATTAAGCACAGGTAATTGGAGAGTAATTCCTAGTAGCAAACTGCCTAATAAACCTGTTGAAGTTACATCGTATCGGGTAGTTATAGATAAGTTTATTTATTGGTTTGTTTTCGATGATATTGATGATATGTTTGATGTTGGTGCACATAAGATGATTATGTCATTTGATATGACTACTCAAGAATTTAGTCTGATAGACTTACCTAAAAGTTTTGCACATCTATCTTCCACGTATGTTTCCATTTCTAAAGTAAGGGATTCTCTTGTCGTGCTTGAATACAATCCCAACAGCGAGAGACAAGTTTGTGTTGTTTGGATGAGGAGTCATGGTGTTCCGAATTTGTTTACAAAGATGTTCTCCATTATCACACCCTTTGAATCAATAAACATTTTAGGATTTAAGAAGAGTGGTGGACCGATAATGGAAATGCTTAATGAAATCTGGGGGCCAGCTGCATTGGTTTTCTGTGAACCGTATTCAGAAGACTGTAATTGTACCTCGATATTTGCAAAATCTGGTTCCATTTTTGTTGACTCATACAAGGAGACCCTACTTTTGCTTGATAAGGATTCAAGTGTTTATTCTATCAATAACTGAAGACAAGTCGTTGGTTGCATTGAAAAACGTGGAGCTAACAAGCGATTCGTTTTTTCGAGAGAGGATTAAGTTAAGGGAAATGGAATGAAAAAGGCAGGAATTTTGCTTGCTCTCCATTTTCGTTATTTCCCTTAAGAAAACTTAATTATCAGGATTTGTTTTTTCGAGGGTCTAGCTAGCAACAAAAAAGTAATGTTAATCGTAATCCGTTACAATATTACTGTTGAAATAATGATATTAAATTGTTCAATATTATCATTGATGATACTTGATTTGTTCTTTGCTGTTTTTGTGTTAATAATCGGGGATTTTTTCTGGATATCTGGAAATACAAGCTTTGTTCATTATTTCATACAGGGTAGTTTGTGGAAGTTAGAAGAAACATGCGGGTCTTCTGTAAATTTCCAGATTATGAACTTTTGAGAGTAGATTTAGGTCGAGTGAATTTTACATTGTACATGGTATTTTTTTACTTGTTCGTTATGGGCTTTTAGGATATTTAATTCCTTGAAAATGGATAAAAAAGAATTTAGAATCTAGATATGTATACGTTAGTAATTTAGATATACTCATATGCATATGCATGCGTTGTGTTTTTGTTAAAAATAGAAATGTATATGTACATGTGCATGTATGTATGTGCGTACCACCAATCCATGCATATGTAGGGTGGGCGACTTTGATCTAAACAATGTATCGATACATGTGCATTAAAAAAATATGACATATATCTGCATGTGTATGTCTTTTACACGTTATATATATAGATATCCAACCAATAGAGGGACCCACAAAAAACACTCATCCTTTTACGATCCTTTATCTATGATCATGTTTGACAATTATGAAGAGAGAAATAACACGAAACATAGGTTACAACAAGACAGAAGACGAAAGTCGTCATAGATAAATGGATCACACAAATTGCCACATCTTTATCATTATTACGAAGGGAACCACTAAGATGATAAAAAAAGTTTCTTTACTTTAAACTTTAAAATGATCGTACAAAAGCAATATATATTACTAATATTTCAATTAAATTTGATGATGTGACAACGATCAATAATTGCCTACATGGTAGAAAAACGGTGCGAAGTAAGCATGTAATAAATGAAAAAAGGCACATTGTTGCAAGTTGCATGGACCATGCAATTGTCCTTAGATGTTGTACAATGTGTTAAACGAAGGGACACATAAAAAGGGAGTATCAAGTTTGGTCCTTGAGGGCACAACAATTTCAATTAGGGCCATGCACAATATCTTCGAAATGATAGGAGAGAAAATGGGAGCGATTAGGAAAAAAGCTAAAGAAGAAGATTGTTCGTAATTCGAATGAGGATGAGTCTTCATTAATTCACCGTATGGAATAGTATTGATCAAAAGCAAAGGTTTTGAATACTCTTATCTCACGTGACATGTAACAATAGATATTTAACAGCATTATACATTTTTTTTTCTAGAGGTTTGAAGTTAATATGCAAGTGTTTTTTTAGATGTTTGTTGTGAAAGTGGGAATGTGATATTGAATAATAAGTTCTTGATATTGCATGACAAAACTATAAGGAGTGTCGTTATAAGAAGTCCCAACAAAATAGATAAGATTCTTAACCATAAACACGTAGTACAATACAATTTATGTAGATATAAAGAACATTTAAATCTGATTTCATATTAAAAAAAATTATGATTGTTCGAAGTTTTACGTTCAGCCCTATACGGTAAAGCGTGTCGTAAAACAAAATGAATCGAAGATAAGTCGCTTATTAGCCTATGTAATCTAAATAAAAGTCGCAGTAATCATAAAAGCAAAAACATGCATATAGAGACCGTCCAAATCTGACTTCGTATGAAG